>NC_045758.1:13467500-14670000 GCF_009193385.2 Nasonia vitripennis
ATAGGGGCCGCTTTTTCTCTGCCCCAATACCTATTATACGTGTCGTCAATGAAAAACTCCGAAATCGAATGTAATTAAGCTAAGCTAGTCGGCGTCCTGTGATGCTCCAAGTAGTCCATGTGTAAATTGTCGGGAGACACGTCACGAGTTGTTACGGCTTATCGGGGCTGTTAAAATTTTTGTTTATGCTTATTTGAAATATACGATATCATGTGGGCGGACACAGTTTTAATTTTGTTTATTAGTATATGCACGGCCCTTTTGGGAGAAGGTAAGCTGTCGTAGAATTGTTTCAATTTTGTGTTAAGTTTTTGAGGATAACTCTGCTCATTTGGATCTTTGCTTTGAAGGGTTAACTTGGCTGATGGTGTACAGAACTGAGAAATACCAAAAACTAAAGGCTGAGGTGGAGAAACAGAGTAAAAAATGTAAGTTATTGACCTACCAAAATTGATGATTATATTTTAAACTGCCTGCATATTAATCAGTTTTTTTTATTGATAAATAGTGGAGAAGCGGAAAGAAGCACATGGCGATTCACTGGATAAACAGCAGAAGAAGAAAATTGAGCGGGAAGAGGAGAGATTAAAAAATAACAACAGAGACTTATCGCTTGTCAAAATGAAATCAATGTTTGCTATTGGTTTTGCTTTCACAGCTCTTCTGAGTATGTTTAATAGTATCTTTGATGGACGAATTGTGGCAAGGCTGCCATTTGTTCCTATCAGCTGGATTCAGGGATTGTCTCATCGAAATCTTCCAGGAGATGACTACACCGAGTGTTCTTTCATATTTTTATACATTCTGTGTACAATGAGCATTCGACAGGTATTATTAGTTTTTACTTGTCCAAAATGATTGGGCTACTTTCCAATGATGATAATCATGAAAACATTAATCTTTTTCAGAATATACAGAAATTGCTTGGTTTTGCACCTTCTCGAACTGCCAGCAAACAAAGTGGTAGCATATTTGGACCACCCCCACAGCAATTTAAGTGAGAAGATATAGTGTTTTCAGAAAACGAGTGCAGAAGCAATAAAGTAATAGAACATAAGACTGTTTTGTGTGCAGAGATGAGATGAATGGTGTTGGATAAATGAAGTTTATCATCAAACCAATAAAATAATGTTTGTACAATTTATTTACAAAATATTTTACAGATCACCTTATATCTTACCAAATATTAATCTCTTTTACTGATTCTGATGTAATAAATCTTTGAAAACTCAATCTTGATAAGTCTATTGTTTTGAAATTATTATCCACAATTAATTCTGATATTGCTCTTCCAACGGCAGGTGCTTTTTGTATACCATGACCGCTAAAGCCAGTAGCAAATAGTAAATTTTGATGGTATGGATGGTATCCGATCACTCCATTTTCGTCAAGTGTGTTGAACTCATAATACCCAGCCCAAGATGATTTTACCTGATACAAATTACAATACTTAATAAGATATTTCTGAAATAAATCCTATAAATACTATAATTTTTTTAAAATGCGCTTCTGTATGACAAACCTTCAAATTTTCAAAAGCTTTCACTCTCTTGGCAAGGACAGGCCATACATTGTTCTCAAAGAATTCTGGGTCAACATCCAAATTATCTACAGTTGGTTCTTCATGTTCTTCAGGACTGCGTCCACAAATGTAATTATTTGCTAAACCTTCTCGCCTAAAATATACACCTGTTGGATCTATTGTTAATGGGGTATTCAGACCAGGCCCATCAGGAGCATGGAAACAGTACACATATCTTTTCCTAAAAAATTTGTTTACCTTATTATAAGATTTGAAATGTTCTAAATTAAATTATTGAAAATTCTGTATTATTCTACCTAGGCTCTACTGGTAAAGGAATTTTTAAGATGCCCCTTCCAGTACCAATTCGGGCCATTTTAGCAATTTCTCCACTAAATGCACCAGCTGCTACAATACATTTGCTAAAAGTTATTGGTCTCAGTGTGCCATCTTCTGTCTCTACCTAGAAGTTTTTGTATTTATAAATATAAAATGCTAATTGAAATTAGATTTTTTTAAATATGTTTTTAAATATTTTTTTAAATAATACTTACAACTAAATATTCAAGTTGTTCATATTCCCCTGGTGGTACGCCTGCAAGATGAACATTAGGATTTACTTTAAAATTAAAGCCTTTAGCTGTAGCCGTTATATATTCAACTCCCATTGACATTGCTTTGCGTTTTAAAGAACAGAGAAGTAGCCAAGGATCGAACCATCCTTCATTTTGTAAACCAAGACAACCTAATTCGATATCATCAGTGCTGAGCCAAGGAAATTTAGACTTGAGTTGATTTTTATTCAAGATTACATTTTTTGCTCCCAAACTCTTTTGTAATTCATGATTTCTTTTTAATATATGTACGGATTCTTCAGTGGCTAGAGATAAATATCCGTATGGATGGAATTGTAGATCAACCACAGGTTCTCCTTCAATTCCTAAATACTCGTTGGCATTGCGAATAAATTCTGCTCCAAACAACGACATTTCAATGTTTTCTTCCAGAGAAAATTGCTGCCTCAAGCCCCCAACTGATAACACAGTCGAACATTGTGTGTACTGGAACAATAAATACGGTTTCATGTCTTGTTTGTGGATGTGTATAAGATTAAAATAGTCTTTGGAAATATTAATATTTTTCAACAGAATGTTCTGTAAATAAATGTTAAATTCTTACATATGGATCTTTCTCTATGACCACGACTCGCAAAGACCCTCTGAGTATTTTTTTACACCAGTAAGCTACGGCACTACCAATAGCGCCTCCTCCTATAATCACAACATCACAGTGATTTGGAAAAATAGGCGCGTTTGGATCATCCCAATCAATAACTCTGTTAGTTTTTTTATCAATTGCAGGATTTTCCTCATTTTTCCAAAACTTCACGTTTTTTTTCATCAGAGCAACATCTCTTTTTACACATCTCCATACCTTGTGCATCGGATTCTCGACTCCCAGATCTATATTTTCCCCCAAATTGACATCATTGCCTTTTGAGCTCTAAATAATAACGAATTACTAATCAACATGAGCATACAAGTCAAAATAATCATTGTGATTGATAATCAATGTTGTCATTCTACTAACCTTCGTCGAAAAGAAACTACCCAACTGGGCGCAGGAAACATTAGCTTGTCGGCTACCGTTTTTAACGAGAAGACGTAACATTTTGACTATTTTCTCCTCTCGCGGTGCTCAACACATGAGCGGATTCTTCCCAGCTGAGACTCTTCGGCGAGACTGAGCGCTACACAATGTCTTCTTGCACACGCGGGTGTGAGAACTTTTTATTTTTTGATAGCTCACAATCTCATATCGCTCCCCGGCTTTTTTCCTCCAACGCTTAAGTGAGCGTTCGTTTCACAATCGCAGAGGAATTGTTTTAATAAACCGATAAGGTATTTTGAAACTATGGATGCAAGTGCTCACAATGTAAGTCTATTATAAGTTATAACTATGTAGGTGAAGTGTATGGGTACATACATACATACACGTGAATCGGTATAACAAAAATCAAGTTATACATACACACACACATATATATTGAATGGGTAGTATATACTGGCGGAGACTCGGAGAGGGAGATGGACTGATTGAAAGGCCATTGGCTTGAGCGATCCCGCGCGCTATATGCGTATGCATGTTAATGTGTGCATATGTATATAGTGGAAATGTTGCGTATCTACGCGCGAGAGATAATGCAAAATAAAAAATTGACATTGAAAAACAATAAAACTGCTAAAAATAGGACGAACGGTTGATAAGCCCCCTTGTCGCGATAATTGATAATAACTACGATATTGCCGAAATCGTATTTTTCCTGGAACTCAATTATTTAAGTAGTTCTAGACAGTAATACTACTCAATATTGAACATTTTGATAGAATGAATAAAGTATACTGAGCTAAGTAAATGTTTCTCTTAGCAAAATAAGCATTTACTCGAACATTGAAGATAGTTCCAAGAGATAGGGCATTTATCTATTTTTATTATTCGAACAATGAAGTATTAAGTAATAGGATTCATGAACAAGTTATTTTCTAATTTATCGTCGAAAGGCAACTATGACAAATCAGTCATATTTACAAAAATTGAAAAAAGTTGCATTTTATATTCCATACTTATAAACAAAATACAATTTACACTCCTTCTTATAAGGCACTTCACAATCAGATTCATATATTATAATCAATTAATTTGTTGTAATTAGGAAATATAAAACTTCATATTTATTATAAAATAATAGTAAATCTTTGTGTTCAGCGATCAAATGCGCTATTGACAATATTTTTCATAATATATCCCAGTCCTAGCAAAAAAATCATATTTAGCTTTATCAAGTCAATGATTATTTTTTTTTTTTTTTCAAGCAATAGTAAATATGATATAAATTTGAAGTCATCATTAGTGTAAAACTTGTACTAAAATTCTGAAATAGATTGTCCAATATGCAGTAACATATACAAATTCAATGCTGAAACTGGGTATAACTTATAATTAAACAAAAAAATAAATTATCATGTAATAAAACTTCCAAAGTCGGCATATAATATAAATTTTACAAATTTGAGAGTATAACAATTCGGAGCATGAAGTTGGAACACATGTAACAAGGGAATTACAATTGCCAGAATTGAAATTTCTCAAGAATTCAGTTTTCCTCCTTTTTCACATTCGATGATGATTCTGCTATACTAACGCTTTTGCGTATTTCCATGCCTATTGCAGCTGCCAGTGGTGGAGGCACTGCATTGCCAACCTGTCTGTGTTTATCTTGTATGTTTCCATAAAATCGGAAATTATCAGGAAATCCTTGAGATCTAGCGCATTCGCGCACACTTACGACTCTTGTTTGATCAGGATGAAGAACTCGTCCCTAAAAAATGATTTTATCTGTAGTAAATAGTGATAGGATTACATAAAAGTTAAGATTACACGGAAGCAAGAGACAAATACTAAGATTTGATAAGGAAAGATAAATAAAACGTTTCTATTTTAATTTATAGTATCTTTTCAATGTAATTCAATTGATTTTTACCAATATTCTATTTAAAAATAAGATGAATAATATCTTTACCTGTTTACCCATAGGTTCAGGATTAGTAATCGTTGTGCTAAAGAAGCCATCCCACTCTATTCTACCATAAAGGCCGGCCCAATGATTGTGACGATTTCCAGTATGAGGTAGACACCAGGGGATCAGTGTGTTATCTTGTCTATCAAGTGGATTACATTCTTTTCCAGTACAGCAACTACATACGCCTCTTAATGCTCCGGTAGAACTTTTACCAGCTTTTTTATCGTGATAATTATATTTTCTGAAAAATACATACTGCAATCAAACACAAGTCAAACAAACATAGATCGATCAACTTTTCAATCGATAAAACGTACAATTTATTTGTGTGATTTCCGTCACTCAGTGGAATCACTATATTAGGAAGATCACGCCAGTCAGACCCGCTTACAGTTGGAATGTGAGCCATACGCGCTTCTACCAGAGGACCTAAATCTTTGCATATATGATCCAATAACAGAGAATCGCTTACACCGGCTCTCAACTGAAAAATTCAAAAATTAATAAACAACGACGCATTAAAACGTTATTCGATTTATAGTATATTTAGTTTTCTAATCTGCTAACCTTTCGTTGGAAATGAGATAGGGGTTCACTGCCGTAACTCATAACATCTTCGTTCTTGCCACTCTTGATACTTGGCAAGTCTGATAATGCATCACGAATAGTGGTAACTTTATATGGAGCTGACTCAACCCAGTCATACGTTGGGAAGTACTAGAACGAAAAATTTAATGCATAAAACAAACGTGTTTATAGAGCTAAAAACAAAAGAATGCAATCTTAATTACCTTCTTATTATCAATAACGACACTTAAGTTGCATGCCGATTTACTAAATACATGTAGAGGATTAGGGTATTTAGGAAGAACTTCACCTGGTGCAGCAGCTAATATTATCATCCTGAAAATTAATTTTAATTGTTATCTTAAAAATTTACGAAAGAGAATATTAAATTATTCTTAGTATCTCAAACAAAAGTTGATAATACCTTCTTCGTGTTTGAGGAACGCCGTAATTTCCTGCTTGAAGTATTCCAAAGGTACACTGATATCCCATTCGAATAAGGCACCTCAATGTCAATTTAAGTACCATACTTTTTTTAAACGTTACGAAATTTCTCACGTTTTCCATTATAAAAAACCGAGGTCTATAGTAATCACAGTAAGAAAGATATGATACTACAAGAGAATTTTTAAATAAAGAGTATGCTCTAGAGTTGAATCTGTTCATGCCACTGAAACCTTGGCAAGGAGGGCCTCCACAAAGTAAATCAACCTCACCTCGTTGAGGTAAACGTTGCCCACCTGCCATTGTCTCTCCCTATAAAGTTTGCATAAATTTCATCAATCACAGTTCGATAATAAATATTTATGGCTAATTAAGCATGAAAAAGACTTACATCCATGACTTTTTTCAAATATGCATTGCAGTCTCCAGTGAAAACGGCAGCGTTAGGATTATTGAGTCGATAAGCATGTGCAGCTGCTTCGTCAACTTCAATAGCCCATGAGCTTTCTGCAACTCCAGCTTGGTGTAAGCCTTCAGATAGACCTATTGAGATTTCAAATTTTTGTTAATACATTCTTTTTCAGTGAGGTTGTATATATGCGTATTATATTTACCTCCGCAGCCAGCGAAAACGTCTAATGTGCGCAACTTTTTCTTGATTTGCGGGAAATCTGGAGGAATATCTATTAGCTTTGGAGCGTCTGCTTTCTTGCTCTTCGATTTAATTTTATCGCTCTTTTTTATAAGTTTACCGATACTGCATGCTTTTGACGGCGGTTCATCAAATTCTTCTTCTTTATGAGAATACATCTGAGTAAAATAAAAACGATTTGGACCCGCGACTGTCCACTCTTCAACACTAATGTCCAAGTTTTCGGAATATGTCAAGTAACATTTTCCGACTACACAGGTAAACGGAAGTGTAACTTCTTCCTCGCTCCAATACAGCATGTTCAGATCTGATCGTCCCTTCATAGATTCACTTTTGAAAGTGTTTTCTGGACGGTATAACTTTTTTACTTTGATGTGTAAACTAGTTGACGCAAGCAATTTTACATTTGTGGTAGCATATATGCTAGTGATGTAGCCAATTTCAAATGGCTCGGGAGTGTCGAAGTTGGAACCTTTGACACGATCGTTGAATTTACGATAATATTCAGGGAATCTGTCCTCGTCAACTTCGCGCTTTGTTCTGTTAGCTTTTTGGTATGGAAGTGGATATTTAAATTTGAATGTGCCTGGCTGTAAGAATACAGCACTTCCGACTCGGAACTCCTCATCTTTGAATTTAACCATTCCATACAAAACTTCTTTGCTACTCTTTTCTTCCAATTTGTCAAAAACTTGCGGCCTGTTCTGTTGTTGTAAACAAGTGCAGCGAGTGCAGGCGGAGCAAAAACGATATTTAATTTCTGGTCGGCATTCCAAGTCCGGCAATGGGTCTTCAAATCTGGCATTGTTGGGATCGTAACGTTTTTGATAGTAAAACGAGGTGATATCTTCTTTAGACTCATCCATACTGTTATTAACACTAGTATTGCCTAATTCATTCCAATTGTCAGGAGTATCACGATGCAATACCGTAGTTTTGGATTTCACATACGAAACAGGAACATCTTGACAATCATCCACCAAGAACAACTCACTCGAATTCGATGTTTCGCCCAATACTGTTTCACTACCTCTCCAGAGCCAGGTAGCATGGAACATTTTTATTCCCATTTTATTTTCCCACATATAGATCACCTTGACGATTTGGAGCGGTACAGTCGGATCGACTGATTCGATAAAAACGAAGTCATTTATCTCAATAGTTTCTGAATCAAGTTCAACAGCACTGTAAAACGATCCTTTGGAGTCGGTGCCTATAGGTTTGCCAACCCACTCAATTTTACCGGTTCTACTTTTCAAATTACCCAGCTTTTTTCTGTATGCAACTATACTAGGTTCGGCGTCTGGCTCAGGTCCTTCTTGGTCATCGGGATCTTCGTCGTTCGCCTCTTGAATTTCCATATTTGGACATCGACGTTTAACGCATGCTTGTTTGCTTCGACCGGGACCACCGAACTTGATCATACTTTTACATGCTGAACATGCACCACAATCGGGCTGCTGGCAGGGTTCGCAAACTCCGCATCTACGGCGCTTCAACGCTACCGTATCTGTGTTATTATTTGCTAACTGGTCAGGGAAGAAACTATCAAACACATTATTTACAAGCTGGGTAGCTGTAGCTTTAGTCCAGCTAGGTTTCTTTTCTTTCTGGGCTTTTCGCATGAGACCTCTACGCCAATCGTCTTCTTGGCGCCTACTATTGCGCTTTTTGCCTTTTCTCACTGTTTTTCCTTTATTGAACGTTATTCCTGCTAGATCAATTAAAGCTCTCATGCAGGGGGTAGTGATTAATAATGGATCATCTGTAGTGGCTGATTCATCAAATGATACAATTTGATCACAAATAAACTGCGCATGGTGTAAAAGTATATCTTCTGTGAACTTTGGCAGTCCTTTTGGCATTGCAACAGTCTAAAAAGGTACACAACAACTTATTTTTTAGTTTTATTAATTTTTTAATTCTAAAGTCAGTGAATGCAGACTTACTTGCAGTTTGTTTAGTAAATCTTCATATGAAGGACTTTCTTCATCTAAAAGGAATTCAATAACTGTCTTGCTCATGAAGCTCTTTTCCCTAACAGAAATCATAAATGCGGCATACTCTTCTGATGGATCCATGAGAACATAATCTCCTATTTCAGTACTAAAAGATACAATAGCTTGTTCTCCACCATCAAAACCTGACACCCACCATTCGACAATGGGGCCCATATCTTTGCCTGGTATACCACCTTCGATTGAAGGATCGTCATCATAAATCGGCTTCACATATCCAGAAAAGTAAATGTTGATGTTTTTTTCAATCAAACCACCATCAAATGGACATAAATGACCATTTTTGTCATAAACACTAACAAGAATTAGAGTATTATCATTTAGTATTATAAAATATTATAAAGTAGTAGTTTTTTTTTTTTTTTTTTAATAAATTCTATAAATTTACCTGAAACAAGTAACTTTGTTAAGAGCCCTTGCATCACCTTCTGTAATATCCAGCTCATCTCCATTAAACAAACACAGTTTTGGGTCCAAAAGTACTGAATACTCATCAACGGCATTGTTAGGATGACCGATATACAACCTCAGATCTTCATCATTTAATTTTTGCAAGCAAATTTCACAAATAGGCTCTGCGGGCCTAACAGGTTTCTTCGTTTCTTTCTTCCCCTGCTTTTCGCGCTTTCCGGTCTTAACTCTTTTGTTAGGCTGCTGATCCTCGACATAATTCTCATCATCTTGGATCTCCTCTTTTGGCTTTTTAGGATCATCGTCATCGCTATGTGCCTGTCCATTAGTGTTGATAGCTCCACCTACAGCACCATTTGCCTCAACCAACATGTTGATATGTTTTCAAACAGACACTTCTAAAAAATGAACAATGGTCATCAAACTTTGAATAATTAAACAAAAAGAAAGTACACAAAAAATATTGCATGTATAACTCCGCTCTTACAACACAAGTCAAAAACAACATACAAGAGATGGAACGAGACCGGTTTTCTCGACAACAAAGAAGTTTTCGATATGGAGAGCAAACAAGTGTGTTCTCGTATTTGCGAAATCAACTGCACGTTGGCGTCACATGTTTTTGAATCAAGTTTTATTACAAATTGGAGCAAGAGATCGTCAAAAGATAACCAAAAGCGAAACTACTAAACGAACAAACCTTGCATAAACTTCTTCACCTCGACAACGCGTATGCATACAGTCCCGCTATACAAGTGTATATAATTCCCTCACAAAAAAACTATACAAATATAACCTATAGATGCTACATTGTTTTGATCCCAGCCATCAAGTTTCTCAATATAAGTATATTACAGACAGATTCAAGCACATTTTTTCACTTACAAATTAACTCGAGTGTCCGTAAATATCTGCACAATCCATCAATGATCGATCAACAATCACAATCGTCTTCGATCCCGCCGAAAAGAAAATAATACGCCAAGTCTACTTATCTATGCGCAAATTCTTCCCATCGGACTTCGAAACTCATAAGTAGGCATCGACGCTGCAACTGAACAGCCGGTCTTCTCTCGAGTTCTCCGAATCTCCGCTTCTCGACTTCTCGTTCTCGTTCTCGCTCTCGGCGCGAAAATCCACGGTTTTTGTACTGTTGGCTATACTGGCCGTCTAACGAAAAGAAGTCGTCTGCTACAGTACGGCTATAACAGGCTAGACTTAGCTCAGACCTGCTGTCGATCAAAAGTTCGAAAGAGCCGTCGTGAAAATTCGACAAAAGGAAATTAAAAATGTTTGTTTGATATTCGATATTAAAATTTCACGATTTTGCGCTCAGGTAAAAGGCTCTTTCCCCCGTTTAAAATGATTCTGAGGAAATGCTCGTCGAAGCTCTACTTACTGCCTTGCAGGTTAAACACTATTTTTGTAGAAAGAGGATTGGCAAATAGTCACGCTATGTAAGTTATTGCAAAACTTTTTTTTTACGCGTACTACAGTCATATTTATTATTGTTCATTTGCATGTGTATTTGACAGAAAAACACCTGTGAAATTAGCCTATGCATCCTACGAATCTACTAAGGAAGCTGGAGCTGATCCTTCAAAGCCACCAATTTTGATTATGCATGGACTTTTTGGCTCCAAAAGCAATTGGAATAGTTTATCTAAAAGCATACATCAGAAAACTAATAGAAAGGTAGATTAGATAAATGTAATTTTAACATCTGTCAAACAGCTACATTATTTACCAAAATTTAATCTCGTTTATCGACCGATCCAGGTTATCACAATAGATGCTAGAAATCATGGAGATTCTCCCCATGCTCCTGAAATGTCGTACTATAATATGACTGAAGACATAGCATTACTTCTACGAGATTTAGAGATAAATAAAGTGATTTTGGTAGGACATAGTATGGGTGGCGGTGCAGTGATGTATACAGCACTGAGTTATCCAGAAATTGTGGACAAACTCATTGTTGTTGATTTCTGCCCTACCAAAACTAGTCCTAGTCTTCTCTCCATGATGAAGTTGTTTGAGGCAATGCGTACTATTTCTCTGGATGGCACACCATCATTGTCAAAGGCACGAAAATTAGCAGATGAGCAGCTGTCTGTTTCTGTTAAATCAAATGCTATCCGTCAAGTATGTCCATTATTTTGATAAAAAAAAAATTAAACTAAGTTGATTGCAATGTACAAGATGAATTATCAAAAATTATAAATGTATTGATTTTTTTTTTCAGTTTTTACTGACAAATCTTGTAGAGTCGGAGCCAGGAAAATACAAATGGCGTATAAATCTTCCAGTGTTAGAGGACAGTTTTGCAACGCGTATAGCAGCGTTTCCAAATGAAAAAGGCAGAACATACAATGGACCAACATTATTTATTGCAGGAACTGAGAGTGATTACATCAAAGAAAGTGATCATCCACATATAAAAAAGATATTTCCATTGGCCAAGTTTCATTATATAACTGGTGCAGGACATTGGGTACATGCAGATAAACCAGCTGAGTTTCTTGATAGTTTAACTTCATTTGTTAATGAGAAACATTGATGAGAAATTCACAGGTGACTAGAGGAAATTCCTGTTTGTGTTCATTAGTATTAAGATATATAGATCGAAAATTATTCTGAGCTCTTGTATATTTTTTTTTCAATTGAGTGACAAAAATTCAATCCTTATACACATATAATATGATGTTGGTAAAATTGCTATTAAATTAACATGTTTTTTAATTTTAATCTTTTACTTTCTGCAAGAGAAAAAAAACGCGTTTTTTGTAAAAACACGCCTTCAGAAGTGTAAATAATTTAAAAAATTGTTAAATATAACAAACTGATGATAGTATCATCCGTGATAATAATTGATATATACTCAATATACAATTGTATATAATATGTACATGTAAATAAATTTACACAAGCAAACTTTGTTTGTTAGTACCAAATACTTCAGGCCTGCTATAGTTTAAAATACTTTTAAAACACTTATAATATTCAATCTTTTTTCTCCAAGCCACCATTGTAGGCATAATCAGCTTTATTGTGCATCACAAGTTGATCATCAACAAAGTAAAATGAGTCTGATCTTGTCTCAAATGGATTTGCAATCATTTCAGCAACTAAAACCAATCTAAACTTAGAACAGTATTCAAATTTAATTGTATCTAAATTTTAATTAATAATTACCCAGTTCAGGAGGGAGTGTAGGAAACTCATAAATATGTTCACATGTATTCTTGCTGTTTGGTATACAAAATCCAAATTCAAAATCAAAAGTCTTCAGCAATTTGTCTCTGAAAAAGTGTCTTTCTATCATTCGGAAGTTCTTGGCAGGCCTTGAACCAACCATAAATTCAACTGTTGCCCCAACAGTTTTTAATTTTAAAAACTGTGGAGTAAACTGATAGCGCACAAATCTTCCTGCATTAGAATCATTTCTTCCATCTTCCGATGGAGATGGAGATGGTGATGTTCTATTATTGATTTCTTCTTCTATGGAAGTACACATGTTTTAAGTATTAAATGAGTCAGATTATTGACATTTGTTTGATTTGAAAATGTAATTCATAATACCTGAAATAGGTGGCTTTGAGATCTCAAAAAGTATGGTTCCAGTTTCGAGGTCACGTATTTGAAACCTAGTGAAGTCAATGTCATAAGTATTTGCCTCCGGTGAACATAGATAATCTACAAATGGTAATCAATAATTTAACATAACGCAATCCCACGCAATATTCATAGAAATATACCATTGCACAAAAGTGTAGTTGACATACTGTCTGTTATGGTAGGTAAGCGGAGCACCATTTCAGGTGTAATATGCTGTGCATCCTTGACGTTACCATTGTCATTTTCCTTCTCTTCCTCCAGGATATTTTTATTCGCTAACGAGTCGTTCTCGTTGTTGCTTTTCTCGCTGATCAGACTCATGATTGTCAATGTTTTATTCAGGCTTATTGGTATATCTTTTAATTGTCGACTATTCCGCGACCGTCTGCGCTTTGCCTCTCTGTAAATATTTGATACCTCGTCGTTGTCATCGCGTCACGTGTTTCGCACTTTATTGGAAAAAAGACTATTGAGTTTTTTCAGCAAAAAAAGTAATATTCCTAGTGTCGTATTTTTACGAAAAATATATTAATGAGCGTTAAAATAACTTTCACATTTGTGTGATAGTACTTACCTCATTTATACAGAAAATGAAAGTATGTGCACTCGATTGTAACTTTATATAGTTTACAAATACTGCAGCAACGCGTTCACGATTCCCTGATAAGTAAGTAGTTAAAAATACTGTATCGGAGCAGAATAAGTACTCCTACACTCTATACTTATGTTGAAAATTTCACTGGCTTTGCGTTAAATCTTTCTTCCACTCCGACGACACCCCGAGTGACATAAATTCGAAGAACGGGAATCGCCCAGTGCAGTATTGTTTTATGCAAAACGAGTGCAAGGTGGTAATCAATTTTTCGTCCCCTCTGTGTATACTTCAAATAATCGAACACACTGTGCACAGTTTGAAGTGAGCCGCAGCCGCGCCAATGCATCGTCTGCAACTTCGGAGCAGTATAATATATAGTCGGTCAGCCGGGTCAGCACTCAGCGCAGCTCCGTAAATAATAACGTGCGTGCGAGCTACTGGAGCGGAGTTCGATGAATTTGAAAAACAGTTGATTTTTTACTGGCTTTGGTTGATTGTTGCAAACAAATAGGTAGGTTGTGAAAAATGAATACTTTGAGCAGAGGCAGCAGCTTTGCTCTGAAATATCAATTGGGAAACGTTAGGAGACATGTTCAAAGTAATGCCAGTTTACTGGAGAATTGCAGCGAATTGAATAACAGAAATCCGAGAAACTTGGAATTTATGAGGATCGCGAGAAAACCTGAGGGTTACCACTTGAACGATCCAGGAAATGAGTATTGGAACAAGTAGGTCATGATTGTTATTGTAAATTAAAGCGTACTTCTGAAACTAACCAAAATGTGCTACCAATTTTGATTTGTAGACTGTACGTAGAATCATCGAATAAGCATGTTGAAGCTGGAATAAGACACTTTAAGAACGGACCTGTCATAACGGCATCGACTAGAGAATGGGCATTGAAAAAACAGCTATTCAAGTAAGAAGAACAAAATTACTCTTGTTAGGACGAAAAAGTGTGCATTCTAATATAAAACATGTATAATTATTTAGGACACATGACGTTGCTGCATTTGCAAACATTGGAAAGCTTTTAGCTCAGAGGTGTTTGGAATGTGGTATAACATCAGTTCGATGTGACATAGATGCAACAAACAGCACGAGATATACTGCTCTTTTAAGTGCATTGAAAGAAAATGGCTTGGAGCTGGAAGAACCAACACAGTACAAGCATGCAAATTCTTGGGATGCATTGAGAATGTTGAAGCCTTGGACTGTTCAGGAATAAATGATTTTCGTTTTATAAATTTGCATTTTGTTATCTAGTTTAATACAATTTTAGGTATAACCAAAAATAAATAAGACACATCATTACAAGAATGACAATATTTTTTATTGAAAAAATCCATTCACTCATAATTATTGTGATAACATATACAAATGACTCGCAGTTAGTCTTAGGGCAATAAATTTATGTTTACAGTTTGTTTTATATCACACCACTCTCCTCACTTCAAAGAATCGTTTTAAGTAATACACTTGTCCCAGGGTCATGCAGACCAGGACTGTGGCTTCAAAGAATGACCACACAACTACTCTAAAGTTTGTGCTCTCGTTGATTGTTCTGTGATTTCTGTCTCGTACCTAGGGAAAATAAGAAAAATGATCATGTATACAACAAATTATAGTTATATAACTTTGGCGATACACTGGCTCTCTCATGTATAGTACAATGGCAGATCTTTCCTCAATTGTCACTTTGAGTAACTCTCATGTATTGGTTCAACTTTCTAACCTAAACTCTATGTACAGTATGATAGCAATCCAGAAAGCAAACAAACCTGCATGTACTCTTGCTCACTCTTGACGCTCCAGAGACTCGTGCTAAGCTCCTTAATCACATCATCAAGCTTAGCATTAGGACCATCTCCTTCCTGTGCTCCAGCAGCTGGTGAATCAGCACCAGGCTGCTTGGGAGTCTCTCCAATATCCATGTTGAACATGACAACCTTAGGAGTCATGGTTCCCTTCTGATTACTGAAGCAGTACGTGTAGATGCCAGGTGTGTGCGCAGCAAAGGTAAACTTGCCACTGCTCTCCTGCTCGCCATCGTACAAGACTTTGCCATCAGGAGCAACGATCCTCACATCGATATCCAGAAAGCCACCTTCGGCAATCTCAAAAGTGAGTCCTGCAAAAGCACAAAGTCACGTTAACCACACAATGGCCCATCGCGGTTATTGCGATGATAAATAACGTGTTTACAGCATCGCAATTTGAAAAAACTAACCCATCTTGGTGCCGAAGTCGACTTTGTCGAAGAAGCATTCCTCTGAGTGCGCGTCGACGGTGATGAAGTAGGAGTAGGCTTGCCTCGAGGACAGTGCCAGTACCAGAGCTATCGTCAGCCACTTCATTTTCCCAGCAGCCGCTTTTCTCTCATCAGTGAACTACCCTCGACGAACGCACAACCGGGTGGCTGTTTTAGCTGCCGCTATATCTCTGTCACGCGCGCACCGCGAGAACAGATGGGTACGAGGCAGTGGAAAAGGGTGTATCCGTGTATGTACGTATGCCGATATACAGCAGGAGAAAATTCGCGCGATAGTGCGCGTGTGCGTGTGTGTGTGTGTGTGTGTATGTGTATAGGTCTGCGCTACGGCTACGCTACCTGATGTACCGACTCGCGCCGAGATGGAGACAGAATCCGGAAAGTCAGCTAGACAGAGAGAAAAACAGCTTTGGCGGAGGGGGGGGGGTGCGCCACGTGTACGCTGCGTCGTCAGCTCGGCCGGTGCGCGCGATCGCTGCTATATATGATTATGTATACGCATAGCGAGTATTTAATGTATATGAGTGATGTGGCAGGTGTGAGAATATAGCTGCGCTGGCTTTTTCGAATGACTTGTCAGTGTAAACAAATTTTCTCGCGGTGGATGGGTATAAGTACGAGGGCAGCTCGTTTTATGATTATAAATATAGAGGATTTGATCGCGAAGAGGTTTACAGCACTGCTCATACGTACACGTATGTATACGTATACATTATACTTTGAGGGTTTTAATTATGAATTTTTATGTTTTTTCCGTTCTTAATTTGATAGTTGATATATGCGACGTGTAATCATGCAAACTGTTTTCATTAAAAAGTATCAGCTAGTATAATCATTGTTGCCATTTTTGTATGCATAAAAACAATATCAAATATTCAGTGAGATGTTTAGCCACATAGCGATATGCTGATTGCTATTAGATGTCTCTTTGGCTATTATCCCAACAATAATACGTCTCGCTATACTTGCAAAATTGCTTATATTCAACAGAGCGTGTCATACATTGCCATCGTGTTCTGCTATAATTCGCTTTAACGCTTTAACTTTTCAAAAGTTCATTCAGAAAATAGGTATACCATCTGATAAATTAAATTAGGTATTATATCTAATTAATTAAAAAATTGATCGATGAGTTATTGGATTCAATTAAATCGTCGTGGATGTCGCAGTTCATGATAAATTCCATTAAAAAATCATGGAGTAAAAAAAATAATTATACCAAACGAAAAGAAAATCTGCGCGATCGTTCACGCAATGTTATTATTATCGCAACGCAAATACATCACACTACGTGATCATCGTCACTATTACGCACATATATAAAAGTATATATGGCAATCGATTGCGGAAATCTCAATCTCGTGAAAAATCGTGCGACTTCGTTTTCATCCTCAGATAATATTATACTTATTCGCGATCGTTTTTCTGAAATTCAAACATGCCTTGGCATGCAGTAGTATAAGTATATTGTGATGAAGTTCAGAAAACCGAAATAGGCACGAGGAAGGTTCAAGCTACCAAGGACGCGCTCAATTGCTTTTAACACAAAGCGATACTAATGCTGTGAACCAAAGAGTCTGCCAATTGTCGAATCTGTAAACAACGATCTCGACGCAGTTTCCTATTGTTTATACGCTATTCATAGATATACGGTATAGATAATCTGAGAACAAAAATTTAGCAAGAAACAAAAAATATTTGCAGATAAATTATAAGGACGAAATAATCCTTCGTCACCGAGAGATTCAATAATCCGTTCGAAAAAAAACCTCAGCGCGCAGAAAATCCGGCAATGAATCTCGGAGCAGCAAAGTAGCAGCTATAGTCGTGCCGCTCTACAAAAGCTCGTCGGAAAAATAGTCGTCATAGTAAGCCGCAAATACATCGCATCGGGAGCCGATAATTTGATAAAACCCGTAAGAATGAGCGCAGCTGCAGGCACTGCACCGGGCGCCGCATAATGAGCTTATATATAATTTCTCGGTCATGACCGTGACTCGTCGGCGGCTTGCCTCTGCACATTACTCGCGCCGCGCGCGATCATGACGTACATACGTGCATGTATACCTATATATTCTTTTCCCTCATATTCTATTCTCTGCTCCTCTCTCGTTCGGAGCTTCGGACACAGCATAGTGGCCAGTAGTGCATCATAACCCAATCGACGCACACACACACACACACAGACACACAGGACAGACTTCCCCTCCTCTCGTGTCCGTGTGCATATGCATGAGTACTCTGACCTACGCACTTGTACGCGTTGTACTTATAGTGGGAGAGAGAAAGAGACAGAGAAGACAGCGCAGCCGCCGCTATAGCCGCAACGACTGGCCAGTATAGTGCCACTGCTCGCGCGACGCTCGACGTGTGGCAGCGCACGTGAGAGAGAGAGAGAGAGAGGGAGCGATAAGAAGCTAGTGTGCGCGAGCTCAGCGAGTGTCTGTGGTAGAGATCTCGTCGTCGTCCCGTCGTGCGCCGCTAACACACGCGAGAGGGAGAGAGCGCGCGCGCTCGAGCGTATGGCCGTGTGTTTTTTTTCGGCTTTCTTCGACTGAGAGGACCCGTCGTCGGGGCACGCACACGCACCATGATGCAACAGGAGGTCATGTCCAAGGCGGAGGAGGTCGCCGACCAGGTACGACAATACTCTCATCGCGCGCGCGAACCCCATAACATATATATATATATATACGTAAGCACTCAGAGCTTCGCAGCTATTAGCCAGCTCCGAGCCGCGTCGTCCACGTACACTTGCACACGACGTGATTACGCGGCGCTTTTCCGAGGAGCGAGAAGCCTGTCAAGTCGCCGCCGACCTTGACTGGCCTCATTCGCACACGTGCGCAACCCTCGAGGTTATCGTCCCGGTCGACTCCGAAATTCCTTCGGAGTTTCGGAGCAACCATATGTGCGGCCGCTCGGCTGACGTGCCGCGATCGAGCCCGTAAGGTACACGTAGCTCTCGGCTCCCGGCCTATATCTCATCGTGCATATGCTCGATTACGCTTGGGCCAGATTTTTCAGAGCCGAGAGCGAGAAAGAGACATCGGCCGGAACGCCAGCTCCGAGCGGTATCTCGAGCGCGGCCTGTTGCGACAGAAACGTGGCAATGTCGAATTACTGTATGTACGCGCCCGAGCGCCTCACTTTTACTCACTTTCACGAACCTACTTTTTTTCGGGAATATGGGACGCGCCGCTACCGCCGCTGGCTATCTGTGCCTTGAGATAATGATGCTCCGGCCATGAATGAGATGTTTATGCTGATGCCTTTTTTCTCGAATTTTCAGATTATCAGAAATGGAAAGCACGTACTGCCGACGATGGCGAGGCTCTGCCTCATCGCCACCTTCCTGGAGGACGGTCTGCGGATGTGGTTCCAATGGAGCGAGCAGAGAGAGTACATGGATATGCAATGGGGATGCGGCAAGTTCCTGGCCACCCTTTTCGTCCTGATTAATCTGGTGGGACAGCTGGGTGGCTGCGTAGCTGTCATTATCAGACGGCAAGTCAGCATCGCCTGTGGTGTGCTCTTCTTCATTGTGATCCTCCAGACCTTCGCCTACAGCATTCTGTGGGACATGCAGTTCCTCTTCAGGAATCTGGCCCTCATTGGTGCCCTCCTGCTGGTCTTGGCCGAGTCCAAGGCTGAAGGAAGATCCCTGTTTGCTGGTGTACCTTCCCTGGGTGATAACAAGCCAAAAAATCTTCTGCAACTTGCTGGCAGAGTGCTTCTGGCTTTCATGTTTGTCACATTGATTAGAATCGAATGGTCTTTCTTCCAAATCATCCAGGATGTACTTGGCGGAATATTGATGATTCTCGTGACTATAGGATATAAGACAAAACTCAGTTCTTTACTACTTGTGCTCATTCTGACAGCCCTCAACTTCTACCACAACGCTTGGTGGACCATTCCAGACTACAAACCTCTAAGAGATTTCCTTAAATATGATTTCTTCCAAGTGAGTAAAGAGAATGAATGTCTAGTTGCACAAGAATCAATGGGTTGGAGTAATTGTGTTGAAAGTTTAAAAATTGCCTCATACTTTTAATCTGAAATTATGAATGAAAATCTTTCGCTGTACAAACCAATACCTCTTTCTGATATTCTGTGCAACAGGCATAACAAAAATTTGATGAAAAATAGTAATTTTAATTCAAATATTTTTATGACCTTATAAACTTATAATATTTCATTCTATTTCAGACCCTTTCTGTGATCGGAGGATTGTTGATGATTGTTTCACTGGGGCCAGGTGGTGTATCGATGGACGAACATAAGAAGAAGTGGTAGAATCAAAGTGCTGATTATTATTGGCAAACTTCCATTCCTCCGTTTTTAATGAGCTCAATTGTCAATCAGACTTTTTGAATAAGATTAAGGAAGGGATTGAAAAGAGTGTGCAAAATCAATGATTAACACAAGTCTACTGTAATGAAAGTCCAGGTTGTCCATAAAGATTGCTGCTCTTATTTGCTATAAATTGAGGCACTTTGTAAAGGATAACGTTAGATCATGCAGAAACGACGACAAGATGCCTTAAAACATTGAGAAAAACAACAACGGACAAAGACTAATTTATGATATACTATACAAATACTTAATAGCTTGTACATATGGAAGAACTTTTTGTCATAAACAATGTATTCTTTGGCGCATTTTTAAATTTGTATTCCTTGTTTTTGGGCTGTCGATCTTTTTGACGTGATTTGCCCTTTTTTATGAATAATGTAGGAGATTTTTTATTCGAAATTAAAATCTTCCTTAGAATGGCAATTGTGTATGCTACAGCTATGTATTATTATTTTTGTTATGTTTGTAAGCTGCGTAAGTCCTGTCGACCAAAAGTCGATCTTTGAGTCGTTGTAAATAAATTTTCAATTTCTCTAAAATCAGGATCTCATTAAAATGTGCAGCTAGGTGAATGGACCTACAGTTCATCTAATAATAACTCGGAAAATAAACTTTACCTAAAAATAGTTCTCATGCACAGTTGAATGCTTGCTTCCCCAAGTGAAAGAGATTTTCAAAACTGTAAACTTCAAAGACTCTAATAATTGACCATCAAGTGTTGAATAAATATTTTCGTGATATACAATGAGAATTTTAACTGACAAAAAATCTAATTCTGTTATTCAAAGAGGGGCAACTCTTTTAATGAAAAAACCATTTGCTTATGTACTGAAGTCTTATTACCGACACAATCTCTGCGACTATTGTTTCAAAAAAGAGTAAGTAATTTTAATTTTACATCAACATATTGCTTTTTATATAGAAAAAAATAAAAAAAATTTTGTAAACATAAGTTTGTACTGTTATTATCAAAAGTATACATTTTTAAATATACATTCTTTCATAATAAAGTGTTAATAAATATCCATTTATGTTTGAATCGCTTCATTGTCCGTCAAAACAGCAAAATAAACTGCTTTTTATTCATCTTTGTTACACTTTGCAAATCCATATTCCTGCATAAGTATTTCCATCCATATTTCTATATTTGTAACACTTCACGAAGACGCATGAATAACGTTATCGTCTGCTTGAGCGTTTTATAATATAGGTATAGGTTATGCGCATGGATATATATTTATATGTATATTACGTATCTACATATACAGACCCGCGGTTTGACATCCATCGCGTTCGTCGAGACGTTTTCCGTTCGAGTGAAAAAAGAGTAAAAAATCAATCTTGCCGGGCGTACAATTTTTTAATGAAAATCATGAAATGCAGATTAAAAAAGGAGACTGCCTCATAAGTTCGAAACCCTTTGCATACGTTCTAAGTTCAAAACACAAAGATAACCACTGTGATTACTGTTTCAAGAGGTATCATTCTATAGTGTATTGTTTTTATTTGAGGTTGTTTAATCGTGTTTAATTATACACTTACAACCTGTTTTATTCATTTTAGTGGAAAACTTTTAAAATGTTCAGGATGCCAGTATGTTTACTACTGCGACCGCTCCTGTCAAAAAGAATCCTGGAGTGTACACAAATCCGAATGTATCAATTTAAAACGCATAGCACCCAGAACTATTCCAGATGCAGCCCGTCTGATGGCTCGAATCATTGTGAAACTTCAAAAAGGTGGAGGAGACGAAAAAGACTATTATGCAAAAAATGCATATAGAAAATTCAAAGACTTGATGTCTCGTAAGATCAAAGTAATTCTCTTATTATCCCAGGTATTAATAATTTTCTGATGAACAATGTCTCATTTCAGATTACACCGACATAAAGAATGACCCAAAGCGAATTGAACATTTTGTTTCTCTGTGTCAAGTTCTAGAAGATTTTATGGAAGGTACCACGCTACCAAATTCTGCAGAAATATTAGGACTGTATGGTCGAATCTGTGTCAATTCATACAATATATTGGATCCAGATATGAATAGTATAGGTGTTGGTATTTATTTAGGCCCCTCTGTAATAGACCATAGTTGTAAACCAAATGCAGTTGCTGTTTTTGAAGGCACGACAATCTTAATCAGAGCCCTGGAAGATATACCTCGCTTAGATTGGTCACAAGTACTAATAACTACCTTTAAATGCTTTATTATCAATTAATGATTATATTAATAAAATTATTATTGTTACAGATACATATTTCATATATTGATGTACTGAATACTACAAGTACTAGATGTACAGAACTACAAAACACTTATTACTTTTTGTGTGAATGTGAAAGATGCAAGGATCCAGAGACTTATGCTACAGCTGCAATATGTTCATCCTGTGAAAGTACATGTGATATTAAAGAGGAATCTTGCCGAAAATGTGCAAAAAAGATTTCCTCTGCTTTTAAAGAGAAATTCAAGGAAGTTAGTGAATTTACCGCGCACCACCTTGAAACTATGAAAAATGTAGCTTGTATCCTTGTATTATTAGAATAGTTACATTACAGTAATATTTTTTCATTTTTACTTTTCTTAACAAAAGGATTTATATAGATCTTGATATTAGTAAAACATGTCTAAATAAACAGAAGGGATTGTTGCATCCTTTGAATATTCAACATGTTCGAACAATAGAATCAGCATTTGATGCTTCAGTCAATTTAGGATACTGGGAAGATGCTGAAACTTTTGGAATTGAACTACTGCCAGGCTATTTGTAATAATAATTTTTATTCAACTAAAAATTATATTACGATACTAATTTTTTTAATGCTAATTTGTGTTCTATTTCAGACATTACTATGGAGAAATTCATCCATTAACAGGTATACTATATTTGATGTTAGGAAAGATTCAATTACACTTGGATAAACCAAAGTCAGCTTTAGATATGTTGACAAAAGCTGATAAGATTCTTAGAATCACGCATGGAGAGAAGCATTCGTTGTTTAAGGAGAATTTAAAACCATTACTTTGTCAAGCCATTGTGGAAAGTCAACAGTGAAAATTCCATGACTTGTTTATAACAGGGTACCACACTATATAATATTTATATTTGACTGAGTCTTTCACGATTTTTAATGGCTTTTGTTTGTAAAATGTGCTTTTATAAAGTATTGATTTAATAAATTTGAGACAAAATTAACGTCTAATTATGAATTATCATTATCACGCCTCATTTAAATTGTATTCGCGAGTAACTTGATTTTTACTTGATTCGTATTATTACATGTTTGTCAAAAATCGACAAATGAAAATTAATAATTTATGAAAATTTAATCATAAAAACAAATTTATAACGTTGCAAGGTAGGTGTAGCCCTCCTTAATTTGTTTCATCCAACATCACTTTGATATTTCTTTGGTGAAGTTTTCAGTGACATGTTATTAATCACTATCAGGGCAGAATTTCTGGTCAAAATTTTTTAAAATAAAGTACTAAGTATCAGAAATTCTTTTCAGGATATTTCCAGTAATTTCAGATAAACCTCGTTTTAACACGCGTTGGCCAGAAATTCTGCCCAAGTAGTACCTATATTTAAATTTCGCGCCAGGAATCGGAGTATGAAAAGCTCGGAATGTGTGTATATATATATATATATATATATATATATATATATATATATATATATATATATATATATATATATATATATATATATATATATATATATATATATATATATATATATATATATATATATATATATATATATATATATATATATATATATATATAGGTATACTTTGAAAATGGTAAATATATAATTTACTTGAACTATAAAGCCAAATATTCGCAAGATTTTATATGTCCTGAGTGAGCGTGACACTTTTTTTGTGTATAGCGAATTTAAGACAAGCTTTGGCCGCATTGCATGATTAATTAAATGATTTTTTAAAATTTTTATAAAATACATTGCCGATAGCGGCCATGTTTAAATACTTATTATTTCACCGCGCATTCACGCGAACGCAGCGGTGCAAGTATGGATTCTGATACATACACGCACACACACATATATATATAAGCAAGACCGAGATTCACGAGTATATAGGTTAAGTGTATAAGATGCCAGCTGGTTTACCATCAGCTGTCAGACCTCATCAGATAGGTCTGATATGCTAGTAATTGCTTTATTTTTTATAAATCGTTAATTATTAATTTGTTATATGTTTATTTAAAGTCGTCTTCAACATGTAAATTAATCTATTTATTTGCGTAAGTGCAGTGTTTTTGTATTAATCAAATATACATAATCAACCAATACTTAGACTTTCACTGCTCTATTTCAGTAAGCATTATTGTTATCTTCATGGTACAAGTACTTTAGGATACTCTTAGTTATAATTTTCCAAGTTAAATTAGAAAGAAAGTCAAAATGCTTTCGGCATTCAAGAGATTAGCTGGCAAGTCCGATGGGGTGGCTAGTCCGTCTCCGAGACCAGCGCATCAATCAATGCCAACTAATTTGCAAAGGAAGTTCGCGAAAGGAGTCCAGTATAATAGTGAGTATTCAAAACAATCTCAACAAAATTATGCTCTGCAATTGCTCTGATCGTTTGTTCTATTTTACAGTGAAAATTATAATAAAGGGAGATAGGAATGTTGGCAAAACTTGTTTATTTCACAGACTGCAAGGTCAAAAATTTGTTGAAGAGTATATACCTACAGAAGAAATTCAAGTAGCAAGCATTCAGTGGAATTACAAGGCCACCGATGACGTTGTTAAAGTTGAAGTATGGGATGTGGTTGATCGTGGTAGACGTAGAAAAAAAATGGAAGGCCTAAAGATGGACAATGTTATACCTGCTGAGAATGTTATTGAGGAGCCAGCACTGGATGCTGAATTCTTAGATGTTTACAAAGGAACAAACGGTGTCATAATTATGATGGATATCACTAAGCAGTGGACTTTTGATTATGTTCAGAGAGAACTTCCCAAAGTACCCAGTCACATACCAGTCATTGTTTTGGGCAATCACTGCGACATGTCCCACCACAGAACTGTCACCGCAGATCATGTCACTTACTTCATTGATTCACTGGGAGAGAGAACTGCACAAGTAAGATACGCTGAATCTTCGATGAGGAATGGCTTTGGATTGAAACTGTTGCACAAGTTCTTTAATCTTCCGTTTTTACAATTGCAAAGGGAGACTCTTTTGCAACAGCTAGAGACAAATAAGGAAGAGACTCTCTTGACTGTTCAAGAGCTTGATCTGTTTCAAGAGAGCGACGATGCAGATTACAATAAATTTTTGGACAATCTGGTCAACAAGAGAAGAGCAATGGCAGACTCTGTGTCTGCTACTGCTTTAGTTCCAAATGTTACGTCTTCGCTGAGCCCCCATGGTCAGATCAATAACCCAACTGGATCCATTGGAAGGGTTTTGGGTCCAATTGGTGGTGGCACACCAATACCTGTTAAAAACATGGATTCTAGAATACTTATGAAAAAAGAAGTACAATCACAGGGAGTAGTTAGTAGCAATAGCAAAGTAGAACATGTGACTCAGCCAAATAGCAGTAGTGCCCCAGAATTTCCAAATAACAAATCGTCCATTAGTATTAATTCAGACAAGAAAGAATTAAGCACCAGATCACAATCTTTTGTTTCAAAACTGACCGGTAAGAAAGAGTCGGAGAAGGATAAATCTTTGGAAAGCTTCAAATCCTACCCTAGTGCATCAGTAGCAAGTGTAGAAGACTTTGTGCCTGATGATGGCTACCTGGACAAATCATTCTTGGAAGACAACAGCCAATCGAATTCTCAAGGAAGCCAGAGGAAGCAGCTTGATTCCGATAGGTATGTCCTCCATCAATATTCAAATGAACCAATGATGAAACTGATTTAATTGCAACTCTCTTGCTTTATAGTGATACAGAAACAGGAAATCCTCTGGTGGCCGGTTTCGAGGACGACCTATCATCAGCCGACGAGATGCCGGTATCGGTACAGCCAAAATTAGCCGAGAACCCCCTCAGCAAGCAGAGGCACAAACGAGGGGAAATTTCTCTGGGAGCCGAATCAAATTTCGAGCCGCGACCTCAAATTACAAAACGCGACTCCGCGTCGTCCATCGAACAGGAGCTGCAGATCGCCAACAAAATGCGCATAGACGATCAGAATGACGGTAATTCCGATGACACGTTCGACAGTTGGCTGGGCCAAGACACCAAGTGGAGGCAGAGTCCCGAAGGCGGCGAGGACGTGAGCAGTAGCGTGGGTACAAAGAAGGATAGGCACGAGCTGAGCGATAAGAGTCTGGATGCGAGTGTTACCAGCTCTAACGTTCATCTAGAACTTCTGGACAACAGTAGTATACGTCACCTTAGTTCTAATGGCAGTAGTCCGGTAATGAAGGAGAAAAAGAAGCATAGGGATAAGGTAAGATAATACAGCTTCAGTGATAAAATCTGCCGGACTGTTTTTGATTATTTCTCGCGCGTATTTTTTTCAGACCGAAGATAAGGAGAAGAAGAAAAAGAAGAAATCCAAAGACAAAGACAAGGAGAAGGAAAAGTCTGAAAAATCGGAAAAGAAGAAGCGGCGATCGTCAAAAAAAGAAGAGAACAGAAAGCGAGATGAGCTGGAGGAGTTCTTGAACGGATCGAGCGGACCCGCCGGTGTCGAGGCGGCTTACGAAGCTATTTAAGCCAATAAATCTCTACCCGTCCGGGGGAATTTTCGATGTTTTTATAACTGATTTTTTCTATCTGAAAATACCTAATGAGTTCTCGACAACAGCTTCCAGTCTTATTTTAGTATGTACTAAAAAAACAATCAAGGTCGCAACAGCAACAATAAGTCACTGATCTCTATCACGAAAGACTAAAAAACTTCTATTTAATGCATTTAAGATTTAAGGTCAGCCTATAAGTTTGTAAGCATGCGTTTAAATGGTATTCATTCCACGTAATACTAACATCGCATCATACGATTCTTAAACCGCATACTTACGTTTCAAGGCAGAGGTTTAACTATTATATTATACAGGTGAGAGAGTGCGTAAAGTAATAAAAAAAAGCAAAAAAATCATAGATATATTTAAGCAAATCTACTTGCAACGCAGATAAAATACATAATATTTGAATGCTTACGGTGGTGAAAATCGAAAGGCAAAAAAAAAGGAAATAATTCTATATATGTCTAAAGAGAAAAGTATAAATGTATATGGAAATTATATTGTTACGTATATCCAAATAATTATTGTTTATAAATGTACATATACCACGCAATCGACTGTTCTCTGTTTCATTACACTGCGAAAATTCAAAAACAAACTCACCCGCCGCACTCGAGACGACCCGCAGTCGATACAAGCATCGGGTTTCCTCCTCGTCCACCCGCGAGATGTCGACGTTCGCTTGCAGTAGCACGATAGAACACGCACACTCGAGCACATCCCCACCCGCGGATGGTAGAGCAATAAACGCACACGTGCTCACTCTGCACGGTGGCGGTGGGATTGAGCGCAGAAGAGTTGCAGAGCGAGAGAGAGAGAGAGAGAGAGAGAGCAGCTCGAATCACGGAGCCAGCTCTGCGCGGCAGTCTTCCTCAGGAGAGTAGCCAGTAGAGAGAGGCCGTCGCTCTCCTCTCTCGCTGCTGCTATCGCGCCGCGCGCGCGCGGTCCTCGTCCGAATCGACGCATATAACGCGTGCACAGATATAAGTATAGGGAGCAGTGTTTCTGATTCATTCACGGGCTACTGCTGCTGCAGTGTCCTTCCGCATCGTCGTGGTGAGTGTGCGTGTGTGTGTGTCAAAAGTCGCGAGGAAAAAATTGACAGTCACTCGGTCTCTTTCTCTCTCTCTCTCTCTCTCTCTGCCATACCTACACGCGCGCGATTATCCTACCTACGTCCACAATACCGTTTTCTTTCGACTCTCCTTCGCCGCCTCGCAGAGAAGAGTGGACGTGCCTGTAAAGGTGTACAGCTCACACGTTCCGCGTATCCTTGTGTACAGCAGCAGCAGCTCTGCTGCAAGTCTACGTACGCGCAAATGCACACCTACATATCCGTGCTCCGCTACTGTACGCGGCGAAAGAGAGAGAGAGGAGTGCTGTGCTGTACCGCGTTGTATACATATAGTATCCAGTCGATACTCGGCTCGCCGAGAACCACCTCTCTCTCTCTCTTTCTCTCTCTCTCTCTCTCTCTCCTCTCTCAACCTACACACGTTTTTCGTTTTCAGCCGAATATCACGACGGCGGCTTTAACCTGCACGTGCGGAATGTCAGCGCACACGTCTTTTCCTCGTCTCTGGCGGCGCTGCAGCTTCTCTGATTAAAAAGAGTGTCGCGCTGCGACGGGGACCCTCAGCTGCTCTCACGTGCTGGGGTAAACAACAAAGCGGACTGCAGTGTATATACTCACACATACACTCGAAGAGGAAGAATAAGAAGAGGCATATCAAGAGGTGCAGAGAGATAAAGGGGAGAGAAAGAGAGAAGGGGGTCTGTCTCTCTCTGCACTTGCGGGGCTGCACCTGCCGGGGGGGGGGCTTATATCTCTCTCGCTCTCTCTCTCTCTCTCTCTCTCCGGTGCAGTCGATAAGAGAGCTCTGCGCAGGAATCGCGGGTAAACAGCACCGCTGTGCGAGATTATAATCCTCCGCTCTTCTGCGACGTTCTTGTATACAGGTGAGTAGCAGCTTTCTCTCTCTCTCCGATCCTATATACCTATACACACTGCATTCGCGTATATGACATAACGCGTATGCACGGCTTTGCAAAGAGCCAAACGAGCGCGCATTCATCGCGCTCTCGAGGCCGGGGAAATTCGCCTCTTTCCACTGAGAGAGAGAGAGAGAGAGAGAGCCCGGAGATTATTCTATTTTCAAAGGATTCGCCTTTAACCCCTTTCAGTCGTCGTCAGGCAGAAGTCGCGAGAATATCCCTCCTCTCTCTCTCACTCTCTCTCTGCGTAAATGCATTACATATATCGATTATCTCGCGACTATTCATACGCGCCCGCAGAGAGCGAGATGAAAGCGACGGCTGCTCTGATTCTCCTTTTTTCCGCATACACTCGCCCCCGGGATTTGCGAGAGAGGCATGTTTTGTTTATTCCAAAGCCCAACAGCGCAGTGTATCATAACTATCGCGCGTCTCTACATACGTGCTTGTATTTATACACGGCGCTTGCGAGCATAGGAAAAAAAAAGCGCGGCCGAGAGTCATAACGGTAATTGCGGTCTCTTCGCGTCGTCAATAATAAACGCGCGCACAGAGATAAAATCTCGCCTCGCTCGCTTCGAATATTTGATCGTCCCGCTGACCCATCTAATAATACACGCAACGCGATTGTTTTCTCACACGCACTGATATCCACGCGGGCTAATTAAAAAGGGTCGGCGAGAACGAGGCCGCGAAAAAAAGTAGCGGCGAAGATAAGAGAGAGAGAGAGAAAGAGCGTAACATAACACACACGTCATGCAAATGGGCAATTACACGCGGATCGGCACACGCACGATGATGCGACACATCACTCACGCGCTTAACATTGAAGCTTCGCGGTGCGTATAGAGTGCGCGCGTGCCGAGCGCGTTTATCATATGTGTAACGCTCGGCGGAATCACGTGGACGAGTTAGGACGGTTTTCTTCGTCGCCGAGAGCCGCAGGGCACGTGTGCAGTGCGCATAGGGGGGAACCTTTTTCTCTCGCGCTCTTATTCGAGGAGACGTCGTCGCGATTGACGTGCACAAATCTACGGAGCTCAATTGACATTGAATGCCTGCATAAAGGATTGACGTTTTTATACTAGTTGTGAGTGTACTGGAGATGGAATAGTTTTCGCTTAACAGGTTCTTCTCGAATCCGGGTTCGAAAATAACATTATGAGTATATACTTTTGAATTTTTCCGCTAATTATGGAATCCTCGAAGCACTGCTTATGCGCTCGCTTCTTGTTATTCTCTCTCTCTCTCTCTCTTATTATTCCTCTTTCAAATCTCGTCCCGCCGCGAATTAACATTCGACCCGTGAGTGTGTCCGTATACGTGTATTGTGTATAAAAACCGAAGAGGAAAAAAGAGCTCTTCTCGCTAAATTCGCGAAAAACCGACACACAAGCGACCTCGTTCCCCTTCACCGCTCGCGAAAAATCGCGATCTAATTTTCTCTCTGTTTTTTTTTCGAGCTCGCGCGCGCTACTACCGCTATTTTGCGTAACAATCGCCGAGCGATGCATTATTTATCGAGTCGTTACACAACGGGCCTAACGAGAGATCCGGACCGCGCGATTGCAGCTTCCTATACAGCCCGACTTTCGCTCATCGGGAAAAAATTCGCGCCGGAATTCGCGTCCGTTAAAGAAAAAAAAAACGAACAAGTGGAAGAAGAAGCGAAGCTCAGTGTATTGTTATACGCCGTAGTGTCGCAATGCGTAATGACGCAAACCGCGCGGCGAATTAGCTTCTTCTTTCTCGCTGCCGTATAATACACCTGCGCGATTTTTCTCGCTCGTAAATCCTTCGCCATGGAACGAGAGAGAAGTGAAGCGGGAAAATGGAACTGGTACGATGTTTAATTTTCGCGCCGTCGGGCGAGTTTTAATTGCCCCGCGGGATAGAAGGCCGCGCGCGGCGATAATAATTTTTATACGCGAACGCGACGCTGAATCGCGCGCTTGAATAAATAAAGCTCCTATACTATATTGTAGTTTTTCTCGCCTTCGTTGTTGCGGGAAGCTCGATTTATCGTCATTTTTTTTCCACACATCGGGAAAAAGTGTCATTAATTTCGCGAGTGCGTGAGCGGCGACGTGAATAGGAAATAAGCCTCGTGAACATATAAGCATACGTAAACACATCGCCGGTGAGTTTATTGATAATGATGAGTGGCCGCGATATGGAGGAAAAGTTGCGCGGCGACTAATTAAATTTCGCTGATCGATTGTGCGAAGCTCGAGCATTGTGCATTACGTATTCGTACGTAATACACATCCGAATTGATCATGTTTGTAAAATAGAAAACTTGGTTTCTCTTATCTGATATTTCCACGGCGCGCGCGAGTATAGCGCGTAAAACTCTCATTCTACACACACACACACACACACACATAGGCTTGCGCAAATAACCTACGTGGCTAATAAAGATAGCGATTATGCCGCGTAGCCCCGAAATAAAAAAAGTGTATATAACTCGCGATAATCGCGCAATTATCAATTAGACAAGCTTATCGGGCTTTATCGATGCTTTATTAAATCAAACGAAGAATAATATTCGAGCGCCGATAGCATCGTACCTAATTAGCCGTCCACTTACGGCAATCGAGTTCCCAAGTGGTTTCGAATTGAGTCAATAATTCTCGCCCCCGCCGATAGTGTGTACGCTATGTTATACCTTCTTCTTTCTCCTCTTCTTCTCTCGACCTACACGCTATTAATGGAACAGCCCCGTGTTGCGCGTCAGGGGGAGGATATTCCTGAAAAGAAACCTTTTGTGCAGTGCTAAAGTTCGCGCGCGCGCGCGCGCACGTATGGCCTTGAGGCAAAAAAGAAAATTAACACTCGTTCTCCGCCGAGGGAATCCGTGAGAGAGAGGGAGAGAGAGAGAGAGAGAGAACAATGCGGTTACAGAGCTGCGAGCGCGCGGATTTAATAACGTAGGAATTAGCTGGTAAATGTATTTGTGCACTAATGCCGCAGGCGCTAACCGGCCTAAGTAGATAAAGTCTCGTTCGACCAGACACGGGGCTGTTTGCGCGCTTAATAACGTTAATCTCGCCTCTGCATCGCGCGGGGACGTAATATTCAACTGTTTGCGCATAAAAGTAGTAATTCCACGTCTCGTTCTTAGAGCCCATTTTTCCATTTTTTATCTGTAGGATATGCGTTATAAGTTCCGCGTAGAGCGAAAAGAAAAAGCCAATCGGCGATTCACTTCGCGCGCGGATGCGATGCCTTATTCCCCGGGAATCGCCTCTCCACTTCATCTACTGTAATACGTTATAGAGCGAGAGAGAGAGAGCCGAATCGAAACGTTTCCGAGCCATGAACTCGGAATCTCATATCGGCGAAAATTTACGAGCGGCGCATTGCAAAACGTCGTCTCTCCGTGCACCGCCCCTTTGTCTTTTTTTTATTTCGTTCATTTTCTCTTGATCGCGCGTACAAGGACCGGCTCTGTAAACAGGGTAATAAAAATGTCACAGAGCCGCGCACTATCAGCTGGCCCGTCGCGAAATTTAATAAGCGCCCGATAAGTCTGTCTGCGCTGCTCTGTGTGTGACTAGCGACGTGAATCGTCGGGTTTTGAGTTTTTATCGACATAGCGATTGATGCTTCGCCTAGACGTCGTATGAATATAAACACACGCGGCGCACACACAGTTGGAGAAGTTAAGGAAGACTGAAAGGGCCTTTTGTCGAGACTGTTATCGCCCGCGGCATCGTCGAGCTGTACAATCTCAAAAGTTTCGAACGCTGTTTGTGCTGCTGCTTAATTTATCAATAACGTTGCCGCCAGGCATATATATATATATATATATATATATGTATGTATCCGAGCGATCGAACGTGTTTTTGCGCGATCGGTTCTGTTTCGAATTGCAGAGCATCGAAAAGACATAGAGAGGGAATTTCGGCCCACAAAATCTGCATGAGAATCAGATTCCGCCCGCGCGCTGATCTTCAATATGTTTGAATTTCCCGCGCACTCGCGTTAATCCTCTTAGCGACGCGTTTCCGTATAATGCGCGCGGTCGCATTAGCTTTTTGTTCGAAGCGCTTTTAATTCGTATACCCAACGAGCCGTTATTTCGCATGCGCTCGTGCCGCATCGAGAGATGCAAAAAAAAAAAAAAATAATAATAAATAAATAAATATTCTCCGCAGGCCTCTCGTGCATTCTCTGCGTAAAAACGTTAATGGCGCATACAGCAGCAGCTCGTACTTGATCGTAAACGCGAAGCCGCGGCTACACCGCGATTATCGTTATAGCTCGTTAAAAAAGAACGTTATAATCGAATGTGCATACATAGGTATACACGCGCGAGCAATTCAATAATTAAATCCAAATACAAAAATAACTTTACCACTGTATACGCTGTATATTATTTACATGGACTTATTGACACGCATAGACTGCGTATAAAAAGCGCTTACGCAAAGAGAAAGAGGCACCCCATTATCCCTAAAACCCACTCGGTCTCTACTGTACATCAACGTCCTTATTTCTTCGCATTCGCAGGAATCGGCGACTCGAGGGTGGCAGTTGTCAGTCAGTCAGCTGCGCGCTCTCGCCGGAACTGGTCGTTACCTCGCTCGCACATATCCAAAGGATCACGCATTCATGATACAATAATAGAAGAGGAACTAAGGGTGCACAGTCGGCTGGAATGATAGTTATGGTGTCACGTGGATGCGATGACTGTGGCTGCAGCCGTGGCGGCTCCGTGGCACCGGGCCCACATCTATAAGGCCCTCGCCTGCATCGTCTTCGTCCTCATAGCCTTGCAGTACTTACTCAGCGGGGCTATCGATCGACGATCGATCGAGACCATTTTCACCATTAATACCAGTCGGTCAGTATATTATATTTTTTCATATACGTACATTTTATTTTCACTTGTAGATCGTGCGATTGCTCGCAAGTTGAATTACGTACATGTTGAGATAGTGGTGATACGATGTTTTTACACTTTTGTTCAAGGATGATTTTTCAAAATCAATACGACCGGTAATTGCCAGCATACGCGCAGCTCGTGCGTTTGTATAGGACTGTGTGTTCGAGGTCCATTTGTGTTCGTACATATAGTATGAATTTTTTTCTTCATCGTGTATGGAGTAGAGCGAGCGTTTAATTAATATCGGCTCTGCTGTAACCCAAGTGGCTCGTGCGTTTCGTTCCTAATGTCGCGGTCTTTCAGCGAGTGTAAACGCGGACTTGATGGGCTTTTAATGATGCCGAATGTTGGCGCTTGATTGATGCGTCCAGGTATTAATTGCTCGTTAATTATATACCGACTCTGCTGTATACTGCGCGCGCTGTCGTCTCTAATTGTTTGTTTCAGCTGTATTTTACATAAATAACTTTATGAGCTATGATATATAGACATATCCAAACAGTCTCATTGCCGCAGGTGAGATATAAGATATAGGCTGGATAGTTGTCCTGTAACAGTTTTTTAATTGTCGCTTATTAACTACATTTAGTTGTTTAATCATTTCTCTCGGAAAGAGCAAAGTATGCCTATAATCGTGGAACAATTTCGAGCTGCGGCCCAGCTCCGAGTTAAGGCACGTTCCGCACTCGACACGCTATGCATACATATATATGTGGGCATAGAAGTCAAAAAGCGTCGAAGAGAAGAATCGACGGGCGTTCGATGAAGCAATTGTCCTATCGCGCGCGTTCATCTTGCGTCATTCACATACACATAATATAATATCCCTGTGTATGTGTTGCGTCAGGAAAATTTGATTCCTCCTTTTTTCTTCCTATCTTTACAGCGACGCGCGCGGAACGAAATGACCCAATTATATTTAATACCGCGTCCTCTTTCGGCCAATCAATGTTGCATCCGATCGATTATTAAAGATTGACCGACGTCGAGGAGAAGCCGCGGGAGACTCTCGCCTCTTTTCCTTTATGCATGCACGAGCTGCGACGCAAAAGTAGATTTTCGTTACATATACGTATATACACGAAGCGTAAGATTATTCTGGCGAATACTGGTTTCGATTCGACCGATACCGCGAGAAACTAAAATATCGAGCCTGAAATAACCGATGTATGCAAATACTCTTTCTTTACCTTGTCCGCAACAGACCGCCGCATCAGCGCGCGCTCGTGATTTACGGGCCAGCGTCGGCCAGCAGTAACAACAACGTCATCAACAACAACAACAACAACAACAACAACGAAGACGAGGACGACTCCAGTAGTGGCGCAGGTCCGCCGCCGGGAAACTCCAGCCTCGTCAGCACCTCGTCGGCGGTTATCGCACCGACGAACAATTCCTCGATATTGCTGAACTCGATGCTCCGGACCAACTCCTCGGGATCACCGCTCGACGTCGAGGCCGTGATTAGGTTGAGAAATGCGACGAGTTCGACTGTCGGGCTGTCCACGAGCACCAGTCCCACGGCTACGCAGACGCCGAGATGTCCTCTCGTGCCTCCGAATCTCGGTAGGATTCCGCTTTAACGCTTGTACATCACACTTTCGCGTTATTCGACTAACTGTTTATAGAGTGAAAAAGGGCGTACTAGCTCTTCTCTACGTTAAACTAGCGCTACGCCCGAATTCGCGCTCGACCAGGCGCGGCTCTTTTCTGCTCAATTAAACGGGGATATCGTTCCCGATTAGTCGGCTACAGTTTTAATCCAGAATCAGTATTAAATCAAATTCCCGCTCGGCGCTCGATTCAAGCTCCGAAATCGATATACCCAGAGGGGCATTGATCCGTTATCGCGCGCACAGGCCCGAATAGCCAACTAATTGGGAATTTCTGATTTGTCGAATTCACAGTGGGACCGATAGCAGTGAGCAAATCGCCGCCGGATCTCGCAGCCATGGAGAAGGCCTTCGCGAAGGTGAAGCAGGGCGGCAGAGGTGCGCCGGAGGACTGCGTCGCGCGCTACCGCGTCGCCATCGTCATACCGTTCCGCGACAGATTCCCGCACCTCATGACCCTGCTCTACAATCTGCACCCGCTGCTGCTGCGCCAGCAGCTCGACTATCAGATCTTTGTTATCGAGCAGGAAGGTGAGTTATCGCTGCTCCAGCTTTTTTGTGCGCGCTGGCCTGAGTGGCGAGAGAGACTTTTTTTTTCCGGTACCAGCCGAATCAATTCTACATGCGCTGCAGCGCTAGAGGCTTTAGAATATGATGCCGATAGGAGCTTTCGTATAGGCGCAGTGCTGCATATTCAGTGGTTTATCTTTGCGAGTTTGTTTTAGAATTCTTAGAAAGCCGCACGAGCTTTACACGCGGTTCGAATTTGAAATGCTGATGCGCGATGTTGCGAGCGTGTATTATAATCGTAAAAGTTCAAAAATCTCTAGCGCAGAGAGCGTACACGGGTTTGAAGCATTGAATGTAAACGCGCAGGCTTTTATTATCCGCAACGTACAAATTGAACCGCGGTTACTGCCGAAATGATAAACAAAGTCAATACACGCAGAAGCAGCAGAGCAATTTCGAGCGCATTATCTCTTATGTAAATCCTCGTGCGCTCAGCTCCGAGAGCCTCTGACTCGACGCGTCTGGATTTTCGACAATTTTCGCGCTTCTCTTTTACTCCTGGTTATTTATTTCATTCGACGCAACGGCTTTATTATACCGACACGTATACTGCGCCTACGCGCGACTTTTAACCGGCGCGCGACGAGAGAGATTTTTCAAATATTCTTTTACGATGACCGGAAATTGCTTTGTGCATCAATATCATGCAAATTATCCGGAGCGAGCGCGGAACACTCGACCTCGTATATATATATATATATTTTTTTTTTATGACGTGGCGTGCGCAGTTCCTCTCTGTATGCGTCAAAAGCGAAATATATGTCGCACTGTAAAAGTATCAAATTTTCGTTCCACTCGGACATTCCGTCGGGTTAATTAAAATCTGCAAGAATATTATAAAATAATGAAAGCAATGAAAGGATCTTACAGCTCGTATACTTTAAAACAAAGTGTCTCTCCCCTCTCTTCATTCGAGAGCGTCTCGACTATTCAGCGCACTCAAACAAATTAAACTCTCTAGCACGAGGCATATCCACCGCGCGAATTATGAAAAGTCACATATAGTCTGCCTGGTGCATAATAAATAACGCAAGACAGAAAGTGCAGCAGTCATCGGTCGCATCGCTATCAACCCCACCTCGCGAGTGCAGTGCATAGGTGGAAAAAAAAGAAGGGGATAGCGCGCAAGAGACGCGAAATTACATTCCCGGCTCGTCGCGCCGGCGCTCTTTATATACCCGTAAAGTATGCATGAAAGCGCGGAGTGGGTATCTATACGAGCGCGCGTTCATCGTGCCCTTATTACCCGCATGTGCATATGTATATAGCTTAAGCGCATATATCGCGAGCAGCTGCATCTCTCGGAGTACTTATTTCGGGCGTTCGCCCTCTCTATATCTCTCTGTTCGGTTCTCTGTTTCAGGCAACGGCCAGTTCAACCGAGCGATGCTCATGAACATTGGCTACGTCGAGGCGCTCAAGGAGCGGCCCTTCGACTGCTTCATCTTCCACGACGTCGACCTGCTGCCCGAAAACGACAGGAACCTCTACACCTGCCCGGAGCAGCCGAGACACATGTCCGTCGCCGTCGATAAATTTCTCTACAGGCAGGTCTTTGTTCTCTCTTCGCCGCAAGCGCGGCGTTATATATATATATATAGACAGAGAGAATGCGGGATTCTAAAAGCAGGGGGAGATTAAGGGAGAGAGTTATCTGGACTTCCTTGTTTATATCGCCGGATTAGAAGGAAAAACGGGCTTCGACGTGTCGTGCTTTTCCGATGATTTATCAGCGAGATGCTTGCTTTTTTTTGTCGCTGCTGACGCTTATCGGACGCTGATTTACACGGTGCCCTCGAATTCAATTCTCCGCAGAAACGACGAGAGGGAAACAGAGCTTTTTTTCATTCTCCGCGTAAGTAAAATAAATACGCTCGTACAACTCGGCATAATGCGAGTCTCGATTGCCGGGGCTATTCACGCCACATGAATAATAAATTAGCGAAATTGCACGCGAACCGCGTCGGGGCGAGAGAGATGGGAAAGAGCTGCAAATTGAAAATCGTTATACGCGGCAGTCGGTATAATCGAGAGGGGTATCGTCGTGTATGAGCTATAGAGCAGCTTAACGCGGTCAAACTTTTCGCAACTCCTAAACGAGTGTACGCCGGGTATATTTTGGAACTGGATACCTACCGGTCGTCGGCGTTGCTAACGCCAACTTCCGTCCGCATTAGCTCCTCGCCTAAATGACATATCTAGGCGCTCGCTCGTTTGCGCGCACGCGACCGCTTACGCAATACACGGGCCAATATACACACATATCTGTCCGGCTATTACTTACACACTCTCCGCATTACTGTACTCTCACATACGCGTATGCGCTACATGCTCTAGCATTAAGTCACGCGAGAATTGTAAGAATTAAAAATATAATGATAAAACTGGAACGCGTGCTTGCAAACAGGTTACCGTACAGCGACCTCTTCGGCGGCGTGAGCGCCATGACTACTGAGCACTTTCGCCTGGTGAACGGCTTCAGCAATGTGTTCTGGGGCTGGGGCGCCGAGGACGACGACATGGCCAACCGCATCAAGGCTCGTGGCCTGCACATTTCGCGCTATCCGGCCAACATCGCGCGGTACAAGATGCTCACGCATAAGAAGGAAAAGGCAAATCCCAAACGGTAAGTGTACGCGCTAATATGTACGCTGCACGAGGGAAATCCCCGGGATATTTCCGGGCGACGTGATAATGGAGCGGTTTGCACCTCCGTGTGTTTATTAGCACTTTGCGGTGCTGCTGCTGTTGCGGAGAACGCGTTCTCTCTTTGCTTATTTCTTCTTCGTTTTTTTTAGTAAAGGGAAGTCGTAACGCTCTTCCCGCGGTGCATTATCGTTAGGCGGAAAACAAAGTGCGCGACTGTAAATTGTCCTTTGTGGCTTTGAAGCGCGTCTACTGCCGCCGCTGCTGCTGCTGCTGCTGCTGCTGCCATTGTGCGTTGGTTTTATTTATTTCTTTTTGTGCCCGGCGAAATCCCTTTATGCTCGACATTGCGCGAAGTCACTGGAATGTCGTGTCATAATTACGTAAGGGGGTATGAAAGAGGCTGTTAAATATTATGCGAGAGCCGTATAACGTAGTGCTTTCGAAAAAGCCGTTAGCTGAAAATAGACTTCGGTGCGCTGCGCGCTTCTTATTCTCCTTTTTACTACTTTCGAGAATAATGAGTTTTAGCCCAAAGAAGATTAATACAATTTGCTCAAGAGCTTGCGCGCGCTCGCGAGCGGTGAGCGAGAGTGGAATGTCCCGGGCGTTAAAAGCAATAATTCAGCGGCTCTTACACGATTATGCTAATTTTACCCTTTTAATTTGGAAAAAAAGCATTTCCGTGACGTATACGCCCGAGCGCGGGAAACTACGGAATCTCGCGCGCGAGGTTCTATTTTTAAATTGTAAATAAACACGGCGCGATTGGCAGTAGAGCATTCAGTCGCTCGAGTACGATTTTCAAGAGCTTTGATATCGATTATTTTACGCGATGATTTTCCACGGCTTTATCTGTATCGCACTCTCGAGATAGCGGTAATAGGTTTATTTTTCCGTCTTCTCGTTGGCAATGCAAGTGAGGCACTCGAGGATAATATCAACTCGATTGGAAGACTTTTTGCTCTTCTTGAGGTCGGAAAAAAGCTTTGTTTATGTAAGCTTCGTTTTCATCTAATGAGCTGCGAGATCGACGATTGATCACGCGATAAAGTGTAGTGTCTAGTCTTGCAAAAAGAAGAAAAATATGTAACGTTCGACGTGGCCTGAATACACGTGTGCGGCAGCTTTTTTCTGCATGACGAACCATTAAAGAGCTATCTCATGTTGCGTTTTTTCCACTGACCGCTGGATGTATAATGCATCTCGCGATAGTTTTTATTCCCGCTTTCGGCAAAGTTTTGCTTCGTGATACCGTAGACGCACGTACCGGCCGGGAGAATGTGGGTCAAGAATAATATATGTTAACATTTTTAACGTTTATTATACCCTAGGTACGAGTTCCTCAAGACCGGCAAAAAGAGGTTCCTGACCGATGGCCTGAGTAATCTTCAGTACGAGATCCTGGTGAAGAAGAAGCCAAAGCTGTACACCTGGTTCTTGGCGCGGTTGACTCCTCCGGCACAGCCCAGCTGATGGCTGCCTTGGATCGTCGGGTAAACTCGCGCGGAACAGACCCGGCAGCCTTTCCGCTGGCGAGCCTCGATCGATCCACTGGCCAGAGAGCCTTTTTCACGTAGCTTTGCAGAAGAGACGAGCAAAAGAAGAAAGAGATAAAATCGATTTCGCGGGATACGCGCGCACTACCGATCTTTTTGAGAATCCTTTCTTTTTTTACGATTGCTATACTATTGTCCTCCACCGGTCGCCGCTCGCGTCACGAGCGACGTCGGACGAACGATGCATTTGTTTTTTAGTTCTCATCAACGTTTGTACACACACACACACGTATACATACTACCTGTTTTCGTCATTCCTCTATGTAGCGAGTTTTGTTTCCTCCGCGTAGCTTGTTGTTGCTGTTGAGAGAGCGTTGTTGTGTTTTATTTTTGTCCTTTCTTTTTCTCTTTTTTTTGTCCAGGTATAAACATACCATATATTATAGCTAAAATGGCGATCGACAAAACAAGATTGTAAATCGATGAACAACGATTTTGAGCGTGTGAGAGTGTGCGAGGTAGATTTAAAGATTATATGAAAATGGAAGCATGTGCCAAAAGCGTAGAAATGAGTCTTCTTGTGAGAGTCTTGTATGGACTTTTCAATTTTCGCGAGAAGTTTGGGAAAAAAGCATTCTGACGAAGAAAAAAAGAACTAGACTCCGATTCCATTCGTACATTGTTATTGACTCTCGGTACTATTGTACTGTATAATATATATTATATATATAAACTCCCAATACGCGCGTGTTAAGATAATATAAACCACAGTGAAATGGATGAGCTGATTTCCTAAAGTAGACGATGAGTGATAGGACGAGAAGCGAGGATGGTTTGGGACTGCCGATGAAGAAATCATTAATCCTAAAGTTGATTTTATAACTCGACATGATAATGAAAGTATACCCATTGTCCTCTCTTCAATAGCGCCCTTCTTCGACGAGAAATGGCGCGGGCTTTTTCACACGTTTATACACAGGAAGCATTAATTGAACAAAAGTCGTCGTATATAGACGAGAAAGAGAGAGACACGCGATGACAAAAAAAAAGTTTGTGCCCCGCTTAGATCGAAGAAAGGAACGCCGTGTAAGCACTGTATCGTGCGCGCATGTGTGTTTGTGTGTGAGTGTATGTGTCACCCTCATCCTATGCGCGCGCGATCGCCCTGATGTTGTTTCTCGACTCTCGTCGTGCCGAACCACCGAACAACTTGTTAAATGTATATATCTATATAGAAAGCCATACGATACAGAAATGATCGTGAACACAAAGTTAATTCCAGAACCAGCCTGCATGCCCGTAGGGAGGTTATAAAAGTGAAGAGGAGGAAAAGAGCGACGTACTGATTTTATCGATTATTGAGTATAAACCATAATTGGAGGCGTTGTACGAGCATTAAAAAAAAAACTCCATAAAAAAACTCCGTAAAAAAGAAATGAAAAAAAAATTCTCGAGTGCTTTTTAAAGTCGTAGACGCGCAAGCGTGTTTTGCGCACAATTTCGTCTTCTATTGTATAGTCGTATTAGCGTACATTCCCTAATCGCGGGTAGGCTATCGTTTTATCCGGGCCTTATAGATTTTTTTAGCGGGCCTCTGAATAAGGAGATTAAGGAGAAGGGAGAAATTGGAGCAAGCGGGGTTGTATAACGACGACGACGACGAATCGTTAAAGAGGGGAGAAAAAATAAAATGAGAGACAAAAATCGGGCACGCTACTCGGAGAGTGGTCACACCCCTCGTTGATGCGATAAGCGAATGAAATGAAATAGCGAACGTGCGATTACTGCTCCCAGCAAAGTAGCCCGGCCTGCTCGCCTATTATCGGTGCTGTGATTGTGATGATGTTCGAGACAGAGCGAACGCTCACCATTGCGATTGAATTGTGAAACAAATTGCCTCTTCATCATTTTTCAACGATGATCTGTTATGTTTTATGCGCGGCTGTGCGACGCGATCATTGAGTTTTCGTGCGTCCTCCGCCACGATGTGTTGATTTTTGCAAAAAAAAAAAAAAAAGAAAAGTAAAAACCAAGAAAATCTTGTAAAATTTGAATGTGTAATAAAGGTGAAAAAATAACTACCCATAAATGTCTCGATTTCTTTCTAGCACTCGTGTAACATGTAAATTTTATAGCGTGTATATTGGTATTGAATAACACAATCGCACGGTCGAGACGCGCCCTATTAATTGACGATAACAGTATGTGAATATGAAAATGACAGCTGCTCGGTCGTTAATAACGATAACGCGACATTGATACATAGCGCTATCTACTATCTATAAGCTTATGGAGTGTAAGTATATATCATCAAGAGCACCAAAGTGATTTCGGTAAACTGTTATATTTCACGTGTCACTCTAAAAAGGTTTTATTTATTTGTACAGTGTTGGTTGAAATTTTCTCTTGCTCCTCCCAGGCTGGCTTTTTCACCGCTTTTTCACCAGACCATCTGTGACGACGACACACGCTGTTGTAGGTCATATATTCTGCGATGACAGCAGCGAAATCAACGACACATATAATTTATGTATGTACCCATGGGGCGTTCGTTCGCAGAGACAGAGAACAACCCGCGTGATAATAACCAGTGACAGCTTGTCGATATATCTAAGCGACGCGGCTATTTGTGCGTTTTACAACGAGATAGACGCACTGCAGACAATTCTCTGGTGTGTATGTGTGTGTGCACGAAACTTTTTCAAAGCTCGACGAACGCGCGACAGATCGTTACGCGATACTTATTACACTCTCGAAATAAGGAATGTACCGGTGTGTACATATACCTCTTTAATTGCGCCGCGCAAATAGTCACGTCGGCTTACCACAAAATTTTTCATGGCCTATAATAAGTATAATTATAGTGAAGAAAAATGAAAATATGTTTACTTAATTACGCAACTAGCGGTATAATCGTTACTTTATTATATCGAGTGTTACAAAAGCTTGATTATTTGGATCGGACTGTAGCAATATATTCACATAACTATCGTCGTGAAAAATAAAAATTTAACGCTCGCATCGTTTATATTTTGCTCGTTCTCCCTCAATCGCAATAATTAACGTATACACAGTCACGCCCACACACACTTATTCACTCATTAATACGCACGCACACGAGCGCGCATTATTATAATATTCAACTTATCCTGCGCACCTCAAATGACCGCGCGATACAATTCGTTTTTATAATTCGCAACTTTTTTAAGGTATCTTTCACTGTTATTCATTTTTTTTTGTTTATTATTTTTTGCTCTTTTTCTCTCTCTTTCTCTTCCGCTCCCTCATTCATTCGTGCTCCCCCCTCTCTCTCTCTCTACCTCTGCTCAACTACTTAACTACCTATGTCGCTAACTACCTAACTACGTCTTTTTTCACTACATTCTAGATACACTTAATTACTGCAAAATAATATTGCAATATCTAATTCAGCCTATACCACTGTCTAGTCAATTACTTTAGTTCTCGAATTATAAATATATATGTATACGTTTACAAGTGTGGAATCGTAAGGGCAGTCGTTAACGCACGAATGTCGTGCCTAACCACCGCTGACTTTGTTTTTAATTCGAGTGAAAGCTCTGATAAAGGTTTACAAAAACAAAACTTTAACTTGCAACACAAGATCAACGCATGACACTCGAGAGAAAAAACTACTTCTTTCGTATTCCGAAAGAACATTTCATTTGTCGTATCTTTCTTTTTGCTAGTGTACACGAAGAAGTTAGTGAGAATTAGCATGAGAGAGATAGAGAGAGCAAAGAAGGAATAGAGGAAGAGTGAAAAGGATAGGCAGAGCCAAAGAGACAGAGAGAGAGAGAGAGAGAGAGAGAGAGAGAGAGAGAGAGAGAGAGAGAGAGAGAGAGAGAGAGAGAGAGAAAGTGAAAGAGATACTAAGGGGGGTAAGGAAGGTACAGTTTTAATTACTTTTCTACAAAGACACAATTAACGAAAAATCGAGATAACTATATAGAACCACGACGATATGCAGAGACTAGACACTCTTAATCGAGTATATTTTTCTGCTTGGTTACGATTCTGATTTGCGCGTAGCAAGTTGCTGACATTATTTTTAAGGAGACTTTTCGTAATTATTTTATCATTTCTTCTCCCCTATTTATTAGCTTTATTCTTTCTTCTGTTTTCCTTATCTTCCGGTATAGAACAACTCTGCAAACGCGCGCAGATTCGGCAAAATTTACACAACTTACGACGTAAAATGCGATTCGACCACAACAGACACGCGTCAGCAGGCTCTATATATTTTCTTATTTTTGTTTAAAGTACTTGGACGTAGTTTTATCGAAAACACGCTCTTGTATAAAAATACAGGGTGTTTCATTATTATTTGTTTCTTGCCTCCACAATCATCATTTTTTTCTTTATTCTTAAACTTCAGTTCAGCCTGCGGCCTCCGGCGTTATATATTCCAGAGTGACTCAGCCTCGCACTGCTGCTGCACGCTCTTACTCGTATCTCCCTTTGAATTTTTATGTACATTGTTCGCTTCGCGATATAGAAGTTTACAATATTTTTTTTTATTTCTAATTAGTAGTACTTTTATTACTTTTTCCTTCTCATAGTAAGTTACCTAGTAGTAGTAATGGTAATAGTGGGTAATAATTAGTGATAAATGATAACTGTATTTACTATGCGAGAAAGCATGGCTTAGTGTAGTAGTCTTTGATTTTCATTTGAAATTGAGATCTGCGTCATTGGTAAATAACTCTGGGGGTATTGTTCGCCCTACGCGATATTACGTGTACATTCTCCCTAATATCGGAATTCTCCTTAAACAAACACGAGCGAACAAACGAAAAAATGCAATATCTTGTCTAAAAGTGGCGAGCACTGCGGATGAACAGCGTTTACTTGAATACGTATACACCGTGACATTAACGCGTAAAGGCCTTCCGAAGGCGAATCTATAGGGTTTTTTTGTTGTCCGGGAATCCAACGAGGTTTTTAATTATTAGTTTAATCACCTTCTCCTCTTTAAATATTTGTCGAGTGAGCAGGGAACTTTCTTATTCGTGCACAAGAGACATTATAGTTGCTGGTCAGCGATGACGCCGCGCTCGGACATACGAATTTGTTTGACAGCTCAAAACTATCGTGATATATCAATACGCACTGGCAAGCCGAAAACAAGATAATGTGAGAATAGAGAGGACTGGACGATTGTTGAAACCAAGAGACTGTCGTATAGTCATCATCACCCGCGCGACGTCACGTCAGCCTCGGCAGCGCGAGTCGAAATTTGAATTTCATTTCTATTTTAAACTGTACACGCGAAGCGGACAAAGAGTCGCAAACACACACATCGACTATTGGTATGATCGACAAGTGACTCCTTAAACATTAGGTGGGACTGGTAGTATTCTTTTTATCTTGAGCCGTTGCTGGGGCTTACTCTGGGCCGTCGACGCAGTATCAGCGACGGCCAGGGAGAGAGGACGTGTTGCTGGCAGCTGCCGGTGCGGTAGGTTGGCCCTGGAGCCGCGTGTCTACCGGGAGCCCGCCGTATCTGGCGATTGCGAAGCGGACGCAGTGTTGTGGCTGGTCTCGTATTCCATGACCTCTTGGTAGATGAGTTCCTTCCACTGGTCGACGGTATGCTCTCTCTCGTCGACGCTGTGATCGTACGGACCCGGGGCGGGCTGAAAATTGGGGATGAATTCTCGATTAGTCGACTTTTTCTCATCCGCCAAGCATCGTTTCTTTCATTCATATACAGGTCTGATCATATCTATGATGTTTTTCATAGTTTTCTTTTATGTATGGTATGTTGTATTGAAATACGTGTTATTGAAGTTGCACAGTAACAGATATCTTTCCATAAATACATATGTATATAGATAATAGTTCACAAAGTAAATTGAAAAAAGTATAAAGAAAAAGGACTATTTGAAAACAAACGACAAGCTATTTCGACTATAAATTGTAAGAAAGAAAAAAAAATAATAAACGGAAAGATACACACAGAAAACGGCTATTTGCTGTTATACAAATATCATTTCATCTACCTTATAGATCAACTTTTCTACCTGGAGTACATTACATATAGTATTTCATCGCGTTGCATTAATAAAAAAAAGAAAACTCATTTCAAATACTCGTTATTCTAAAATATTGAGAAGCATCCGAGAGCTCCGCAGCTGGAAATACAAGAACGACGACGACGACGACGACGACGACGACGACGAAGCAGAGCCTCTTTTATGATGCTTCTTTCCACGACTCAAACGACCACACTTGGCGTTCATCGAGTACTTCCAGCGGTGGAACTCTCGCGATACTTGAAGAGAGAATGATTCTCGGAAAGGCTCCGATCGCACGGAATACTTACGGCGTTCACTTCACCCTCGTCGTACCAAACATTTATGTAATTATGAAGCAGGGCGTCATCGACGGAGATGCGCCGTTCCGGATCGATGACCAACATTCGCGACAATAGATCCCTGGCCTGGCTCGCTGAAATCGAGAGATAATTTGCTCAGCAAGAACGACGTACACGTTGAGTGAAAGTGAAAGATCTCAAAGTCGAGATAAGGGCGTAAAACTAGCTGACCACGCACACAATGCACGAGGTAGCCTCTGCATTAACAATAACATATATATATATATATAGAAGGCGGGGAGGCGCTGGAGCGCGAAGTGTGTACATACCTTTCAAACGATTGTGCTCCGAGGAGTCCGAGGGAAAGAGGACGTCCGGAAATAGCCTCTCGAAGGGGTAGCCGGGATAGCGTGGCCGGTTCTCCACGTAGTTCCTCACGGTGGGCTGTAGTCGCTGCATGAACTCTTGCGCCGGAGTTCCCAATTGCTCTGCAAACGATGCCGTCCCAAGTGAGTATTTCCGAACACGTGGATCGCGTATGAATGACAGAGAAAAATCGTGCCTCACCTATAATTTTGTTCCACTGATCGATGTGATCGGTGCCGGGGAAGAGGACACCACCGCGAATCATCTCACCCATGATGCAGCCAACGGACCAGATGTCGACATTTTCCTTGTATCCCATGCCGAGGATGACCTCGGGCGCCCTGTAGTACCTCGTCACGACGTAGGGCGTCATCATGAAGGTCGTGCCAGCCGTCCTCGCGAGGCCGAAGTCCAATATCTTGAGGGTGCAGTCTGACTTGACGACAATATTGCTAGGCTTCAAATCCTGAGGAAAGAAAACGCGTGTGACGTTATAATTCTCTCGTTAACGACTGCGAATTGCGTAAGCGAAGCCCAGCGGAATTTCAGCATCCCTCGAGTATGCAAAAAAAAGAAGAAGGCTGCGCATCAAGTTTGCCGAGCTGTCTTTTACATTCGGAACTCGACGCGCATCGTAGAATTCAAGTTTGTACGCGCGGCCTTTGATGCTTCGTTAGAGTGCAAAGTTGCGAAGCGGGACGGCGAGAGGTAGGTCGAGTAAATCAATTAAAATTCTTATTATGCTAAAAGGATGACGCTGTTAAGTCGCGCGAGCCTCGTGAAATTCTAATGGACTTCACCCAGCTCGCTTGTCTGTCTGCAGCGAGTGTGCAATAAGTCTTTACTCTCACCCTGTGTATGATCCCGGCGGAATGCAAATGCTTGATGCCGCAGAGCATCTGGTAGAGCAGGTAGGACATGCGCTCGTGGTCCAGGTCCATCTGGATGACTTGGCAGAGGTTCGCGTCCATGAGCTCCATCACCAGATAGACGTCCTGAAACTCGTCCAAGCACCTCTGCGGCGTGAAGGCGTTCAGCAGTCCGATTATCTGGGGGCGAGACGAGCGTGTTAATTAATAAATAATCAGGACGCATAGATGTATATGCATACAGAGGGAGGTATAGTGACTCACGTTTTTGTGGTTGACGAGCTTCATGAGCTTGAACTCCCGATATGCCCTCTTGGCGTGCGTGACGTTCTGAAAGGGCCTCGAGAGCTTCTTGATGGCCACATTCTGCTGAGTCACTGTGTCGAACGCCGCGCTGCGAAGGGACATTGCAAAACAGAAAAGGATAAGTAATTGTTCGCGGATGCACTTTGCCTTTTCATTCGGAACAAGCTCTACAACGAAAGGCTCTTACGCGCTGGCCTCGTTAAACACACACATACAGCGTTATATCGCTAAATTAGATTTAGCCGCGGAGGAAGACTTGCATCTACGTAAAGTTTTATATAATTATTATAATACCGAATAAGGGAGAAAATAAATCTCACCAAACGATACCCTGGGCCCCCGAGCCGATGGGCTTGAGGTTGGTGTATCTCTTGAGGATGGTGAACTTGGTGTCCCCGACCTCGACCGTGTAGAACATGGTGGATAGTCGGGTAGTCGACATGTCAGGCCCGAGGTAAGGCATGCGCCTCGCATTCGCAGCCGTGCCGCCGCGTCCCACAGCCACAGCCGCAGCAGCAGCCGCCGCCGTAGCGCTCGTCGCAGCCGTGGTGCTCGTCGAGGCGGCCGCCGCGCAAGCCAGCTCTGATGCAGTTACGAGATCCTCCTCTACTTCCTCGGCGCCGCCGTCACCTCCTCCTCCTCCGCCTGCGCCACCAGCAGTAGTAGGCCCTTCCTCCTCCTCCGCCTCCTCGGCTGCCTCCTCGGCCGCTTGCGCCGGTTGCACCAGGTCGATGCCCTGCTGTTGCTGGGGCGTCACCGTCGCCGTCCTGCTGCCTATCCTCGCTCAACTGGTGCTTAGCTAGCTCGCTGCTACTGCACTGCGCCGGCTGCCGAGCTATCCGGAACCACGAGTCTGGATAATGCTCTCTGCTGCTGCTCCTAACTCTCCGGGCTGCGAGCACGCTGCTGGACGAGTTTCCGGTTTGTCTGAAAAGCGCAAATGCTCAAGTTAATTCAGCGATATCGTTTCGAATGGAACGGCCCGGTTTTCCTCCCGACCGCGAAATTTAATATCCCGTACATAGCCCGCGCAAAAAACTCCGTACAGGCAATCCAATTTGTAAAAACGAGAAAAGTTGAGAGCTGCAAACAAACGCCAGCGGCGACTCGCTCTCGAACCACCCGCGGAACAACGAAATGTAGTTTCCCGCGCGTACCAAAGTTACAACGATCGTTGCTCGAAAACAAAAGCTCCTTCGAGCGCGTTACAAATGATTTTTCATCGTATTCCATGTTTTAAGGACGCTAATCCCGCGAAAAATCCGAAAATTCTTTCTCCGGCCGCGCGTATGTATGCATAATTTTGCGCTCTTTCTCTCGAGCTTTCGCTGAATATGTATATGCGGGATTTTAATATGTGCATACGAGCGGAGAGAAAGCTCTTCCTCTCTTGGAGCAACAACGACCTTTTCAATTCTATTATCCGGCGAGTGATAGGGAAAGGCGAGCTGGGATTTCGAGGAAGTCTTATACTCGTATTTGTCGTAGCTGAGAGCCTCTCTCTCTCTCTCTCTCTCTCTCTCTCTCTCTCTCTCTCGCGGGGAAAGGCTACTACTGAATATAAGATAATGCTTGGCAGTGGCGCAGATGTCTGAATCCTCGACGGCCGGTCGTTAGAGCCCTCTGTGTGCGCTACTCTCGCTTTCTCTCTCTCTCTTTCTCCTTTTGAGCGGAAGACCTTAATGATAATTCTCGAGCTTTTTCGCTGCGAGCGCGCACGACTTGTTGTTTCTTTTTTTTCAAAAAAGCTCGCTTTTTCTCTCTCTCTCTCTCTCTCTCTCTCTCGTTTTTCGTCGGGTATTAAAAAGTGGAAATTGGCCGTGCTGCAGGAACTGGGCGATGAATAGTGCATTTCTAAAGGATGCGATTCTCTTTGTTAATCCCGTATAACATGAATAAAATTTCAACTAGTCGAGTGTTTATTGATTTTTACCTTCTGTATAACGCGGAGCCATGTTGCGTATCTAATATCGATGTCAAGTGCTTCATCGCGAGCGTTATACACATAAAGACTAAGTTTTATTAAACTAATAACCAGCCACATATAGTCCTCCCACCGACGTTTTCATCCGAACGCAATTTCTCTCTTCAAAGCTCCTCGCGCGCGCGCGCAAGCACAAAGCTTATAAACAATGAACTTTAAAATCTCGACTCGAGCAATAAAAAATGCGTAATCCCATTTACGGAGACAGAGTCTGCGGAGGAATTCAAGCGGTAATTCCATTGCTGCGCCACTACGTTATAATAATCTCGTTTTCTACTCTCGCGTGTAGTGCAGTGCTGCACACAACTCGATGCGACGAAAAAAGCAGCGGCAATTTTATTTAGGTAAAAATAAAAGCTGAGCGAGGTAGGGACAGAAGTCGACGCGAAAAAACGTTCACATTGTTTATGAGCTGTGTACACACATAAATATATAAACTGCAGAGAGATGACGGCCAAAGATTTTCAGCGTCAAAACGATTTTACGCTCGATAGGGGACAACTTGATCCAGCGCTGGAGTGAGAGTGAGAGAGAGAGAGAGAGAGAGAGAGAGAGAGTCAGCCGGTCAGCGGAACGAGCGCGTTCTCGTGAAGATAATGCTTTATTCCCTCCTTTTTTTATAGCCGAAAGGCCGCTATTTTTACGCGAGGCCCGCGAATTGACGTTTTACAGTATTGGATTATCGCGTTATATACGTGTGTGCTATGCTGTAGCGATTGGGGTCACGCGCGCAGAAAAGTACACGCTTGCGCAAAGTTTGCAAAGGTGCGGCTTTCGGGAAATTTTAGGAATCTCTGAAAACTCCGACTATTCGCGGAACATATACATACAGAGGAGGAGAAGGAATGTCGGGTATTTCGAAATTTATATCGTATTGATCATTCGATCGGCGGCGGTGAACGTATACGCTGTCAGTGCGACGAGTTTAATTAATATTAAATTAAAATAGTTCGCGTGCCAATTAGATCGACGTATAACGCATAGGGTGTTTAAAATTAGAACGATGAAGGGCATAAAAATTGAACGAAACGAAGAAAGCTCTCGCGGAAAACTATACACGAGCAACAAGTCAAGGACATGCGCCAAAAAAAACACGTTCATCGCCTGCATTTTTCAACTTTACACGCCATATTCTCACACGCGCGAGCCGAGCGCGCGAGAAAGAGCGATATAACCCTCGGAATAACCGGAATAACGTCTCTCTGGAGGATTAAATTTTCCCGGCGGTAAATCCAGCGCGCACTACTCCCATCGCTCGCGAGTAATTCGATTCGACGAAATTCCGCGTCAGCCAAAAAGCTACACCGAGTATATAGCGCTACAAGGTATAGCTGTATGGCTAACACGTCGTCTGCAAAAAATACCGACTCCTCGTCGTCGCGATTGATGGACCCGATTGAATTTTCGACGGAGCTTGAGAGCTTCCGTGCAATGTACACACACGCACACACACACACACGTACTGCACTGCAGCGCAAGCCGAGCACTGCACACACACGACGACGAGTCGGGTGTATATAAAAGAAGTGAGTGAGTCGCAGTGCTGCACTTACCATAAAACGAACAACATTTTGAGAGTGCCAAGCGAGTCAAAGCTCTGCTGCTCTGCTGCTGCGGCCGACCCAGTTGAGAGCGGAATCTGCAAGGGACGAAGAAGAAACCAGTCAATACGTCGCTCTCCATAGCATATAACACACATACAGCCACGCATACAAAGAGTCATGCCAGCCGCCGCAAAAAGAAGGAGGGACCCGTGAAAAGCTCTCGGTGATCCCGGCCAGCTGCGTAATCAGTTTGGCTTATACGGTGCGCGGGTATACAAGTTCCGTTTTCTACTATATACGCGAGCCATCGAACAACATGATCCCTACCGGTTGATGCTATCGCGCTAGATAAGCGATATAAATACGAGGCGTATAGTTCTCTGCTGGTGCTGCACATGCGATAAATGCATAGCTGTATGTGTATGTACGCCGTGCGTCGTATTGTCGAGCGGGCTCTGTGCGACAAGGACGAATTATAGGCGACGCTACACAGGAATGAATGAAAAAAATCAATAGTCCGGCCGCCGCCGCCGCCGCCGCCGCCGACGACGACGCTAGTTTCTTCTCTTCCGCCTCGGACACACGACGTCGTGTCGGACGCCCGATTGTAACTGTGTGTATGTGTACTCTCGAGAGTATAGAGCTTTCGGCGTGTGTCGAGTCATTCTGGGAAAAGGGGGCTTTTCTCTCTCCGCGCCTTTGATCGCGTCCCGGGAAAAGAGGATTCTCAGACGACGACGACGACGACGACGACGACGACGATGATGATGCGAGTTGGCTCATTTGCTGAGTGATTTTTTTTTGTGTCGTCGGGGACTGCCCGTTTTTAGGCGCTATAGGCGAATGTTCTCTTGAGCCTCTATGTATTACACGAGGTTTTCTTTTTAACGGCGACGAATGCTCGATTTTTTTCTGCTTTTTGCGCATGGCCTGACCCGTTTCCTCTGGGGACGGACCATTAAAAACAAAAAAAGACTAGCCGCGTGTATGCATAGACTGCGCATAGTGAAAATATATTCGCATGTTGTTTTATGTAACGTAAAAGCAAAAGGGGAAAAAGTGTGCACTTTTGTGAAATATTCCTCCCCGCAGCGCGCTCTCTCGCGGTAACGAGCAATTTCATGCAGTTAGAGTGCAGTGTGTCGACGCAAATTTTATTATAAAAAAAGCTCCCATACATCAATCTCGAAAAGCAATTTCCCGCAACAATTTTCACCGCCGAGATTACAATATATGCACAGCCCCCCGCGATATTGACTTCTGCAATCCTGCAAATTACGATGTATAATACTCCTTCTGCATTTCAATATTCGACGTCTTGAATTCCAGCGCCTTACTGCGCAGAGCTCCTATCGATATTTCCTCCTCCCGATTGTTGCCTATATACACCCTCGCTCTCTAAAAATACCTTACAGGTACGCCATATACTCGTCCGACATTTTTCCATCGAAACCTACATCTCTATTTTTCCTTTGACTATTTTTAAAAAGCGCACACGTATATACACAGCGTCGTCAGCTCTCCCAGCTGAAATAGTCGCTCGCGCAATGTCACATATAGGAATCGAAAGAAAGGCAGGTATGTCTATTAAAAAAAAACTCTCTCGCGTAATTATACACACGGCACATCACACGTCCCTGAACTTGAAGCAGCGGCAAGCAGCAGTGGGAAAAGAAATAATGAGATGTCGGTTTTAATTATTCCTCGAGCGAAAATCCGATCCTTTATATATACTCAGCTCGCGCCGCGAAATTAAAAGCTCGTACACGTATACCGCAGACACCTAATAGCGGAACGACGAAAATTCATCACATCAACTCGGTATCCTCACGCGTATGTGTGAGAGAAGAGAGAGAGTGATTATACAGTCCAATTAAGCAAATGCGCCAAGACACGCGCGATATCGAAAGAGCAGCTCGCTCCGAAAAATCTCAAGAGAGAGACGCCAGAGAGCGGAATAAAAAAGAAGAGGGAGCTGCTGCTAGGCGCACGTCGTAACGACCCCCTCGAACGGCCGCCTTTATTATCGACACGCGCGCGCGCTTGACTTCCTCGCCTCTATACTCCCTGCGCTGCCTTCGCTGCATGTCTGCGTCTCTCTCTCTCTCTCTCTCTCTCACTCTCAAAGGAAAAGAGCTGGGGTGTGCGTGCAGCTTTATACGTATATAGTGTATATAGGTGCACGTGCGCGGCCTGTGTAATAATCGCGCCGACACTTTCCTTTTCTACTCCAGCGGGATCTTCTTCGCGGCGCGGGCCTCCGCTTCGTCTTCTTTATTTTGATCGACGGGATACGTGTCACGAGGGAGAGGATAGCAAAGACTGTTATATACGTATAGGTATATGTAGCTCTGTTTACAGCGTAGACTCGAAGGAGAGGGAGAGAGAACCTGATGTGTAAGCGTTTTCGGCGCTGATTGGACTTTGGCCGTATACGAGCGCGTGTATAGCTTCTCGAGGGACATACGATCGGGGCCGGATATATTGAATTTTCGCAAACGCTGTTTGATTTGCGCCCGAGAGAGAATGGATCGCTCGTGCGTCGGGAGTTTGGTTTAGCAAACCCGTAATTTCTTAGCTTTATCTCACGCGCGGCCCCAGTATACCTTATTTTACGACAATGTTGATACAGAAACAAAAAATACAGAAGAAACGAGAAGAGCGTAATTAGCTCTGAAAGTTATGAACAAGTGTAGCACACGGCAGCGTGCGAGCGCGCGCGCAAGTAGAGAACATCCGGACACGGTCAGACGCCCCTTTGGAGCATAACGAAACTTTATATATACCTATACGTGTATACAGTATAAACTTCCTCGTCGGTGCGCCTCGCATGCATAGTTGCTATATTTGTTGTACACTGTATTATATATGCACGAGTAGTCCGCCGCGCCGATGGTAAACAGAATATACGGCCTAGTTTTTCAGGTCCGAGCCTATATATATATATATATCTTTTTCGCCTGTGCTGTGTAGTACAACATACAACACGTAGCCGTGCGGGCGCGTCAGAAAGACGCCTCTTTTGTTCGCTCGACAGAGACGTATTCCCAGCGATTTTTCTCGATACTTTGAATATAAATCCGTACTACGTACGTTTATCAATATACCCGTCGGTCTTGCGTCGATGAGAGATTGCGTTGGACAGGGATAAATAAAAAATCCCAACAGTGTATTAATAGACGCACAGGGGTGGATATACGCAAAGGACTTATACTGCCCCGTTTCTCGAGAGCGGAGTTCAATTCCTTAGGTTGTATTATGTATACACGCGCAGTAAATGGCTTTATTGTGTTCAGCGCGCACGGCTGCCAATAAACGGGCTTATTTGTGTGTAATAATTTACAGTCGAAATGTACCTGTGCGCATGCGATAGTCACCGTGGAGAATTCCGAAATTCTATTCCCCGAGCTTTGAGTTATGCGCTCGCTACATTGCGGGGCTGTGTATCAGGTGTGCGAAGGGGAATTACAAAGCTTCTCGATGTTTACTGCAAATCAGCTCTATTCATCTGATAATATTCGCGCGAAAGTTTGAAACGTGGGATACGTAGAAATGAAATACCGCAGTGCGATTATCGGCTGATTTGGCGGAGTGAATTAGCGCTGCCGCGTCCCTCTCCTCGATCGCGTCTACAGGGGCTTTTCAATTTCATCGCGTCGCGCGAGCTCGACGATGCAAGAGATTAATCCGAAATTGCGCGGGGAATAATCAAGCACTTATCGATTAATCATCATCGGCCCCTTCGACGCTGCTGCTCTGCATCAGCCTACTCGTGTACACGCATCGTCGTCGAGTCCAACAACCCCCTCTCTGCACATCTGAATCCCTGCCAAGATCCATCTCTCTATCTCTCTCAAAAAAAAAAAAAAAAAAAAAAAAAAAAAAAAAATCCAGCACTGCACGCATACACGTACATAAAATTTCGCAGCGCGACTACATATAGCTCTCGGCGGCAGCAGCTGTTCCCGCATAAGCGGGCGGCACGCCAAGTTCGCGCGCGCATTAGCCGAAAATCCATAAGCCAGTGTGGCGCGGCGGTGCGTCGTCGGGGCCGCGATTGCGCGCTGCTGCTGCTGCCGGTGGCACTTCCGGAGCTGAGGGTGGAGACGACGACGCGTGAAAGAGTTGTGGACCAGTTTTCGAATTGATATGCCATGGCGAGTATAATCGATATCGACGGCGGCACACGGTGTGTAATAGCCTTGAAGAGTAGCAGGCCTTTACGAGCTAAAAATTAGCCGGAGATCCTTAATCTCCTCTATTGCGGGGCCGGTTAGCGTAATCGCTGAAGTTTAGCGTCAGAGCTTGTTAAAGCGCGCCTCGAGCCTCTGGAGAGAAAGAGAAATTTTACGAAGCGTGAAACTGCGCCTGTAATTTTCTAACAAAAGGACGGAAATCGTTTACTCTTTCTTTATCCTGCATTTTTAAAAACAATTCCAAGCTCTTTCTCTCTCTCTCTCTCTCTCTCTCTCTCTCTCTCTCTCTCTCTCTCTCTCTCTCTCTCTCTCTCTTCGCCTCTTATAAAACCAAGAGACGAGAGACTTCTTAAACGAACAAAACGAAAGACACTATACGCACGAATATTTCTCCGCCAAAAAGTCTCTCGAGAAAAAAAAAATCCCTCGTCGACGAACACATCAGCGAAGAAAAGAACGAGTATCCGCACACGAGCGGCGTATAGAGCATCAGCCTATTTTAAAAATATTGGATTTCAGAGTAAAGCCTCAGCAGCAGCAGCAGCAGCAGCAGCAGCGCCGGCACTTGCGCGACTACGAGCGAAATACTCCATAGGATGGTATTATACTCTCGAGCGGGCGCAAAAAGCCCGCGCGCCAGTGCGTCTTTCGCTTTGATGCAGTATATATACCTTTCCTAATGCAGGCGCGCGCGCGCTTAGAAACGAGCTCTCTCTCTCTCTCTCTATACGCCTTTTGTCTCGGAGGAGTGCGCACTTCTGCCTGATTTTTACGTCCCGGAAACTGCCTGCTGCTTTCCCTACATTCTTACATTCTTACAGCGCATAAATACGTTGTACATAGAGGCACGTAATGTACAATGCAATATAACGCGGGGCAAGCGTGTACAGCGCGCGAACGTGATTGATGCGTCGAGGAGCGGCGACGGAATGTACAATTCATGGCTTTTCACTTCTTCGTCGGAGGTTGTGACGACGTGCGTGCGACGATTAATTGTGCAGTGCGTTTTTTTTTCTTCTCCTCCGTCACCGCCGCCGTAGTGCGTTTATAATTGGATCGATTGCTGGCGGAAGCTCGTTTAGTCGTTTCACGAGGACTCTTTTTGAAAAATCTTTTTACAAAAGCCCCATCAGCGGAGTGAGAGTGAATAAAAGGACGATGTAATTGAATGCAGAGAGGGAAAGTTGTGTAAAAAAAAAGTTCGCTGCACAACGGAATTATATATACGATGCGCAGAGTAGCTCGAAGTTCGCGCCGCATACTCGTCGAATAAAAACTTATAATTAGCTCTCGGAGCGGTAGTAAACAAATTTTTTATAGGTACAATTAGCCGACAAGATTTACAACAGGGAGTGCAGTAAATTCCGAATATCAGCCGAAGAAATACATAAGCTAGTTATTTAGGAGTCGCCGAAGATTATGCCCGAGTCAGCGTATAGGGGGAGAAAAGCTCTTTCCGGTATACACATTAGTGCCGGCCCGGAAAACAGAGAAACAATAAACTTTTTGCTGACCCGACGCGAAAAGTGCTCTCTCCTCATGTCTCCGCGCTCGTGTATTATATCGGTTATTCGTTCCCTTTCCGCCGCACAGCTGATGGACGGGCGTAATTCTTCTAATTATACCAGCGATTTTGTCCCCGACGTATCATCGTAAAGAGACGCGCGCGTGTGTATATAGCGTATGGAGCAAACGACGATTGTTTGCGTGCATTGTGTGCGCGGCTGCTTATGAAAGAGAAAGAGACGTCGACGGTACACACGCGCCGGAGGTGCAGTTTAAAACTGAGCGCACGCAACAGGCAGCAGGTGCGGAGAGAGAAGCTTTTTAGGCTGTTTTTTTTCTCTCTTCGTCTTCTCGTGTCTTTGTTATTGTGTTATACTTATGCATAGACTGCGGGAGAATCGATGCGCGCGTTTGGATCAGAAGGACGAGCGTATATAATTGAAAGGTGTGTGTATGGCGGCTCTGCAGCAGCAGCAGCAGCAGCAGCGTGTCTAATTATAATACGGATATACGTTCGCGCGCGAGCGCAGATATGTGTGTCAGCGGCGATGAGCTATGCGATAATTAGCGGCGAGGGAGGAGCTTTATATGCGCGCGCGCGCGCGCGTGTGTATTTTGAATCGAAACGAGGCGTGTACACACGCGGAACCTGGAAAATGGGCTCTGCTTTTGAAAATATACAACCCGTGTAATTCTCGCTTAACGGTGTCAAGGGTTATCGACGGAGAGAATATATCGTCGCATCAATTAGCGAATTAAAAACCCTGTGTAAAGAGAGTAGCTGCTGCGGCATATCGGCTCTCGAAAAAAGCTCCCTTTTCTCCTTACACTCGCTCGCTCCGAGAGTCGTACACACGCGCAGAGCTTTCACCCGCGCTTGCGAGTGAGAGAGAGAGAGAGCTGCAATAAAAATGAGATCGATGTCGGATTCGCCGCAAACGGATTTGCCCTCCTACGCAGATAGCCGAGCCGAAATTCGGCCCGACTTTAACGCGTGAATATTGCAAGCGCACTCGAGAGGAATCAATCGCCGAGACGAGCTTACGCCTGTGGATCTATATAGGTATAATACGCGCGAGAATCCTTATTACGACTGGAGGGGCTGGAAGTCACTCGATTTACAAGGGTCCACTCGCCGAACGAGCGCGAGCGAAGAGAGATACGTACGTGAGATAGAGAGAAAAATTTCGAATTACATGGCGGGGAGTAATTAGCGTAAGAAAACAGCCGAGCCCGTGCGGAAATTCAGCACCGGTATGCGAGCGCAAACACAGACGTATATATAGATAGAGGAGAGAAGAAGCGGCGGACGAAGCATCGGAGGGAGATAGAAGTGTCTCGAGGGGTGCAGGCTCGCGCTCGCTCGCGCAAGGATAAAAGAGAGGGAAGGAAGAATATAAATAAGAGCAGCAGAGGCCCGCGTTTAGTAGTAGGGGAAAGAACAACCTGCGGCCGGCGCGACTGACTCCCTCTACGTATACACACGCAGAGGGGCTGCTGCTGTATAGGGTCGAAGTGACGTCGGAGGGTGGCCGCACCGCCGCTGCCGATCAATACCGTGCCACGCCTCGGCGGAGCTTCTCTCCCTTCTCTCTCTCTCTCTCTCTCTCTTACTCTTCCGTGAGATGCGCGAGGAGTGGGAGTCTTAACCTGCAAAATCGAACTCCGCACCGGCTCTCTCTCTCTTTTCGCACAGATCGATCGGACACGCGAGGAGGCTTTAATTCCGCGATCGGCGGACAACAGCCAGCCGCACCGCACGTGCCGACACGCGTGCGGATCTCTGAAAATTATGACATGCAGCTCCCACTCTCTCTCTCACTTGGGTATACGCGCGCGACGGGTACAGAGGGCGAGAGAGAGAGAGAGGAGCGGCGCGCGGCGCGATCTATATTAGCCGGGCGGCGGAAAGCCTGCATCAGCCGCGGAGGAGGCTAACCTCAAGTGGCAGCGCCGCGCGCGCGGTGCAATACACTTGCCACACAACGTAATCGACTCGGCGAGGAATATCGAATGTGCGAACGTCGGCGGCCTACATTGAAGCGCTACTAGCGGACCATTACATAATTACAGCTGCTGTTACTACTGCCTGCTAGCCTGCTACTACTGCACTCACCTGCGCACCACGACGACGATAGCGCTGCACCGCTGCTCCGATCCGCTCTGCCTGTATGCGTGCGTGCCACGGGAGACGGTCAGCACTTTCTCACTCGCGTGTCCGTGTGTCCACGACTATACGTCGACCGACGAGCCAAGCGAACTCACGTTACGACTGCATGTTTCCTCCTCCTGCAGCTCCTCGGTCGCTCGCTTATCTTTCTCGGCCTGCGTGTACCGTGTGTGTGTGTGCGTGCGTGTGTATTGTTGTCGCGCGGGCGAGAGGCGTAGGATTAGGCACTAGGTGCGACGACGGACGGCAGCGTCGACGAGCGGCTGACGTCACTGCGGCAGCGGGCAGCACTACTAGCGGCACCAGCAGCAGCCATCATACGTCGAGCCTTTCTCTCTCTCGCTCTCCCCGTCTGTCCGTGTGTGTTGTGCGTTGCTGCTCTTCTCCCGACTCTCTCCGGACACGGCCCCGCGTACTCGTGCTCTCTCGTGCCTGATCGAATGCGCACACCGTCCGGGTGGCGACGGCGGATTCACACGCGAATTTCTGCACGTAGGAGATAAAGCGCGACGGACAGCACAGCGCGGGCTACTCTGCGAGAGAGAGCTGGCTCCAGAAGCCGCGATGGCTCGTATTTTTCTGCCCGCGCAGCCGCACACTACTGCTGACTGCAGGTGGACGGCCGAGGAGGGGAGCCCACCGCTCGACACGCCTCCGCGGGCCGATTGGTCGCGCGGGGGGAGCGCGCCAATTGCCGGATTTTTTGAATAAATCGAGATAGCTCGGGGTAGATAGGATTATTTATATCATGATTGTCGAGATTCAGATCTCGTCAGAATTTCATTTGGATCTCGAGAGGGTGCGATGCGCAGCTTCTTGTGTATACGGCGTGTTTTTGAAATAACCTTATTGACCTATGAGATCTGGACCGATACGCATGCGCGCTTACACCGATTCGAGACGAGTAATTTATTCGGTTCTCCATCGCTATACGCGAACGGCGAAGGAGGAGAGGAAGAGAATGAGATATATACCTATAGGTACTTATAGGTGTGCGTGCCGTTACGAATCGAAGCTGCACGATGCTCCGAATAGATAGTGCGCGATTAAAGTTTTGACTTGGCTGATTTCGAGTTTAGATGGTTTTCTTTAATTTTTTCTTCTAGACAACGTATCGCTCTGTTGCGAAGAAAATTTAAAAGTAGTTCGAACAATTATAGCACCACTGATAAGAGCAAATCAAACTCTCGAGAAATTTAAAGGCATTTAAAAACCGTTCCACCGATCCCACTATTCTATATATATAGATATCCGCCGCGAGTCTGACCGCGACCACGTGGTCAGTTCGATTCGGCTCCGTTCCTTTCTTATGCCAAAAGATCAGGATACTGGCATAACAACTTAACAAGTGCCCGATCATAATATTCATAATAAAGATTACAAAAACAGTACTTACGGTCTGCAAAATCATGCAGTCGTCGAGTTTGACGTCGATGCAAATGTTGGATCCGCAATTCGTCGACTGCAGACGACGCGGCTAAGGAGATTTCGTTTATTCGTTCAACATTGCACCGATCAAGTGCGGATATGGCAACGTTCGTGTCAAGAGTCAATCAGATCGATGCCGTGCAGCTCGACGATGAGATCTACAAGGTCCTGCGAAGTCAAACGGACGAGATAACCAAGTATTTCGCTCCGGGAAAGGTAGTCAAGTGGCGGCCGGAGATCGACGTTCTCGTCAAGTATCTGATATGGAACTACTCGCTGAAGACCAACAGCTCGAGCTTCGGCCAGAGGCTGCTGAATTTGTCCTACAAGAATTTGGATAGAAGAAAAGCTGTGCTGCTGTTTTTGTTCTTATCGATACCCGATTACCTTCGGGAGAGACTGGTGAACGAGAACTTCATTCTGGAGAGGTTGCCGTCCAACTACCAGAGAAGCAAGTACAAGGGTTACATCCAACAGGTGGACAACTTCTTCCATCTGTTGAATTTTATTTGGACTTTCTTCTTTCTACGCTTGGGCAATCAGCCACGATATGTGGAAAAACTCTTGGGTATTTACAATCAATCTTCCACCATGAACAAACCCAGATCCATCGGATACTCATACATGACCAGGGAACTGCTGTGGCACGGTTTGATCGAACTGTTCACCATCAGCTTGCCGATGATAGACTTTCGGCGCATTCAAAAGTTGTGGAACAGTCTGTGGTTACCCAAGAAGAAAGAGAAAAGCATCGTTGTTAATTGTAAACTGGAGGCAAATGCAATATGCTCTTATTGCAGTCAACCACCAATTTTACCCAGGTGGGCAGGCTGCCCCCACGTTTTTTGTTATTATTGTTTAGAGGCACTATTTACCATCATGGATCCTTACAAATGTCCAATTTGTGATGACCAATTATTTTCCACTGATATGAAGACATATTTGAATGTTTGATACTTTTGTATAAATTTAAGACTTTATTAAAAATAGTGATACAAAAAATTGTTTTTTTCTTATATCAAACCAACAATCATCAATATGAAGGTATTAGCATTCATTATCGTAATAAAGTATAATTGTATATTAGGTATGTATGTAGAGTGTGCACGCGTACAGAAAAATACACTCACATTCCCATATTTTTGTGTATATCCATTTGAATGCTAACAAACTAATCATTATAGATACATCATTTTAAAAAAATATCATTCTTAAGTCTTATAAAATGCTTCTTCCCATGACGCATTGATTGTAACATATACACATAAGAGCCAAAATGCTTCATTTACCAAAACACAACATGAACAATTAAAAGACTGTCTTCTGGTTCTCGTCTGTCTATATAGTCAACTACTATTTTTCCCACATGTTAATGATCTGCTTTCTATTTGGTACCATATAGTAAATTCTCTCTCTTTAACATTACTTTATTTTACTACATTTTTTATAACTATGATTAACAGTTCAACAACAATATTTAATAACAAAATCAAATTGTAGTAGAATAAAAGAAATTATGAAATTAATTAATGATACAAATATGTAGCTGATCAACATGCGAGGAAAATAAAGCTAACCATTGCTGGATTTTACATGATTAAAAACGGAAAAATCGGTGATTGTTTTTGTCATGATCTTTGCCCAAAAGCAAGAAATGTCAAAAAGTCTGCAGTTTTACAAAAATGTATGGTGTATTAATCCGTTATTCAATCATTGTGGCTCGTATGCATTTTTCAAAATCGCAGTCAGGTGCTTTACTGCATACCTCAATTAATATAGTCTCATGTTAACGCTAATACTTAATCATTTATTTATGTATAAATTTAATTTCCATTCCTTCTTTGTATAATTTATTTTCTTCTAATTTTTCTTGTAACCAGCGCACCACGCGAAGGAACAAAAGGCACCTTGGTAATTTCATGTTTCACCTTAACGCACGTATCGCAAGGGTTTTATCACCATCATCAATTGTAAACACCCTAGACGCTCTTACATCAAGTACAATAAATCATTGAGAAGAAGAAATAATAGTACGCTTGTAAACAATCACATAGACACATTTTAGCTTACTAACGATAGTTCACGCGTAATTCATTCGAAAACATATTTCAATAATTATCTCAAGCATATTACCAACAACAATAATAAACGCTTAAAACTGTACAAGCTTAGTCAACAACTCTCAGCGGTAAAATCGTTCGTTAGGTAAACTCAAAAAATTCTGTTTGAGAATCGGGTTCTATTGCAAATTTATAAATAACGAACAGAATTTTATTATCAAACGCTTTCCGACAGCTGGTATTAACGTGAGTTTTACCTAACGTTACATTTGTTTGCAAAAAAAAAAGAAAAAAATGCTTTAAAATTGTTAAATAATTTATAACGAATCATATATAGAGATATAATAAACATGTGCTGAGCGTGTTAGTGCGCGTACAATTGTGAAAAAAGAGAGACAGAGAGAGCGAGTTCGCTGAAGAAAGAGATAAAAGAGTAAATAATACTTTGGTCCTTTAAAATTTTACTATTCGAGTTATACTAATAACAAGTACTGAATAAATTACTTTAAAAATCAAGAAATACCGGCTATTCCATCATTACAAACGCGTTATTACACTTTGTCGAGTATATAAATTACAATTTTCAAAATTTGAACGATGTATCAGGCCGAGGTCAATATAGTTCCAGAAAATTTCCAAAAAAAAAGAAAAAAAAATTTAAACAGGCTTACGCGGAGAGCACAGTAGCACAGGGGCACAGTATTTGCGACGCTTATTCGTCATCATACAATAATTTGTTAATAAACGGTGTAAGTCTGTTTAGACCGTTATATACTTCATTCCTTTCTCCGTTGCGAGATTATATAGGTACAAAAGCTTGACTATATCACTATACTCTTAACTTCTACTCTTAACTCCTTAGGAATAAAGCTCTCTTATCTTATTAATAGAACAACTAGAACGTGTTTCTCATCATCACAGACAAACGCGCACCACGGCGCGATGTAAAGTCGACTAAGACGTATTCAGCGAAATTTCATACGCATTAATGTGTCACACACAGCGTCTACACACCTGTGCTCTATGTCTGTTTGTCTGTCTCTTCTCTTTCTTTTTCTCCCTCTCTATCTCTCTCTCTTTCGCTTCATTACAACTCTTTCGCTCTTTCTTCCTCTCTCGGTCTCTCTTTGAGAGTTACGCATGCATCCGTTTCTATTGCTTTTATTTATCGTCTTATTTTACTTTCTTTCTCGACGAATCGAGAACGACATTTTAGAACAGTATTCTATACTTTTTGTTCAGTCGTTCGACGGATGCATCATGCCACCTTAATTAATTAGACGAACATGCGCGCAAAGAAAAATTCGCGCGAGCGTTGCGGCCGCGTGAATAATTTTATATATAATCATGAAAAGCAGAAAAACCAATTAACTTATTCTGCGACTTAAATCTAGATCGCACCGCCTGGGCGCTGTTATAGTATGAACACGTGCAAAAAAAAAATGAAAAAAAATAATAATAATAAGTATATAATAAAGATAACGAACTAGGATACTCGTTGGACTAGTGTCTGTTCGAAGCAAGAGAAAGCGAAATGTATCAGCAAACCTCCATAAGTGACAATGTTTATGTATAGCATTAAAATTACGCAACAACTTTCATGTGTAACTTGCTTCGCTTTTTTGCCCATCGCATTTTTTAGGAAGCACACTTGATTTCATTACCAATTATTACTTTCGAGACTGCATTTGCGAACCGGCGTCGGCGGTGTCGCTGATGCGCTCGACGAGAGCGAAGCGAATTTCCTCTCTGCTCCCGGTGCTGCACTGCCGGAAAACGGACTAGTTCGCTTGCTCATTTCTGTAATGAGGAAACGATGTCATTAAACTGCTGCTAATCGGAAATGAACGATCATATCAGACGAAATTGAATACCAACCAGAAATTAAAAGCATTATTTTGCGTCTAGCTCCCCATGCAGTTATGCCGATCTCTACGAGATCTTTTTCCACAAGCGACGGGAAAGTTGCCATATCGACTTCATGGGATGCGAATAGACCTAGCAAATACAATAAAAAGCAAATTTGTAATTTTGCAACGTGCGAAATGGCTTGTGCGAAACAGTATCATGCGTAAAATTAGCAAAAAACGTTGAAAAAACTTACGGATGTATTTTTCAAGACCTACGCTGGTTAGCATGCTAGCGAGATCAGAGTAGTTTTGTGATGTAATTTTCTTCAACTGGAAGTTGGGCATATTGTCGAGATAGTTGGAAGTCATGCCGGTAGCTTTGGCATTCGAGCTGTCGTCTTTTGTCGAAGTTACGCCGAAGTCCTGAGCGGACGTAAGATTCGTTGGCGTAGTTGAGTCTTTCCATAAAGATGAGGTTTGACCCAATGAATCCTGATAAAAAGACAAACTTTAAACCTGCTTCTAGAAATAAATTACAGAAGTCTTATTATCTATTGACTTACACTACTGTTTTCGGTAGCAGAACTCAATTCGGGAATCGTTTGACTGAATCCGTATCCTGACCAAACGGAAGTAGGAACCCGATAATCGTTCGCGTTTGGCTTGGTCTGCATGGCCTTTAAGGCCAACAGTTTTTTCTGTTCGTAATCGAACGTCATCGTGGAAAAGTCTTGTAAATTCGACTGCATATCTAGCTGCGTCGTTTTTTTCTCGTTGCCCGTAATTAGAGAATTATTGGCAAGAGTCAAATCGGATAGCACATTTGATAAATCTGAAAATCGAGATAACTTTTTAGTTTAAGCAGTTTTTCTTCTTTTACAAATTTTATACACTTCATTAAGATTTATATAGTTACCAAGATTCGAGCTCATTTCGGAAGAACAACCGGAAGAATTAGAGTTTGGATCAATTGGCGAAACGTTTCGTGGACTTAAGGCTGGACTCGAAAGTGAACTCGAAACACTGCTTATTGTAGAGAAAGCTGCGATGAAAACAAATTAATCAAGATTTTATTAACAAATTCTCTTAAAAGTGGGCTTAGGGAGGGCAGGAGCTAAAGGAAACGCAGTCATTCAAAATTTTAAGTTTTAGATTTAATAAGAATGGAAATTATAAGGAACATATAGCAGAAAGAAGGGAGAATAAAGTTCCAAGAACTTAAATAGTATACATATATGTAATATAGAAAGATAGAAAGAAAACAGTATCACAATAGCATAGGGTTAAGTGAGATAGAAGTACAAAATATGATAGAAAGGAGCCAAAACATACACGAGGAAAGCGAAAGAAGGGATAAGGACATAGAGAAGAAAACGATTGACACAAAGATAAAAGAAGCAAAATACAATATGCAAAAAATGTAAAGAATGTTTAAAAAATGTAAGCAGGATAGGAGGTAGAAATGCGTTTCGCGAAAATAAAAAATTATCTAGAAGTGCGAAATAAGAATGTTATTAGATAAAAGCGATAAATGTAATAAAATGTAAGCAAACAAAGTACAAACTAATACTGATAGGAAAATAAGTCTGATTTGTGTAACTAAAGAAACTATCAAGAGTCTAAACATGACTAATTAATTAGCAATAATATAATTTAAATAGAATGGATGAATGAGTGAGACTAGGAACTTTTGTGCAAACCAAGTCAATTTCTGGGCCTCCAACTTCTTTTTCGACTTTCAGCGATGAAAAATAACACTTACCACCGCTATCCTTACTGTCGTTAGCGAATAAACCACTGTTCCGCATGCCGCTCAGAAAAGCCCCACTGAGAGAAGAGTTGAGACTAGTATTAGAATGCATATGTGCTCCTAATCCCATCAGTCCTTTGGCAGCGTTATGCAGCGCTTGTTGCTGTTGTTGTTGCTGCTGTTGTTGCTGTTGCTGTTGCTGCTGTTGTTGCTGCTGCTGCTGTTGCTGCATTGTCAACAGATGGCTCAAGTGGGGCGGATAAGCGTATGCTGGCGTTAGGTGATTCGCATGTATGGATATCGGCGAAAAGAGGGATGTTGGTACGGGGGCGAGAGTCCAGTGCGCAGGGAAACTCATTGTATTAGATGGCGAGGGATGCAGGCTTGGGCTCGGGGACAGTCCGCAAAAGGACGACGGTGGTGTGCTTACGCAAGAACCGCTGCTTGGTACGTTTTCTGAAAGATTAGACACAATATAAAATAAAAATGGTTTCACTTCAATCAACTGCTAGGCAGAAACTCACCGTTGATAATGAAGGGTCCCAGGGGTACAGAACCACCTTGTAGAATGAAGCTCGTCGAGTTCGAGGCCACGTAAGTCTGCGGGATATCGGCGGTGACTTTAGGTTCATCCAAACCTAAGAGCTGTCGTCTGGCCTCGTATATGTTGCTGGCATTTCTCTCGATGCCTTTGACGACGATAGAGAGCGTACTTTGTTTAGGCTTGTGACGAATGTTGATGAAAACGTCCAGCGATTGCATCAGTCTTGACACGTCGTCTGTCGTAACAGTGTTGATCGACTTTTCCGGTAGATCGAACATCAGTACCAACGGCAGCGAACCCTGTAACGGAAAAAGTGTAAATTGACCGTACAGTTTGAATGCATTAGTTAAAAGACGAATGAATAAAATAATCGATGTACGAACCATAAGTTGCTGGCGTGCTAAGTACACATTGTGAATAGAGCCAGTAATCGTAACGTTGCTTTTCTTCAAGCTCGGTATATTTGGATCGCCTGCATCAGGAAACATGATCTGCGTGGCAGTGGTCTGCATGATCGACTTCAGATTGTTACTCTGTTTGCCCAGGACAACGCTGTGATGTTGAGGAGATATCTCCATGGACATCTGTACTTGGATTTGGCTCTGCAAAAAAAAGTTGGCGATTGAAGTGAATATCGAGAAAATAAAATATTCAAAGCTCGGAGCTCGAAATTAAAAAATTAACGTTTACTCACAGCCAGGGTCTCGCACATGTGATGAATGAGCAGTACAGTCGCTTCTTTGACTTTCTGAACCTCCCATTCGCAGCCCTTGACCACGACCAGCGTAGCGTGAAGCTTGGGCCTGGTACGAAACATCACCTGAACGTTGTACTTCTCCTGGATCTTCACGATGTAGGGCGAAGTGGAGAACGGCGTGGTGTTGGCCGCGGTAGCGATCTGCGAACTGTTGCCCATCACCGGTAGCTCGAACGAAAAGATTAGCGGCGTCAGGGTCTAAATTGAAAGTAGAGCGAATTAGATAACGCAAATTATCGAAAATTCTATTAAACTAGAATGCAGGTTTATCGGTATAACTCACCCGAACGCGAGCGCGGGCTTTCTCGACACCTTCCATATCACCGGCGATCGAGACCTGGTTGCTCTTCTCCTGGTGGTTGCTGCGATTGCTGTCAGGAAAATGAATGTGACAGCTGGTCTCCTCCATGACCTTCTTGATGGTAAGTCCGCCCTTGCCGATGATGTGCGAGTGGTCGGTGTAGCTTACGTCCAGCTTCATAGTCACCCGGTTGTTCTGCTGCACATAGATAAACAAACGCGAGCTTTAGCCAAGAAATTTTTCCCAAATAATGAATCGCACAGCTGGCTGCGTTATCGCGTACCCGTGTGTCCAGAACCTGGGTTATCTGCTCCTTGGCCATGCGTACGTTCTCCTGGAGACCGGCTACTTTGATGTGCGGATCTGTAAACAAAAAAGCTCGTTAAAATTCATAATACACGAAAAAAGGCTACTTCAACGCGCGCTGGCGCACACATACGCGCGATTTCTCTATACCGATAAAAACAGGAAAGTCGAAAGACATCAGACACACACTCGGCACTGAATCATATTATACGCGGACTTTATGCAACTAATTCTTTTCATTGCCGCTGTCAAGATAATGAAACACGCGCAGCGATCGACGACGTGCGCTACACGCACTCTCCTATCCCGCGGGCGAGAGATATAGCGAGCGAAGCTCCGCGAAATTAATAATAATAACCGAAAGCGAGTTGACGAAAAAAATATTCGCTGATGCAGAAGCTCTGTCTCAGCGAAATGTCGATTCAAACGAGCCGTGAGCGCGCGCGAAAGAAGCTAAGGCGCAGAGAGAGAGAGAGAGAGAGAGAGAGAGAGAGAAAAAACCGAAATTGAAATAATTCGCAAGAATCGGAGCGGCGGAAAAATTGGCGCACACGCACACAGGCACTCGCTTCATCGATCGCGATAAAGCGCATCGGAAATAACGAGACTCACCCTTCTTGGACTTGGCGCCGATCTTGAGCCTCGAGGGCCACGTTATGAAAGTGCTAGTCTCCTCCATGACCTGCAACATACACAGAGAGAAAGAGCGAGCGTAGATACGCTCAGGTCAGCAGTCGGTTCTCCTCCACCACATAACGCGGCGACGACCTTCGCGGACTGTACACATACGTATGCGTCCCTCTCTCGGGAGCCCGCGCGCGCGATAACGCACTCACTCTTTTCTCTCTCTCTTTCTCTCTCTCTCTCTCTCTCTGGCTCTCCCACTACGCTCGTGTCTCGCGGTGCGATGATGTCTATACGACAGCGTGTTTTAACGTAGCACACCTTCTTGCAGAGCCGACTTATCTGTGCGCACGACGCGCTAGTACTGAGCTTGTGGTGTAAGTGAGCGGTTGAGCCGAGGCTCGAGACAGAGAGCGAGAGAGCGAGAGAGCGAGAGAGCGAGAGAGAGAGATACTCTTTTTTTGGCTTTTTTCTTCGACGAGAGCGAGTCGCCGGCTTATTTTAGACGGACGAGGAAGGTGTGTGTGTGTGTGTAATGAGACTCTGTACGCGCGCACGAGAGAGTTAGAGAGACTGCGAGAGACGGGTTCTCGACCACTGCTCTCTGGGCAGACTCGTTTTGTGTATATGCGCTTACTCGCGCAAGCCCCGGATACGTGTACGCTGGAATGCGAGAAATTTTCATCGCTTGATACTTATACCCACTGCGCGCCGATTTTTGGATGCGCGACACTGTGCGCGCTTATAAGCGAAATAGATGTGGTGAAAGTTATGCGCGAAATTCGTTTAGATAAGTCTTACGTAAAAAGGAGCCGCGCGAAGAAAAAAATCGTTCAAAGTCAGCGTAAACTTGGAGCGACGTGGCCGGTTCTCGAGAGTGAAAATACCTATGTGTGTACGTTAGTTAAGCGAGACGCCGGGGAAGTTTCCGCGTCGAGCAGAAAAATTGTCGAGCCGATATACCGGATACCAGCTTCTATAAATCTCGAGTGAAATTTCCCGAATAAACATGTAGTACGCGCAGCAGACAGTCTCGAGCTGATAACCGCGATCTATCTATAAACGCGAGAAATTACGCATTCGAGTCGCGCGATCGCTTGCATAACCCAGCGACGAGACGATGCACATGCCCATACCTCCTCGTGGCATCACTTCTGCTGCTGCTGCTGCTGCTGCTGATGTTCCTCTCGGTGCTTAGGCACAGCTGCATTCCTCGGCTGCAGAAACTCGCTACATAACGCGCGCCGTCGTGTACACCTCCGAGGAGCGGATATTATCGTGTACACATGGACGCATTCGGATGCGCGCGCGTCTGCGTATTGTTGACTTATTATCAAACGCGGTACGAATTTTTTTCTCGATTCACGCGCACATCAGCCGCGGGAGAACGAAGAGGCGGACGGGCCGAACTGAGGCCGCTCGCGCGCGTCTGCAGGCCGGCGAACGTATTATATTTAAGCCGACCCTATAAATAATCACACCGACTAGTCGCAGCTTCTTCGGCACATATTTCCAGCTGCTGCTGCTGCTGCTGCTGCTGCTACTGCTGCTACTGCTACTGCTGCGCGCGAGCGCTTTACGCAACCGACGTTTACGAATTACGCGACACACTCTCTAACACACACTCGCGCGGCGCGGCTGATAACGCGATGGACTTTTTTTATTGCTCGCTCGTGTCTTTGCTCGTGCCACTGAGAGAAAAGAACCCTTGACACAAAGAACAATTCTTAACTGTTAAGAAAATTGGATTAAAAAATGCAGAAATCCAAGCGCCTTAACGGTTAGGTTTTCAGATTTTTTAATTTTCCTTTTTAACTTTCTTTCTCATCGACCTAAAATCACTAGCACTTTATAATTACTTGTTTTCACTTCTTATTATCATTTAGTATCGCTCTGAGGCTATTCGATGTTGAAAGATTCTTTGCTTTTGCAAAATATATTCGAATGATAGCACGATAGGTATCATACGAATATAACCTTACACATAACCCCGCTTTTCTGTCTGCATGAAACAATCACAAAAGTATTTATGCATACATAATCTTGGACTTCATCGAACAAGCCCTACGATATTTGAAATGTTGTGCATCAATATGCTTTCTTCCAGGTACGTAAAAAAAGCATATCACGCGTGAAATAGTATAAACGCATGTACGGGTCTCCGATTGCAGCCGACACGTTTCGACGCCTCGCGTACTCGCGTGCCGACGAGTCGCGCTGTTGCTGCACTCGGTCGATAAGTTTTTACCGACAGTGCGCCACAATCGTTCAAAAATTCCTAAATCCTTAATAGTTAAGAATTCTTCTCTTACTATGAAGAAATTTTCGTTTGCAACAAATACATGAAAAATAAGCTGTGGTTAAGTCGCGAATCCTTTGCGTCAAGGATTCTTTTCTCTCAGTGACGTGTATGAAGAGAGAGAGAGAGAGAGAGAGAGAGTGACGGGCGTAAGCAGCGGCGGCTTTATCTGGACGCAGCCGGGAAGTGCCGCGGGTCGTCTGTGCGTGTGTGTGAGTACATAAGAGGATAGGAGAGCCGAGGCTGGCTTACCTTGTGGAAGAACATGTCGGCAGTCTCGCCGTTGCTGTCACCTGTTGCCCCCGAGTCGAATAGAGTGGTGCATGAAAAAGAGAAAGGTGCAGTGAATTTTTAGTTTTAGATCCAATGGCGATCGATTCTTTTTTTCGCCTAGTCCGCCAGAGCATATACGACCGCCGCGACGGGGTTCGCGATTTTTTTTCGGCGAAACGAGAGCTTTCGAAAATTTTTAATCCTCGCGTAAAATCGTAAAAATAGAGCTTTTGAATTCGAGCGGAACGGTTACGGAGCGAGTTGACCGAAGAAAAATCCGTACACGCGCTTCTCGTGGTCATTGACACCTCGTATATCAAAACATCGCTCGCGGCTCTCGAACTCGCCTGTGTTCCCGGCACAGGTACACAAATTTATGACGCGCTATTATGCGCGAGACTCGCTGTAATTGTTTGTATTTACAAACGAGAACGCTCGGAGTGAATTTTTACCGCAGTATCGGGGACACGAGCTGTCGCCGTTATATTTATTGCACGTCTCTGTCGATCAGCGCACTTGTTGCATGCTTCGCTACTAGCGAAATCTATATTTTACTGGCGTTTACGGCGCTTTTTATTACGTTGAAAAGCGATTGTAATTCGTACGAAAATTTCTACGCTGAAATCGGTGATTTCGAATCGCGGCAACGAAAAAATACCTCCGAACGCGAGCACGAAAAGCTTCCTTGACACGCGTACATATCGGCGATAGTTTGCTCGAGGAGTTGAAATCGTCGCGCTTCAATGACAGTAATTCTTATTTACAAACAAGAACACTCGGAAACTAACTCGTACTCGTTCTCCTTTTACTCCACTGTATCGCTAGCATTCGACTCTGGTGTAAAATTAATAGAGTAATTTTCGAACGAACGTCAATTAAATCGAGAAAAATAAACGTTGCATTATAAAATTTGTCAAAATAATCGAATGATTTCAGAAGCGAAGCGAAAAGCACACGCGAGCGAAAAACGATCAAAATTTGAATCATGCACGCAACTCTAACTGTCGTCGCATAACCGTTAAATCAACGCACCGACGGATGAAAGACACGATGGGCGTATACAGTAATTTATTGTCTCTTGCTTCTTACCGAGCAACATCTGCTCCAGCTTGCGTCGGTCGACGCGAAAACGTTCCTGCTGCAAGTCTTCGGAGCTGATGCCGAGGATGGCTGCCAGGTCCCGGAGATCGTCGGAGTTGCCGATGCTCGACGACTTGCCGGAGACGCTGGTCGCGGTCGTGGTCGTGCCCTCGGATGTCTCGGACATCGTCTCCGTGAGCCGGCGCTCACGCTGCATTAGATCGAGGGGTCGCATCTTGGCTGTTGCTTTTGCTGCTGTCTTCTCGGAGCAGCTCACTATCCCGTCTTGGAAGCACACACACACACGACGTTGCCGCCGCAAACTCCCTGTGTCTTACTCGCCTGCGAGTCTGCGAAGAAAAAAAATTCGTGCTCGAATTAGATCTCGACTGATAACGCTATATTCGTAGGGATAAACAAGTACGCGAAGATAACGGCGAGTAGGCGAATTTGCGAGCGTTGGAAATCAAATTTATCGAGATTGGAAGTAGAGTTTGCAAAAGCTCGAAATCGGACACTATGATACAGGTGTCAATAAAATCGAGGTAATAACACTGACCGAGTACACTTTTGAAAATCACGTTCACAGAATAACAAAAATATTTACGAGGTTACACGATCACTACGTACTTCCGATAGCGTTTACGATAGAGAGAAACCATTAGCAGCTACCGCGCGATCACGTGAACACGACAAACAAACCGAAAGCGTCTTCGCGCGAGCTTCCGAAAGCACACAATCGAAGAGACGAGTGAAAAAATAACTGCAGTCGCTGCTGCTAAAATAATTCAACGTACCTTGGTCGTGCGCGTTGATCTGGAGAGCTTGCGGAGGGTTGGTCGGTGTCAATGCTCCCTGTCGCGGTATCCCGGTCTCCGGCGATGCGCGTCTCTCGCCGTCGGGATGAGAAGTGACGGCTCCGTCTCGAAATTCCCATACGCGTTTCTCCGAATGATATTCGCGGCCAATCGGAGAGTAGACCCCCACACACGCCGCCGGCTAGGATGATTAGTACAGGTAAACAGGGAGCGTGCGCTCGCGACCTTTGAGACAGCCTGTCTGGACACTACTCTATATTCTATATTCTATGCTCTGCGAGCGAGTGCTATTGCTCTCTTTCTCTCAACACGTGTTCGCGCTGCTTGGTCCTGCGGCGCGGTCGTACCACAATACGAGCCAAGGAGGGGATGATTCCTGGTCATTGGCCTCTAAGCGACTATATATCTTGCCATACGGAATAGCCGAGTTGCAGCGACGAGAGGATTTGGCCAGTGAGAGACTTCTTGTTGGCAAACAGCGCTGAAGGTGAAGACGATGTCCGGCTTCTACGTTTTACACGCTCGATGATGATGAACTGCTTCGACGATGCGCAAAGTTTTTTCGATTTGCAGCTGGCTCTTTTTAGCGAAGGTCGTTTTATTTTGCTATGCTGCGGAGAGAACTGAGGATTGTTGGTAGAAAAGATCGGGGATATTTTGAAGGAAGCGATATTTGTTAGTGATAAAGTAATCGGGAGAAAAACTCGGCTTTAAATTGTTAGATTAGAAAATTATATTAATTTTAAAAATCTACCGTGTAAATCGTAAATTTTCTTCTTAGAATGAGAAACATTTGCAGGATTTGAAAATAATGACAAGTTACAAATTATAGATTGTAAATTGCGAACTTTATTTTTAGAACGAGTAAAAATCGGAAATCCATTCACAAGAAATGCAATAGAATTTATCTTAAAATTTTACAAAAATTGATTTCAGTAGTGCAAATTAATTGCATATTTACAGCTACTTGAATTCGAGGTTCAACGTTTGTACCACAAAGGATAAAATGTCAGTACTTTCATCAATCTAAAAAAACGATTTTAGAGGGATAGCATATGGAAAGGTTGGAAAAGCAAGGAAAATGAAATAGAAATGTGTTATAATCATCTCGTAAAATGTAAAAATTGCCATGAGTAGTATTTTTTGAAATATAATGAAAATAAAAAATCACTTACCACTTTCGACGTCGGCTTCCCTCTTCCGTGTCCGGCTTTGACGTCGATCCTGATGAGTATAGGATTAGTCTGCTGTGGCAGGCTTCCAATTTCGTGTTGCAGTGTAGCTATCAGTTTTAAACTGTGCAGCGGCACTACACGATCGTCGTGATCTGCCGTCAAAAGCAGCGTCGCTGGGTATTGTCCTCCATCTTTAGGCGGTTTCACGTTGTGCAAAGGCGAGTACTTGAGCAGATTCTTAAAGTGTTCTCTATCGTCCGAACTGCCGTAGTCGGACGTCCAAGCGTAGCCGACGGTGAATTTGTGGAACTTCAGCATGTCCATAACTCTGTTATCAAAACAATAAAAAAACAAATTTAAATCATAACGAATGATTCGATAAAAAGGAAGATTCGATACAAAAAGATAGCTTACCCTACTTGAGCAATAGCAGCACCAAAAAGATCAGGTCTCTGATTAATGCAAGCACCTACAAGAAGACCACCATTGCTGCCTCCTTGAATTATTAATTTCTTGGGCGACGTGTAACGGTTGTCGATCAAGTACTCAGCAGCGCATTGGAAGTCATCAAAGACGTTTTGTTTGTTTGTGAAACGTCCGCCGTTGTGCCACTTTTCACCATATTCACTGGAGAGAAAGTAAATTAGACTCGCTCTAGATTTCAAAATTTTAACAATATTTACCCTCCTCCTCGTATATTTGGGATTGCCAAAACACCGTTAAGGTGCTGCAAGAAGACTAGCCGCGTAACGCTAAAGGTAGGCTGAATGCTGACATTGAAGCCTCCATATCCATAAAGAAGAGCAGGAGACGAACCATCCAGCACGAGATCCTGAATAATATTTAAATTATTTGATTTTATTTATGAATATCGGATGAGTGAATTAATAGTTTCTTGCTAAATTTTGTAAAAACTCACTTTTTTATGTACAATAAACATGGGGATTTTTGTTCCATCTTTACTAGAATAAAATATTTGAGTTGTTTTGTACGAACTTGCATCAAAGTCATTAACTTTGATTTCGCGGAACACCTGTATAATAAGATTATTGTTGTAATCACTGTACATAAAATGAAAATCAATAAGAGTGAAACTAAAAACTTGAAAATTATTTGTACCTTTGGCTTCTCTTCATTTTCCTTAAGATCTAACGTATAAATAATTCCAGGTGTTAAGAAAGAGGTAAACTGATAAAATATTTCAGAGTACTTGAGATCTCCTGAAAAACCAACCACTGTTCCTACATCTAAAGGTAACTGTCTTATCAACTTTCCAGTTTCTAAACTGTGAACTCCCAAAACATTCTGCAAAAATATACGTTATTTTAGTCTTTTTATAGCGATTTGATTACATAAATGGAATAAGTGTTTGGTGTACCTTAACATCTTCAATATAACAAACAACAAGCTTATCCTTATCAACAGCAGTAGCCCAATCCAAAACATTGCGAGAATGCTCTGCTATTAATTCAGACCAACTATTTTCTTGATAATTTTCAAAATCTGTAGCAATCAATTTGAAATTTGGAGCATTTTTATTTGTCCTGAACACAGCTTTTGTACCAACATTCGTAACGTATTCATAGTCAGCTTCTAAATTTCCAACTACTTCTGTCAGTGGCAGTTTTCCTTTGATTCCTTCTGCAGTATTAAGCTTGGCAAAGAAGACTAGGTTGTCGCGGCACTCTTGCTGGGGCATGACAACCAGCCATCGACCACAGTCTGTTACTTTTGCATCTCTGAGAAAACAAGTAACAGTTCAGTATTTTATTTGTATGAATTAGTAACTTTTAGTACTTACATTCTCCACAAAGGATGTTCTGGAAAATCTACAACCACCACATCTTCTGACTGTGGCGTGCCAACTTTGTGATAACACAACTTTTGATTCTTGTTGACAAAAGTCTCGGAACCATCAGCTTTCTCAAGCTGTTCAGGATAGCAAGCATAGAAAACTCCCACATTATCGTGTGTCCATGTTATGGAAGAATACTTTACTTTCTCCAAAACTTCAGGATACTTTTCACCTATTTATATTATCAACTCATATATTCTATTCAATCGAGCAATTTAAATAAACTATTTTAAGAATTTTCACCTGTCTTGGTATTGATAAAGTGAATAGTGTTCCAGTCAGATCCACTAGCAGATAAGGCATAGGCATATATACCACCATCTTCACTAAACTCTCCACTTGATATGGCAACAGTTCCATCCGTGGAAAACGTGTTTGGATCAAGGAAAACTCTTGGCTCTCCGTCCAGTGAGTCTTGTACATAGAATACACTGAAAAACAAAGCGATAAATCAGTACCGGCTATTTTTAGGATACTACAAACTCTGGACAAAACTTCAAGCGTACCTTTGATTTTGCAAACCAGTGTTCATGAAAAAGTAGTATTTGCTTCCCTTCTTCGCAGGACAAGAGTACTTGGGGTAGTCCCACAGTTGTTTAAGTCTATCATGGATAGCTTGACGCTTGGGGCAGGCTTGTATGAACGGAACAGTGATGGCATTCTGAGCATCGACATATGCCTTGGTCTCCTCCGACTCTGGATCTTCCAGCCACTTGTATGGATCTTTGATCTAAAAGCAGCAAAGCATGACTTAGCAAAACACAACAAACACAAGCACCCGACCAGCAAAAACTTTCACTTTCTATCACCCTCACCTCAACACCGTGATAAACATCCACAGCGGTCTCGTCTCTTCGAGCTTTCGGGTAAGTGAACTTGTTGGGACTCATGGTCGTGCCGAAGAACCGAACTCGCGAAAAATCTCTTCGAAAACCTTCGATTAGAGGATTATCTCTACTACGACTACTCGGCAGTGAAGCTGCAACAGCAGTGCTGGGGAATGAGGTTAGGATGCCACCGGTGAAGGCTACGTTGCTTCTGCGCCGAAAACCGTGGAGCCGTTGCTTCGGAAGCACTACTTTTTTAAGCGTCGTTCGTACGAGATGATTAAGCATCGAAACACGCAGTTGCAGTCACGAGCTCTCTCGCTCTCTCCCTCTCAGCACGCTGCACCCAGTTTTTCGCTTTCCGTGAGGTGAGAAAGTATATCCTTGTGGCTACTGACTGACGACTTGTATCTGTGCCGCGACTGCAGTTGTTTTGATTGTCAACGGCGCACAATGACCTGCGAATGAGTGCATATGACGCGTTTATCATTTATAGCTAAGATCTGGAGGATCAAGGGCTTTTGTAAAATCATGATGCGACGTATTTGATGCGGATTTATCGTGTTCCAGAGATAAATACATACGTGATGTATTTTATTGTTAGTAAATAGAGTTGATTTTTTTCTTGGTTGGTAGCACAGCAAACTTTCAAATGTTTTCGTTTGCGCATGCGTCGTGCTGATACTCGCGAATATTGTTGTTCTTCATGCTGTTTGTATAAATAAATATAAGAAGATCGGCCGTATAAAACAAAGGAAATATTTTCGCGCTTATGAGTTGCGAGTTTGGTATTTTTGGAAAGGCGCGGTAACTAAGCGTGCAAGGTTGTGTCGAGGAACAAAAAGGCCTTTGACTCACATCCGTAAAAATTCGTTATTTATTTTAATGCGCAGCAGCGTCGAAATACCTTCGGAAAACGGTGAAACTAAGTAAAATTTAAAACATCGCGCGCGTCAAAGCCTCGAGGATAACGATGCTCTGCATTTTTCAGTGATAAAACGGAAAAAGAAAGTGAAGCGCCAAAACCAAAACAGATGTCGAATTGTTCTCGTGACGTCACGGCCGTTGACTGATGGATTGGCCACGAGAGGTCGGTGTCCGGCCGAAATTCGCCGTTTCCAGTACACAGAGCAACAGAGCAGCGAGTAGCTTACTTTCCAAACGGCTAATCTCGGTAAGTAAAAAAAAACATCTAACCGGCATACGCACGTGCGAGCGAGAGATAAGCTGGGGGTCAAGCTGACATCGTGAATTTTGTCGTCTCGCAGGTATCGATAATTCGAACGATGGCTCGTGGTGCGTTTATTGTTTTGGAGGGACTAGATCGAGCGGGAAAGTCGACGCAGGTGTCGATGATCGTCGAGGCGTTGAAGGAGAGAAATGTACCTGTCGAGAGGCGTGTGTTTCCTGGTGAGTTGAATTCCCATGTGTCATTATGTCAATGTTGACGTTGGAGTGAGAGCTGCGAGCAACGATTTTTGCTAGTTCCTAACCTGCTCTCTGGTTATCGCGCAATGTCAATTTTACAATTTATACGAGAACGTAGCGGCCAAGTCCAAGAACATATACCGTAAAGCAACGATTGAAATTCAAAAAGGAATAAAGAGTTTTTACTAGTAGTCGGTAAAAAGCACACCACCCGTATAGTTGCAGACCTCGAGCTCAGGTGCCGCTATAGTCTCCAGCTCAACCTCGAGCTATTATTACAGTCTAGTCTATACTATATTTTATACACTGTCGCGCGTCGGTGATCCATAATCTAGATCCGGCGACGATACGGTAACGATGTTTTTTCTTCTTAAATGTTTCAGACCGAAGCACCGCTATCGGCGGTATAATAAATGACTACTTGGCGAAGAAAATCGAGCTGGCCCCGGAAGCAGTGCACCTGCTGTTCTCGGCCAATCGATGGGAGTGCAAGGATGGCATTCTCGAGACACTGGAAAAAGGGACGACTTTGATCGTCGACAGGTCGGTTCTTATCAATTGTTCCTCTTTATTAATCGTCGCTTGACGCACGCATGGCAATATCGCTCGACGTATTCCTCGTTCGTTCTATTTCACACTTCCGTAAGCACCTTGGATACTTAATAATTGCGATACTCTTTTAAGCTTACACGACGGCGTGTACACAAGGGTGAGCCTGCAGTACTGGCAATTAGTCACTAACGAAGCGCAGACTTTAATCAGGCGAAATATGTAACGAGAATTCCGACGAGAGCGATATCGAAGATTAAAAATCGCGGATATATAATCTCTGGCAATCTACGCAAATGAAGATGCTCTCTCCTTAACGAAGCCGGGGATATACAGAAATTATCCTAATCCCCTAAGAGACGAGACTTGCGTAATATCTTTCGGAGGGACTGTGTCTGGAAAATGCAAATCAGCATAAAATGCAAGCGCCGAGGCTTGTTTATCGTCGTGCAGCCACTAAAAGTCGACTCTACTCGAGCCACGCGAGAGCAGGAAGAATCATCCGAAAACGAAACAATACAATACGACGCAGTCCTCGAACGTTTATGCGGGAGGATTTCAAAAAGATTCCCAGGGAATATACATTGTTCTTCCGGGGAAAGTCGTCGGCACGCGAAAGTGGCCCCGCCGCGCGTTATACTTTCCGAGAGGAACGAAACTTGCGGAGTTTCCTTCTCTCCCTCTCTCTCTCTCTCTCTCTCTCTCTCTTTCCCTCAACTATCCCCAAGGGTGAGGGGGTCAATTTTCTTTTAAAACTCCGCGTTTTTTTCGCTTATATACTTACGCTCTTTCTCTAGGGATCGAAAAGCCCGTGTAGGCTTAGATTGTTGTGGGTATAAACGATGAGAAGTTTATGGAAGGATATTTATTCGATGGGGAGGATGATATAGAGATGATTTTCGAGCTCGAACTTTTTTTTCATCCTCGATTGTAAGCGAACCTCGTTGTGTAACTGATTCCTTCGACCTTGTAATCTATGGGTAGCGGCGATATTGCGTTGTATCAATCAGCGGCGATATAACGACCTTATCGCGATGATAGAATACAAAGTTGATAACTGCATTATGAGCCGTACAGCCGCGCGGACGTCCGAATCTCAAAGCTATTTCGTGATTGCCTCTCCCGGCGATTATTATCGCTCGTCAAGTTTGCGGAAAAATAAAAACTACGCGGTACCCTTCCGCATCATTATACGCTTTTTTCTGTTTTCCTCTCTCTCTCTCTCTCTCTCTTACTTTAGTCATTCTTCTCCTCGAGCGCGGTAATTCCTCGAGTGCATCAGGCGACTAACTTTTTTCCTACCGAGCGAGAGCGCTTGGGCTATTATTCAATTATACTCGAGGTGCTCCGTCCAATTTCCGATCGGGCCCGCAGGTATCCGATAATTCGATATGAATTAGTTGTCCGACTTGTTCTCCGCTGCTGCTGCTGCTGCTGCTGCTGCTGCTGTTAATTTAAATTTCCAACGCCTTTTACATTTCGCTATGTGTACACGGATTTACTCGATGGTGTGAGTGATAATAAATATAATGCACGTGTATAATAACTTACGCAGTATCGTGTCGTCGTTCATGATAATTTTACATCAAAGTTGTATGGTTCAAATTGAAAGCTCGCGCGACACACAGTTTAAAAAGTAATATAAATTTGCGCCAGAGTTTTGGAGAGCGACTTTAATTAGAAACTTTTCGCGTTAGGCCAGCGCTTCGCACGAGTTTCTCTCACTGCACTAACGAAATAGCACTAACGTCATAAGTATATATCACCGCATTCAAAACCGCACTTAATTGTTTTTTCACGCACTAACCAAAAAGTAACTATCGAATCCTAGATACGCAGCTTCCGGCGCAGCTTACAGCGCAGCGACGACCGGTCGGCCGTTGTCCTGGTGTACGTCTCCTGATCAGGGTCTACCAGCACCGGATTTGGTGCTCTACCTAGACGTGACACCCGATACGCAGCAGCAGAGGTCCAACTGGGGTGAGGAGCGATTCGAACGTGCCGAGACTCAGCGCAAAGTCGCCGAGAATTTCCGAAAGCTGTCCGAGAGCGGTAACTGGGCGTTCGTCGAAGCTGGATTGGATAAGCTCGAAGTGCATCAGAAGTTGTTGCAGAAGGTGCTGGACTTGTTGGAGGGATGCAAGGATAAGCCAATAGGGAAGCTTTACGAGGATTAGGGTGTATTTTATCAGTGCGAGAATCCTGATTTTGATGTATAGACATATATTTTTTTATGATATTGATGGCTATTGTACCATAACGTTAAGGGAGTATAAGATCAACCAAAGACTTGTGTAATGTACTTAAATATACTTGTTTCAAACTCTGAATGTCTCGTTGATCGTGTAAATAAAACTAGGAAACAGACTCCTTGTTTCGATCCACAGAAACGATCTATTTTTATAAATCAACTCAGCGCGAATGTCATGTTCGTAAGAAACCGAGGAGTTTTTATATGACGTGTGTTTTCCTACTGGTCTCCCGACGATCTTCTGTCCACATCGTTGTTGACGTGCTCCTATAAATGATGTTTATTGTTGGAAGTCAGGAAGAGAGTTAAGCAAGAGTGGAAAAAATTGCCAATCCGTCGTGTCTACTTTTGCACAGCATCTCTCATCGTGAGACTAATCTCGTTCATAATTCATCTTCTTTATATGTATACACGTATGCGCGTGTAACTGGATTGATTATGCTTAGATTGAGAAAGTTGATAACAAAAATGAATATCTGAAAAAATGTTGATTAAAGGTAAATTTCGAATACACCATCGACTCTTTAAAATGTTAAAGTAAGTATACTAAATGCTACAAAGTATTGTAACGTTTCTGGACTGTTTTAAATACGTGTTCGGTAATAAATATTTAACGAACATCGTCACTGGTTTAAATTGCAGGTAGCGACAATTCCAGCGAAGACCCGAGATATAATGTGTGAAACAAAATAAACCTGTTGAGAGACGCAAATTACCTGGTGAATGGGATTGTCACGTGTGAGCTTTGTAACAACGCAAATTATTACGCTACGATGGACTATTATTTAATGAAGAAAATCAAGGTAGCTCAAGATATGCTGTTTTTCGTCAATACATTAGAGAAAAGAGTAAAGCATTCGCGGGATTCTGGAGAAGAGGACAACTTTGATCGTCGACAGGTCTGCTTTTAATCGTTCGGTATGGTTAAAGAAGTAACACGAATTGGCACGAGTTACCGAACAAATTCAATTAAAAACTTTTCGCATCGCACTAACGAAATTGCGCGACTCGCGTCATGTCACCGCTGCTCACCTCATTTGAAACTACACAGAAACTATCAAATTCTAGATATGCAGCGACGATTGGTTTGCCGTTAGCCTACCAGTGCTGGATTTGGTGTTCTCTCTAGTTGTGACACCGGAGAGGAAGAGCAATAGCTGGTCTTTCGTCGATGCTGAATTGGATACGATCGAGATTGGATAAGCCGATTGGGAATCGTGATTTTGTATAAAAATACAAGTCTACGTAACAGAAGAATGTTAACCAAAGACTTGTGTACTCGAATCTACGTACTTGTTTCCAACTCTGATTTTCTCGCTGATCGTGTAAACAGAGCTGGGAAATAGACTCCCCGCCTCAATCCAGAGAAACGATCTATTTTTATAAATCAACCCGACGTACGTGCGTGTCACGCACATACATAAGAAGCGAGCGAGTTTTTGTATATGACGTGTGTTTTCCTACTGGTCTCCCGGCGCTCTTTCGTCCACATCACTGTTGACGCGAGCTCCTGCAAATGATGTTTGTTGTTGGAAGTCGGGAAGGGAATTAGACGGGAGTGGAAAAAATTGCCAATCCGTCGGGTCCACTTTTGCGAAGCGCCTTTCCCCGTGAAATCCGAGACTCCAATCTCGCGTATAATATACACACACTCGATTAATTGGACGACGTTCTCCCGCGAAACTTTCGCACGACATTGTCCGATATGAATTCCGAATTAGTTAATTAACTCGTTAGCCCCAATACAGCGCGTGCGCGCGAGCGAGCGAACGAGCGAGAGAGAGAGAGAGAGAGAGAGAGAGAGACTTCTCAAATTCTCCTGCTCAATTTTAACGACGCTTAATGAAGTCGTAAAATTAGACGACGCCTCGCTCTCTCTCTCTCTCTCTCTCTCTCTAGCGCGCAATATCCGTTAAGACGCTGGCAATACAACGCGCTCTCCCCTACTTCCGAGAGCGAGCTTTCGTCATGCTCAGCGTAATTGAAAAATGTAACGAACGAAATTTGCTCCCGCTCACACAATCCGTTCAATTTGCCGGCGCTGGTAATCTCGAGCTTTGACCCCTTCGCGCATATATCTGCTGTGTATACCTGTATTCGCGGAGAGACACGCCGCACACAATGTGCGACCAACCCCCTGTTTTCTCATTACCTCTCGGGCGACTATTTTGAATTAAAGTCGCGCGAGCGCTAGTCAAGGCGAGATTATGCCCTCTTCCGCGGAAATGTAAAAGCAGCGGCTCCTTTCATTACATGGGCCCGCTGTGCGATGGATGTTGCGGCTATGGACACTTGCATTCTGAAAGGGAAGAGCTTAAGTGCGCGCTCAAGTTTTTTTTTTATGCTCACGAGCTTTTCCCGCGATTATAGTCGTGTATTTACAGGAGAGAGCGACTACGGGGCTGATGAGATAAAATTGGATTTATTATAGACATGGAAATAGATTCGTCATCGTCATCGGGTTCTTTAGAGCGCTGTAAACACGTCGGCCGGATTATCTAGGAATTAGAGCTGTCGGGTATCTGCAGGAGGATCACCAGATACGTCGTGAGGTGTCCGAAGATCTGAAAAATGTGGATCGATTAGAGGAATCGTGTCGTCTTATAAATATCTTAGAAATATCTCTCACCGAAGTCAGCAGGGGCAGGTTCACGTTGAAGCATCCGGCCGCCGTGAAATTCAATCTCCGATTCAGATAGTGCAGCGTCGAGCTGAATTCCTGCGCGGAGAGAGGAGAAAAAGCATTAGAAAGCTCTACTTGCGCAGAATGAATGTTATCGTTGTGGAGTACACACGTATTTGCTCTGCCGGTACGCCTGTCGTCGCCAGTCCAGCAAGACGCTGGCCATGCGGTTCGCCTTGAAAATTAAATATGAGCGATCGATGCGCGAGAAACGCGCGGAATAATGCATGGATGTATAATATGTTATACCTCGAGCGAGGTGAAGTGACAGGCGACGTGGATGAGCAGCATCTGGACGAGATAGATGAGGAGCCAGCTGAAGAGGCAGAAGACGATCTTCGGGTTCTTCAGGTATCCCGGATCGAGTATCGTCCAGATGGTGAAGAAGTACATGTTGCTCACCGCGTGACAGAAGAGATTCAGCAGGTAGAGGAACAGCGAGAACGAGTAGATGTTGCCGAGCTCCTCGCTCGTGCTCAGCAGCTTATTGTACGAGCTTTCTATTTTCTGCAACGGGAATGGCCCCGCTGGCTGCACTCTTGTAGAAATTACGGCGCGCGTGCCCGCAAAACTTTCGGGATAAATTCACGTCTACAAGCTCGGAAGCTCGCATGCAAATTTCCCGCGCTTTGTTCGCAAAGTTTCGGCATTTAGATCCTGTCAAGAGACCCGTCCGCGCTCGAATCAACAACAACTCACCTTGACGATCTCGTCAGCGGCTCGGCTCCTCCTGCCCTCCTCCTTCTTCCGCTGCCTCGCAAGCTCCTCGTTCAGATAGGCGAACCTCTGGCCGAGCAGCATGACCACTCCGACGAATTTGAGCACCGCCACGCAAGTGCCGACATAGGTGAGCATGTAGCCGATGTTCTGGAGATAGGGCTCGCCGAACGCGTGCATTCCCAGCTGATTGATCATGGTCCAGCCGACGACGTTGGTCGTGAGTATGGTCCAGACCCAGAACCGCGCTCGCCTCAGTATTGGGCTGTACCTCGGGCTGTCTCTGCCGGCGGGGACATTACCGAGCTGAAAGGACTCGTCAAAGTCCTGAATGGAGTTCCAGACGTGGACGAATCGCTCGCGACAGCGAATACAGAGCAAGGTGTCCACCATGGAGACCAAGTAATTCAGGATCAGCTAAGGGATGGAGAGATTTGTTTATTTTATTTATTTATTTATTTTTTTTTCTTATTCTTCTCCCCTCGACGCGCGGCTCTGCCTATTGTGCGAAGAGCTGATGCGGGAGAGATGGATTTTCACGCGTGCCATATATAGTATCTGCTTCTTTCCCCTCGCTCTCTAATTTAATATCCGGCTGGGAATGAATTAATTGGCTCCTGATGAGCAGCTCTCGCCGCCTGTCGCGCGTTTTATCTGCCGATTATTTATCCAGGATTAAAGAGCAGAGGAAACGAATTTCCTCCACGCGTGGGTGGCTATGACGCTCGAGGAAAAAGAAGACGGAAGAAGTAGTGAGTTGCTCACACTGCGAGCTGCGAAAGGCTTGAGACGCGTGAAAAACGAGCCTGAGAGGGAGCGGAAATTAATCTCGCGGTATACGTACACGCAACTCGTGCAAAAAGGTATTAAACTTTGCGGCGATAAATCAGCCGCGGGTATGTGTATTTTACGTATAGGTACACCCGTATAACGATCGTATATCGAAAAAATACGTGCGCAATGAAAAGCGAAAAACGTGCTGCACATCGAAACTCGTAATTCGGCGGCTAATCCGCTCGACTCGCCTTTTATATATGCGCAGCTATGTATACGATGGCGAAAGTCAAACTTTTGTTCCCCGAAAGCATAACGGCGCACTCATACATGCGCGCGCGCGCGGGTGAGCTTTCGTTGAAAACAAGTTTTTTCCTTTTCTCTCTTTGCCGAAAAAGCAAAAGCGAGCGTATCGATTTCTCCCGCACTATAGGCGACCCTTTTCCAGCGAGTCTCCGGGATATTCGCGTTCTTGAAAAGAGCTGCCCCCGAGCTTGGAATTTCGATAATTTCGAGAGTGAACATTCAAACTTCCCGCTTGTCATCGGCTCGATAAACCCAACGGCGACGATAGCATTACGCATATAATAGGCAGTAGCGGCTAAAGAGTATAGTGTATATAGGATCGAGAAAAAGCGCGTATATAACGGCAGTATCTCCCCCACATACAGTAGACGCAAGTACTCACGCATCATCGTCTCGGACCCGCGCGTCTCTCGCAGTCGAAATAATAAGGCGTAAGTGTGATAGCTCCGCGACGCGTCTCTTGTCCCTCGCGCATATACACATCACATATTGTTTAAGTAGAAAATTGGCTCGTCTCTCGCGCGTATACGTCTGTATAGCCGCAGCGGCGGTACGTGATGTCGCGCGATCGTTATACCGTCGCCGCCGCGACGTCAAGTGCGGTTGGATTAATAGCCGAGATAGGCGCGCGGATATCGTCCTATAGATATATAAGAGGCGTGTGTGCGCAAGAAATTTCGAGCAGAAGGAGAAGGGCGAGTTCTGGTGTGGGAGTTATTTTATGCTTATTGGAAATTCGCTCGGCGTATTTTCATTTCCGAAATAATATTAAAAATCCGGCGAGAACATTGAGAGCTCGCTGGAAAAATCGACACTTTGTTTCTCGTCCTCATGCCTTCGCAGAGCCTTTTAAGAAAAGGAACTTCCTATCGCTCCCACGTACGTACCTTGCCATCCTCGGTAACCCCGAGCACGGGCTTGTCCCTGTCGAGTCCTCCGAATCGAATTAACGAGATGACGACGATGTAGGTGTAGACGATGAGCCAGAATATCGAGAAGAAACAGTAGACAGTAGAAGCTCCGAGTCGTTTGGGCCTATTGTTGTCCGGTCGGGCGTCCTCGAGTTCGTAAGGCGCCAGGCCGAAGACCCGAGCCAAATAGACAGCCGGGCAGACGACCTCGTAAAGCGGCGACTCCTCGTTCCCAGGCGATTTCTTCTGCCTCTGCGTCGACCTCTGCCGATGCTTCTTACTTCCCACCTCCATCTCGCTTCGGTGTTTTGTTTCGCCGCTGCGAGAGGTGAACGCTCTTCTCTCCCCGCGGCTTATTGCTCGCGCGAGGTGAACGATTTATTTCCGTTTTCTGTCCTCGCGCTTCATTCCCTCTTCGCTTCTTCAATTCAAGCTGGACGCGACGCGCTACACAGACGCTCGGCGATTGAATTTTCCGCCGCGTATGCCAAAGTTTATGCAAGCTCGCGCCCGGATTCTTCCCGAGCTGAATATCAATTCGACGAGACGCACAGCGTCTGTGTGTGTGTAACCGTGAGAGACTATTCCTTTATACACACTTCCGCTACGGGCGTGTGTGTGAAGCTCGTAATTTTCGTAATTTAATTAGCGCGAGAAGAGCCGAGCTTTCTTTTACGTCCGCGCGGCTGGCAGTAGTCCAGCGCGAATGAAGCTTAAGCGCCTCTTTGCCGCCCATACCGCGCACTTTTCGCGATACCGTTTGTTTGGCCGCGCGAGAGCGCAAATGTTGTGGAACCTATTAAGCGGCGATCGATTAAAGCTGCGCTGTCCAAACGAATGCTGATGTCGCTGCACCTGTCTACGCTATTTGATTCGATTTCCGACCTATACTCCGTCCGCTTTAATGAGGAAGTATATATGTGACGTCGTTGTGAAACTTTTGGAAAATGGGACGACAGCGAAATTGGCTGTGTGTGGGAAGAGAGAGAGAGAGAGAGAGAGAGAGAGAGAGAGAGAGAGAGAGAGAAAAAAGTCGAATTTAACTTTTAACGCGGGTATAGCGAGGCAGTGGAGGACGAGTCACTTGTGACTAGGTAATTTCTAAGGCTTGCCTATACAGACTCACGGAGTGGTTTTTCCCGCGCGACGGCTTTATCATATTCCGAGAGCTTTTTCCCCGCTCGTCTTATGCGAAATCGTTAAAATACGCGGCTATTTAGCCTTATTTTATTCAAGCCCACACAACACATAAGCGGTTCACTCACTCGGACTCGGAGCTTACACGCATAGCGCGCGAGTTATATTTACCCGTATTCTCTTTTCCGGAAAAGAATATCGGCAAACGCCGAAAATAATCCTGTGCCTCGAGAGACAAAAGCTTCGCTCGAAGCTCAGCCCGCGTCACACAGCCGAATTTCCACTTCCATCGCAGACAGGCGCACACGCACAGAGACGTCCAAGTCGATTGCGCAGAGCTCAGGCGAAGCGCGAAGAAAAGCGACAATGATCGATTAGATCAGCCGATAGACAGGCGGAAAACACACGGGTGGTATTGAAAATTCTTTATTCCCCAAGGCGAGACTCGAGCGGAGGGACTGAATAGGTAGCTATAGGCTGCAACACTTTGCGGAGTCGTGTCGCGCGGTCGTATGCGCTCGTATGCAGACATGCATGCATAAGGCAGTCGCAAGTGTCGGAGCGCGAACTGTGCGAAATTTTTCTTATCGTGTGCGCTCGCTGCTCTAGTGCAGAAAGCGCGTGTGTGTGTGTATGGTGAGCTCTTTCTGTTGTTGCGCAGCTCGGCGAGGGATGAATAATTGATCGCGAGATCCCGGCCGGATGATAGAACGAGCGACTCGCTCTCTGTGCGGCAGACCATCGAGCTGTTTTTCCCTCTGACCTCTCGAGTGTGTGTGGGTGTGCGCGCGTGTGTGTGTTATACGTGTGTTTATGTCTGCCGGAGGATGACGAAGGAGCTGCGGCGGATCAATTGGGACGCGACGGAATTTCCGCTTTGGTTTGCTGCAGCTATTCGGCTGTAACGAAGGCGATGCGAGTTTCGCTGCAGAGTCTCCATTTCGCTTTCCACGTTGATACACGTGAAACTGAACGCAGCTCGCACCTAGGGCCCAACGCGTGAAGTATCTATATATGCATTACAAAGCGCGAGGGCGGCGCTATCTGCCTGTTCGAGGATGAAAATTTCATGCGCGCATACAAGAGAGCTGAGAGAATATTTTAAGGAACAGCTTATACACACACACACGCTGGTCGCGCCCCTCGATCTTTATGGGGTGGAAGGATTTTTTGTCTCTTGTTATACGCTTGTATTATTCATCGCTCCTGGGTGTGAAGATTAATCACGTTCTACGATGTACTATATAAGGTTCGAGGATTTTCTCGCGTTTGAATAGAACTGTCCTTCTGTCGCGCAGATTCGAAAACGCTCGTTATCAGCGAGAGAGAGAGAGAGAGAGAGAGAGAGAGAGAGAGAGAGAGAGAGAGAGAGAGAGAGAGTGTTTTATAAGGGACAGAGCGAGTTAGAGCTGGCAAATATTATCGCAAATCCGAGCCGCGCGTTGATAGAATACGTAAAGCCAGAGCAAAGTTTGGACGATCCGAGAGAGCGAGATCGAGCGGTTATATAGCGAGCACGACGACGAGGCTGTGTTGACTTTATTCATTCAAGTGTAGATTCGGTTCAAGGCTCGCCCCGCCGGCGTTACTTAACCTAATGAAAAGTAATTCTCGCTTCTGAATTCACCGCTCGCGCAAACACGTCGTTATAATATCTACGCGTCGTTTGCTCTCTCAAATAAGAATCGTCGCAGCTATCGAGAGCTATAATTATTACGCTTAAAAAAGCTCGGCTTTCAAAGCTTCTCTCTCCGCGTAATTCCGTAGTAGAAATTCACCCGAAAACCACTCGGGCTACGTCCTCTGCATACATATTAAATAGAAGCGCCGTATTGCCTGCTCAAATTAAATTCCGCGCGAAAAAGCTCGCCGCCGCGAGTATTTGAATGGCAAATCCGCGCCATTCGTCACACTACCGCTGTACACAGCTGTAAAACTTTGCATCGTACACTTCCCATCATACAAAGCGATCGACGCAAGTCGCCGCGCACTCCAAGTTGTGTAACAAAGTTTGCGACTCTCTCTCTCTCTCTCTCTCTCTCTCCCCCCGCGTGTCAGACCGTACTCGGACATTATCCACTTGCGCGCGATGCCAACTTTAAGAGATTTATGCCCTTTATCGCTCCGGGCGTCTCTGTCTCGGAAGTTGTGTCAACCGAGAAAACTCTCCGCGGAGCTGCGTGTTCGGAAAAACAATGGGGCCACTCTGTATGTGCGCGGCGCTCGCCATGTTTCGGCTCCGTGAATATTTCGCTAGGGTATACGTGCGCGCGGCTACGGAAGAAAAATCATCCGGTGAAAAGGCGGTATATATACAGGTGTATCCGCAGAGAGGCAAGATATCGAGAGAAAGAGCGGTTACAAAGCGATCCCCATATATATTTATCCCATCACATTCAAAATCGATGGGCGCAATTCTCTCGCACAGTCCCTCGCGCCTGGTATCTCACGCATTACGTCGCCGCTTCTGCAGTCGCGTATACAGTATTGATCGCGCGATCTCCCGCAGATTTCTCTCGCTCTACGTACGTACGTATGTATATAGGGGAGGAGGAAGCTCCTCGTCGTCGTCGTATCTATCCGACGGGGCTAGATTGGACGAATCGACTTCTCGCTGCTGCAGTGTATTTCGCTCTCGCGAAATTTCCCAAGGACCCAGACGTTTTTGCGTGTTGCGCTGTATCCCTATACATATAGCGTTGTTTAAATATACATATATACATATACATTAGTCCTCTATCTCGTCATATCCCGCGCAGCGCGGGAGATTACGGATTACAAAGTTGCTAACCCCTCGCTGCCGTAGAGCCGCGCACTGAATTATCTGGATTATACCTTCGAGCGAGTCGCCGGCGACGATAACTAATTTGCTCTTGTTATATACTCGTATATGGAAGAGATGGAGAAACTAACGCGCTCTTCCTAATTGCTCCTTAGCGAGCATCAGCCGCTTATATTCTCTCCTTCCTTGTGTCCTTTGTTCCTTATTCGAAGCGGTCATACAGAGACAGTAAAGCTTCGGCAATCGGGAATTACAGCATACACACGCAGCGAGTACAAGGTCGTTCTAAGCGGCGAGTTGTTGAGACCTGTTTGCCAAATCCATCGGGCGAATTAATTTCTCGCGGCGCTTGATCGATTGATATCGCACACACCACACACTATACTCTTATTGTAACTTTCCGCAATTATTCATAACATATGTAGCATAACGAACTATAGCTGCGAGCGGAATATATTCTCTCGCGTGTATGCTAGCGATATCCGCTCTTTTATTTTCAATTTCGCCGGACTGCGCGCGCGGTATGTATAGCGCGGTGTATATGCACCCAGTGAAATATCGGAGGAACGCCGCGCGAACTTTGAGATATTGAAACAGCTCCTCTCGCCTACGAAGATAGCAAACGAGAATCAGCCGAGTCAGACTTTTGCGTCTGTAGCTATACATATGGAAAAAGTTACGAGCCACAGCGCGCCTCTATGCGAGTCACCGCGGAGCACAGCGATAGGTTTCGAACGTCTACACGAATATTTGGAGGGGGAGGGGGATTAATTGCATAAGCGCTTAATCAACTTTACGAGATCTACTTATTCACGCGCGCCGCCGCGCTAATTCCTCGGCCTCGTTGTATCAATGCTCAGTTCGGCGCAGGTACGTTGCGATTTAATTCCGACGTTGGAATTTTTAATTTCCGCCCCGTGTGTATACACATACAGACACATATAACGAGACTACTTTATACTCTCGCGCTAAAGTTTTATCCAAACAGCGCCGGCGGCTGAAGAGAGTGCGCAAACAGCTGTGTGTTTGCATCCGATGACCTTTTCCCCGCTCGTAAAGCATTCGCGAGGGCCTGTGTAATTTTTTGCACGCGCAAGGATAATTGCCCCTTCCTTCCGGCTGCTTGCGTTACACGTTACCGCACGCGACACCCACTCGAAAATCAATAGCACACAGCCGTCGCCGCTGTGTCTCGAAATTCACGCCCCGCGCACGCGTGTACACGAAATTCTAATATCCGGAACTTACTCGGCGCCCCTCGTTACACGCTTATCTAATCGACGTATACCTATATTTGCTCGCGCGCGCGCGCGCGCGCGGGACGAATCGTTCTGTCCTTGTCTATATACGTATGCGCGTGAATTATTAATAAAATAAAGATAAGGGCCAGCGGAGCGGGACACGCGTCGATCAGAATTCAGGATGCATCGTCGGCGCGGAGCCTGTGGTGACTCGATGTGCGAGGGGGAGTCGAGATTTCTTGCGCTACATTATGAGGGTCTGCGTATAGATAGTATATACCATATAGGTAAATGTGGACAGCATTATGTCCGGTGTAGCGCCGAGATATCGTCCCTTTGACGGATGAGCGCAAACGACGAGATAAATTTCATTCAATCCAAACCTCCCTGGAATGTGTCACGTATTGTGCGCGCGCGACGGGCCATTTTTCTCGAGGCGTCGTCGTCGTGGAGTAGGTTGAGGGGAAAAAAGAGCTACGGCAAATTGCTGTTTTAATTGTTTTTCTTTCCGCGCGCGCGCGCCCGCGAGGAGTTCATTAAGCTCCTTCCAGAATTTAAGCTCCGCGGCTTTAATTACTGGCCGCGCGCGCGCGCGCGCGCTGTGTGTACTCGCAAGATGGAGAGAGAGAGAGAGAGAGAAACTTTGCTTTCGCTGAGCAAACAAGCGAGAGCTGCGAAGACAATAAGGTGACGCTTGCGTTCGGTTAGGCACGAAGCAGTACAGCAGCGCTGTCATATCCACCTTCCACGTTTGCCTTCCAAAAATACTTATTTGCACTGGCTGCTCTTCTTCTTCTTCTTCTTCTTCTCGCCCCGCAGTCGATCCGTCACGTCGAGCACACACACACGGATACACAGACGCGTGCGCGGACTTATTTATAGGCTATGGAGCAATTTTGATGACGTCCCTGGTACTGTCGAGTTCAAGGGTCCCTCTTCCCACAAAGCTCTCTCTCTCTCTCTCTCTCTCTCATCTCGAGTGGGTATATATACCAGCGGATCAGCTGCAATTCGATGCGGCCGAAAACCGACCTCTACTCGTCGCAAGCTCGCGTCCCTTGTTTATACACTCGCCGACTCGAGTGTGTACTCCTTTCGCGTTACTGAAAGCTCGGAAACGTGGATACACACAAGTGCAGCTCTCTTCGGCTCGAAAAAGAGCGATGCAGGCTCATTTTCGTAAAAAGCTCGCCGACACAATAATGCTTTCAAAGCTCGGCCCAGCGGAAAACGACTCGCGGGCCAATTTTTCTTGGTTTACAACCAATAATCTGAGAAAGCCATAAATTTCTCTCCGCGCGCACCCCTCACACTCGAATCGATCAAGCTCGCTATCTGCACACCCCCCTGCCGCCTCAAAAGTAAAATTCATCCTAATAACAAAAGCTCCCAGGTAGTATCGCGGCGATCGAGCACATAATCAAATTAACTCGCGCGTCCGCATATAAAACGCAGCTCCTTCCGCGATGGAGTGCAGCCACTCTCCTGAATAAGGAAAACTTATCGTCGCGTCATTGCGCTGTTGCCGGACGCGAAATTCGCGCTAGCGCACCTATATACATATAAGAAATGCCTCGCATTATTTAACGGATCATAGGGAGCCAAGTGCTTTCACGCGTCGATCCGCGCGTGCATGTGCGGGACGAAGTCTCTGCACCTAATTTACTTCTGTCGCCAAAAAAACGACGCCCTCGCTAGGTAGCAAAAAAATTGCTCGGAAGAAGAAGAAGAAGAAGAAGAAGTGGAATGAGAAAAGCTCCCCTTCCACGCGAGGCTCTCACCCTTCGCTCTCTCTCTCTCTCTCTCTCTTCCTTCCGCTTCCGAGAGCGACTTCCATCCACTCGTCCTGCTGCGGCGTTACGCTGCAAAAAAAGGACGGCCAACTGTGCTGCCGGCTGTAAGTGGGCCGATCGGAATGGGGCCAATCAGAAATTTAAGAAGCTCGAGCCTCCGTAATGAAGTCCTTTTTTCGCGCCTAATGCGTGACGGTTCGATAATTCGGTTCGTGAATTTTTAGAGCTTTCGCGACGCTGCAAGCTCTCCTTATATTTCTTTTGCGCGCGAGGGCATTAGCCAAATCCCCCGCGCGCTGAAAAGGTCGGGCAGCGCGTTAATGCTCTCCCGGCTTTGGTGGGAAGGAAAAAAGCGCAGCAAAAAGTGTTACGTTGCTACGTATTTCTCGGAGCTCGCGCGTGGGCGAATTACTCAGCGGATCGGTTGTGTGCGTACACTGCAATTTTTAACACACGGCGCGACCGCTCTCAGAATAAGAGATTAACGAGCTGATGCGCTACACCGAGCTGTACACAGTTTACGCAGGGAAAAAAGCTGCGGAGAACGAAGAAGTCTCTCTCGCTTCCGGTCACACCCGTTCGCGATGTGCTGCGCGCTTACTCCTCGAGAGAGCGTATAGTAGAAGCTGCAGGAGATTAAGGGCTCGAGGATGGATGGACGACTCGAAGCACTCGTAAAGGCGAACTACTATGCTCGCAAGCTTCCCCCCGGGCATATACACACACACACACACAGAGAGACGCACGAGGCCAGCATCACCTAAGAATCTTTCTCTCTCTCTCTCTCTCTCTCGTGCGTGCGCAGCAATATTCAAGCTTAGGTGTTTACGAGATAGAGAGACGCGGTCGCGAGGAATCCTCGCGGCTGCTCTTTTTTCCCCGGCGTCGTTCTGGCGGCGCCCTCCGGCAATAGATTTCAATTTCTCTCTCGCTCTCGCTTGCTCTCCTTTGTCAGGCCGAAAGAAGAATAAGAATTGCCGACCTCCTTTCCCGCGGGCACGAATTTTCGAGCCACTGAGTGCTGCGGCGCTGGCGCGAGTTATGCGAGCGACACCGTCGTCGTCACCGCAAAATTAAATGCCGACGTATACACACACACACACCGAGAGAGAGCCGCACGCACGTATAAGCAGTATAAGCCATTGAGGGACGCTCGTCTGCTTTACCGCTTAATTTTCCTGGAAGAGAGAGAGAGAGAGAGAGAGCGAGAGCTATCGCGAAAGCTCAGCCGTTTCAATTCTTTACGGTTTAGTAAAGCGTTTATGGGATTAGGTGCGCCGCCGAGATACCTCGCCGCTTATATTTTTTCCTCTCTAGCTCCAGGGATTATTTTCGCTCTTTCTCTCTAGCGCCGCTGTCTATGCGTTTTCGAAACGTATAATACGCGTGCGATGATAGTCGGCGTTTCACACAGCGTTTATATACGAGTGCGGCAAGTGGGAAAACTTTTTTTATTAAAAAATTCAAGCTTAATGGCGCATTATCGCCGGCCGGGCGCGTCGTGCTGCAGTACAATATGGCATTATAGCGCGATGGTGGAACTTGCGGGCAACTATTAAACTGCCCTATACAAGTCTGCGATGCTGTGCGCGCAATATTCGGCAGATATTTCAGAAATGAAATAAACTTTGCCGTATATAAAATGAACCTTGCGAAAATTCCCCCCTGCGGCTCTATCCATACGCATATAGACTCTATAGACGTATAATATGCGTACCACTGAAATTTTACCGCGCTTTCTCTCTCTCTCTCTCTCTCTCGAGTCTCCTCAGTTTAACTCTCGAGTATATTACAGCTTAATCATACCGGCATACCCACACTACGCTCGCCTAGCTATATCGACTCGAACGATTTAACTAGATGTCATAGTTTATAATGAGGATCGTCGAGAGGCGTCGCGGGGAGGGATGATAGCTATACTTTGCAGTTTCTTCGCTGTGCGGATAGTAGTTTTCGGAAGAGTCCCGCCTTTCGAAACAATTGAGCTGAGACGAAGTGTACACGATTCATTCGAGAGAGCTCTGCTGCAAGAAGAGGATTCTTCAAGCTTCTTCCGCGCCGGGGAGTATAGAGTGGAAATTTAATCCCTCGAGGGAGCTTGGGCGATTTTTTCGAAGCTTATGCGTGTAAAGCGCCGTGTAATTTGCCGGATGAATGGCTCGCATAATTTTTCCGCGTACATAGCGCACGACTGCAGAGAACAAACTATACAGTTTGCGCGATGCTTCGGTTTTTTCTCCATTAGAGCCGGCGCTGAATAACGATTCTATTATGCGCGTCGTTTGGTGCGTGCGAATTTCGACTTTTCCCAAAGTCATCCGTCAATGACATGAGCCTCTCGGCGTGAATTTTCGAATTTTCAAGTTGTATAGCTCGTTATATTCGCGCTATATTCGCGCGCGCGCGCGCGTCACGCACGCCTTAATGCAGGCAATTTAATGCACTATGCAGAGTGTTGGGTGCCGTATTTTTGCATAAAGCTGCTGGGCAAATTACGTCCGGGCGGTAAGCTGAGATCCATGAGTAGGGGACGAGGTCGCATGTGTATCCCTTGGACTAAACGAGCTCCGCATGGAAATCGCCGGCGCGCTGCAACCTCGTGTCTATTCTATTAATTCAATGTAACGCAGCTCCTCGGCGAACAAGCTCGAATTATGCGGGAAAGGAAGAAGCGCGAAGTAAAAATAAACGAGCTGGCGAAAAGCGAGAACGAGAAGCAATTTCGCGGTTCTTCACCTTGTCGGCCTCGTCGACGTCGGGCGAGATCAAGTTTGCATATTGCCACTCGAGGACGCGCTTATACGCAGCTTTTCTCTCTCCTTTTTCGCGCATACAATATAATAATATACGAGAGATGAGCGTCGCTTGTTAATCGCGCGTATACGCGACAGCCGTGCGCGAGTGCAGGTATACGCGTGCGCTCGAGATTAATGGCCAATATTTCCGTCAAAGCAGTCACGTCTCTCGTGAGTTATGAATAAAATATACGCCCGATGGGCGATACGAGCGCGGGAATTAAAAGTCGATAACTGTCGGCACGGAGGAACTTTGTAATTTGCTCAAATCGGGCTCGCGTATATATACGCTCGCAGCGCAGGAAGGAACAATGCGGGGCTTGATTATTCGCCGCCGGTATGGGGTAACCGCTTCAAAGCGCGGCTCCTCTGGCGTATGGCTCTATCTTTCTTTGACGTTTCCGCGCGGAGCCCGCCGGCGTATTATTCGCGGAAACCAACTCGATTTCCAGGCGGACTCGGGTTTCCCGCTGCTTCTGCAGCTCCGGCGTTTGTGTCGCGATTTCTCGATATCGATGCAGATCGGCTACCTATATCACGCGGTGCGCGCGCGCGCGTATTAAGGGAGGAAAATTCAATCGGAAAAAGGGGAGACGGAGAGAGTTATCGGAGGGTAATTGCTGCCGCGCCGACAGATGTGTCGCGTACAGTAGCTGCTCCAGTATATCGTGGCTGCTAACGGCTTGATTTATGAGTGATTTAGATTTAGATTTATTTGTTTTATTTTTCTGTACTAAATATTGTACAATATTTACATTTTAGTAATTGCTGTATATAGCGTTTCTAATTTAGTTTGGGTGATAGATGTGTGTGAGATGGAATGTGCAATGGAATGTGATGTGATGAGGGCGAGATGGGAAGATGCGAGCTGTATGTGGAGAGTGAGAGAGTGTCGACTAGGACTCGATCTCGTCCTGAGCCAAGAAGTGGCGTGAAGACGGTAGAGCGTTCCAGAGATATGCGTGCAGCGTGTCACAGGGCGGAGTGCAACATGCAAGTCGAAAAAGGCCATGATATAGGCTGGAGTGGCAGTGTTTCCAGAGCTTCCTTAAGAAGCAGACCATGAGATGTGCTCGTCCCTTCTTACACCATAGATGTAACGGATTCCCATGTTTACCAGTCTCTGTAGTTTGGTGTCTAGTTCTCGAGTCAGCTCGCAGTACACTAGTGAACAGTAGTCAATGATAGGGAGAGAGAGAGAGAGGGGGGGGGAGATGAATTGAATTATTGAAATTTCGCGACGACTAAAGCTTTCGAGGAAACGAAACTCTATACACAGCTCTCTCTCTCTCTCAATACAAAGTGCAGCGACTTGGACTGTTCTGTAATTGGTATAGCTCGTTACGCCTTCGCGAATAATTAAGTAACGAGAAATTCTCCCCTCAAGCTATGCTCCCTTTCGACGGCAAATTTATATCCCAGCCTTCATTACATTGATTAAACCCGCGTCGCTCTCGAGCTTGTTCTCAGCGGCGCGCACCAGTCAATTACACTCCGCGCCGCGCTGAGAATGTATACAGCGTTCAAAATATAAGGCGCATACACCTCGGGTTAAATATTCGCATCGAAAAAACATCGTTCGCGAGAGCTGCTGCATAATTAATTACGCGAATTCGCGACAATGCCGCGAGAAATCTCTATCTCTCTCTCTCTCTCTCCAAGCGACAATAGCCTAGTCCTCAGCCCTCTCGACAAAAGCTCGGAGGCTTAAGCTCCGGTCACTCGCTTCTTTTCCCTTATGTTGACAAACGAGAGCGTTTAAAAGTTAATTCAGTATGGAGTGCGGAGAATTTCTCGCGTCTGGCCGAGCGGACCCGCAGCTCTGCGGTGTAGTATCCCGCGCTTTTCGAGTGCTCGGGATTAGTTCTCGCCTATACGGGTTCTCGTCCGATGAATTTACGACGCTTTGCGGAGAGACTTTTTTCTTCGCCGCGGCCCGGTCGATTCGTCAGCTTTGTTTAATAATAACGTCTCGGCGAGGCAAATACGCGCGTCGTAAGCTGGAAGAAACGTAATACACGACTCGTCGAGGAATCGCAAATCGGCCGCGAAACAATTCTAATCGACGTTCGTTGTCGTATAGGTAAAAATAGACGATCGAAGCCCGCACACGCTTGAGAAAAAAATATATGGGACACGCGCGCACAAATTACTTCGCGGACGAATAGTGTAGCGTGTGTAGGCGCTGATGTATTTTTAACGCTTTAATAATAAACACGCGCTGTCTATTCTTTCTCCCGCGTATTCTCTCTCTCTCTCTCTCTTTCTGCGAACGTTTAAGTCCAAAAGACTCGTGTGTGTCTAAGGAGGCGACCCTCGAAAATATTTGCCTTTATCGTCGCCGGGCCATCTGATAATCCCACGAGATAAGCCGCCGCCGCCGCCGCCGTAATAATATTATACGGAGAAGAGCCGATATCTCTTAAGTACACCTCCTCCCCATACCCACACATACACACAATCCGGGGCATTAAAGCTCCATTAATTAAAAAAAAAATACTCCTATATAGCGTAACGGCTTTCCGAGTATGTGTATTAAAAAACGCTGAGATGAGAAGAGCATTAAAGCCAATAAACATCGTCCCAGCGAAACTTTCACTCTCTCAGAAGCAAGAGGAGGAGAGACGCGCAGGAAGGAGTGGCTCGGAAAAAAAATATTGTCGTTCATCAATCACACGGGGGGAGATTAGAAACCGGCTGATTTTGAAGCGCCCCCATTGACCTACTTATGGAGAGTGAGAGAAGGGCTCGAAGCTATCTACAAGTCGCCCAGCTGCGCGCGTGTGTGTGTGTGTGTGTGCAAGGTTTCCACTCGATCCCACATAAAATTTTCAGGGGCATAATAATACAATACCAGCCCCACACGCGTGCTATACCTGTATATACAAAGTCCGCGTGTAACCCCGTACAAATCTGCGGAAAGGAGAGTAGGAAGCTAATAACCCCCAAATAGAAACATCGACTTCCGCGTACGGGATAGGGCGGAAATCTCGGCTCATCGGCGCTGTCTCTCTCTCTCTCTCTCTCTCTCTCTCTCTCTCTCTCTCTACGACGTCGAGATTAAACGTCTCGCCATATATATGCCGCAGAGGAGACACTGTGCCGCTGATATCGGATATATACCCGGCCGTCAAGGACACAAAGGGCGAAAACAGATAAAGAGCTGGCATACGGCTGCCACGCGGGAATTTATTATAATCGCACTCGAGCCATCTTATACCGTGTGTAGGTATATATATCAGTGCAGTCGGATCGTTATCTCGTCGCGAAAAAAAACAGAGAGACAGAGAGAGAGAGAGAGAGGAGAGTAAGCCAGCCCGTGTGCTTTATGGGCCGAGCAGAGCTGCGACGTTTAATTAGAGGAGGGCTAAGTACCGCCATTTTTCGGCACTAAACGCGAGAGGGCTAATGTGTATATATGTATACTTGTTGCGCTCGCCCATATCCTCTCTGTATGTGTATATACGGGGCCGATTAATTCTTAATTGTCTACTCAGAGCTGCGCACGTAACATCCGCGCGCACGCGCCAAAGTTTTTTCTTCGTTTTAGAGCAGCACACACAATGCCGCGCGTCGTTGTTATGTTGCGTATAGGTAAGCGAAAACGCGCGTGTGTGTGTGTATATATAGATTTCGAGAGGGAAAAGTTCCTCGCGACGGCAAGAAATTAGGGGGAAAGTCGTTCGGAAAGTAAGAGATTTCGACGGGCGCGATAAGCGTATATATACGGAGAATGAGATACGCCCTTTATGTACTTTGTTCGACTCGATGAATTTTTTTGCGCAATTACCGCTCTCGCTGCGCGCTACTGGAATGACATTATATTAGACCAGCGAAAATTCCGTCGGCGGTGATCGAGGTCGAGCGATTCGCGCCTGTTTATTCGCTCGGATTTGTATGACATTCGATTATGCGCGTGTATTGAAGCGTATTGAACGAGCGCGTATATTTTGGTATACGCGTCAGTCATTTCGCCGCTGATCATGGTCTACAACCATAATAATCGGAACATGAAAAATTTCAAAGGCGTATTTCTCCGTAGCCCAACCGTCTCTTATTCAATGTCCATACATTACACTCCCCCGCACGTCGAACTTTCGCTCAAAGTTTTCCATATCGCAAACTATAGGGTACGCTATACTATACGCGTTTCATCTGTAAATATAAATTAATAAAGTTAAGGCTATCTTGAAATTCTCCGGGAAAACTTTCCATAATCGCAGCTATGCAGCGCGCGCGAAAGTGCAAGGAATATCCCTCGTCAAGCTTAATACCATAAGCCCATATAATTTCGAAATAGGTCAGCGCGATTTATTGGGAACGACGAGAATAAGCTGTGCGCGATTATTCAACGCGGATTTGATCTTTCTAATCTTTCCGATAGCGAGATAAATATTTACGCGAGAAAAAAGAATTCATGATACTACGTTTTTCACATTATGAAATTCGAATTTCCTATCGAACGCGAGAGACAGCTCGTATTTGATTGAACACGCGCACAGCTCCCGCGAGCTTTTTATATAAAACGCGGAGGAATATAATCGAAACTGTCCATCTTCCTCTCGCGCGATATTGGAAAAGCTCTCTGGAAATATATAAAACGAGGCTTTACGCGCGTATATTCAGTCCGATAAATTAATTAACCACTAAACGCGTAGTCGTCCAAATTCGTCAAAAATAACTGCATAGCCCTGCGAGCGAGACTCGCAGGCGATCGGAAATACACGCGATGGGGTACATATGATATACATAAAATTTCGGTGTAGTCTAGGCCCTGCAGTATGTATATTATTTATACACCCCCCTACGCGCATTATTATGCGAGACTCGAACTCGGAACTCGTATACTTCTTCCGATGTATGTGCTCGAATAAACGAATTTATCTCTTATGGATCGAGGGGGCCGAATATATACGTTATTTCCGATATAATCCCTGCCATTCAATTAACGAAAATCTCCCGTCGTCGCGCGGCTGGTGACGATAATTCGAGCGGCTGTATGCTGTATACATAACAACCATGAGCGATTTATTTACACGACGACGAGAGGGGGGCGCTATAACTCGCGCGAAAACAATGCGCGAGAGGAGCAAAAAATCCAAGTCGATATTGCCTATACGACCGCGAAATAATACAACGCGACGATGGATATGCCTCCGGTGTGTGACTCTTTTTTTTTTCTTTTTTTCGAGGCAGCTAAATACCGGGGAGTCTATAGGAGAGGGAGAAAAAACGAGCTGCATGTTCGGCGATCGAGCGCGTCATATTTCAAAAAACGATATCCTATACACAGCCGCGATACGTGTAATTAATCGAATCTAGACTGAGGAGAGAGGAAGAGTCAGCTGACTGCTGTAACGAAGCGCCGCATCGATTTCCGATAATTTTTACTGCACCACGCCTATACTTGTTACAACGCATAATACGATGCACGTCGTTTATAATGTATGCTCGATTGAGAGCTTCGCGCGTCGATGATGGTCGGCTCCATAAGGAGAGATCCCGATTTAATGAAGGATAACGATTTTCAATTATACACACCGCTAGCCATCAGCTCCCCGCCCTTATACACTTGCAAATTGAAGAAGATATATCAGCGCGCGACGTTCGGGGATCTTGCTAATGAATGACGTCACGCGCTGCTCTCTCTCTCGCTTGGCGCACAGGATTTACGGAAAAACTTTCGTGATTTACATCTCTGCCGCGTCCGAATATAAAAAAAGAGAGAGAGAGGGAGAGATCTAGCTGCGCGACTGCGCCATTAATTAAAAGCGACGTAATCATTTTACAAATAGGTTCTGTGCGCGTTTCCCTTTTTTTTAGAGCGTCGTTGTATGCACACGGATTTGTCGTCGCGTGGATGCTTTGTATGGAACCGACGTTCGCTAGCCACGTTGGATATGTTCGATTGAAAACAAGTTGTATAGCGAGATATAATCGGAGCCGCGAAAGCATATTTACGCATATCGAACATCCGCTATACTGGCAGAGAGAATAAATTCGACTGATTGATAGCGCAAGGGGCATAAAAATCGATGGCGGATAAAAAGCGGTCCCAATACTCCGCTCTATCAACTTAAGTACAGTGCACAACATAGGAAACTAGCCAGCGGACGTTTATCCGCGGTATAACCAGGAATTTTTCCAAACTTCCATACATACACACGCAGCAAGACTGCACAATCTGCACGTATAACATACGCGCGCGGTACAGCTCCTCGGAGAGTGGGAGACGATCATTTTCCCCTCTCTCTCTCTCTCTCTCTCGGCGAAAAAACCGCACCGCCGAATAAATCCATCCGAAAGAGAGTTTTCTTTACTTTTTCGTAAATTCCAGTCGAGGGACAAGGAAAACAGCGGCGTAACGGCTATAATTAAAAGGCGTCACACACGCGAGCTGCAATATCGGATATAGCCTCTGCAGCAGCATCGACGGGCGCACACAGTACGCGGAGCCAAGCCGCAGAACGAAAAGCAGCGAGCCGAGCAGTCGTCGCGCCGACAAAACGAAGTGGGTTATAGTACGCCGGGAGCGTCGTACGAGGCCCGGAAAATCCTTATCTTCTCGTCGCACAAAAGCCCGCCGCGCCGTAAACCCGGAGAGAGAGAGAGAGAGAGCGGGGCTTCCGCGCGCGCGGCATTACTCGGCGATATACTCTCTTTCTCCGCGCGCGCAGTAGAGATCGTTTCTTATCAACCCTTTCCTCTCTCCCCTCCGCGTGTGTGTCCTTGCGCCGGAGAGGAGGAAAAAGTTGCATCGACTCGGGGGAGGGGAAAAATTCGCGTGTGTGAGACGAAGAAGAGCGAGATATGAATCGCGGAGTGCGTCTATTACGCGCGTATTGGAGAAACGGAAGAGAGAAGGAGTAGATATGAACTGCGTTGTTAGCCTTGAAAAATTGCTTTTTACATCGGGCACTTTGTCGGGACGATGTAACGATGCATTAATCCACAGCGAAGCTTTATGAAGGAGATTCGGCGGTCTAGCCGCTTAAATCTGGGTTAATCGCGTTTTTGCTCGATTTCCGCTTGCAGTAGCCGCGCGCATCGATCATCCGGCCCCTCCGGAGAACAACGAACCTCGGCTGCATCTCCGGCAGCTGTGCAAAAGTGTAACACACAGCGCGCAATCGATACTTTCGATCGCAGTCCAGTTTCGAAAAGCCGTCGCGCGCCCCACTTGATCCATCAACTCGCTTTCGAAAGCCATCACTCCCGATATGCAGACGCCGGGAGCCTCGCTATATCAGAGAGAAAAGGGGACGCGAGTAGCGAGCGAGTCTCAATGCGCAGGCGGCCCTCACTGCCAGGGTCAGCGCGCGCGCCGCCGTCGCGGTTACGCGTATAGCGCCAGACATCGCAGAGCCGGAGAGTAGCCCGGGCTGCGAGCATCTCCTCCGCCGGTGCAGTGTAGTGTGGCTCGCGCCTGTATACGAGGGAGCGAAGGTTTCGCTGCTCGTACATTTTTTTTTTTTTTTTGCTCTCGCAGGAGCTTTGAATTTCGCGCGCCGAAGCCGAGGGGATCATTAAATATACGCGTTCGGGTGCAGCATATTCAGTGCGGTGTATTCAGTGAGAAAATTAACCGAGTGCGAGACTCTTGCGCGCTCGCGACGCGTTTGACAAAAATAATCTCGCTCGGTGTCCCTCCCTCTCTCTCTCTCTCTCTCTCGTCTGCGCGGCGGCGGCGGCGGCGCCCTCGGACAGCAATTTATACGCTCGCGAGAAAGAGCAGTTTCCTCGAGGCAGTGCAGCGACGCGCAGAACAAGACGATGTGACGCGCGAGATCGGTATCGTTATGATCCATAGTGCGTCGCGAGTGTGTGTGTGAGAGAGAGAGAGAGAGAGTGCGACGATGCTACTGCGATCGGGAAGATCGCCCCCTCGGAGCAGCAGCAGCAGCAGCGATGCAGATCGGTCCGATTATGGAAGCGGTTGTCCGCGACTCGGCGCGATAATGCTGACGTAATATTACCTCTTTCTCCTCGCTGCATCTCTGATCGAAGTACGTATAGCTATATATATATATATATATATATATCTAGCCAAGTGACGTAGCTCCCCTCCCGTTTGTACACGCGCATACGTTGTCACAGTCGCACACTCTCGCGGCCGAGAAGATTCGGCGCTCTCGAGTTTGACGACGACAAGCGAGTTTCGGACACAGCGCCGCGATGATTTACGGCCCGTTAATCGCTGTTTTCGAGTACCGATTTCGGCGTGTTATAAACCGCGCGAGATTGAATATCCTATTTTTGACGATCGGCGCTTTACGACGCGTCCTGGTTACGGCATACACGCGGCGCCCAAAAAAGAGCTGGGCAGAGCGATAACATTTTTCTTCCTCCGCGGTTCTCTCGCTCTCTCAGGCGTTCATGAATAACCGGCAATTTGACTGAAAAAGCACGTCCCGGTCACGCTTACTTCCGATGTCCGCGACATTTTTCCGGACCCCTGCTCATTACACAATGCGCAGCTCTTGTCTCTCGATAAATTGTTTGTTTTCACGCTCGTCGCCCCAAATCGCGAGCTCTCTCGTTACCCTTTCTGCGGCGACGACGACGAGCCTCGCGGCAGGAGGAACATTTATGCTCCCGGTTGATGGTCTCTTTCAGCGGCAGCAGCGCCATAATGCTATTCTCCTTTATTTCCTTCTCTATTTTTCCCTTTCGGATGCTGCGCTGCCGCTGGGAAAACAATGTCGCGAGCGACGTTTACGAGTTATACGCGCGCGTAAGCTCGTAAAGCTGAAAAGTCGTGAAACGCCGGCGGCGTGTAATGCGATCTTCGAATTGGAGAGCAGCGTGTATTTTCGAAACGACGGAAGGAGGCGCTGAGGATGAATTAAACGTCTTCCATCTACACTGTATATATATACGTATACGCTCCCGAGAGCGAACGATAAAAATTTCTCAGCGGATAACGCGCACTTTAATATACACCGAATCCATCTTCCTCTCCACACACCGCGTGCGCACCAGAAAAAGCTACTCGAAAGGCCTTTAATTACTCTCGCAACAGGCGTAATCGCTCTTCTTGCCCCTTACACACGACGCGGCGCTGCACAACATGGCCGATCTTGCCTCCTGTACACGGAGACGAAACTTGCCCGTACGCGGGAAATGGGAAATCAATTTGACTCTCGACTTGCCCGACACATAGACGCTATAGCTACTATCGTCGAATTGAATTTCCAGCTCACTACCGCGGCGTCGATCGGTTTAACCCTGTAAATTTTCACGCGCGACGGAAATTTCTTAACTTCCTCTTTCTCTCTCGCTGCTACGGAGGATATATAATATATAACGTTCGATGTAACTCGCGCAAATCGATTCGCTCTCGCAAAATAAAGGAGAGAGAGAGAGAGAGAGAGAGAGCGAGTATCTGCGTGTGCACATGTAAATTCCGTACGTGCAGCGCGAATGTGGGCTAACGCGAAGATTTATAGCATTTCACGGGCTATTGAATCAATCAAAAGGACGTGAATCAGCGATGACTCGGTAAATAAATTTCATCGATTCGTCGGGGCATTAACGCGCGCGTCTCTCTCTCTCTCACGCACACACACAGCCGCTGTATGTATAATTGCTTTTTGTACGTTGCTGCTACGCTAAAGGAGAACCTTTTCGCGATGCACGTCAGACGCGTATCGACGGACGTGAATCAGCCGGTTGCAGAAAAGGGAATTCATAATAACGTGCGCACTCGTTCTCGATTTCGCATCTCCGATGAGCGTCGTCTACGCGATGCTGTTTTTCCAATTACGACATTATGTGCAGTAGTGCGCGCCTACGCGGGAAAGAGAGATTTTTCCGGAAATTGATATTTCGCTATCTGAGTCTCTCGCTTTGCGGAGATTTATAGTTAAACTTCGCGCGCGAGTATAGCAGTGCCTGGTGTGTTATATAGAAGTGTATCGTTTAAGCTAGCTCTCTCGCGTTTATTCTATATTGGTAAAAATACATTTTTACACTATACCACTTCGCAACCGGTTTGAGATTTATGGATACAATAAAAAAGCTATCCGGGTATCCAGTCGCTGAAGTAGCCGCAACGGCTGACTAAGCCGAGCCTTTATCTACTTACACGCGGATCCGAGATATAACGCGCGCACCTCGTCTCCTTTCTTATACTACATCCCATACATTTCTCTCTCTCTCTCTCTCTCTCTCTCTCTCGCACAAAGAAGCTCATCTCTCCGCGCTCCGCTTTCTTTTTTTGCCGCACACACGGCTACCCGTGAAAATAAGTAACTCGCGTGTGTGTTCCGAAAGTCCATTTGCATTCCCCGAAAATTCTCCGATCCTCGCGGGCGTATAATACACGATATTTTTTGCACAGATCAACTCCCCCTAAATCACAAAGTGCGGCTGATCCACACGAAACACACGCGATTATACTCCCAAGCGCGCGTGTACTCGCTAAAGCGTCGATGAGGCGGAGAAATACATTTTTTTTCCCACTTCAAGGATCGCGCTATGGCTGCAAAGAACTGTGTTTCCCGAACAATCTCATTTCGTCGGTCGCGATGAAAATAAAAAAAATTCGATATAAAACTTCAGAGCATGAGAGAATTTAACCCTCTCTGGAGGTAATCCGATCCTTTTTACTTCTCCGCCTCATCCCCTCTCCCATTAACAACAAACGCGAGCGTCAAAACCGAAGGCTTACACACAACAAAATACTTTATATATATCTCGCGTACTTCATCGTCCGCGAGAGGAGGAGGATAAATAAAAAACGTGCAACGCGCCAACTCGGAAAACTCCTACTCTACATATCTAAACTCTACGGTCGCGCTCGCTTGTCCTTTCTCTCTGGCTCTCGAGTCTCGAGGAATTTATCAAATGTTCCGATTCTGTTAAACGAAGTCGGCTTAACTTTTTGCGCTCAATTTCCGCGCAAAGACAACAACAGAGAAGAGAGAGAGAGAGCTCGGGGGGATGAAGTTTGCGCGAAAATCGCCCGCGGTTATTACGCTCATCCTCGGCTCTCTCTATATATATATACTCTCTCTTTCTCGAAAACGATTTCAATCGCGAGATATTGCCCCAACTTTATATCGCTCGCCGATCTATACGGGACGTTGGGCAACAAAAGGGTACGTCGCTATGCTCTATAACTATATATATATATATATATATATACGCATGCGAGGGAGATGAAAACTCGCCGCGAAATCTAATTAAGATTTCGAAGGTAATAATGTAGAGAACACGCGTCAAAGAGACGCGAACTTCCTCTCGGAGGAGGTACTTAATCAGCGGGTTATAAGAAAGCGCTGCGAGCGTTTACGGCTACGATAAAAAGCTCGCGGCGCGCGTAAAGCTGTCAAGCCTTTGATTCTCTCTCCGCGCGGAAGAAAGTAGTCGCGCGCAAAAAGACAGTTCGTAAACAGCCTCGTCGTCGTCGTCGTCGTCTCCCCCCGAAAAAAGTATCCCAGTGCTGCCCTATACGCTGCAGGCACGCACGTAAATAAAGCTCCTTTTTCTATCTCTCTGTCCCCAGTGCGCCATAGCTAAAGCTTGAGCCATGACGTTGGAGCCGGTGTTCAACTGGACGACGTCCGAGGACAACAACAGCAACGGCAGCTCGGTCGGTAACCTGAGCATCGTCGCGACGAGCTTGGGACCGCCGAAGGAGTGCGACCTGCCGGTGAACGACGGCTTCCTCGAGTTCTTCGTCTACGGGATCCTGCTGAACGTGGTGAGCTTCCTCGGGATCCTCGGCAACGCCATCTCGATCATAGTCCTGTCGCGGCCGCAGATGAAGTCCTCCATCAACTACCTGCTCATCGGCCTCGCGACCTGCGACACTATTCTCATTCTCTTATCCGTAAGTGAAATCCTAGCGCTTATCTCTGCGAGCGCGGGAATTTTAAATTTACTTTGCTTCTTCTTCTTCTTCTGCGCCAAGAGAGAGAGAGAGAGAGAGAGAGAAAGTTATCTTTAATCTCGATCTTTCTCTCTCGCAAGCGCGGATGAGAATTGCGAGGAGAGTTAAGGGAGAATCTATTCCGCCGGGATGTGGGCCAATGGCTTTTTATATCCTTGGCTCTCTATATTTGCTCTTTGTGTGTGTGTGTCGCGAGATTTTTATCGCGCTGCCCGATCCTCTTCTTAATTAAAGCGTCGGATTTTACGAACGTACGAACCCGCATGTTGTACCAGCAATTGACTAAGCTAAGCGGATCCAAAGCTAGAATGTACCGGTCCAATTCAATGCTTATCTTTTAGCCGATGATTGAACTATGAAATCATTGTTTTGACGCTTCTTTCGACGAAAAGCTAATTTTCAAACCGAAGAAATATCGAAGTCGGATCAAAGGGATAGTTGAATAAAACCAAAATAACGTGGACAGCCGTTATCATGACTTTCTATCTACGTAGTACATTTTTCGTCCACTAGATGGATATCTGTTTCTCAACAACAACCACAAGTAAATTCATCATCCAAGATCTACATATACCAGCGCTTTGCACACGTCTTCTACCGGAAATCCTCAATAATACTTTATTGAGCATACTCGGGCCGCTCGTCCTATAACTGCCTACATACCTCTTGCGGGATGTTTTCTTTCTCAGCACCTGCACCGAAAGTACCACACCCCTTCCCGGGCGCCTGCCCTGGAGAGGAATGTGCATTTTCGGTTTTTTCCTCCCCAGGCACGCAATATACTATTGTTTTTTGCTCTTTTTACTATCCCAATAAGCGCATCGAGCTTTGAAAAACGATCTCGGTCTGAGATTTCCCGAAAACCCCATACAACGTACGACGCAATCCTCGCGCGCGAAATAAATTTCCTGTACAAAGCTAAAACGAAACCTTCCGCGCGATTATATCGTTAATTACAGAAACCATTCGAGTGTGTGCAGCGAGCTGCAGGAAGAAAAGCTCACGCGCGCAATTCCGCCGAGCTTTTGTCCCATACGGTCTAGCTGCGTAGCGGTGAAAATAACGTCGTTTTCCCCCAGATAGAACGCAATAGCCCGGCGACGCACGCAATTTTTATCATCGCTTCGAATCAAGGCTGACGATTTTTTTTATTTTTCTCTCGCGCGAACGCGGCAAATATCGCAGTAGTCGGTTACCACGTCGTTTCGTAATGCGATTATTATTATGCCAGTCTCTGGAATGCGGTGTGAAAAAACTCTTATATTCTCACGTTCATATATATATACATATACGCGCTCATTTCCGAGGTGTGGTTCCGCTATAGCACCTTTGTCACGGGAGACATCTATATGCCGTTCGGTCTCGCGCACGTGCGATTGAATTTCTGATTCGATCAGTGCGTACATACCGAGTATAATGCATCGGGATCGCAAAGAAGAAGAAAAAAAAAACCGCGAGCACGCTTGAATGTCATTGTCGAACGATATGCGCGCGAAACCCGAGCCGCCGCGCAGCTCTCGTCTGGAAAATGTCGTTGATGCATCGTTTTTCCCGATCTGGCAAATATATGCGTGTGCCGCCTATACGGCCAATTAACTGGCGCTGTTTTCCGAACCGTTCGGTAGTTTTAATTTGCATCTATCTCTCGTCCCTCGCTATACTTTATCTAGCGTTCACGCTTAATTTACCGGAGGGAAACTATATACTACTATATACTATACTGCTACTGACGTCGAACGAACAATTTGCATTTAAAATCTTTTCCCTGCGACTATGCAGCCTTAATTGAGTTTGCACCTGAAGCGCGTCCGAGTGCGCGCGAGCTTGTTCTTAAACATAGCTACGCACAAACACAGCGGGAGACCCGACCTGATGACTTGCAAATACGAAACTTTGTTGTCGTCGTAGTTCCTCTCGGTCAATTACTCGCGGAATCGACGCGAAAAGCTCTGATGAAAATTAACCATCGAGAGCTTGATTGCAAGAGCGGCTGAGTCGCAGCTGAATGTTTAATGAAATGCTAAGCTATGCGCGCGCGCGCGAGAGAGAGAGAGAGAGAGAGAGCTCGCGAGCATTATCCGCTCGTTGTCGCGCTAATGGCTTTAAGCGCGCAAAGCGAATTCAAATTCGTTGATCTTATATATAGATATAGATGCTGTACATAAGAAGCTTGCATCGTAACGTTTGTGTGTACGCCCACGCGAATGATGTTCTATTAATAGAAGCGCACTGGGATAAAAAATTAAGCTTTTCCCTCGTCAGAGCTTTCATTCACGAGAGAGAGGGAGAGAGAGAAAGACTGACTTGCGCAAGTATTGTCTAAATTTATACGCCACGTGTCCGACGCGCGCGAAACGCACGCTACTCTCGCGTTGTTTATTCGTTCGCGCGCAACGGGTGTAATAAAAAAACCAATAACAAAAGCCGCGGAGCTACAACAAACACCTCTCGCTTATATACAGCCGTTATGAAAATGCAAACGTTCGCGGGAGAACTCGGCCAAACATCTTGACCCAGAGAGAGAGAGAGAGAGAGAGAGAGAGAGGGAGGAGTTAGTAGAGTGCGGCTATAGTATAGTAAAATATAAAAACTAATCTCCCGACGAATAAACAGCGCAGGCAGCTCTCGAAAATATTTCGATAGCCGGTGCTTCTCGGGCACGACGACGAGACAAGTTGGAATAGACGTTTGTCTAAGTTATCGTTATTGCTAGATTACTCGAAAGAGCCGGGAAAGCTCACGTTCCGGCCTTTAATCATCTTGAGCCGGCGCTTCGTTTCTTCTCCTCGGGCTACACAGAAGCAATGAATCCCTCGCCGCGCTCGGGGTTTTATTAGACAGAGCGAGCGAAAGAACGAAAGCTCCGATAATAACTGCCTTTCCCGCGGAGCTTGCAGTCCATCGATGCACTCGCTGACGAGCTTTTGTTGCTGCTGTCCTGCAATATGCATCTCGCGAGGAATCTCAATCGGGACATTGAAATCCGCGAGCCTTCGCATATAATTTTGAAGTAATCGGCGCTTTTTATACGCTCGAGCCGTCGTTCGAAAGACTGTGCAAGCACTGCACGCTGCACACGTTATTTCAAAGGGACACGCATGTTTGCTATCCGTGCCGGGGCATCGAGTTTAAAACTCGCCTCGAGCTCAGCCGAGATTATCCGCTCTTAATTTAACGGAGCCTCAGAGCGCGACTTCGAAGCTCGTGCGCGCGAGATGAATCTGCATACTTGTATAATATAGAAAGCAAAAAAAGAGGGAGAAAAAACACGAAGCTGAGCCGAGGATTCGCTGACTTGATACGTGCAAAGCTTTATTAACCCCGGCGCTGCAGAAATGATGTACAGTATGGAAGATGAAAATTCTTTTACGCGTATATACGTGCTTGCAGTAAGTGAGATATGGCCCCGTATAAAGCTGCAGTGGTTTAGTATAAAATATGGACCCGCATGAAACGCAAATGAAATCTGTAAAAACGCCGTTCTCGGAATAAAAAATAGATAGAGGAAAAAAAGAAACCCGCAAAATGCCAGTCGAGCGTTTGTACGCGTTTAGATAAACAGACGCATCACGCTCTTTGAAGACCGACGCCGATGCTGACTCGTGATCACGCTCGGCAAACAGAGCTCATCAAAGCTAATTTAACGCGTGAGAGGTACAATTGTAAACAAACGAGCGGTTGCAGTGGTAGTGGTGCGCAATCTCTCTCTCTCCCTCTCTACAGTATATGAAGCCGCGGAATTGCATCCGCGAAAGCGTTAAGTCAACGAAATAAGACTTGCGCGCGCGTCTCTCCATCCCCCGAGCTTTGAGAGAAAACTAATCAAACTCGCAGAGCCGTATGTAAATAAAATTCTCGCCTCGGCGCTATATTAACGAAAATGCAAATACGCGCGCCTAGCTTCATTTGCGCTTGTTCGTGTGTTCCAACAGGTGCTGGTGTACGGAATGCCGGGAATCTACGCCTACACGGGCTACCTATTCCACTACAAGTTCTTCGTCTACCCGAAGATCGTGAGGTACCTGTACCCGCTCTCGACGACGGCGCAGATGGCCACGGTCTACCTCACCCTCACCGTCACCATGGAGAGATACGTCGCGGTTTGCCATCCGCTCAAGGCCAGGTCGCTATGTACCTACGGAAGAGCCAGGACGGCTCTGCTCCTCATCGCCCTCATTTCCATATTCTACAATTTGCCCAAGTAGGTGCAGGATTGAATTCTCCGATGCGCGTTCTTCCCTCGACTGCGCGCGGGCAAAATTAAAAGAGAGAAAATTGGACTGTTGAATCGCAATAAAATGCAAGCATTTCTCTATACACTGCGTAAACTGTGCGCAATGTATCGTAAACGCGGGCGAACCGAAAGCGCACTAAAGCTTCGATTCCCCCGAAGGAATCTCAAACCGCAAGCTCGCATACATACGTAAATACCGCTCGGAAAGCCGAAAAAAAGCCTGCCGGAAGTCGAGAGTAAACTAAGCATTTTTCGCCGCCGGGGACACCAGCGCACACCCCCTTTGTCGCGCAAGCTATTACGCAACGCCGAACCCGCGCGCCGATATTTATCACCGGGACTATTACTCGCTCGAGGCTCTTTATTCCCAGAGAAAGCGAGGAGATGCGCGTTATACACATACCATCGCACATATTTTTTCCCCTCCTCTTCTTCTTCTTCTTCTTCTTCTCCCAGACTCTATCATATGTACACATCTAGATATATTTTGTTGGCCGGTGTATATAGAAGGTCTTAACTTGTTCCTTTCGCTTTGCAGCCGGGCTGGAAATTTATTTCCCAAGATTTCCGCTGAGCCTGCGGAAGTCGCGATACGGCGCCGAGCCGCTACGCTATAGACACGTGTGTGTGTGTGTGTGTGTGCGCGCGTTGCCGCGTTAGCCGGAGAGGCGGAATGAAAAGGACCATTTGTTATTGCCGACGTCGCGTCGTCGCGCCCTAGGCGGCGGAAACAATATTTTATTGGGGGGCGGATTGACAGGTGGCGCGCGACGCGGAAACGCGCTTTGGCCAATTAGAATTGACGCGTTATTCCCTTCCTCTTTTACATGCTCTTCGTCGTTGCTTACTTTTTTTAGCCGATGCTTGAGTTGTACTGTGTCGAAAGGCTTTTTACATTGAATTTATATAAAGTAACATTTGAGTTGGACACTGATCAAGAGTGATTTAAACGCGCAAAGTTAAAATCACGAGCAATATTTTACGCCGCGCACCTGCGATATTAATTGAATTTTATGAGCTTTCATTGCCGACGAGGATTCTCGCTAAATTGAGCGTGCAATATATTTTTGCTCTATACACATCGAGTCGATAAGTGACACGTTGCGTGTGCGTATGAGCGTTATGAAAATAATAATAAAAAAAAAAAGAAAGAAAAAAAGGAATATTCAAGAACCATTCGTTAGGCGCTCAGCGAATAAACGCCGATAAATCAGCTTTGTAAAGCGGGCAACAAGAAATTCAATAAATTCCGTACACATTTCGATCCGATAAATAGGAAGATTCGCTGCAGGCGAGTTACGAGCACGAGACTCTTCCCTGCCCATTAACCCTTCGCCGAACTGCCCGAACTCTCCTCATCAGGCGGTAGTCCGCCGCGCACATATCAGCTAATTCAGCCCCGACAAAAAGGCCGCGGTTGCTCGCGCGGCTAACTCTCCAAATGAATTTCCGTCTCTATTAATACCGCAAACGTTAAATTAGACAGACACACGTGACATAGTCATTAAAGCTCATCCTCTGATTTTCGCAGGTTGTGGGAGGTGCAGCTGAGCGAGGAGATTCACTGGAGGTACAACATCACGGTCTACTGCATCGGTGCGACGCAGCTGCGCGAGAACCCCCTCTACAAGACCATCTACGTGCACTGGCTCTACTTTTTCGTCTACTACGCATTCCCCTTTGTGGCCCTCGTTATTTTTAACGTAGCCATCTACAAGAGGGTTGGTGTTTAGCGTTTCTATACTGCATGCATCATGGCTATAATACGGCTGTATACGGCTTATCGCGATGAGGTAACGCTTCGCAGCTCTATAGTCAAGAAATCGTCGCTAAATAAGTATCTCCGTATACGTGCGCGAGCGTTATTAAAGGATTTTCGGAGAGATGCTCTTTCAAGTTCTCGGAGAAGCTTTGGCACTCGCGCGCGCTGCTTCTAAAAATAAGCTTTTTAACTTTTTTCTTCTTCGCTCCGCACTCTCTCTCTCTCACTCGTACAATCACCTGACGTAAATGTATTTCGATTCCGCCTCGCGCGCGATGATAAACCCCGATTTTTACGCGCGTAAATATAACACTCAATGAAATCGTACTCGCCCGCGTGCGGGTATTTTTGAAGCGCGCACATGGCCGGCCTTTCGCAAAACTTTATTATATTCCTCTCTCTCTTTCACGCGCGAAAGATAGAGAGAAAGAGCTTGCGGCGCGGATACACAATATTCAGCGCGCGTATGTGGGATCTAATTAAGATCGCTCGCACGAGAGCTAAATTCTACTGTGCGCTTTTCTTGCGTGACGCGAGAGAGAGAGAGAGAGAGACACAGAGCGGAATGACGTATTTCACCGCGTATATACGTGCATTGATCGAACAAAGTTTTTCGCGGGTCTCCTGTGCGCAATCTAAGTTTCCAGCCAATTACCCGCGAGAGCTTCGCTACGCATTTCCATACGGAGGCGCGCGCAACTTCTTTGGGCTACGACTGCGCGCGCGTACATATAATTTGCAACTCGTGAGCGCGAGCTCTCGAACGCGGAGAGACGACTTTGATTTTCCAGTTCTAATTACGAATCCGGTCGCGTATGTGTCGCGCTTCAGCCTGTCTGTTACATCACGTTTGTTCGGGGGTCCGACTATACTGTACTGCGTGTATGGAGAATCATCAATCAATCGCATAGTTGCGTACGTCAATTGCGTCAATGAGCTTTGTGGCGACATCATCCTCTCGAAATCATTCAAAATTATTCATACACCTAGTTGTATTTTAAACTCGACTCGTCCATATTTATTAATTTCATCTTTCTGCGCGCGCGCGCGCGTTCAAGTACACGTTCAGTACACGTTCAAAGCTCGCTCGCGAGCTGCTCACCATAATCTCAATTGATCTCATCTACATTGATTAAACGACGTCGGCAACCTTTTTCTCCGTTGCAGGTAAGGAAAGCAAACCGAGATCTGCGACGACTGTCGCGTCACCAGCGCCGGGAGATCGGCCTCGCGACGATGCTCCTCTGCGTGGTGATAGTCTTCCTGGTCTGCAACGTCCTGCCCCTCGTGAGCAACGTCTACGAGAACATGTACGTCAATCCGCCGGGTTGGATGATCCAGATGGGCAACCTCTTGGTCACCTTCAACAGCGGCGTCAACTTCGTCATCTACGTGATCTTCGGTCGCAAGTTCAAGCGCATCTTCCTGAAGATCTTCTGCCGAGTCTCGGGCGAAACGGGCCTCGACTGCATGGGTCGTCCGAGTCGAGCCGACAGCCCGGACTTCCAGACGAACGAGGACTCGATCGCCACGAATCTCAGCAACGTCGAGCTTCGCAACTCCATTCGCAGGTTTCACGGCAGTCATCACCATCATCATCACGGCAGTCATCACGGCAGTCATCACGGTAGCAACTCCCTCAGGCCCGGAGGAGGCAGTACCCACAGCGGTGCTAGCAACGGCTTCTCCCGATCCTCGGTCTACTATCCCACCTCGCCCAAACCCGGATTTCACAACAACGGCTCGAACCACTCGCAGCACAACAATCACCAGCATCACCACAGGGACAGAAGCACGAACCTCGAGGACACGACTTTCTGCTGACGCGCTGGCTTATATCGCGTGCTTGCGTTTTACGATATGCCTGCCCGCTACTGTGTAGCGCCTCATTGCTCTTCAGCTCTCTTGACTTCTCATGCAGGCGCGCGCGTGCCATACCTATTACCTACCCCCTTCTTTTTTATCGACGCGACTGCTCTCTGCGACGTGCTCGGGATCCGCTATGTGGATTGCGCTACGATGACCGTGTGCCTGCGGCTGCTGGGAAACTGTATTGAAATTCGTTTATTTATTATTTGTCTGCTTGGTTCTGCGTAGACGAGATTTACGGAGTGTTCTGTTGCTAGGCTGGCAATCTGAGGATTATTTTGTCACGAAATCAATTTTATTGCTAGTTATTTTAGTTATGTATACCTATATTTCATCGTTGAATTTCGTTATTAATCGCTTACGCGAGAATAATGTACAAAGTATACTTCACTTGAGCGATTTCGTAATTGTATTTTTTCAAGGGTGAATTTTGTGAAAAGAAGAAATATCTATTTTTTTTAAAAGGTTACCGCGTGTACGTTTTATTTTCCGATTTTCATTTCGATAATCACACTGGTACCTCATAGTCTTGGTCGATGAAGTACCTTGAAAAAGGTCGATTAGGACCGTATAAATTTGCGTGAATGTATAATACGATCTTGTTATATATGTAATTAATTACAAATTATAGTGCTTTGTTGATTTTATCATAAATTAGCTTTAGTTAGATCGAATATAGCTTTATCAATTTTGTAAAAAGAAAAATGTTCTAGTTTTATTAATATTAATAATTGCAAAGCTGTTACGTTTCAGTATTATTCATAAGGAGAACGGTAAACACCACAGCTGACCAAAGTATAAAAAACGAACTCGTGAGTATACTAGCATGTAACGTGTCGCAAACAGTTACTATTATATCTAATATAGATCTTAAATTTATTCGAGACTCGAATGAAAAAATAATTTTTCGATTCGAGCATTCGTTTCTCAGTGTGGTCGAGCATATGTATATGTGCAAATACTTTACAAAATCTCATTAACTGCCTACAACGTTTCCGTTTCTCGCCACTTATAATATACTAGATACAATTTTGCTTTATCTTCGAAAGTGTAGAAATGATTTGAATTACATCATATAAATAAATATTTCAGTTTTGATAAACGGCGCATAAATAACGTTGTACGATTTCTTTGAATAAATTGATAATTGATGTATACGTGGAAAACAGAACTTGTCTACTTAGAGAAAGTTTCCCGATATTAATGTGAATGAATCTATTTCGTTTATCGACGAAAAATCAAAAACTTGCCTAACAACTCGCGTATAAATAATCAAGTATGATTAGATCAACACTACTTAACATGCATGTCATTTTCATCGTCTTGAGTACCTGTCACTCACAACTCTACGCCTGCATTATAGGGCAGTATGAGCGTAAATATACATTTATCACGTCAAAGATTCACGTAGTATATACATATAGTCAATGGTTTATCCGCATTTAGCCAAGAGTTTTTTTGAAGAAAATAACTGTATCATTGACCTTGCCAGAACTTCACTGTGAATCGATAAAATACACTACTGCACTGGGAAAAAACTATTGAAAAAAGTGATACAATTTCTATTACTCCTTATTTTTTTACGCAAATATGAAAGTTCAACAAATTTTTAAGATAGAGAAATTTCACGATAACGTTGGATTTTGTAAATATTCATTTATTTGTATAAGAAATATTTATTGTTGATTTATTTTATCTATAAGCATTATTATAATATATTTATAAAGATTTTACACCAAACAAAAATGAGTTGGAATTTTATCTTAAAATATGAAGTAATATTCAAGGCTAATCATTGCGATTATTTCAAAGGAATCGAAACGAGAAAAGTGCCTTAGATTGGCCAACAATTTTAAATACAATTAGTTACGTGTGTGTAAAGTCTATACTATATCTCCTACAAACTCGTAAATTTTGTGAAAACTGCTAAGATCACCATTACTGATTCGAACTGTTATATCTTGAAATATTTGAAGAAGCTTTGAAGCGAAAGACATTATACGCGCGAATATCTATATAACTGCATGCTGATGATGGTCATAGATCTTAATAAGTATATAAACTTTGAATAAACTCGTATTTGAATTGGTGCGTATCTGTATAAACTAGGCGTTCCATCTTTGTACATACAATTTTCACCACATTGCACTTTTGTAAATTATTCCTAAAGCATCTAAATATTATGAATCTGTGAAACTTTTTACAAAACTATATTTATATCAAAGCGCCATTAAATTTGAATTACAAATCACAAAACCAATAATTATGAAATAGAATATTTTAATAAATCATTTTTCTTTAGGCGCTTATTAAGTTTTAATAACGATTCATTAAATACACACAATGTGGGTGATGATAATACTAATCACGAATGTTCCAGGATGTTACGGCACAAAGGAAAGGCTCATGCGGATGTGTTACAAACGATATTAGTTGATTTGTAAATTTTATCGTTGCCAGTCGATTAAATAATTTATAATGTATGTACTACTACTTGTATATATATATATGTAATTAAGATTACAATCACTAGATTGGTAAATATTTTAACAGTTTTAAAGAAGTTTCAATTTTTATGAAAAAATTAATTTATAACAAACTGTAAATCAGCATTATTTGAATTGCAAAGGTACGATTTAATGGTCAACTAAAAAATATTATGTGCGGTTTTGCAATGTAAAAAAGAGCTGTAATTGCCAAGACTGTTATGTACATGTAGCATATTCAACGTGCTTCCTTTTAAATTTGTCCATCTTTGATAATTAATGAAATAACATCCTGTACTTTAACACTTGATAAAAGTCAAAGAGCTATATAGTTTATAAGAAATTAAAAAACGAGTATATGTGTAATCTTAAGACTATTTATTTTCTTCAAAAATCAAAGCTCCATCGTTAATTTAATTGATATATCTTATATACTGCAATCAATCAAAGTTTCAATCCTAATGTACATACTCAAAGATATATACTATTCAAATACAAATCCTTGTTTATCAAAAAAACTTATAAAATAATTTAATTAACATCTAAGATAAATCAAGCGAACAATCTTAAATTTAAATTTGTAAATATTGTTCATTTAATAGTTATTGTGCAAAAAAATTAAACTGTACTTCACATTTTACAGAAAAAAAAAAATAAAAACATTTTACATGACCAAACTGAAGTTGTAATATCTTTTTTTCATCAAAGTGTAGTAAGGAATTGTTAAAATAAAATGTATCGATAAATGACTTAAAATATACAAAAAATCATCAAAATTCTATAAACTGCGTTTCAATTAATTACCTTAAGAACTATAATTATATCCAATTAAGTTATTTATATTTTTAAACATAAAATTCATATATATATATATAGTAAAAATGGACGTGGTAATATTGCGTTAACAATGATCGATAATCTAGGAAACGACGTGAGCAACTGAAATTAATCTACTCCCTATACACGAAGTACCAATAATTTTGTATAAAAAATATTTTCAAGGATATATTAATAACAACAGCAACAGTTCCGAAAAACGATATTTTACATTCGATTACTTTATTTAAACTTTATCATTCTTATAGATATTCCTTGAATATACAGTGATGGCGCTTATCATTATGTAATGATATATATTATTTTCTGAACATTCTGACGACCTTTTCACATTAACAAATTCTTCTACTTCTTTTTGTTCTTGGGTTTCAATAAATTGTACGCCACTATGAGAGCTATAGTGGCATACGTAGCCTTTGCAACCTGCAAAACAATCATTTTGTTAACAAGAATAGTTCATAATCCTTAGAATGAAGGAGAATCATTTAGAGGTTAAAAAGTTCGAATTGACTTACGTTCGCTCTGCCAAAGTTAGTCTGGCTGTTAAAGATTCTGCTGAGGCCAGTCAGATTTTCGGAACCAGGTGGGTCAGCGCCGGCCATTGTTACTTGTTAATTCGGTGGAGTTTCGACAGTAGATTTGACAATCAGCTCTTTCAACAATCAATTCACGGCGAATTTCTGGCTCTTCTGCGCGCGCTTGCTGCCCTCTCGCTGGCCGGATATGTAGTTGGCAGGGGCGTGCAGCAGCGTCCGTCGCAATACGCAATCCCGCCGCCAAACATGAAATCTGTAAAAACTACGACTGACTGAGGTTTATAAGTACTGTGCAAGAATATCCGTGTTTCATCATTGAACGAATTATTTTTAAGTTAAACATGAGAAATTAGTTAAAGGCTGAATTTTTTGACTTAATAATAAAATTGTGTTTGACAAAATATTTATTATCAGTTACAAATAATACAAAAATAGTTTGTTTTTTTTTATAGAAAATCGATAAATTTTCTATTACTCTAGCTTTGACTTAATTTAGGCCTTAAAATAAAAAATATTTTATTAAATATTGTTGAAAATAATAAAAATAAACTGATTACACGCATTTGATACAGTTAATCATACTGTAATGTTATATTTCCTAGTATTCATAATTATGTCAAAGAGAAAAAAAATCATTTCGCTGATATTTTTTGCGTCCGCTTAAATACTCCGTACTGTACTGTCACATTCTGTAACAGAAAAATTATCATTATTAGAATAAAACTTTACTTTCAAACTTCAAATATAAATTCGAAATCTAACCAATGCATCAAACAAAATTTTGTTATTAAAATGCTTGTATATGATATCTTCTGTATTATTACTAAGTGTCCTCATCAAAGGAATTGCTTCTTTAACCATCTTGGTTTCAATGAAATCTAGGTCTATTAAAAGTTGTATCATAGCCTTACAAGTGATTAGAGTCAAAACAAAATCTGAAACAATTTTGTTTTCTTCATCCCTTGGCGCCTTCAATCGGCTTCTGTAATAATAATATTCATGTACAATCTAATATTTATACTTATTCTTTGGACAAATAAAGAAAAACAACTCACTCATCTAGTTGGTGAAAGAGGTAAGGATCTGTTTTCCTTGTTAAATCGCGAAACATTATATCTAGTTGTAAAACTTGGATTAATTTCATCAGGACTCTTTCATCTAAGTAGTTGGTGAATGCCTCGACAACTTCGTTCATGCAAACCCATCCATTGTTTTCCAAATGAAAGATGTGAATTAATTTGTTATCACATTTTTCGGAAAGTTCTGAAATCAAGGAAAAAATCACCATACATTTTTTATGAAAAATAAACTATTAAAATGTTTATTTGATAATCATAAACTTACGTAATTCAATATACATAGGAGAAGTCACAAAAGTAGTATCACATGCATTTGAAGTTAATGATAAAGAACCATTAGTTCGTGATCGTCTACTACCAGTCAGATATCCTTCATCGATTTCATCACAAGGTTTTATATTTTCAATAGAATTGACTCTCGTCGAATCCGCGTTATTTTCAAATTTGTTAGCATGCAAGGCTGCAAAATTAGATGGATACTTTATGTTGATCGTCGGATTTTTGTAACCATTCTCAATTACTCTTTCAAAAAATATAGTCCCATCTTCCCCCTCTTTTAACTTATCATCATTATATTCGTCAGCACCATTTAATTCTGCATTATTCGATTGACTGTATTCTGATGTATAGGAACTTGCAGAATGGATCGACGGTCGTCTCTTGATACAGACATTTGTATCATGATGCGATTCTGCATACCCGTTTTCTTTGGCTTTTCGTATTGGTAATTCTTGTTCCACTTCGTTTTTGGAATTTCGATTTACAGATCTTGCATCGCCATTTTGGTTAATGTGACTTACTGGCAATTCATAATCTGATTCATTTCTTGAACTCTGACTCGTGGGTCGATATTCATTTCGAATGCTATCAATTTCCGAATAGTTATTTTTTACAGACAAGTGGGTTTTTATAGTACTGAGATTGTCATTGGAGTCTGAGCTAATAGGTGTATTAAAAGTTTCCAAGCTCACGAAACCACTATTTCCAAAGGCTTTATTTTCTATTCTTTCATTTCTCAGATCTTGGACATTGCTGTTCGAAACATCATCTAATTTGTTGAGGGGTGTGTTCAAAAGAATTGCTTGAGTAATAGTGTGAGTTTGCTTGACATAGCCAATAGTTTCTTGGACCAATGTGGCCACACTTGAAGCAGTGTGAAAAGATCCTGTATCATTCAAATTTGAAGATGAAGTTGTAAGGTTCGAGGATTTCGTACTTGATATTTTCGTTTCTTTGTATGCGTTACTACGAGGTTTAATATTGATTTCATCAAATGCAGTCAATGTATGAAAAGGTACCTCCTTAATCTGTAGAAAAAAAAATACTTCAGTTTCTTGATACTCATCTGATAGAACGACATTTTTTTGGGAAAAATACTCACTCTGTGCATATGAGAAAAGATAAAAGAGAAAATAATTAAGAAAATGTTCAATTCTTTATCAAACTTTCTTTATTTAACATAAAAATTATAAATTGTATATATTATTTACAAAAATAGCGTCTCGCTTACTATTATAAATTATTTGACAAATTTTAATAACACAAGTGAATATTTTTCCAAAAATTAGTAAAAAATGTTGTATGCACTTTAAAGCAAATGTATTTTTTTGGCAAATTTCTCATAATACCATGATAGTTTATAGCAGTACAATGAAACATAAATAAAAATAGTATTATACTGAGTATAATTGCATATACGCAATGAATGGAATGAAACTTATAAACACTTTCTATACATTATAGACAAACAATTTAAAAAACAAATAACAAACATAAATAAGTTTATTTACTATTACTTGTCAAGTGATGTTTATATTTCATGGTAAAAAAAATAATAGATACATTTATTAATTTGTTCATTCAATTGAAATAAATTCTGTACGAGTCAAATTAAAAATTATAATAAAAAATGAATGGACTGGCAATATTTAGTACTCATGGTAATAAGAAAAATGTAAGTAATATCGTTATTACACGATGATTAAGACTGTTTAAAATACGATAAAAAACTATTAAAAATTATGAAATTTTCATAACTATTGCGCAAATACATATGTAATACTTTCATAAAAAGGTAGGAAATATAGAATTAGAAAAGCTTGTTGTCAGAAGCTTAAGACTTTGAAATTTGCAGCATTTTAATGCGATTGAACAATAATTTAGAGCGTAGTAAAGCATCATTGCGAAGCGCAATGGACCAATCAATGTTGATCATTCGACCATGACCACCATTGATACTGTGAAAGCTATCAATTTCATCCAAAGCATTCCCGGAATTTTTATTACGAACCGTTAATCCGTCATTATTTACAGTAGAATTTTCTCTCTCTTCTTTCGTCAAATTAAACTGTGTTGAATTTCGCAAATCGTCGTATGTTGTACTACAGTCTTGCTGACAACGTTCATTTATGTTATTTTTTTTGTTAGAATCGCTTCCATCAATATTTGAAGTATCAATTATTCGCTTAACCATCAAATCCTTACATCGATTAAAAAGTTTTTCACTGCGAGCTTGTTTGCTATCTTCAACTTTGCTAGCATAAACGTAAACCGTTTCATCGAGTGATGAAGAACAGTCGGATGAGCAAGAATAAAACGACTTACACTTTTGTAGAGCAGAAATTTTTGAGTCGTGAGTAACAGAATTTTTTGATATAAGAGAATTGTTTTCGACTAATTCATTCTTTATGGATTCACCATGAGTTGATAAAGTGAGGCCGTTTATTTGTTGGCATCGTTGATAATGTTCAAAAGCAAAATTTTTTTTCATACAAACCATTTTACCCCATTCAGCGAAATTATTCTCCACCATCCAGTCATTTATGTGTAAATCATTCTCGTCATCACTTGTATCTGTCAAAGTGATCATCATGGTATTGTTCTAAAGAAGTAAAAAAAATTAATCTTTGCAATTATCATTAATTATGTACGTTTAAGTAAGAAAATATTTACTTCTTCATTTATACTGGATACAACAGCAATCATTGGTATGTTCCAAACTTTATCGTAAAATGCTTCATATGATTTGCGTGGCCATTCAATGGATCCAATAGGCTTCGTATTGCATAAACCAGAAGCTATTGCTTGTGCAGGTAGAATAGAAAACCTTGTGTGCAAGAAATATACATCACTCGGATGGTATGTTGATACAGTTCCATAGTCATAAAACAGTATCTGAAAAAATATTTTAATTCATGCAAATCAATGTAATTCACACACACACACACACACACACAGTCTAAAGTAATATAGTAAAATATATTTACGACAACAAATCCATCAGGTTTAATCTTTTTAATTATACCTCTATGCCAAATTTTAGCATAAATACAAGCAATGTTCAATCCTGCTTGTAATACGACCTGTGGAATTCTATATAAATCTAAATCTTGGTATTTGTAGAAGTCACTGAAAGAAAAAATTTACATAATGACATAAGCTTGGCTAAAATAAAAGTTGAATAACTATGTAAATGAACTTACTCCAACTCAGTCATCATTGCTTTGAACTTCTTTTTATTTTCACGCAATGTTACCCAAAAGAATGATGGAGTAAATATTTCAGAAACATTAACTTCAATATGCTCTATGGTACTCAATGTAAGAACGCTGATAATTTCTACAGTTTCATTAAGGTTCATAACACCACTGGGAAAAAAAGTTTTAGATGTATTTGATGTCTGAAAAAAAAATCAATTAATTAAATATTGATGCTGTTAAAAAGTGAAATCTGATCATTTATCAGTATTATTTTTTACCAATTGAAGAGGTACTGGCTCTGGTTCCTTTGCAACTTCAATATTGTACATGGAAGCCAAAGTCTTTTTTTGGAAATTATTTGGGAAGTCATGTTTAGGTCGTTTGGCATTCAAAACCATTAATCTATTATCCAAAGGCTTAGTAATCTCAAAAATATCTGGCAATTTAGCAACAAATTCTGCAATACAAGTGTATCCTAAGTCTTTGTAATCTAAATCTATACTATATTCCTTTTTATATTCATTTGGTAATTCTGAGCACCAAATTCCCTCTGGATGTTTTTCTATTAATTTCTGCAATCGAAATCTAATTTTTTCATTGATCAGATCATCCGAAACTGAATGAGCTTTCATGGGTGTTGACTTTGGTTCTTGACAATATCGAGAAAATTGACTAGTAGTATCCATTGCTTCAACAGTTTCATGAACAGGAGTCTCTTTAACAAACGACTTTTTTTGTTTTTCCTGTTGTCTATTGTAAATCATAGGCGATTCATCATAACGATTTGTGGTTAAAGGCGGTCTTTTTTCATTCAAACTTCTTCTCTGTTGCTCCTTAATAATAGCTAGTTCATCTCTAAAATAAATATAATCTTCTTTCAGCTCGATTTCCTCCCAAAGTTCATCTAAATGGTCATTTAGATGTTGCATCGAATAAACATCATCAGGGTCTCGCCCAGCTTGGCAAAGCTCAAACTTGACTTTAGTCAAAACATCAACCTTGCGAATGCCAGTAGTGATTTTTGCGTTCTTCATACCTTTCAAAACCATCTTCAATACATTTAAGGGATCTCTGCGAGACTGTGCAGTCATACTGGAAATACCATTCGTAGGTTTGTTGTAATTGCTGCTATTGCTAGCAGCATGGTTCATAGGCTTGCTGTTATTATTATTAGCCGTGCTGGTAGGATAACCGTTGACAGACCTGCTGTTATAATTACTCGTAGTATTAGTGGAGTAATTATTTGAAGGCTTGTACTTGTTGTACATCCCGTTGTAGTTATTGGTCGGCTTGCTATAATAATCAACGAACGGTTTTCTGTAAGCATTAGTGGACGGTTTATAAGAATAACTGGAAGACTTGTAGTTTGGGCTATAGTTATAAGGTGGACGATAGGACGCTTTTTTCTTCGCGGTTGGCTTTTTCGGTTTCGATTGTCGACTCACGAGCGAAGTAATGTGCGCAGATTTTTCCGTGTCCACATGTCTGACGCACAGCTCGCCGGCATAGTTTGTGTACAGCGTCACGGTGTCAACGATGCTTTTCAAAAAATCAACCAAATTTGAGAAGCCGAGGTCGCGGAAGGGAATGTAACAATCTTCCATTTCAATATACATTTTGCAGAGATGTTTCAACGTAACAGTAGTGTTGGCTTTCGCGATCAACAATGAGCGCAGAATCGTCTTTACCTCGACGAGCTTGTCGTTTTTGTCCGGCATTTTCTCTCAGTCTTTTGTAACCGTCGAGTTTTTAATATTTTTATACACACTATTGTACTATAACTGACACACAATATTTATATGTACACAAATATACATACACACAAAAAGCCATAAAATGAATCAAATCAGTCTTTTATTTGTAGATCACACAAATAGTATCGGAGAGATATAACGATTACTGATCACGAAGCCGGTCTTTGTTCCCGAGACGCATGCTTGAAAAGTGTGTTGTACTTATCCGCGAGCTCGAACAATGCAACCTGACACCAGAGTAGTCTCTCAGAAACAGGCGACGCGACTGGCGGACTGATTCACTTATGACTGTCCCTTTTCCACGTCCTTCACGCAACTGACTGTATACTGTGATACGATGATCAGTCGTCGAGGTGTAGTTGTGGTTAAATATATATATGTATATACATATATGTATGATAAGTACGAGTAGTACGAGTGTCTGTCCCTCGCGACAATGTCCACTAAACTCACCTTTTCAAGCCCTTGTTGTGCCTTGTCAAACATAGAAGCGCTGCGCGCCGGTGGCTCCGATTCGTCGCTTTTTCTTGGAATTGCCGCGGCCAGTCGAGGAGTGATAAGTGCGCGTGTGCGCGCACAAAGGGCCGACTCCGACTCGCTCGTTGGAAGATATTTAGAAGCTGGAGAAGTGGGAGGCGCGAGAGGGGTAACCGACGGGGTTAGGAGCTTGCGCCCCCTGCAGCTCATATATTGCTCGTGCAATTATTCGTGTAGGTATGCATTTTAATTTTTAAGTATTGGGTATATCTCTATATGCATATACACGAAAGGCGCGAAAGCAATTTGCAATATTGACGAATGAATGCGTAACGACTGAGAACTTTTCTTTATTAGATCCAATCGATAATCGATACGTCTGCGGACTGTTTCTTTTTTAACGCTCTTGTTTGTATATATGTATATATATATATATATACCTACATATAGAAGGAAAATAGTGCACTTCAGGGACACCTTCGCGCCGTATGCAATGTATACAGAGCAGCGAACTTGAAATAACTTTCGACAGGGTGCGACTGCGTTCGTTTGAAAGAGGAAAAATAGTGTATATTTTCCGCATTTCTTATCATTCTGAAGAAAGATACATAGACGAGTGGAAAATTCCGGGAAAAACGCAAAATATGCATCTCTCGCGAAGCGCGAGTGGCCTAATGCGAAAATTATGCAAGCCCGTCGTTGTCGTCGACAACGACGACGACGATTGAGCGAACAATAAAAAGTTGACATTGTATACCGCCACGCAGGTATATAATGCAACAGCGGGTCTCGAGGGGATTCAATAGGACCCGCTGCCTGCAGCCCCTACACAATATATAGTCACTGTAGTCTGCAGCTGTCCAGCTGCTCCTATAATACTCCGGCGCATCGTCTTTCGCATTCTTCTTCCATCCGACAACATTCGTCGCATATTCCGTCCCACGCGCATAAACGCGCGAGGGTATCGAGTTATCTCAGTGATTCAAGGTCTTCGTCTGATGCAGTTAATCGACTCGCCACACAACACTGTGCAGCATCAGCGGAAGGAAGCTGCGTCGCGCTAATGAATCCGTCGACGCGCGCGGGCTAATCGAGTGGGGGCGGAACACGCACGAGAGTGAAGAGAGAGAGAGAGAGAGAGAGAGAGAGAGAGGGAGAAGGGAAAGGACCGACGCAGCTCGCAGTACTTAGGTAGTAGTTAGCCCAGCAGTCGCGACTGCAGCGGACGATCCACGCGCTCGCGCGGGGGCGAACTACATTTGGTGCAGCAGGATATTAAAATATACAACACAGCAGCGGCAGAGAAGAAATTCGCGGATTGCAATCCCGGGGGTGAACGCTCCGCAATCCCAGCGAGACAGCAATAAAGAAGTTATTATAAGTAATACAACGTACAACGATCGTGTATGCGTATACTTATACTGGAAACATACGTATAGGCAAAGGAATCATAATATCGAGGGATCACGCGAAGGTTTACACAGTGGGTGTGCGTCTATACTCCAGGCCAAGTATTTGAACATCTAGTCAATAGAATTCGATTATGATAAGACAGCTCGGTGTGAGCGCCGATAAGAGTTTCGGCATCGTCGCCGGCACTTGCACGCTCATTGAAGCTCGACAGAAGGCAATCCCTCTGCTGTAATGTGGATATACACGAGGCGGAAGAGACTTGTTTATCAATTAAAAATTTGACTACTATAGCTGCTACTTACGATCGGACGCCCTCTTATTATCGGTCGGATTCTGCTGCTGCTGATATGGTTTAAATAAGCTAATGCCATCAGTGCGCATTGTAGCTCATTTTAGTCTCTAGCTGATAGTCGTGCATTGCACATCGTACCACCAAGACCGCTTAGTATTATTCTAGAAGCATGGCACCCTCTTTCTCGCTGGAGTTGGTCCTTTTGGCTTTCATACTCATATTACCGTTCCTCTACGAAACCAGTAGGACCTTTAGGTACTACTTCAAGTTTCTCATGTATTACGGCTCAGTCATGATCAATGCAGTGATACTCATACCAATCATGACGTTCCGTCCTAAAAATGTGAAAAATTTATTGTAAGTATTGTCTAACTTTCATGATTAATCAATGGAGTACTGCCCAACATATTGTTTATTCATTGGCAATGTGCTTTGTCTCTTACAGATTAGCTTCGTCTTTGTGTCATCATGCCAGCAGTTTACTGGGGATCAGATGGCAGATCAGAGGTCGCGAGCATTTAGAAAAGGAGCGTGCATGCATCATAGTTGCCAATCATCAGAGCTCACTGGATATCTTAGGAATGTTTGATCTTTGGCCCGTGATGGATAAGTGCACTGTCGTTGCAAAGAAAGAAATTTTTTATGCTTGGCCATTTGGATTGGCAGCCTGGCTGTGTGGTCTGATTTTCATTGACAGAATGAATTCTGAAAAAGCTAGGTCAACTATTAACACAGCTGTCGAGTATCTTAAGGAAAATAAGGTGATATAGAATCATCTGCAACATCATCATCAACAGTTTTTTAAATTTATCTGATGTATACTTATGCTGAGTGTTTTTCTAGATAAAGCTTTGGATCTTTCCAGAAGGCACAAGACGTAACACTGGTGAAATACACTCTTTCAAGAAGGGTGCTTTTCATGTTGCCATAAATGCTCAATTACCAATTTTACCAGTAGTATACTCTTCTTACTATTTCATGTCAAAGTCGGAAAAGCGTTTGGATTCAGGTATGGTGTAATGAAATGTATACTTCTTGAGTGTAAACAGCAAATTTTTATGTGAATAATTGTCATCCAGGGCGTGTGATAATTACTACTTTACCACCAATCTCAACTGAAGGATTGGATGTTAAGGATGTTCCTGATTTAATGGAAAAAACAAGAGCACTCATGACTCAAGTATTTCATAACACCAACAAGGAGATACAATTGTCCATGGCATCCAAGAGACAAGAAGTCCGGTAGAGTACAAATAATAACTCAAAGCTTTGGATCATTGGTAACGATATGTGAAATACTAATTAACTAGTATTCTTATACACTTACTTATATTGCTCTATAATAATTATTAGCAATTTGTTTTAAGATAGGAAATTTTGATACTTTACTAATAATACTGAATAGTTTTATATTTAAGTTTTTATCTTTCTAATATTTCGGTATTTTTGTTTTATATCAGGAAAATTATATTTTAATCACGAAATATTTTACAACGAATCTGTTCCTATGATATTTTAAACGTCTAGTTTTAAAAAAGTCTGATTTTAGAATTAAAAAACAATTTACAGATTGCAATTCCAAAAAAATGTTTAAATATATTTTTACAATTTATCAATTTTTAATTAGCCATTCAAATTATATGTACTGGTATTCGTGATAAGAATAAGATAAATCTTCTATCATCTTTTATCATAGTTTTAAAAATAGAAATCTTGTACTTATCCAACTTTTTTCTAGGCTTCTTCGATAATCTCCTTATCTCATAGTAAATGCGCACTTTCCTCTAATGGCTATTCACTTAATAGTAATTTCCAGCATGTGATTGCACAACTACTTTTTAAAATTAAAAGACCAGTGGTTTAATTCTTAATTTAAAAGATTGAAATGATTAAATGATGCAAGATTTATCTGAGAATATGAAAGTTCAGTAAAAGGTATACTTTTTAACATAATTATCGAATGAAAGTGCCTTATTTTACATTGAACTATTTTTAAACATAGTTTTAGTTTTTACGCAATAACGCTCTAAAATTAAACTTCTGATGATTTTAGAAGAAAGTTTATGATAGGATATTTAAATCTACTACTTTATTAATAATCCCTAAACTCATTTAAAAATATTTTCCACGTTATCGTTACTAAAATGAACCGGAGCAAAAGCGGGGAATTTAGAAAAAAGAAACTGATTGAAAGGATAATTTTTTGTTAAACTTTTTTAACCATGAGAAACTGGAGGATGCACTTTGTATACAAAGCACAGCTAGCCAATAACTGCGAATGATTAAAAAAAACATATTTGCACAAAATACAATGCTTACTGTATAAATGCAACAATATTCATTGTATATTATTTAAGCAAGTGTAAGAATGAGTAAAAGTGTAGTCTCTCCAGTTCCTTATTAATTTTAACAAAGTCAAAGTCTTTAAAATGTGATTTCAATGTAGACTTTCCTTAGAATTGTGATTTTTGATCTTTATTAAGGAAAACCAAAGATAACATCCATAGCGAATCTTATTACATATAGTTTTTAAATTTTAAGACTATATTTGTTTTTGCTGTAAAAATAATCTGAATCATGTAAGCTTATGGCAAATGAGATTAATACAACCAGTGAGATATGAAATGTACAGCTTTCAACAGTCATTGTTAAATAGTTACTTTTTTATTGCCTTTTTGGTGACATTATTATTAATTATAAGTTCAATTGCCATTGTATAAAGCGTTTTTATCTGTTTGCAAAGGAATGTATTTTTCAGAGTGCCAAGCTTTTTTAACTTTAATGGTTACATTCCAGTTATATATAGGTAAACTTTGCTTTTATTTGTAATAGTCAATTGTGTAAAGTCAAGAAAGTAAGCTTTTATTTGTGAAACTTTTGGTACGTATACGATAAGCAAGTATGAAAATAAAAGGTTTTTGCACGAAAATCATGTATTATCAAAAATTTTATTAATAAATAAAAATTACACTGTATTTGAAAAAAAAGAATTATATTTTCTTACATTTTGTACATATGTAGACATCTTAGAAATGAACAAATGCAATTACTTTATATTTTTTTAAATATTAAAGGTGGCACAATTACTTATAATACTTGTATATCAACTATTCTACTTATATTTCAGGTAATCCACCCAAGCTAGTCTTCTTATCTTGGCTTTCGGTCCATGCCTTAGCAATAGTCTTTTTCATCTCATCATCTCCATCTTCGTACATTTTCTTCATAAGGCTCATCAAACTTGCATTTGGATCAGAAGGATCACTTACGGATGGAGTGGCTTTTGCATCCTTTATTCTCTTTTCAACACTCGTGACGCATGTCCAATTCTTCTTTAATTTCTTTGCTAAATAAACTATTATCATATCTGTTTTAACTTTGTAAAAACTTTTGCTTGTATTAATGTCTTCGCATAGATTGTTGATCGGAAGTTCATAATTTTTATTGTCTAGTCCTCGAACATGCAAGTCCATAGATCGGTTTGAAAAATTGCAGAATACTGATTCTTTTGGAAGAGATTGTACATTATTTAACGTGACATATATTTTAATGAAGTCCTCCGTTTGATCCCAGGCATAATTGTTGAGTTTTACGTCATAACATTTAAGAGCTGAATTGGCAACGGGTTTTGAAGCTTTATTTTCTTGATTTGTGCTAATTTGATTTTGACTAAGATTTAACAGTTCTGTTTGTAATCTTCTAATTTCAAGATTTAGAACATCTTTAGACTTTTGACGCGAAGCTTTATCCAACAAAGAATTGAGGTCATCAATGTCCATTTTAATCTGTAAAAATTAGTAAATAAGTATAGATTTACTTTTTGTTTCCAAAAACTTTTCTGAATTTTGAAAGCTTATAAAACAAATGTTTCCTATCAATCAGCATTAAATGTGCATGTAAATCGTAAATCGCAACCTGCACCTCAAATTATGAATTAACATAATATTAGCTTATTAAAGTTAACGAAATGGTAATGTTTACAAACAAATGTTTATATCTCCACAAGTCACTCACCTCGTTAATTCGCGTCGTCATGTTTGCTGATTACGATTATCTTTTTGTAATGAATAACGGTATAGTTGTAAAATTTGTGCTGTTGCTGCTTAATCTACAATAAATCTCTGAACTACTTTATATGCCACTTCGAAATCAACAAATTGCAAGTGTTAAGTAGTACTTTTTTCAGCACCTTCAACTTTTTTGTTGAAAGTTCTTGAATACTGAACACTTCGTCGTCTTTCCTGCAACTTCGGCGTGGGGCGAATATTCTCGAAACCGGTACGTAAACTATAGACCGCGATTCGCGAATGTCCGCGAATATATAGCGATATCCAGCAATTTCTATGAATTCTGTTTCTAGAACTTTCCAGTAGATAACGCTACAGTCGTGTAGATCAGTGGTGCCATCTGGTCAGATTTGACAATACAAACGGTGATGTGCTTGCGCGGGTGTAGTTTCCGACAACAATGGGAATTGGGAAGAGTCGAGCTGGTAGTCAGTAGTCAGTACTACTCATGTGTCGAAGTGTTCTGCCATTTAAAATGTGCGATTTATAACCGTTGTATATATGTACGTTTGTTTACACTTGGAATATTCGGAACTGGATAAAGCGTGAAGCAAGATTTTGGAGTGATTATTTGTTTTTGACTTATGCTATTGAAAAATGAGTAATCAAGAAGCTTCGGATGAAAACTCTATCACTTCTGTGAGTGAAAAGAAAGTGAACAAACGCAGATCATCGATTTTCAAGAGGCAATCAATTGTACCACCACAAGATCAAGGTTTGTTGATACACATTGTCTAAAGTGTAGTTAAAAAATACTTATTACTTAATGAAATGACCTACTTTGATGTGTATTCTTTTCATTATAGATCTTGAGAATACTAATGCAACTGAGGAAATAAGTCATGAATCGAAAAAATTCAAACCTCTGAAGGACGAAGAAACAAAGTTTGACATAATCAAATATATAGAATCCCTGAAGAAAGAAGACAAAAAGTGGCGAGAAGAGTATGCCAAAAGAAAGACTCGTGTTCATGAATTGACGAAACGTGAAAAAATCGTGCAGCAGACAGGGCAAAAATTGGACATTACAGTATTATCAGATAGTGAAAGAGCATTTTTGGCAACAAAACCTGATTATGAGGAGTTTAATAAGAACCTCTTTCAGTTGCATGCAATGGCAACAAAAGTCACGTTTTTAAATAGATATGCTGAAAATTTTTATGAAAAGTCAACATCAAAATTACAAAATGACACAGAGGATGCTGTGCATCGAATTATTGATCTCACTGACTGATACTCATATTTATCAGAAGTATTTGTACATAAGCATTGTATTATAGATGCTATACTTGCACTTGTTGGCTTATTTTATAATTGTATAAATTAATATTTATAAGTTATATTAGAATTAAATAAACATAATTAAGTTATATTTTTAATATCTTTTCTTCAAAGGTCATTACCACCTGGAATTAAAGTTTTTTCAAAAATTCAACAATAACAGTACGCAAAAATTGATAGAGTGGTCATCTGTGAATGTGGAAGCTCTTTCTTCTAGAAGCTTTGCGCTCCTTCTGGGCTATATACTCCTTTCTGGAAGAACTGCTTCTTAACTCAAGTATATGATTTATTTTCCTAACAATCTCTTCAGCTGTAGTAGATTCTGCCTCAAAGTCATGGTTTTTAAATGATGCTGACCTTCTGAGAGACTGCGTATGACTAATAGAAACTGTAAACATATTTTTTTATTAAGAATTTATTCCATGCAGCATGACATCATTATTGAAAAGTAAATTATTTACCATTTAAACCGTCCAAGGTTATGGAAGTGTGAGGTGTATACACCAGTGTAAAGGTTGTCTTTGATCCCTTGTTTTCTGTTAACTCGCACCATGCAACATTGTCCATGTGATAGCTAACGGCTCTTTGCCTATGCCAAAATCGACTTGCTCTCTTACCAGTGATAACAGGATCAATTTCTATTTTTTCTCCAGAAATTCCAAGATGTATTTCAGTCTTTGCTCTAACTTTGTTTATGATGTATACCCTGCAAAGGATATTTAAGTTTAATATTTGACTATATGACAATTTTTTTGTGCATAAAAATGAAAATTACCTATATAGTTGATACAATGGAGCTTCCATAGCAGTAGTGTGACCCTGCATTTTAGCAAGATCTTTCGCGACTTCCTCCTGTATTTTTTCTAACTTTTCATTCTCTTTCTTTTGTTCCGTGATTGTTTTTACTGTACTGTGTCTGGCTTTATCACTTGGTTTCATTTCTACAAGTCCCAATGTAGAAAATTCAAACTTAGCAATAACTTCTGTAGGATCCAAACAAGGAAAATCCCAGTCAACTTCTCCGTCATCTTCTGTGATATATAATCCATACTTACTAATATCTTCACTGTAAATATTAACGCTAATTATTGTTTTGAGCTATTGCATATTATTCTAAACTTAAAGACAGTTTAATTACTTACTGAATATGATGATCAGGATGTTCACTTATGTACTTATAACAAATCAGTCCAATAACCTGTTGAACTTTGGCATTGGCAAGGACAACAACATGCAGTGGGTAAGATCTTTGGTCTTTAGGAAGCATACACATAAATATTCTGTACTTTCTTACAGGAGCACCAATTTGTGACTAGAAGTAAAAAAAAGAGGGCAATGATATAATTGACCTATGAATCAAATTTCACTTGTTCCAAAATATAAATTCAATACTAACATTGCCATCAAATCTGGCATATTCAACAAATGGGTTCTGTGGAAGCTCAGGACACTTTTCTAGTTGCTCAGCAAATAGAGATTTTCTTTGAATATTTTGTCTATTATTCCTAAAATCTTTACCCTTAAATAATTCTTTTTGCTGCTCTAAAGTAATCGAAGTAGGATTGTTTTCCCATTTAATGTGTTTAACCTTTGAAGCCTTCTTTCTCTCAAGATCTAATTTCTCCAAGCGCTGAGCTGTGTTTGTTCTCTGTCTATGGCTAAATTCCATATCTGTGAATATTTATGCAAAGACAAATTATTATTTACGTTAAAAATAAAATTTAATCATAGCTCTAAGAAATTCCTCATTACCCATTTGAATATCATAAGAATCTGCCATAGCGTCAAGATCTTCTTCATCACTATCTTCAGCTCCTGGATATGCATACAGGGTGCCGCTACTTTGCATATCTTTTGGTATGTCATCTCTCACCATGACCATCTCACACATTCCTTAAACACAAAATCCCACATTCAATGCACACAGAGAAATGGCAAAAAGGTACACCAGCATCGAATGAACTACGTACCTGTGTCATCGGTAGAGATAAAACTATCTCTAATGTGGGAGAGGAGCCAGTGAGGATTATCATACAGTGCCATTTTCACAGTTTTTATCACTGCTCAGCCATCGACGAAGTTTTTTCAGTCAAAAACAGTCCTACGCTTCCCCACGACTCGTAGATCCATTTATTATTAAATAACTGACAGGTATAAAGTCCGAGGTGAGCACATGATGTCACTGCCAGGCTTGTCAACAAAAATATAACCTAACAATTGGTGCAAATCCCCACACTGTGTCCTTAGCACCTGAAATCGCTGGTCCTCTGCGAGCGCAACCCTTCGTCATCTAGAAATTAATAACGCGCTGGTTATGTCCGATGCAGATCAGCTGATATTAGTCACGACTTTGCACGACGTTTAGCGGCTACAAAACCGTCGTATCGGTACATTCTGGCCGTATGTGAGTCAATGAAAAACGACTCGACGCGCACGCGCTACCGTCGCAGAAGATACAGTATAGGTGGCGCTACTCGGTCGTCGAGAAAATCATCAACGAAGACTGTACACTCTGTACAGTCAAAAACAGCTGCAATGTCTGCAATTGTCAAGCGGAGTTTGGAAGCGGAGGACGCGGAGGTATAACCTAGCTGCAGTTACGTTTGACGCACTGAGACGCACAGTCATTGCAACCATTGTCCGCTCTCTACAGGATTTGCAACGTTTACTAAATTTATAGTTTTTTACAAGACAGCTTATGAACATTCAACATGGTAAGTTTTTATTGTTGCATAGGATATTGTTATCTTTTTTATTTGGTGTGATGATGCTGATGATGATGACATATATTTTCAGTTTCGACTATTTCCCGAGATACCTCGTCCCTTCAATACTCAATACAAATGCTTCTCAGTGTCTATGTTACCTGGCAATGAACGACAAGATGTTGAACGAGGTGGAAAGAGTAAGTTAGAAAATTCTGTTAAAATTGAAGTTGAAACGATGCAATAATGTCTAATCAAAATCCTACTTTGTTTTAGTTATTATGCCTCCTTCAGCACTTGACACTCTCACAAGACTGAACATTGTTTATCCAATGTTATTTAAACTGACAAATAAGAAGACTAACAGAATAACTCACTGTGGAGTACTTGAATTTGTTGCTGACGAAGGAAAAGTTTACCTTCCTTATTGGGTAAGATTAAATTTAAAATATTTCTTGACTTAATTTATTCAGGTGTATTTATGCTAATATTATTTTGTAGATGATGCACAATCTGCTTCTGCAAGAAGGGGAAATCTTAAATGTTGAGTGTGTCTCGCTACCAGTAGCTACCTATGCGCGTTTTCAACCTCAATCAGAAGATTTTTTAGATATTACAAATCCTAAGGCTGTGTTAGAAAATGGATTAAGAAATTTTGCCTGTCTAACCACAGGTGATGTTATAGCTATCAAGTACAATGCACGTATTTACGAAATGTGTGTACTAGAGACTAAACCAGGTTCAGCTGTTACTATTATTGAGTGTGACATGAATGTTGAGTTTGCTCCTCCCGTTGGTTACAAAGAGCCTGAGAAGCCTGTATCAAAAGAAGAGGACAATGTCGATCCTGTAGATTTAATGCCAGAACCAACTGGATTTGTTGCTTTTAAAGGGCAAGGAAACAGATTGGATGGCAAAAAGAGGAAAGAATCTGCACCCACAGAGACTGCATCGGACAAACCGGTTTATGTCAGAGGCATACCGGATTATGATTATAAGATAGGCACTTTAAAATTTTTACGCAATGTGAAGCCAGTAAATGTCAAAGAGGTAATTTTAACTTCTATTATCTGCTTAATTTTGTATTCCCTATTATATATATTATAAAATATTTTTCTTTTTCAGGTGAAAGATCAGGATGAATTCAAAGCGTTTATGGGAGAAGGATTTTCCTTACGCAAGTCGAAAAAGTGATAAAATCAATATTTGTAATTCTTGGTTTGTTTTATTACGTAAAACAATACATCTTTTTATAAAACATTGTGTGTAGCACAGTGCAGGGTATCACAATGCCCAGCACTGTGCTGCTTGTGCATTATAAAGATATAAAACGTGTTTTTTTTTTGTAAATATAAATATACGTCTAAGTATAAAAAAATATAAAGATAAGTTTTCCAAGTACCAAATACGGTACTGCGGTCACAAATTGGATGAAAACGTTCGAATGAGTCTCGTCGAATGAGAGTAAACAATATATCACTGAGAATGACTAACATTATGCGACGCTGATATTTATTAATCAACTAACGGTCCCCAGAAATGCTTGCTGGGCCTGTGATGATCTTGAGTGAGGAAGAAATCACGTCCCAGCTTAACGAACTCCTTAAGACTAATTTTTCCATCTTCATTGGTATCAATGTAAGTAAAGCTGACTACTGCATCCTGAAGAAACAATAAAATTTTAATAAGTATAAGATTGGTTTTTGACTTGAGTGAAAAATGTGCTCAATTTGTTCGAAAACTTACGTCATTGCCTAATCCTAAACATTTGAAGAAAAGTTTGAACTCTTCTACTGATATTTCACCACTGTTATCTTTGTCAACAGCCTGTAAGAAAAACAGATTTCTTAAATAAACATATTCTTGTATATAATTGTTGAAAAGTTTTCATGTGATAACGTACTTTGAATAAGTATGGCAAAAAGTGGTGCACTTTTCGCCTCAGAGATTCGTCCTCGAGAACGTGATGCATCTCCGCAAGATATTTCTCGACATCAACGAAATTATATGGACTGACTTCACCCCACTGCTCTTCCCACATTTGCTAATAACAGAAAAATACAAAAGTTATTGCATAAACTAAGTACTCATATAAATATTATAAAAAAATTGCGGTAGCTTTTTTTATGTATACAGTCTGCGTAATGATCGAATAATTCGACCGTTTCTCCTTCACTATTATTTTCCCTGAAAGGTTGTAAATTATCGCGGTTTAATGATACATATAATGATGGCACGTGTGCGGATCACATGTGCGGCTTTGACCGAGACTCGAGTTACGCTCTTTATTTTTCGTCTTTTGCGCGCCGCAACTTGAATCAATATTGATTATCGAAACGCGTCTCCAAATGGAATACCGTTTCTACAATTCCAAAATAGATCCTAAAATATTTTGAAACCATCTTTAAAACTTCAAATTGCAGACTTCCTCTGTTATACTAATGTAATGCCAATTTCGTGATTACTGTAGTTACACGACTCTAGTGGAAATTGAAATTCTAGCAAATTAGCTTACGGCACTCGAACGTTAGAGAAATTCATTTTTCGTTATCTAATCTCATCCAATTTATCTGAACTGTTCAAACGCCACTCCATACCATAGACTGAAAAACACTTTTCGTCACAATCTTTCTCTTAATCCTCCACGAAAGCCACGTTATATCATCGCTTCTTATAGCTCCGCATAAATTTCGTGTAGAAAGAAACAACGAGCACTCGCTCGCATAATTCAAATCCAAGCATAGATCGGAAACTTACACTTAAAACCTTCTGGAACTCTACTTTCTGCTCCGCGGTGAGGTGTCCCATTTTGGCGAACCTCTCGCCTAGAAGCATAAAGTCGTCGTAACTGAGGACTCCATCCTTGTTGACGTCCAAGTGACTGTGTAGAGTCCTCATTTTTCGTCTCCAGAAGTGCGACTCAGTCTGCGCAGGAAAAATTCGAAAGTCATCAATATAAAATATGTACACACAACTCGAGTCGTTACATTACATTTTAAGCGAGAGGTGTACCAGCATTGAGATTCGAATTCGAGATTCATTTTGCCGCGGATTATGATTTTTTTATTTTCCAATGCGTGTCAAGGATGCCATCGCTTTTTAATATTATGATGTATCGCGAAACACCTACATTAGCGCAGAAAACTAGCACGAAAAATAAGAGATAAATTTAACGAGCCGATAACCTTCGAGCGATGGCTTTTAAGTTGCTCTCTCGGCCCACTATAGCTCGTGGGCTTATAATCTCACCGCCTGGCCGATGTTATCGCGCGTAGACACACATACGAACACTTTTTGTGCGTTGCTCGTGAAAAGAAATATTTTTCGTTATACTCGAAGAGAGCCGTTCTAAAGCTGTACGCAAATGCGAGATAAAGCGTGAGACACGACGCCGTGTTTACGGACGGACGTTATTTCTAAGGACGAGCTTCTGCAACGATTAATACTGTGTACAATATTTTTGTTTATAGGTAGAGCCACGTGTTGGCGATTAGATAAAAACAAAAAATCGCGGTAATTCCGCAGACTACAAACACAAACATTGCCTCGCAATGATTTATATAAAACGAAACCGCATGATTACTTATACATGTGCAAAATGGCAGTGAATCATCGCGCTTCATTAAAAAAAACACTCCAGAATAATATTTAGAAGAGCCTCGACGCCAATCGATGAAAAATCGCTGTAACCCTATATACGCTCTCTGCGTCAGGTGTGTCTCGTATGTACGTAAGTAAACATTGCGTGTCTACACCTCTCTCTCTCTCTCTCACTCACGCTGGCATGCCGAGTATCACGTACCCTGGACGGCTCCTTTCTCGATTTCTCGTCGTCGCTGTCGCTGTCGCTATCGAAGTCACTGTCGTCGTCGTGCTTCTCGTCCAGCGAGGCCGATGTCCTCGTGTGGTGGACGTTGCGCTTGCCGCTGCTCATCTGACGCACGGCAAAGTACTGGAACTGAAAACAAAATTATATATATATATATATATATATATATATATATAATCGGTATTGTTGTGCACTATTTCAACGGATCGATTGACGTGCGCTTTAGTATTTTCAGGGGTCAGCAAAGGAGTACACACTTTGGCCGGCGAAGAAGCGAAGACGGGAAAAAAAATTATCTAACAGTACTCGTCGAGTTTTTACTGTTAGCCGCCGTCTAAAAAAAGATCCGCACACCCGCATGCGGTCGGCCTCACTTGCGCAAATGTCGCGCGATTGAGTATGTGCATCTCGTTTCTGTTTTCCTCGACGAGGCGACTTTTCGCACGACGACAGCGCAGTAGATTTTCTTTGGGTTTATCACTTTATTTATACAAACGATGGCCGGTCGTGTTGTGCCGAACGAACGCGGAATAGAATACGTAAATTTATGGTAAATCACTGAGAGGAATTTTGAGGCAAAGTTCGCGAGTGTCAGACACATTTGAACTTTGTTTGTTGTATGTACGTCTGCGAAAAAGAAATCGGCGCGTATGCGTATGTGTTTGAAATTGAGTTAGCGTCCCTCAGTCTTTTCTTCCGAGTGTATGTTCGTGCCATTGAACCGAAGGAGTATGCATAGTTTGTATGATAATTTGAACGATCAGAGGCAGATGTACGGAAAGATTCGGTATCTGGGGTATAGAGACTTTATCTGCCGGCCTCCTCTCGAATAAAACGGATTATAGAGCTGCCGAGATGAAAACATTATTTTCGACGAATATCTAAACTGTTATCTCAGCTCGACCGGTTTAAACAACACGTGTGTCACGTATATCCATTCAAGTTCTTTCAAAAATAAAAACTCGAAAATCGCTCGCGCAAGCGACTCTACAGTACGTTCGCCATTGGAAGCCGCTCGTGAAAGCATCGTCTGTTCTTGTGTACGGCTCGAGAGCGCTAGCGCAAAAAAATGTCGCGAGTAGCCATGCGTGACTGTATTACACTGTACAGTGCGGGTCTCGAAAACCTAACTATAGAACGTCGACTGCAACAAGCGAGACAAGTGCGAGGGCAATTACAAAGAGACAGCCGATGGAACGAAAGGATCTGAATCTCGAGGCGCGAGTGTATCAACAGAGATGGATGCACGACTATAACGGAGAGAGTCGAGAGACTGTGGAAAACCAGTATTTCCACTTTTTTTTCTCCTGCAGCGCGAGAAAGGCGCGCAATGAGCGATTTGAAGGGGACCGGGAGAGTAAAAAATCGTTGAAAACAAACTTAATCTCGTTGTCAATTAATATCGAGCACGCGACAATCGAAGGAGGAAAGAATCGTCAACATTGCGAACCAGTTCTCGGATAAACATTCAGCTTTTCGAGCAATCTCAAAATGGTATCAAGTCGCAGCTGCTTCTCGGAAAAAGAACTCTCTCTCGACTCCTATGCATAACATTTATCACCCAAACAAACAAACGGAAAAAAAAAACATGTCCGACCTTTCTCCATCAGCGAAACACACGGCTATGCAACAAAAGAAAAAACAAGACCGCGCGCGAGCCCAACCCACATCAGGCTCAGAAAAAGGCCAAGCATCCGATCGAAAAAGAAAAGAGAAAAGTTCGATTTTGAGTTCGTTCTCCGCGCATTATAAGGTCGAAAAACCAACTGCGTAGCTGTCCGTCCCGTTCGACAACCCCGGGCTACTTCTCCTTTCCCTAGCTGCGATGCACTCCCATCGACTTCTCCGCAGACTGCACGTATATATATATATATAGCTGGCACGTGTATACCTATAGGCAAGTGGTATATACGAGGCCACCGATGGCGGCTGCTGCTGCTAGTGCAGACGAAGCAGAGAGAAGCCCGGACGAGAGAGGAGAAGAGAAATCCATACTCGCGACGAGCGCAGGTATATAACGCAGGTTTCGTTTACCTGGGCGGAAAAAGAAGCGAAATCGTTAAAAATACGCGTAGGAAAATTACGGAAAGCGGAAGCCAGCCATGGTGTCCATACGGGAAGGGCCGTCAAGGCCGTGTATGTGTACACAAACTATATACACGCGGAGCGAGCAAAACATCCATGGCTTCCATCAGACTCATCTCTGTAATATCTGTACACGGCGAAGGACGCGCGTGACGCAGTTGAACGACCCGATTCGTTTTTTCATTATGCTCAATATATATACACGTGCTGAGCTGGGCCTACATTTTGTTTACGTAATCGCGCGCGGCCGGGGGACCGATTATTTATGCGCATAAAAACGTGCGGCGCGCTCACCTTGGGGCTCGTCTGCGCGAGCGAGCGGTGAGTGGCGTCGCTGGCGAATTCGTTGTTCTCCAGGAAGCTGGAACAGATGCTCGGGGCGAGTTTCCGCTCGAGGAGGCTCTTGCCAACGAGGGCCGGGCGCAGGCCCATTCGCATCAGGACTGTTGCCATCCTGTCTCCCGACGATTTGTATTTCCCTTCACCTTCTTCTTTTTCTCCCTTTGTTTCTCGCTCGGCGCACCGCGATGCACTCTGTGCGCTGCAGTCTTGAACGTTCTCGACTTTCCTCGCGATCTAAGGATAGAACAAGTGTACTGTCTTCTCGAACAAGCAAGTAAGTACTCGGTTGCGTTTTTTGCAAGTCTCGGTGAGATCACGTTTATAGTGTAGATGCTTTCGGTACGGACTGTGCGGTCCTACTGTATAGCCGCGGCGATGCGCGGGCCCCTTTTGTATATGAAACGGCAACCGCGCCGGCTGCCCCCACTCCTCGGCCTCTCTCTCGCTTTCGCAGCGCGACTGTACACTGTACAGCGCGAGCTGAGCTGGAGCGACCCTTTCCGCCGTGCAGTAGCGCAGCCCTCCCCTCCTCCGGCGCCGTAAACAACCTCGCCGGCACCCCGGCACGCGGCAACGTCGGGAAATCGGCGATGATGGCTCTACGTGCACTTTCTCAGATCCCTCCGCTGTTGCACACTGCAAGCCTGCAACAGCTGTGCGCGCGCACTAGCAATTATTCTTTTGTGTGTCACGCTCTGTAGAGACAAAGTAGCGATTGCTATATAATACGTATAAGGTACAATAATATTATTGTTTTTGTTTTGCGATGCGTCGTTATAAAGTGTAAGTATGGATCGATATCGAAATGTGCAATGAAGCGAGCAAAGGGCCGGCGGCGGCAGTGCGAGTGCGTTGACTCCGCGCTTTCTCATCGCGCTATTATTCGTTACGTTGGCGATTAGCGTAGGTGTCGCGCGGTACACAACGGACAAAAACGTGCCGCGTGGTTTTGCGCGTCGTTTTTTCGTCTCTCTTTTTCTCTTTCTCTGTCCCCCCAACGCGCGCGCGTCGACTCTCCCCATGGTGTGAGCGGTTTTCCCCTCCGCGCGTTTTCACCAACACGTGGCTCCGCTATGGACGCTCTCGGCTCTTTATCTGCGTGTGCAGTATACTTTTACACACGAGAAGCTGCAAAGTGCGTATCTGTATACTCGCGCGCACACGCGAGGCACAGAGATATAGAGACAAAGAGCGGAGTAGGTATCTAGGGGTAGGGGGAACGCGCAGCATAGAACGCGCTCCATAATAACGTGATTCCAGGCACGTTCTCCGCTTTCCGGCTACTTGCTCTCGCATGTGCGTCTGTGACTTATCGATGTGTAGCATCACAGAGATCGACTCGAACACCGCATTGACATTCGGCAATCGCGGGCTCCCGCTTCATAGCGACTGCTTATGACGCGCTGTGATCATCGCGGCTTCTTATTTTGGCTGTGGCTTTGTGATAAAGCATCGAGTAATTTGCACAACCGACAGATGTTGTTTGACAGCGGCCTACTTTTTTTAGCGATAAGATTAGAGAAAAAAGTTATTGTACTAATTTGCCCGCAGCGGAGATAGATATCGCACGCACTATCCAGTTCGCGGAATCGAGACTCGTGTGCACCTTCACGTATGCATCGTGTTATTGTACCGATCGCGAGGTTCATTGTAAAATAGATCTGACCTCCTTTCCGATACATATACATTGTTTGTTGTGCGTTGATACTCGTGATGTTATACTACTTACCATCAGATAGAGACGGAGAGAGAGAGAGCTCGGAGTGTCTATTTTTAGCGGCGCAATTTGCGGCGTTACACTGATGCAGCGGGTGTTGGAGGAGGAGAGGATGACCCGGTATTTAAGATCCTTGAATGATCGTTTGTTTGTTGACATTCGCGCGCTCGTCGGGCGTTTGTTGTCGTTGCGGCTATTGAGATGAGTTGAATAACAGGAAAATGGAGTTGGTCGCGATTTTTATGAGCTGGAAAACGCTCGCATTGAGTGTTTTTATTGGCGGTAATGGGTTTTTAGAATTAGGTTACTGTATTGCTGCGATTTAATTATTTAAGTCTGACACAGAAAAACGCGATGTACCTATAAGACGCGCTGCTTCCATTTGGGACTTTCTCGGACTTTCGCGGGTGGATTTCACTGTGATTGGATGATTCGTGGTCGATTGTATAAATTGTAGAAAAATGAGTAAAAAAATCGCGATAAATGCCTTCATAAACACAAAAATCGATTTCAGAAAATCTTTCTTGCTTAAAGTTCATTGTAAGTACATTCCTTGCCAATCTTACCTGAAAAAATCACGATTAATAAGCATAAAATCTGCGCACAAAAGAATTTTAATCGAATAACGAATTTGGCGTGTTAGATGTAAAACGAAAGTACATGAAAAAAACATGACCGTAGAGCTTTTATATTATGAACTTGTCGGCGCATTAGCATACGCCTGCATTTTTGGGCGTATGACAATGAACATCTCGGTGATATGTTGAAAGAAACAGTTTCAATTGAACTGCTGCATATTCATATGAAAAAACCTTATCTATAAGTAACGAAAAGAATTTCTCGTCGACGTGCCATTCATCACATAATCACATTCATGGATTGCAAAAGTCATATTCGCGCAAAGTTTGCGTGCTGCGAGATAACGCCGACGGGACACGCACCCACAAGTGCGTTGGTTTTTACTTAAATTCCAGTTATTTTGCTCTCATAATTTAAGATAACATATGAATATACGTATAATGTTATAATACGCTAGTTATAACTATTTAATATTTGTTTTGAAGACCATTGAGGTTGTGTGCTAATGCACATAATTATGTGACCTTTTTAGACTGATAATGAAAATTGTACTATGCAACGCTTTTGCGGCAAGAATGTGTATAGCATATCGACGCTCCCAACGAAGACTCGCACGCGTTTCGGGACAACCGCGAATGATAAAAATCGGATAATATTTATATGTATATTTGACAAGGGCGCCGACTTGGCAGCCCAGGACTCCGTGGGAAAGACCGAGTCGAGATGGCTCGCATCTTTCTTGACAACGGTGCCAAAGTCAGCGCTGCCAACCTCTTCGGCGACACGCCTTTAGTTCTTGTCTCGGACAAGAACGCGAACAATCCAATGGTAAAGTTGTTAATCAAGGGGTTGACGCTGCAAAAGATCGACCAACCGACGATCGAGCTTAAAGACGAGCGCTTCATGGAGGAGTACCCGGATCTGTGGGATTATTATCAAGACTGCATCGAGCACGCTTACAGGACCAAATTCACCAAGTTCGCCAAGAACTGCACATTTATGCAACTCCTCCTACAGTGTCCCTGCGATATTGCAACGTTGATGCGGGACAAGTGTTTCGAGAGCAACTTCGACATGTCCGACCTCTACAGTTTTGGCATGTACACCGAGGACCTGATCCGAGCTTACGAGCGCGCGCAAAACTTCAGTTGCTCGATGCTCCAACTGGAGAAGACGATCAACACGATTTTTCAACATTTCGTGGACTATAACGTGGTCTGGAAGGGAGTTCGCTACTTAAGCAAGTGTTACTGCCGGAAGATGACGCATCGCGAATTGGTACCGCTGCTGGACTGCGCGGTGGTGCGCAACCACGTTGAGCTAACGGAGATGTTTTTACAAAACGGAGCCGACGTCAACGTGAGAATTGTCCATCAAGCGGCGGCGACGCCGCTGCTTCTCGCGCTCGAGAGGCACAATGCCAACGTACAGGCGCCGATGCTGCTGAAATACGGAGCCAAGGTTTGGGCCAAAGACAAGTTCGGCTTGAACGCTCTGCACTACGTGGCCTTCCTCCGTGGAACGGCCCGAGCTGGCCAGACTTTTCATCGAGAAAGGCATTTCGCTGGACGAAAGAGGTGAGATCCGGCATAATCAGCCGATACACCTGGCTGCCGAAAGGGGAAGAGGCGAATTGGTCAAGTATATTCTCTAAACTTGGATCAGATTTCTATGATGAGCACGTATTAATAAACCATGTTTTTCAGGTGAACCTCTTCGCAGACCACGGCGCCGACGTGAATTCGCGAGCAAACGAATCGCCCGAAGACGACACGTTTCCGCTTTACCTCGCGGCTGTGGAAGCTTTGCTCAAACGCGGCGCGAACGTCAACATGAAAACTAAGACCGGTCGCACTGCTTTACACAAAGCCTGCCAGCTACGACTGAGCCAGAGCATCAATGTCGTCGAGGACAACCTGGGCAAAACGCCGTTCGCTCTCTTCACTCGCACTTCTATAAGAGCTCCAGCAAAGAGGCCGATCACCGACATGATCAAGGCTCTGGCGAAGAGGAAGGCTTGCCAGCCTCAGATCGAAGTGAAGGACGAGGAGATCATGAAGACTTATAACCAGCGACTCTGGAATTCTTATCACCGCTGCATCGAAGAGGTCCATAAAACGAGGTCTACGAGGATCGTCGAGAGCTGCACGTTCTTCCAACTCCTCACGAAGGATTCTCCTCAGATTGCTACGTTGATGCGGAATCCCGAGTTTGAAGTAAATTTCCAGCTGTACGATCTGCAGAGTGAATTTCCCATGTTTGCCGAAGACATCACGAAATACGCCACTTTATAATCGAATGGGAGAACACGATAAACGAGGCGATGAATTACGCTTTTCCCGATGTTTTTTTGAGGAACGTGGTTCGCTTCATAGTCGATTCTTTCAAATAAGGATATTGTTGATCAATGTAACTTGATACCTGTGATTCTATTAATTCTCATATTCCCATAGAGACTCTCAGAATGATTTACTACGCTTTTTTTCATAGTATTAGAACTTATGACATCATTGCTTGGGGCGGTGCATATAGGAATAGCCGAGACCAAGTTCAAAAATTAAAAAACAAAATTTTAAAAATCATCAATAAAAATAACTTTTTGTTACAAGACAATCCATTAAATATAGGACAACTGTTTGCTTTCGAAGCTCTTAAACTACACTACTATGATCTCAAAGAAAAATTCTTAGCATCAGATAGTGTTACTAGGAATAGAAGTATTATTATACCAAAAACAAATAAGAGAATCAGCAATAAGAACAGCTATATGAAAGCAATTAATGTATATAATGAGCTTCCTAATCGACTAAAAGTATTAAATATAAATAAATACCCTCAAAAGAAAATCATAAAAGACTGGATACGATACAACTGTTAGAAAAATAATAAAAGAAAAAAATTGTTTCTGTATGCAATACACAAATTAGTTATTAGAAGCTAATGCCAAATGTATATATCTTAGTTTTAAGTTTTAATTTTAAGTTTTGTTTATATTTTTCTTTTTCCTTTGTAACCAGACTGCGAACAGGTAATTTTATTTACATCTGCAGGTTTCCAGGTATGAAATACATACCTTGTAAATTTCTTCTGGTAATAATAAATAAATAAATAAATAAATTCATTTCGTCGCACGCATGTCGTTGTACTTCTATTTCTATTTTTGTTTGGCTAATCTTTGATCTTTGTCACCAAATACAACAGTGTAAAAAGTATTACAATAAAACTAGACCATGATTTTTTTTAACTTTACTATAATTTTCATTAATTCCAAATTTTGATATACCAATCATAATAACAACATAATAAATTAATCGATATTAATTATGCTTTTATCAAGGGGCGCGACAGCGCCGCGCTGGCAAGAAAAAGTACGAAGTACGATTTGTCGACGGCGCAACCCTATATACTTTGAAATTGGGTTTTCTTAACCTTAAAAAAATCTCGAGAGCATTTAAATCATTACTATTGCGCGTATGCGCAATGTGCTGGTATCTACTTGAATATATTAACCTAATCTTTCACGATTAAAAAGATTCATCCAAAAATATTAAGTTATTAACTTAATATTGCAAGTTGAAAATTTGCTCGGTATATTTCTTTTCGTTCAGAGTTTCCATCCTCTCCCGATTTTTTTGTCTCCTCCGGTCACGTGACTTCCGGTGAGTATTATATTAGGTATTATACACCAGTGGTTAAAGTGGTTCATCTACTTTACCGACATTCGTCTGCTACTCGGCGACCCACGCGATTATATGCATATAATAATGCTATCCTCTCTTAAAAAAATGATTCCTCCTCTCTTAAAAAAATAATGGACTTGGTTGTGAAGCCTTTAATACGTGATTCTGATTGGTTGCTATGGTCGGTTGCCTAGGTAACAGATAAGAACCCGCGCGCTTTAAATTCATAACTCTCATAACAGTCATAACCCCAGGTAGAAGGGTCAAGGCATTATTGAGAATATTTACTTTTAACAGTTGTGAGAGAATTTGAGGTTTTTCCATTGCATTGCATTTGCTCTCATTTGAAAACTAATTTCTAGAGAGCTCATTTTTTGCATATAGATTTCTATTTTGATTGTGAAAATATTTAAAGTTGAATTGACCTTAACTGAAATACTTTTGATTTCGACTTCAACACCCATGATAATTATTTAGTCGTATAAGTTATTCACATCAGTGTCGGAATCGAAATCAAAAGTATTTCAGTTAAGGTTAATTCAACTTTGTATATTGTTTCATTGACACAAAAGAAATCTATATGTAAAATATGAGCTCTCTAAACTTGTTAGTTTTCGAATGAGAGCAAATGCAAAAATAGAAAAATAGGCATCGATCTCAAAATCTCTCACGACTGTTAAGAGTCAAAATTCTTATTAATGTCTTGACAAGAAAGGCAAAATATTTATCACTTTCTTCATGTAAAAATACACTGGAAAGCAGAAATACAATGTGCTAGAGATAGTATTTACTGCGTAATTGCCTATAAGCAAAATGTGACCCGCCAAATTATAAAATTCACATGGGCCTCAATGTGAAAATATGAATAAAAACAGTTAAAATAAAATCATCTGGATTACATGTTTCTATAGGTAGCATATCAAGTATCTGTGTAAAATTTCAATTGTCTAGCTTTTTTACAATGCAAATGAATAGCGTTGTAATGATAGGCTTATACTCACTGACTCTTCTACTGAACTTTTCTTCAAATTCACTTCTCAGACCTTAACGTCAACGACTTTGGGCATTGTTAATATATTTATATTAAAAGTATTACAGAATATGGTAACATATGGTAAAAATATTAGCAGAAATTAGTGTACCCAAAACTTATGGTGTTTTTTCTACCAGGATTATTAGACATAGATATAATAAGGAAAAGCGCGAAACGCGCCTTCATTCCTAGTACGATTATATGCGCGATGCGATCAATGTCTAAAGCAATAGTAGCTTATTGTCTATCGAATAGATCAAGATTTCATGAAGTGCAATAGCATGAAGGATATGCTTTGTAAAAAATGTGGAATCTCCCAAAAAAACTTTTTTCAAAAGTGAAAACCTTGGCAAGAAAAAGACTAATAAACGTAGTAAATCTCTAAATATTAAAATGTCAAGTAAATGTTTTTTGCTATACGCATTAAGATATAAAATTAAAGTTAAAATTAGTTTTCCCAAAAAATGATATCTTAAAAATTGGCCTCTCATTCAGGATACCTAAAGAATGAGATTTTGTATATCGTGTAGAAGATGACAACAATATTCTAGTTTTATAATCTGTCCAGATCTTTTCAACATTTTTTTGTTCTATATAATTCTATGTAATTAATCTCTACTTTGATCGGAGTCTACTTGTTTCTTTTATTTTAATCCTAACAAATTAAATATGTTTTATCATTTTAAATCAGAGTAGATCAATAAATATCAATTTTTTTTTTCAATTTGAATTAATAAAGCTATCTGATCTAGAAAAATTATTACAACAAACTGCAGAATGAGTCTAAACAAAATCTAACGCAAAGGGTTTGGAATACAAATATACAGGTTTCAAATAAAAAAAGAATGAAAAGTTAATTGAGTTTTTTTTTATTATACGAAAACGTTAATTTAGATTTTCAGAGCATACTTTCTTTGCGGGAACGCAGAGTTCTTCCTGACCTCCTTCAGCGTTTTACGGCTGGCTTGGTATGGGGTAAGCTTTCTGCGGATAGCTCTGGTCTTCTTGGGCCTCAAGTCCAATGGCTTGTACTTCTTGTTTTTGTACAAAAGACGAAGGTTCTCCTTCTGCTTCTGGTGCATAATAATGTATACACGGGCAATAGCTTTGCGGACCACACGGCTGTAATTAGAAAGACAAATAATGCCATGAGTTTCTGCGTTGAGGTTATAATCCAGATATAAGCAGAAGTACGTATACTTACATCTTGGAGAGCTTCGAAGCAGGTCCTCCGGTGACTTTGGCTACTCGCAGGCTGGTCAGCTCAGTTTTGAGCTCCTCCAGCTGCTTGAGCAGCTCCTTCTTGTCCTTCGTCCTCAGCTCCGAACACTTGACCTTACCCTGTAACAAGTGATTGAAGCATGTATTGTAATGAATATGCAACATAACCTTACCACTACTATCCAAATTTTTATTTTCTATTCATTTTGTAACACAAATTAAGGTAATCAAAAGTCCCGACAACGCGATTCCAACACTACACCGAAGCACTTTTGCGTTATTAACGGAAATCAATGAAAATAAAGTCTCGGAAACATGGTAAATATGAGCGACGTTGCCGGACGGATGGCCCGTCTTTTGACACATTTGTTTATAACCATATTTAACAATTGGCCGAAACTTGTCACACGTATAAAAAGCTCGAGAACTGATCTTTAACACTATCGTTCGAAATTTTCAATGTTTTCAAGGATGTCATGAATAAAAACGGATTTTATAGAAGCTTCTTCGACTAACCATTTTGCCAGATTTTGGGCTGTAAAAAGAGAAAGGAGAGGGGGACGGAACGACCAGACCAAGAGCTGGAACGGTGCGGAACGCGTAAGGACCGGAAGTCGCGCGACAATCGCGGTTCAATTCCGCGATATTTTATTATCGATTCTGTTGCGCGGGAGGATTTGAAAATGACTGTCGAACATTGTTAAGCCGACGACGACGTTCGTTATGGCAAAACTCGTTTGTTCAACAAAATTGTTTCAACATTCATCATTGATGACCTCTTATCTGCCGAACTAGCGTAGTCGTGTGCTTGAAACGAAAAAAAATCGATAAAACTACGCAAAATCAAGGTGAAGAATCAGACCAACGCCACCTATACCTCGAGCTTTACAGAATCCGCGCAATCCGCACTCAGTTCAGACTCGTCTCGCGGGACGTCGTCGTCGCGTGTGGGTGTGTTTCAGAGGCGAGTCCGCGAGTGCGATATATATGTATATATATATGTATATGTATATACCTATACATACTCGCGCATATATACACACAATCGTCGTCAAGAGTATGAGCGCATTAGCGTGAATAATAAGCGCGCACACAGACAACAAATGGGTCGCTCTGGACGACGGCGGTGGCAGCGGCGGGCGGCCAATGATCAGTGCGACTCTGACGACGTCTAGCTCTCGCTTTGGGGGTCGTTACACAGGATCAGTAGAGGGAGACTCGCGAGTCTCGCGACTGACAGCTGACTCGTTTCGTCGAAGTAGAGAAAGAAAGAACAGCGCGAGGATCATGTGAAGAAACAGACATGTGTATATAAACCAAGGCATCGAGCGTATTTCTCCATTCCCATCCTGCGGTGCAAGTGCGCGCCGCTGCAAACTTACATATCTACTTACACTCCCCCGCGAACGTCTCTGTTGAAGCAATAAAAAGAAGTGTAGAGTTTCGGTCGAGCAAGTCGCGACCGCTCGATGTTGTTACGAGCCATCAGTGCTGCTGTGCCGCAGTCGAGGCTGATCTCCTGCAGCATCGTCACGTGCAGCGTTGGACGAGGTCCTGGAGAACTGCAACCATTGCTACGATGATCTGAAAGAGAGCGAAGGGGAAGGCAAGAGAGGAACTTATAATTGCGAGCTTCCAACTACACGATTCTGGTGAGTGGAGACCATCTGAATCTCTCTAGAGTCTAGCTAATGAATGCTCTGATTGTCTGTCAAACTTGTGCTGAATGTCATGTATATAGGCCCGACGATACTGCACCGATATCAGTGGCTCGATGACGCTGTATGTATGTGGGTATAGGGTTCAGGTCGACGAGATAATGATTGTGTGCAGCATAGTGCGGAGGAGTTCGCGTGTCAGCGTATATTAAAATTAAGTATGCGTGCCTGTAACACTTTTATTCACGGCGAGTTTTTCGATGTCTTGTGGCGGATGGGATGGGCGTATGTATTGTGTAGAGTGTATGCGAAACGTAAAACGCGACAGATATTCTCTCTGGACGTCGCGATGTTTAAAGTTCAGTACCGCCTTTTGTTCCTTTTTTGTCGTGTGTAATTGGCCTTTGATGGGTATGCTAATCGCTGGGTTTCCATCCAGCAGCTTCTTCAAATGAGTCGAAAAGATGCTTGCTTGTCCAAACAAATAATTATGCAAGTGTGGGTGTAATGCAGTCAGGCATGATGGTGTGTCTCTACATTTTGCTTTTTGGTATTTTGTTTTCATGCGTGTTGTATCTTATCTGCATGCTTACTACGACTGGCCACAGTTGAAGACAGCTCCTCATGTAAGCTTTCGCATAAATTGTAGGCTCCGTAATGGAGGATAGTACGAGCGTCAAATCTACAGAATCAGTGGCGACTAGTGATGAATATGAATTCGTAAGCGAAAAAGAAACTATCAAACAATCACAATCATTGCTTGAGTCGCCAATGCTGAAAATTGCCAACAATGGTAATTTAAAAGATCTTCAGAATAATTTACACGAGGTAAATTAACTTTGTAGCTTGTGAGAATAATGAGTTTTGCAGTTTTTTCATGAGAAATTATCACTATTGAGTGCAGGTTTTGACTGAAGAATCCAAGATGAATGAGGACACGGAATTAAAGATAATACCAAGTAATGTTTCAAATATCCAAAAAACAAAGACAATTGGTCAAAGCAAATTCTACGATGTCACATCTTCATGTGCAGTGACCCCGGAAAAACAAGATGAGGAGAAACCAGATGACTACATAGAAGAAGGTAGGTTGACAGTCATAGCATCTATATGTCACATTATCATAATCATAATCGAACATTTGCTTTCTTCTTCAGAACTATGTATTTTATCAGATGTTCAACAAGAATACACAAAATTTGATGCAGTTACTTACCTTGGATCCGCTCAAATCAATGCTCCAAAGTCAGAGGCTGAAATTCAGCATAATATGAAAATATTGGCTGAGCAGTCAACGGTTCCAATCAAAGTGTCCATTTCAGTACCAAGCTGTTCTCAAGGAAGTGTTATGTGAGTGTCAAATGTTATGATTATGCCAAGAATTTCTTATATTAACACTTTTCATCATTCCGAATTTTTTTTATTACATGGTCTTTTGTAGCTTGTATGACTCTGCAACTCAACAGCCTATAAAGAGTTATGAGGTACAGAGAATTCTTTTTTATGCGAGAGGCGAAAGTACGGGGTCTTGCGCAGCATGTTTTGCTTTTACTTGGTCTCATGGAGATACCCAAGAATCTGCTATATTTCAATGTCATGCTTTTCGTTGCGATATACCAGAAGCTGTAAGTCAATAGCTGGAAAAAAATTGATTAAGAGTATCAGGTTTATTATTATTGAGCATCATTATTTGTGCATTTCAGATAAGACAAGTATCTTCATGCTTTGCAAAAGCCTTTCAAAGGTTTCCCAGATCAATGACCAATTCTCTGACAGGCAGTGACTTCAACAATGGATTTAATCCTGTTAGTGATAAAGTTAACTCCAGAGTGTTTATTTTTGAAGTTACTATGGAGATCAAAGAGGAAGATGGAAAGGGTGCTTATAATACAGTTCCCAAAGATAGAAATTGCTTTAAGCTGCGTAGTAATGTTCCAAAGCAAGTATGGTTAAACATACAACAAGTCAAAGAAGGAGGTATTACACTGGAAATAGAGAGGTGCTTTGGTGTTTTAGTCAGTCCTGGTCGTAATGTTAAGCACAGTGATATGAGATTGTTAGAAATGGTTAGTATATTTTAGATTAGTTTACATACTTTAAATGTTATAATCAATTATAAATCACGTTTTAAACTTTGCAGCAAATAAGTTCATCACCTATGGTGTCAGATAAACAGAGTTATAATGTTTGTGGAAAATGGGATCCAGCTGATCCTGCTTTAGAGACCTTAAATATTGAAACGGAAGGCAAAATTTTCATGACAGTTGCTGTAGACTTAGTTATTCGCGGTATAAGAGAACCTGTAAGATTTGTTATTGAAACGTCCGTTAAAGTTTTCCAACAAAATGAGAGGTTTTGGTCTTTTTACAAGAAAAATCTTATACAGCAGTTTTTCCTTAACTCTAAAGAGGTAAATAAATTTGAGATAATTGACAAATATACGTTAATATACATTTCAGTGAAAGACAATGTCAAATATTAAAATATTCGTTTTCAGATAATTTCGAATGAGGGGAATGAAATTCATTACGAGGTCCAAAATATTGAAACATCTGGTGAAATAGACAGAAATAGATTAAATCTAGCTTTGAACTTGGCTTCATTAATTAGGTCACCTTCGTTAACGAGTATTGATACCCTTACTCCTAAAGAAGATTTCGATTCGGGTGCGCCGAAAAGTTTCACGTAAGCTTAGGTTTTTATGCAAGAAAATATTTATGAATGTTTGATGATTTTAGATGGCGATGAACCAATGCTGAGTGGAACTGGCGAAGTTTCGAAAGATTGCTCAGCAGATGAACTTGCTAGTTGGGCAGAAGTTTTAGATAGCTGGCAAGTTAATGAACAACGTCCAAAGCTTCTTGTAAAACTAGCAAGACAAGGCATACCAGAAGCTCTTAGAGGTGAGGTGTGGCAGAGGCTAAGCAACTGTGATAACTCTCAAGAAATGATGGACAAATATCGAATGCTCATCACAAAGGTAAAATATTCGACAATGCATAAATTTGGGATACTTAATTTTAAGTTTTGATCTTACAACCCTTCGCACATTGTTTTTATCAATAATGCTTCAGCGCGTTCTTAACGATGCAAATTATTTTAACAGGAAAGCAGTTGCGAAGGCGTAATTCTGCGGGATATTAACAGAACATTTCCTGCTCATGATTTCTTCAAAGAGACTGGTGGCTTGGGACAAGATTCTCTGTACAGGATAAGCAAAGCATATGCAGTATATGACGAAGAAATTGGTTATTGTCAAGGTCTTAGCTTCCTAGTCGCAAGTTTACTTTTACATGTGTGTTTCACATTTTAATCATTTGAAATCTAATAATCATCGATCGATTATCTTATCGGAAACGTTTTCTTCCAGATGCCCGAAGAGCAAGCATTTTGTGTTTTAGTCAAACTAATGTACGGCTATGGCTTAAGGGACTTGTATAAAGACAGATTTGATAATCTTCACATGAGGTTTTATCAGCTCAACCGGCTGATGGAGGTAACTAAACATTTTTCTGAACCAGGCGCCTTGTAATAATTGTAAAAAAGTTTTCATATTTTTCTTTCTAATTAAAGGATCAGTTGCCTGAACTGTACAAGCACTTCTGTGATCGCGGTATAGAGACGCACATGTTCGCCGCACAATGGTTTCTTACGTTGTTCACCGCCAGGTTTCCGCTGTATCTTGTCTTTCACATACTAGACGTCTTTCTGCTACAAGGACTCGACACACTATTCCAAGTTGCTCTCGCCCTTCTGACGGTAAGCATTAATTGAATTATTCATTTACTCTTTGCCTGTATAATCGCATTTATCGTCTTTTATTTTTGAATAGCTATGTAAAAAAGAACTGCTCCAGTTGGACTTCGAGAGCACTCTCAAATACTTCCGAGTACACTTACCAAAACGATGCCGTAGCGAAGAGGTCTCGCGATATGTCATGAAGCTTGCCTGTTCAATCACGCTTAAAAAATTAAAGAAGTACGAAGCGGAATTCATGGCATTGAAAGGTAATTTTGTCTTCTACGTTTAATTTACGTTTTTTCGTACTGCGACGAGATGTGGGATCACCTCAATTTTTATTTTTTCTATACTTGTTCCTTCTGTTCGACAGTTCTTATGTTGTTAATATTTTTCAATTGCATTTGTTGTTGTAATAGTAGCACATATCTTTACCCTGCTGTTGATTCTCTAGTCGACAGAGAAGTATGTTGGAGAACAATTGTACTCCAATTATATATGTCCCCAAGCGTGATGCATTTACGTGTTGTTATTACGCATAATTTTAAAGTTTGCTTGGATCTCTCGGTGAATCTTGTCATTCTTGGTTTCAAACAGAAAATAGTTTTAATGACATTTTAACATATGAATAGTTCAGTATACCGTGAGACCCGTGCATATCTATTTTTAAGTTCTCTCTATTTAACTGTTGCTCTCTGGTTTGGTTTTATGTTTAAGTTTAAGCTATAGGTATCCAGGGTTGTATACGAGAATGAAAAAGCGTTAAACGTATAGAATTAATTCAACCCTACACTACTAAAAACTATAAAAACCACGATGTAGTAAATATAAAAAAACTATATGTTAAGTGTATGTATTTAGTGTTAAAGTAGTAATTATGCTAGTCGCTTCTTTTGTTCATATAGTATAAGGAATGCTAGTAGAAAAAGGTCTGACCAAAGTATTGCCTATTTATAATAAACCTATTACTCTATAGCTCTAGCATGGAAACTGAGATATTATCGAATTATTTGTTTTAATATTGTACTTCTTCTATTATTACTCCAAGACATTTTTCTAATGTAACTCTACGATTACCATTCGCTTCTCAACGAGCTTAAATATTCTAATAACAATGTCCTGTCCGCTAGATTTCTTATCGTTCTATTTTTGTACATTTTTTTATGTACCAAGAAAAAAAACAATCAGCTAATGGTATTGCATGTTTGGCGTCTTACTGTAATCTCCGTGCAAGAGTGTGCGCGACGATTCTAAAAGAAGAAGCGCCCGCTCTTCCGCGTGGATAACATATATGTACATTAACACAGCTTGTGTCTCGCTCAATATAGTAGCAAAGTGACTATCGATGTTCTGTGCAATGTTTGTTCGACCCGAGGTGACGGTTTTGTTCTTAAATACCTTTAAAATAGTGTTTTGTTTTCAAAACCACAAAAAAAAACGATGAATTAGAACATTAAGTTCATAGCTAACCGATCGCGATGGTACCTTTTTTACATGAATGTCTCAGTATTGATAATGATTATTGAGTATTTAATACCGGAGATGATGATAATGAAAAAAAAAACAATTATTTCTTGAGAATGATCTTGTACAGAGATCGAGCAAAAAACATGACTATATATTTTGCAGAGCACGATTCCGGAAGTGGCAAGAGGAGAACAGGACTGGCCGTTAAAAAGCGCTTAGAAAAAATCGAAAAGTACCGCACTAGGCTAAACGAATACTTAAACAAAAACTTCGGCCTAATTGAGCTTCCCCTACAAAATCTCGAAGAGCTGCATTTCTTTCAGTGACCAAGTCTAGTTCGTCTGTCGAGTTGAGTCTTCTTCCTGTTTCTGTCTTCTCGCTCTCTTCTCTCTGACTGTCTCTCTTATTATTCTTATACTATATACTACTTCTCTCTGCGTCTTCCTTTACCGCTACTTGTATACACTGTCTCTATCTCTCTCTATATTTATATAATGGATATTACCTCGTGTCAGCGCGACGCAGTTTGACTCTTTTTGGATTGTATCATGCGTGATTTGTTTTCCATATTTATTTATTTATTTATTTGTTTGTTTGTTTGTTTGTATACGCCTAGACGACACTTATATATATTTACGAACCTCCGAGAGGACAATAATATAGTATAGACAAGCGTGTGTTTTTCGATGCTTTGAATATTTTGTTGTGCGTAGCATAATGATATAGCCAGGACCCGATATATAATATACTTACGAAATACTGATTAGCTGCAGTTATTAATGAGTCGCTTTGAGCCAAATGCACTCTGCTGCTCAGCGCTGTAGGACTGTGCAGGCAGTGAGAAAATCGATATTATTATTTAATACTAATATATAGTTATACCGCACGAGCGAGTTGAACGCGACAAACAAAAAAGAGATAGAGATTCTAGAGAACGATGCGTTTCTTTTGTTACACGATATCTCTTGTATACATATGTTTTTCTTTGTTTTTCTATCAGTATTGCGTTTTTAAAGTCTGTTAACAATAAATGACCCCCTGAACGTCTTTTAGTTTTCATTTAGTCCCCTCCAATTCCCAGCCATCCCAACTGTATCAGTCGATCCCCAGCTTTTAGGATAAATCGACGTAATATTTTTTTTGTTTGTTTTTTTTTGTACTGCTGCACCTTACATCCTATATACGTAGTTACTAACTGCATCTGCAGTACACTGTTCGCTAAGTTGATTTACTGTATACACCTGTGGTACACTGGGAAACGACAATGTATGTTATTATTATATCGATATGAGTATCAGCGAAAAATATCGGCACTCGATCACGTTTGATGTCGTCTTTTTTTGCAAACTTTGAATGAATTACCGAAGCTTCATGTTTTGAAAAATTCTATTTGTCACGTAAGAGCCAAAGTGGATATTTTTCAACGTTTTGATTTGTACACCACTTGTCTCTCTGAATGTAGCTGGTATACTGTACACTCTCAGAGTTTTGTGTTGCTTTTAATCAGTGGAGATAACACATGCGTAGGCAAAAAAACTAACACCACCCTTTTGTATACGATAGCGATCATCTCCGTAAGGTATAAAAGAACAACTCGACTCGTTCCCTCGAAATCATCATCGTTAACGAACATAGCACACTCTCTTGCATTATCATATCACGGACTAACATAGCCATATATTCACAATCTCTCGCGCCAGCTGTTGTCCGTCCCGATATGACGCATATTACAGCGATGATAAACCATAACTGTGTGTGTCGCTCCAAATTCTCTGCGCCGCCGCTCGGAAAGTCAGGTACACACACCGCACGCACGTGGAATTGCTTAGAGGCGCGTGTTGCAAGAGATATGTGTACAGCTCGAAGCTATGCAGGAGCAACAGCGGCGGTGGCGGCGGCAGCGGCAGCGATCTGTCCCCACCACAAAAACGCACACACATACACATGCTCGATCCGCGACGGCGGCGGTAAATCGGAGCTGCCGCTGGCAGTGATCGGCCGTCGCTGCTGCGGCCCGGACTGTGTGTCTGTCTGTTGTTGTGTTTATTACGTGTAGCTCTTGAACTTCAGGACTTTCCTCATGGCTTCGATGGCCAAGCGCTTCTCCCTCGGCAAGATCAGTAAGGATCGTTGACTTTTTATTTTCGAATAGACAATGTGTGTGAGCAGGAATATGCTTATGCGTCCGCGCGCGCGCGAATATAATTGGGCAGCTTCAGGAATCTCTGCGGCAGCTCGAGGGTCTCAAGGACGGTGCGCTTAGAGGTGCATTTATATTCGTGAATGGCAAAAGGAGGGATCGGCTCTTTTGTGCAGCGTTAGCTGCAACGCTCGCTCGAACAGCATACGAGTATACCTGCAGTCTCTCGAGTCGCGTATAATATTTACTATTTTCGCGCGCCGGATGATTTTTAGACGTTTGACGCGCGCCGGGAGAGGGAGAAGATGATGCAGCCTGTGTACAGATGCTGTCAAAATAGCCCCTGTGTAGACGCCAACTCTACATTGTTTCATATTAAATCACTCGCGCCAATAGCGACTCTTTTGTCGAGCTACATGCCCCACACCTGTTTCCCCCTCGTCATATATTTTCTCATCTCATCCATCCGAGGCATCGATTCGATGAAAAAAAAATCATCGACCGCACCGCGTGCTCGCTGTGTGTGGGTTGTATACATAGCACGCGCGCACGTGTTGAGAGATCGCGAATCAGCTGATCGATGTATATAGAGGCGGTAAACGCATCATCTCTCTCATCATCATCATCATCGCCTGTGTGTTGTTGTTCTCGGTGAGCGCAGAGGCGCAGGAGAATGCGGACGAGTACAGCAACGAGGTGGAGCAGCTTCGGGGAATCGTCGCCCGTACCGAGGAGGAGAAGCAGCGACTCGAACTCGAGTTGGCGCAGGTCAAGGAGATGCTGCAGCGCGAGGTCAATCGGGCCGATGTGGAGAGCCGCAGGAACAACGTTATCATCACCGAGTATAAGCAGGTGCGAAGCATTTTTTTTTATCTCTGTCTATCCTTTGATGTTACGCGTATACGATCTTCTGAGTGAAATGTGCGCGGATACTTAATAAACATGGATTGTTATTGCGCGTGTGAGGTATTGGCGGTGCCGTAACCGGTTACGGTCATTCGAATGCTGCTGCTGATGCGATTCAGACGTCTAATAAATCGCGTCAATTTGCGCATGAGAGATTTTTTGTTTCTCTCAGCCGATGCGCTCTCCGTCCGAGTCTGATCTTTGTCGAGCCGTGACAGTCGAATTGTCGTTATTTTTTTTATCAGAAAGATAAAGATAGTTTGGAAAAGTCTTATTGTCTTATCGCTTGCATGCGGAGTCGTTTCCTCAATTACTATTTAATTGATTCAAACGTGAGCCCGCTGTAAAAACTCTTTGCATTGAATGACGATAACGATTTTTATATCGATCCAATGACCTCAGCTAGAGAAGGTTCTCCCGCGATCTGGCAACGAAAGTGCATCATCTACCCGAGTTCGTTATCACCTGCCGCTACGTGAAATTGACTCATTATACCGGATGCGCTAACAGATTTCCTGCGCGTTTCCGCATAGCCGATTGTTTACATCTGCATTCGACCGCTATGTACAGTGTGCTTGTAGTAGCATGGAAGAATCGTTTGCGCAATTATAATACGCCGCATCTCCGCAATTACTCTTTATCGCCTAACTAATCAGCTCAACGTGGCTCTTTTTCTTTCCTCAGATCTGTCAGCGCTTGGAAGACGATTACAATACTGCCAATGCGTCCCTCAGCGAGCTACGCGTGAGTTTTATTTTTAAGGTTTTACTTTTTTTACGAGAAAGCATACGAGCTGTGACAAAGTGCACCTGAACTTGACGTTTTCCACGATACTCGCGTGAGTCATCCTCGAGCTTTATCACAAAATTGCAGTAGATTTCGTTCGTAAAATCAGGCAGCACTTTATCGGTGTATCCTCCAGCTTTTATCAGTGTAAACATACAGTTCTTTCATCATCTCGATTTCCAAACTTTTCAGACAAAGGTCTCCAAGTGCGACAAGTGCGCCAGCACTGCATTGGACTCGAGCGGTGCAGCGAGCAACGCGACGTCCCATCCTCTGGAGAACAGAGTCGATCCGATTCTCAGTAGAGCCCAGGAACGCGTCAGGGAGCTCGAACTCGAACTCGCGCAGACGAAGCTGGCGCACGTGGAAGCCGAGTGCAGGAATCAGGTAATGACACGCGCGCTCTATCCGATGTCAATCGTTATCGATTTTGCCGGGCCGATAAGCCCGCGGTCTGTGTTTGCTCATGATAGAGCGACGGCTTTTTAATTTTTATTCGAACTAAACATTGTCTGGCTTATCGAGGTATTTTTTGCGCGACGGTAGTTTTATTTTCCGTGGCTTTAGATATTTATTTTCAAATACTTTTTCCCAGGATCTAACGCACCAGCTGCACGCCACATCGGCAGAGCTGAACGCCGCGCGCAACAGCTGGCCCTGGCTGAGCAAGACGCTGTCAAGCATCAAGGAGGCAGCTAACAAGCGGGAGATGACGGCTGGCGGAGCTGGAGGTGGATCAGTCGCCGGTATCCTGAGACGCGAGAGCGCGCCCAGCGGCGAGATGAGACACGCGCTGCACTCGCAGAGCCGCGACAGTTTCAAGGAGGCCGTGTGATACAAGCAGCACGTCCTCCTCGTCGGCCGCCAGACACTAGTCACTGGACTGGGGCTATTCCGGGCCTTCTGATTTATCGTTCGAATGTCGATCGGGTATCGTGTTTCGCGGATCGCATACTGCGGCGATCTGGTCGCCTGGATTCAATGTGTTTTTATTTTTATTTTCGAACTTCACTCGTTCACCGAGGAATTATTGCATTCCGCTCGGCTGATGGAAAATAAATGTTGATGCTTGACAGATGTTGAATATTTTCGAGCGACGAGTTGTGTATGTATATTTGAGCATTCGAGTATAATCGCTCGCGAATGCCCGCTGCAAATAGTTCCAGTCCTATCACACATTAACACTCAAAAACACGTGTAGATCTAATCTCGAGATATACTTAACGATATAATACAAAAATGGCGAGAACGTATTATCGCTGTGCGCAAAAAATATGTGCGGCGCACATTCAGAGTTATAGACGTCCTCGTGCGTGCGCTTGCTGAGACAACAGAAAAATAAAATAATCGAGCAAACGAAAAAAAAAACTGATGAAAGTAGATTATACGCGAGGAGCACACTGCGACTCTTTTCCTCTTGGTTCGACAACGTTTTTTTCATTATTCGTTTATTCGTCCAGAGAAATTTTATTTCAGTGTCGGTTAAGAACTTAAGATTTTTTTATACGTGAATCCAACTTGTAGTTATTAACGAGTATCCAGAGAGTAGTGGAAATTCGCAACCCTAGAATGCTACATTTACATTTCGAACGTGCGTCGTGATATTACATTCTGACGTATTTTTTACCTTCGTTTTAAGTGTTTTTTTATGTATTTACTTTTATATTCTTTGCTTAAATTTTTTACGAAATGCTTAAAATCGCGAGCTTCTGTAGCATTTTAGGGTTTCCATTGAACGAAAATTTGTGTTTTATTGTTTCTAAAATAATTAGTTGATACTTTTTGTATTAGTATTTCGATTTATCACAGATGGATAAAAAGATAAATTAATTAACAATAAATCCCTGACTGTAATTTGGTATCATCAGTATTGGCCAATTACTTTTAATTCATTTTTTAACCAGGACTGCTTCATCACTAATCGAATTTTTGTCACGTTGCACATCAATGATCGAGACTAAATCTTGAACTTCTCATGCGTATCCTCTGTAATACCTTCATTGTATCCTCTAAAAAGCGATTGCGTTCAAACGAGTCAGTGCGTCGATTAAATTCGCCATTTTTCAAGTCTAGTTGAATGAACTTGAGATAATGTAACGAGTGGCTGTAACGTCTAGGGTAAAAATCAAACGAATAACGAACGTGGATTTTTTAGGTGATCGTTTGAATTCGTCCATTAACCATTCCTATATAGTTACATATTAAAGGCGAGCAATTAAGATTGCGCATTCAATGTTAACATTCCAAAAATGAATGATAAAAAGTCATTTATAAGAACGACCTATTATTTTTGTAATATGTTACATTTTTTTTTTAATTTTCTCAATTGGCACAAACACTTACGTCATTAGATTTATCTTATAGTCATTCAGCGTTGAAAGGTTACGACGTTTTGTAATAAAGCATTCTTTTTGGCTCTTATTTAGGAACTCTCAAGAGTTCATTTAAGATATTGTCGTAGTTTTGATAATTAAAATAAAATACCTAATAAAAAACTTTAAAAGAATATTTTGCACTTTGTAGTAAAGCAAGTCGGGATATAATTACATGTCACTTCATTTCAGCGCTATATTTAGTTAATAATTCTAGCAGATTACGAATAAGATCACTCTTATAAGTATCACAAAAACATTACCTATCATTTGACAGAACACGCAATATATTCAATATCAATATTAGTCAATATTGTTATTTTGGTGTAAATAATAGTTACATATACAATACATTCACATATTTTGAAAGGAGTCTTTGCAATATAAAAATCTGTTTGTAAATTTTGCCTTGTGCCATAAGTATTGGATTGTTTTATTAAAGTTATTATTGGAATTTTGTTAATATTTAAACAATGTAAAAAAGTATACGTAATAAAGACTTACCTTAATTTTCAAGTTATGTTAGTGTCTCTCGGTTTATGTCAATTTTTCTGGATTTTTCATAGAAATAAATGTTTGTTAGTTTGTTTTGTACGACTAATTATTATTGCGATTATTAAATTGCGTCATTACTGTAGGCACAAGAACGAACGACTATATAAACGTATGTAAATATGATAAAATCATTGTGTAATGGAATACAAGTCGAAATAATAAAGGAACATTATTGTACATAGTGGTATATTTTTATTTAAAACTTTTTCATAATAAAGAGTAGTTTCCAATTTTCATTTTCATGTTTTCTGGCCTCTGGCTATTTGTTTATCACTACTTAATTTTTTTAATTTAAAGCCTACTTAAGAAACTCTACGTTACTATATTTGGCTAAGTTCTCATATCATTTTTCTAGGATAAAATGATATGTCATATCAGTCTCAGACAAAGTATTAGTGATAGCTTAGGTATAAATTTAATTATTTTCCTTTGTACAATATCAGACTGTACAAAACTTTATAATATATAAGCTTTTAACACGGTCATAGACTATTCATATTTATACTTCATAGAAAAATAACGCAAGTACTCTAGTTTTATTAATTAGAAAAAAAGGTAGATAAGAAATTTTTGATTTTCAGAAGTACAGATATGCTTTAACTGTGTACTAAAAACAGTGCTATTCATGAAGACAGATCCATGCTTTTAAATATTTTTATAAATTGCTTAAATTTTTCTATAAATATTTTCCTTATGTCAGACTGTAAAATAACTAGGAAAATTGATCAAACCAATTATTATACAAATTGTAGAAAATTATACAGATATTTTGGAAATATATCCAACAATATCAAAGGTAAATAAACTATTTTGTCCGTATAGATTCACAAAAGTTTAGTTCCGAATATTTGATTTCATATTCGATGTCGTCAAAATTAATATACATACATATAACTATATTGTAAGATCAAAAGACATTTAAGCAATGAACACATTCGTTTTGGAGCATGCTTATTTGAATAATGCCTTAAAACGTCAACTATAATGAATTTATCAACTTACGCGTAATTATTTCTATGCAGCATTCGACAGTGCTCACCAAATATCACATAGACCACTATGTCTAATCTCGTTAATATTGGTCTAAAAGGAGTTCACTGTCAGCTACTATGTTAAATGTGCTTTAACGTCAGTTTAGAAACGCTCATAACTGATCGTCAATCTGAACACTTAATTAAGATTCTTAACTTTTTTCAGCTTGAACGAAATACAAAATGATCTTCATAAAAAATATAGAAATTGTTATTCACCTAGAAATCAGAAATGATTATTAATAGTTGTGAAAAACCCTAACATTGATACGTAAAAATACTCAACTAGACCCTAACCGTAATTTTCGTTCGGAGGATGAAGCATCGGTAAATTTATTCCCATGCCTTCGGCATCGAACCTTTGCAATATTCTCAACAACCATATCGGAAAGCCATTCCTGACGACATAAATGTCATTTTCGTTTTCCAAATCGTTCTCGAGCACGTTGATGAGCGGTCTGAGATCGTTTATGTGCTGATTCCCATCAGCCTCCATGTGGTTTCCCTCGTCATCCAAATTGTTGTTCGCGAGATCTCTGTTTTCAACTTCGGGAACGTCAAAATTCCACCCAATTCTCGGTGCATCAGCTATGCTAGGCGAGTCTGAATCCGAGGAGTGATCGTGTGCTATACTTGACAAATCGTATTCAGGAGATAAATCAGGGGGAGAATTTGAGTTTGGATAGCCAGAGTCCATTATTTCCGGTGACCAACTGTTTGGTGGACTTTCTGGTGTGTCTGGAGATATTCTTTCCAGTTTCGTTTCTTTCTGTGTATTTATTCTCATTTCGGGAATTTTCCCGTTAAAGCTTTTTGGTATAGTACCAGTATAATGTCTTAATTTTTCAGGACTTTCAGAGTAATTTGTTTGGGGCGAATTTCCACTACTAACAGTTAAAAATATATATATATATATTTATATTTTAACAAGATTGTACAAATACTTAATGGATACAGTTTGAAAAAGATCTATTCGTGCAAAATTGTAAAATTTACCTGAAATTACTTTCAGCTATCACAGATTCATTTGAACATGCGCTTGATTTATTTTGTTGGCTCCCGTTTTCCGTAAGTACTTCGTTTGATGATTCGTTTGTGCATAACAATAAACCGTCATTGCTGCTACTGGAAGAATTTGAATTAGAACGTCTAGTTCTGGGTTTTGAAATTTTCCGTTTTTTACTTGTCAAAGATGATGGAACGTGTGGTGAACTCGTGTATTTAGGATCTTCGAAAGTATTTTCGCTTACATTGTTTAACGCTTCATTGTGATTTAATTTTAACTTTTTGTTTGGTTTATTGGGTAAAGGACTTGCAAGATCAGATTCGAGTAACGGATCTGTCAAATCTTCCAAGTACAAGCCTCTGCTTATTTGAGATGGCTCTAAATACATACTACACATGCTTGTATGTTTGGTGAAAGAATCTTCTGTAAAATCAGTCATTGAATCATTTGCTTGTATTGGTTGATGAGGAAGCAGTGAAGTACTTAACTCTTCAATCTTGTTATCAATATCGATTGAAGAGGCTTGTGCCTGAACACGTGAATTTTTCGTGTTCTCCGAATTATCAGAATCTTTCGTTTCCGAAAAACTGGAGATCATAATAGAATCATCTACAGCTGAATTGTCCAACTCACTAGAACGACTTTCAGTAACTATATCGTCCAAACATACGTCGTCTGGATGAATTGATGGAGTACTATTTTCCTCCTCTGTATCCCACATTTCAGATTTAGCCTTCAGATCATGCGTTTCATTTTCAATCCATGGTGTATTTTCCCACTCTTCTTCACCGACTACGTCTACATCGTTACCGTCATTGCGCGAGAAATAATCTGCACCAGGTCCTGGATCTTCATTCCATGCATCATAATATCCCGGTGGATAATCGTGATCCAGAAAGTCGTTTGGATCTCGATCATTGATACTGTCGTCGGATACTGTCGACGGAGCGATTAACACGACTGGGCCATTTTCTCTGTCAACAACCGACCAGCCAGCATTTTGCAATATCTGCTTTAATTCATCCGACGATATATAGTATTTTTTCATAAATCTTAGCAAATATGCCAGAGAAATTTCTTCTTCTAAACCGTCCTCATTTATGGAAAACTTTCTTATGTAATATACAGCATCATCAAGGATTTTCTGCTCATCCGAGCGATTATCAATCTCAAATGGATATTCGTGAGTTGCTACAGGATTATAAAGACCTTCTGTACCTGTTACTTTTTCAACACTCAAATCGTAACTTTTATGGAAGACTGCCATTTGTGAACAAGCACCAAGACTTTCAGTTCCTGGTGGTCCATCGCATATTCCATGGAATGTTACTTCATACTCTGGGAATCTTGTCACAATATTGTTTGCCCTGTAATTAAGCAGATGACTAGATACTATGTTGGCTAATAAAAAAATTTGTAGATTGCTAAAAGAAATAAAAAACAACTGTACCAATCTTGAAACTGTATTCTGGTCCATTCAAACTTGTGATCCCAATGCCTAAATTTTGCCATGTTTGAAAAAAGTACATTGAAATCTGCATTTGGTGTTGTAATGATTGCTACTTTGGGCCTTATATATCCAAATATATTGAACGGTAACTCGGTCAAGGGTTCAGGATATAGGTGCTCAACTCTATGTGAGAAAGTCAAGTAAAGAAACTGTTTCAAAAGTAAAACCATGCATAGATTGAAGCATACTCACAATTCTATACACACAACAGCATCGCAGCCCTCTAGAGACTTGTCGTGTTGAGTGACGCTACCCTCCATTACTCTGAAAACCAAGGGAGTTGATCTTTTGTGCAAGTAGTCAGTGTGCAGCGGTCTCGTCTTCTCTTTATACGTGTCCAGAGTGTTCTTGTCGATATCCACAAACAGAGCCTCCTCCACGCCAATCATCCTCTTCAGGTAGATGGCAAACCCAAGCTCCGAACATCCAAAATCAACAATCTAAAAACCATGAATAATTGCATAGAGAATTCAAAACGTAAACAAAGCCTGACGAAAAATTGCGCAGTAGTGCACATACCTTCTTCAGTTTACCACCGTATCTCTTATCCGTCAGCACGTTCACGACAGCCTCGTATCTCTGAATGAAAGCAGGCGGCGAGAACCTGATGGTCGACTTGCTCTCCTCGCCATCATTGGACAACCTCCGCTGAAGGTTCACCTGTTCCTTCATCGCCTTGGACTGGGCTCCAACACCGGCGTAAGGGTCGTCGTCTCCCATGAGTCGCCTCTTATCACCGCTGCAGCGGTTGTAAACAAACTTACCCAAAAGGTAGAAAACGTGGAAGAGCACGATTATCATCGTGCAGTCTCCTTCTGCCAAGAATCTCGACCTCTTCCGTTTCCGTATTTAATGTTTACACGCGCGTATCTTTATTTACTGTTATCGTTATTGTTTTCGAATAAGAAGGTACTGCTGAGATTGCTAACACCAAGGGTGAGAGGTTGACCAAGCGCATCGCGGACGAGATAGCTATATGGATCGTGCAGCGTTGTTGCGGTTACGTTATAAGTACTGCATTCGCGGAGAGTATACCTACTATATACTGCGTCTGACGTATTGTCGCGCCTTTTCGAATACCGGTGCGAAAATATCGCGATAACTATACACTTTACACAATATCGAATATGGAGGATTATGGAATATGGAGCTCAAATAGTTTGGGTATACCTATATAGTATAACATAAACTATAGATTATATATATATATTGTGGTCTTTTTGCGCGCGCTGTTTATCTAATTATCTTCCGTCTGCTCGCGCTTGCGCAGTTGATACTGTTTGAATTAGCCAGGCAATTCTCGTGTAACTTGTAAGCAACAGGATAAATACATTATTTGGATTTAACATCTAAAAGTATTGTTGTTGACTACAGAAAACAACAAAAAGATTAAAACAGAGTAAAATCAGTATCGAAATTAAACGGTTAATTTTTGACACAATGGTTGATAAAAAAATAAATCCCATATAGTAGAGTAGAGAATAAACGTACTCGGACATTATAACTACTTATGCAAAGCTTGAAGGGTGAACGCAATGATGACAATCATAAGTTGAGAGATAGATGTATATTTTTCTTTTAACAAATGTATCTTATATCATTTAAAAATAACTGGAATAAATATTTATCACCATCTAACGTACATAATTCGCAGTGCGTAATCAAGTTTCATCGAATGCTTTCGATCGAATACAAGTCGTCATCGTCACCATCATGCTTAATTCCTCTCGCGTACGTATATTTGCGTGTGCGTACAACATTATATATATATACACACGTATATGTATAACCATGCTCACATCTCAATATATGTATATAACACTTTATGCGCACGCAATGATCGTCGGCGTGTATGAGTCGGCGAGGACGTTAATAATAATAGTTGTCAATAACAAAAGTTATAAAGTATCATAAAATTGTATCGTTGAAACATAACACGAAGAGAACACATCAGCTACCAGTTATGCACACGTAGTTGTACATAAATGACAATTATCATAACCGTACGATACGACTCGTTATAAGTATATTTTAATTGTGTTTCAATGAGAGATTGCTGGTTGCTGTACAACGTCAAGTATACGATAACACAGAGTGTTGCGCCTGTGTACATACATTTTTGTAGGTCGATAAACTTGCGAACTCCGGTTATACACAAGCCTACATATCAATTATAATTTATCGTTATAACCATGACGTTTTAAACTTTTTTCCTTCTTAAATTCTCCTTTTACACATTCTATTACACACAACCTACTCGACGTGTATGATTACCATTACGTACTATTGCATGAAGTAATTTTCAGTTATCCTCCCCGAAGATTCTTCTTTCCCTTCTACTTCTCGCATGTATGCGTTCCGAAAAAGACAGTATATGTTCAACAAAGTATAGAGAACATGCGTGATTAGAGATTGAGATAGATACATCCGCCGCAAACAAGTTTCATCGTCTTATTTCTTTTAAACAAAGATCTTTGAAACCACAGTAGTAAAGTTTGAGATTCAGTATAGGTATATATGCGATTCATCGAGATACACCGCTAAATGTATACAAACGATCTAATGTAATTTGAACGTTCGGTGCACAACATCGATTTGTTCGTCTTCTCAGCTCCTCCTTCATCTCCTCGCATCGGCGTATATTGCTCCACTTACATCCTCCCGTCACATATTGTGCATTTCGAAATTCACGTGCGCTCTCCTCTTGGCGATTCTTTTTTCGTTTTTATACTCATACAGCCGCACCCTTTGCTATACCAACTTTAAAAGAGTCGAGAGTCCGAATGATTTCCTCGGTTATGGGTTACGGGGGGGGCGATGATTAATCGAGAGTATACTGGACGCGCTTTCAACTCTTCTGACGCAAGATGCCGACGCTGTGCTCCGTTTCTGCAATCAGAAAAATGCCCAGGCATGCCGGTGTTAGGTCAACGCATTCGTGCAGTCGCAGGTGCGAACCGATGTGAGCTTTTTATATAAGGTCATGGCACAGAATGTCACTCTATGTCGTTGCAGCTCTCACGGAGTCATTCGTCTCGTATCAGTATCTTTGGGTATACTTCTGATGCTTCTTTTCGTACACATATATCTATGGACTTTTTGGCGGATTTTGTACGCAGCTTTTGATTCGTGCATCTACAGGCTCTCGGTTATCATTACACAATACTGACAACAACTGGTGGAGAGATGCATTTTCTTGCGGGTAGCGTTAAAAATATTCCGGCGTGTAATCGATCGTCTCGTCAATAATAGTTATATACTTAAATTTAACATAAAGCTTCATTCGCGCGTATAATATTCTATATGCTCGAGTATAAAATTATAAAGGTATAAATGTCATATACCTCATCAAGACTCCCAAATTCTGTGGTACGAATGGCTCCGTTCAACGCTAGCCTTTAAATCTCGTTAGCAAAAGTGTACGTAAACAATTTTCTTAGGCGTTTCAGCGAATTTTTCAAAGTAGACATGAACATTGAATAATAATATAAGTTAAAATTTGGGAGCAGACTTCATGAGGCTTACACAAGATCCGGTAGGAAACACGATGGTATATATTGTCTAACGAGATTTAACTGCAATAACGACGAGTTTCGTGATTGCCTTTTTGCAAACGGCAGTGCATTATCAACTTTTTATTTGCAATCCCTTTCATTTAGCTAATGGCCTGATGATCTATGCATAATGATACAGTATCAAACTGTACTGGATAAACAGAATTGTTTGGATGATGAAGAAGATCATGCCGGAATGTTTCATACTTTTTATACAGTTTCAAAACAATGATGATGATTGATACTCTAAAATTTTGATTTCTTTAGGCCTTTAGTTCAAAATTGGACTAAAAAAACGAACGTATGTACAAAAAAATGTAAGAAAAAAATGGACTATTATGATTGAAATGTTGAATATCATGTAAAATTGGACCCTTTTTGGACCCATAATGGGTAATTCTTCTTCTTGTGTAAATTTATCCATGCAAGTCTGTTAATATTTCAATTCATTACTTACGGTCTATGAACGTTTGCATTGACGTATGCTAATATATTGCCATATTTTCGTGTATGTTATATATGAAATCATATAATTGCATTAAAATTAGTTGTGTTATTTGTGTTCAGCTATCAAGCATAGAAAATTGTGCGTAATCGAATCTCCATGAAAAATCTAATAAAGTACAAAATATATACATGTATAATAATTCTTCAAAGTGGTCTCTTCCTTTAATATACTACGTGTTTTGCACATCTTAAAACTACGGCTTGTTGAAATTGCACTCTATACTAATAGTTCAGGTAAATTCACTAAAAAAAGATTAAAATTTTGAAACGAAACAACGTAAAAACAAGACCGAGCAGACTAAATTCCGTGTATGTGTGTGTGGGTGCGCGAGTCCGCGTGCATCGACAAGTGTATATAATATATATATATATATAAATAATACAATTCGCGTTGGTCGCTTGCGGGTGCTATTCCTGGTACGTATTATGTATCACACAGTACAAGGTAACAAATACACAATTATTCAATATATATAATATAATAAAGAAAAAATGACAGACAACCCACGTTATCTCAGCAGTGTGTAGCGCGCGACGTCGTTTCATCCGCAGTTAATAGACCATTAAGATCCGCGTTAGCGGCGGCACCGAGTCTGTCTGTCTCTTTTATGCTAGCACTATAGGTTCGTTAGAGCTGTTTGTGTGTGTAGGTCCCAAAATCTTTGTACTACGTGGCGCAGTCCGACGGAGTAGACGAGATAGATAGATAATCGCATTGCAAGACAATCGATCGATCGATCGAGAGCGGAATTTACAAGTACGACTCTGAAAATTCAAAATCAGAACCGGAAGCTCGAGAGGATCTCGTATAAACGGAAATGCCCCCACCGATTGCGCTGTCGGAGGTGCCCTCGCCGGTCACGAAGTCAGCCACGATCAGCGAGTCCTTGGGGATGCTGCCGCCGCCGCTGCCTCCGCCGCTTCCACCGCCACCTCCGCCCTTCAGTGCGTCTCGCTCGGCCAGCTTCGCCTTCACCGCTCGGATCTTCTCCTCCTTCTGCAGAACAAATTCGGAATCGTTCAATAATTTTTCTCGGGCTATATTATCCGCGTCTTTTTTTTGCAATCATTCTCTATTTACAGCTAGGAAACTATTTACAACTCTATCACTAGACGAAACCAATCGTTAAAGTGAATTCTCTCTCTCTCTCTCTCTTTCTCTCTCTCTCGGCACTTCTTTATATAACATAAGCATTACGCAAAAGAACAAGTCCGCTGCAAAATCTCAATAGCATTTAAATATCCGAATCATCAATTTCACACACTGACCTGAGCAATGAGCTTCTGAAGCTCGTCGTTTTCATTGAGCAGCTTCTGATACCTCTCCTCGTCCTCCTTGGACATGCCGACATCGGGGTTGTATTTAGACTCAGCCTTGTCCTTAGGGTGGCGTATGACCTCGATGACCTTAGGCACGAAAATCAAGGCCATGCTGAGAAAGCAGCAGAATATGATGGCTAGCGAGACGAAGACGAAGCTTGCGTCCTGTTGGCTAGCTATGACCATCGTGACGGGCACCGTGATTAGGCAAAGCACCACCACGTTGTAGATCGACATGCCGACGTAGCGCGAGTCGTTGATCTGCTTGACCTTGATACTGCGAGTCTCGTACGCCAGGAATAGTCCGAATACCAGGACTACGCCTTTGTAGCCGTAGATTAGGCCTAGAAACGGAGCAACATACGAGTATAAGTGTACCTCTCGTTTTTATTCGCGTATACGCCGATTTGTAATTATTCGCATTTACCGAGCCAGATACTGTTGTGTTCGCTCTCGCAGTGCTCTAGTTCCGGGCGTATTCTGGCGTCGTCGTCGCCTTGAGTCGACGCTTCGAGAGGGAAGACCTCGAGCCTCCGCTGTAACGGATCAACTCCCTGCCAGGCGCCCAGTAGAACCACGTCTATCGCCAGGAGGGCACTGACCATAGTATACAACTTCCACGGTTGGACTTTCTTCTGGATCGAGGATATTTTTTGCTTGGCTATGAATAACTGCGCACAGGCATTTGTGTAAGTGAGCATTCGATTTTTTCCCTGTTCTATAATACATTGTTTCTGTTATCGATTTACGTTAAATAACACTATACCTTGGCGTGGTCTGCTTTCGTCTTGGTGTTCAACCTGTGCACCCGCCAGACTTTGCTGAACATGGCACCGAAAGCTAGTGTAAAGCCGATAGACAGCATCCACGATCTAGCTTGGCAGATTCGCGGATACTGTGATGATTCAATAAACCGACCGTCAATACCCAGCAAGAATACGGAAATGAAGCAGGCTATACAGCCTACCAGCATTATAGTATTGCATACTGGGTGCGACGATATTATAACCCTGAGTATTGGAGAGAAAAAAAAAATTACGCATTATTACACAGACGCGTCAAGTATGGTATAGGATTATTCATTACTGGTATATCCCTATATACGCACCTTCGATGCCTGTTCCAAATGTTGAAAATAATTAACGCGAGGGCAATGACGATGCCCACTGACGAAATGGTGCACATGGTAATGAACAACGGTAGCGACACTGTCCTCAGCAGTTTCTTCACGATGGTCCGGTCTTGGGGTACCTTACCCCCGATCCATTTTTCCATGTTGCGCCAGGTGAGATTGTCCATTTGCGTATCGTAATAGCCCAATTTGACGTACTTGCCGTCGATAACCTGCTCGATCTGTGTCAAGGCGATACGATCACCTTGCGAGCTAAAGGCGACGTAGCCCTGTGTATGTGTGTGTGTGTCACGATGGCGGCACATGCGAATAGAGAGGATCGATACGATCAATGGCTGCGCGATATTATCGCGAGTGGGGCTTTTCGCGCGCGCGCGCGTATACATGTAGAGTAGTGGGGTTCACATGTGCAGGGGGTGCAGAGCGTGTACAATACTTACGGATACGCCGATGAACTGAGTCGAGTTGATGGCGGAGTAGATCTCGTCGGCCGTCTCCTTGTCGTTGTACGTAAAGTTCTTCAGGCTCTTGCCCTGTTTATTTAGCTTCTCCATTGTCTTGTTGAATGCTAAAATTCAGACAGAATACATGTTTTTTTTTTTTTTTTTTTTTTTTTTTTAATTTTATTTAGGCAGTAAAAACTCATATAATGCTGCATCGCACTTACCCAGTGCAATGGACCAGACGGCGTCGTAAGCAAGCGGAGCCTCTTGATACCCTTCGGGATACCTGTTGTTGTCAATATCGTAAGTCTGTCTCAGGACCTGGTTGAGTCTTTGACGGAAATCCTCGGAAGTCATGCCACTGATGGTGGTGTCGTTGTTTTGGTTCCACATGAGAGCCTCGGTGGTGAGATGGCCCTCAGCAGCTTTGCGCATCTGCTCCTTGGTACAGCTTATGCCTTCCTTGTCGAGATTCATCTCGAACCAATTGTCCTCGTACCAGCCGATGAAGAACCAGACGTACGTTTTGCCGTACAGGCCATTTTGGTAGATCTCGCAGAGGACACGACGAGCCGCGACGACGTAGAACAGACCGACGATTATGCGGGCATCCTGGCGACGCAGATTACGCACAGCGTCCGAGGGGTCCGAGAGGAAGCTCTGTCGGGTCACGATCTCGATGCCGGCCTCCTTGCAGCGACTCTCCAGATCTTCGACCGTCTATCAATGCCGCAATCGGAAAATTGACAATTTTTATCTGGTATTATATAGTTACTTCAACAGTAACGATACGCGATAAACGACGATTTACCGAAATGAAGACCTCCTCTGCCTGCTGAAGAATAGCGACGCGAGACCAGCCAAATTTCTGGAGCAATTTGATCCTCGTCGGATTGTGCACAGTGGCGGAAGGATGCGTCCTGAAGAGAGTCGGAAATCGATTTCTATCCGACAGCGCCGGAGACGAGGCGCCGTAGCACAGCTGCAAACACGATTAAAACTTTCAATTACTTCTGCCGCTCTATAGGTACGATCTCTTATTATACCGACAAATTCGCGAACAAGCCCATAATAAAGCTTACCACAACGAGGTTCCACATCTTCGCGGCCTCGGCGACCGTCGTGCAGACGGTACTGCATCCGGCCAGCAGCATTAACTTTTGAGGCGGGTTGTAGAGCAGGTTGTACATTACGGATGCTCCGAGTCCTGGCTCACACTGCAATGGGATTACAATTTTTTTTCCGTTTTAATAGGTCCAGTATGTGCACACAGTGTAACGCGCATACCTCACTGTCGTTGGAGTGAAGTTTGAGGGTGAAGCCTGGCAGTAGATTCTTCTCCCTGTTGACGTCTTCCAAGGCGAGGTTGGCCGCGGGCATGCACGCCTGTCGTGAAAAAAGTCGTCCAATTGAGTTATTAACTGCTCATACATTGAGTACATAAAACACGACAAAGAGCTTCTATCCACACGGCACTTCATTAAGAATTAATTAATATAGAGACATGAAGACATGCACATTTCATAACAACAAACTAGTCGTGAATCAAGCGAAAGAGGCATCGCGACAACTCTCACCTGTCCGCCCTGCCAGCCTCCCTTGCCCTGGATGGGAAAGATCCCGCCGATGTGCAGGACATTGTCGTCCTGATTCGCCGCCACCAGTCCCAGGCCTCCTAGCAACAGTCCCAGCGCGAAAACGCCCGCCATATCCTGTCCTCGCTCACTGCCTCTCAACAAACTCTTCCCCGAAAGTGTCTCCTAGTCGAGCTCCCGCGTCATGGCTCTGAGAGAAATTCGCGGGATGAGAGTCTCAGGCCGACCTATCGATCTCGGCTCCCATCGTCGTCGTCCTCGTCTTCGTCGCGTCCGATCGAAGCCGCTGCCGTGAGCTTACTGAGAAGCAGTTGGCGCCGACGAGGAGGTGTCGCGCGCGCAGCCCTTTGGCACGCACGCACACTGCGGCCGATCAATAGCTAGGGGAGGTGGACGTGCGCAGAGGCGCCTGCTTTTGCGGCGACTGCTCTGCCCTCCGGCGGAGCTTCTTCTGGAGGCTCTGCTGTTGATCACGATGCTGCGGAGAGTGGGTAATTGCGCGGTGATTATGAGGAGGTTCAGGGGCTATCATTATTTTAGTTTTTTTTTTTAAGTTGAGCTATTTGAATCATTCTTTGGCGGATTAGTAATGCGAGTTAATGAAATTTTTCGTTATGAATGATTATCTTTAATTTTATATTCTTAAAAGTGACATTCGAAAATATACTAATCCTGCGCCGCAATCTCTATCTGCTCCTTACCCAAAAACTGCCTAGGATGCTGCTCTTATGAGCCTCCGGATCCAAGACGGACGGAGCGATACCGATAGCTATACGCGGTTTCTACGTTATTTTTTATTTTTCATTTTTAATGCGACCAATGTGCAAGTCAGTCTCAATCTTGAAAGAACCGCAGCGCTTGTAACTCTACCTACTTGCGTATTTTGAGGATTCTCGTTTAAACCAACGATTTGAATATTCGCGCGCAAAACAAACGCGCATGCTCAATACTCATTTTGACGGCAACAGAGGCGCAGTAGCCCACTAGCTGTGGCAGTCGCCAGTCGCCACCGCCAGTCAGACAGTGCCACTTTTGTATACGCTTCTCAAGCCGGGATTTTGTTTGGCAATAAACTTGTACAATGATTCGGTAGCTAATATTTACTTCGTTTGTTCGATTTACATAAAACAATGACGACACAACGTGCGCTTCCACAAAGCAAAGAGGCTCTGCTCAAGTCCTACACAACAAGACTGAAGGACGATGTGAAATCCATGCTGGAAAACTTCGAAGGTAATTTTTCTAACCTCTGAATTCTCCAAAAGCTTCACCTGTAAACAAAGCTAAAAACATTTTCTTACTTCTTTTCTTTAGAAATTTTGAAATTAGCCAAGGGTGAAAATGACACGCAACTGTCCAGGATGACACAGTGCGAACAGGACACTTACGAGATGCATGTCCGAGCAGCAAACATGGTTAGGGCTGGAGAATCTTTGATGAAGCTGGTGTCTGACATAAAACAGTATTTAATTTTGAACGACTTCCCTTCTGTAAATGAAGCCATCACGCAGAACAGCAAACTGTTCAGGGCAAAGCAAGCCGAGTGTGATCAAAAACTGGCATCGCTGAGAGACGATATGGCTGCCGATCTTTATGACCTGGAAGAAGAATACTATTGCTCAATATATAAGTGACTGATTTAGTAAAAAGTTATTTTTTCTGTATATAGAAGTGTACATATGCTGATTTTTTTCTTATGTAACATGATAAACTACTCAAAATGTAATTACAAAGTATCAAACAAAAAGATATCTTTCGCAGAAGTTGGAGTGTAAACAAGTCTTTTCATATATCATCATTGTTCTCAAGATTCAGATTATTCGCTGATAAATTATATTTTCTTTACAAACTTATTATTGCTTCAGTTAGATTACAGTTCATTAGCCTCTATCCAATGGCAATACAATAAAATATACACTTAGTACAGATAAGTTTCAATATGCAATCTCATTTCATAATGTGTATATAGATTCACAAAAGGCCATCAGTGGAGAAGGTATATTTGAAAGATAATTTATTAATTTATTTATTAAAGATATAAAACCTCAACTTCAGTTTTATGAAGACTAAATGTAAATTATGTGGGCACAGCATGGTTTATTTTTTATTTGTTACAAGTTATTGGTATGATAGCAACGTTTACGAAAGTTGAAGCTGAAACAACAACAAACAATAAAATATATTTTCCATCACTGATTCTTGACTTTTTTAAAAACTTCAGCTAGTGTTCTGAGCTATAAACTAAAATAAATAATGGCGGAATAAGAACAATATTTTTACAGTTTAATCATTTATTATTTTATTTATTTTTTATAAGCTATTGGCATGATTACAACTTACGAATAACTATAATAGTACATAGTAGAGTAATACTAATTTTTTTTATAAATGAATGGTATGATAATGACGTAATTAAGAAATGTTATAATGGTGACAATGACAGTTACAATTACAACCACGATGATCGATGATATTAAATGAAATGATCTAATAATTTACAAAGGAATAATCAAAAGCTTTCCATATACAGAAAGCAAGAATTATAAAACTGTCGAATTTGCCTTTATTTTTACTCCTTCATAGAGAAACAGCTTTTATTTTCGGTGTAAGTGAATGTTTTTAACTCAATTTTTGTATATATTTGTAAAACACTATACTGATCACGTTATAGACTTTGCATATTTTTACTGATTAAATTCACGAATATAAAGTACATACAATTTAAACATATACGTTTTAGTCAGATATAAGTAAATAAATTTTCGAATAACTTGAAGAAAATTGCATTCTTTTTAAAAAGTTATTCAGGATTGAAATTAAATTTCAATCCAATAGTAAAACAACTTAATCCACAAAAGTTACATTCTTGATGGATCTCTATGAGAAAGTAATGTGGCAAGCATGAGGCAGTATTTTCAATTCTGCTGTGACATCCTTTTCAAATTTTCACAATATGAATTATCTATAAAACTTAGTACTTGCTTTTTACCACGAAGAAAAGAAAATTAACAAGATTATCACAATACGAGACACTAATGCCATGACACAGACTATCACTACTACACGTTAAATAATGAAATAAATTCTCACGATAACACAACGATTTAGTTATGTGATATCGTAAATAAATGCATTGTAACTTAGTGACAAAACCCAGCAATGACCGATATGATAATTGATGACCATACAGACCAAGAATAATCGAAAAAAGTTCATTATGAATGAAAACTTTTCAATACTGTACCTACAATTATGATCAGTCCATGATCTCGTAATAAGTTAAAATTACGTGCATCGCTCGTTAATTTAATGGCGCATTTATATTTTCGCAGAACATTTGATGGCATGTGTCTCTTCAATTGAATGGAAAAAAATATATAACTCAGCATGCAGAAAGGGCAAGAAAATATCCTTGAAAACTGGAAACTGTAGAGCTCTGTGACAAAAATTAATTGCCTTGAAAATATATATAGAGTACTTAGTTTTCGACTTTTCAAGGATTTTAACTTAATAATTTAGTATGCATGGTATGTACAACTTTCAATATGCTTAAAAATTAACAGCTACACTTAACAAATTGGGCTCTTCAAGCTCATTGACATTTTCATCGAATTACATGGATTTTCAACAAATTGTTTTTAAAATTGTTGCCATAAAAAAGAGCTTATAGCAAAAACTTTAGAACTAATGAGTTGTGGACAAAAAATACACCGAACACCGTCGCGCTTTAAAAATTACAAAAGTGGACGGTCTATTGTTCAACATGTTTTAATCCCGATTCGTGTTTCGACTTTAGACAGCAAAAAAGCACGCACTGGAATTAAAAAAAATACAAACAATAAGCGCTTACAATTTTTTCTTCCTGACGATCAACATCACTTAACACGAGTGAAGAATGCTTTGTTAGCATCGAAAATTCATCAAATGTACAAATCTACAATTTTTCATTCTTAGAAACGGCGGCTTATTGTACATAATACCTATACACGAAATATTCTAAGTAAACTTATGCCTTATATCGGCAAAATTTTACGAATTCAAATTCTTTTTTGTATTTTGTTCCTTTTTTTCTGGCTTAGCCTACTTTTCAATCTTCCGCCTCGCAAACGTCGTTAATTCTAGCAAGTCCTTACGTCTACTAATTTTTAAAATTCATCTTAAAACTCTGGCATTTTACTAAATGTGTATAGCTCAAAGCATTCCTAGCTTAAATTAATCTCAAAAAGTTTCAAAATCTTTATCACCTGCTGTTTCCTTATTTGTTTTGTATTTTTAATTGCAACTCTCGTAAATGCGGTTGCGCGAAAAGTCGTCGAAAAGAGGAAGAAAGCCGCAGTTGGCGCGGTTCTCCTCGCGCAAATGAAAGATATAATATACCCAATTCAATCAGAGGACGCGCGCGCGCTCGCTCTCCGCGTCTACACATGACGCGTCGCGCGGCACACTTTTGCAAGTCTTTCGCTTTTGGCAGTTTTACGAGGAATTCATTAAATTAGTAAGTAAATGCTTGTATAATGGAATGCTACCGGTCCACCCTCCGTGAAAGCTCTTTATCTCCTTCTCTCCTAATTCATACTCATCATCATTATCTCGCAATCAACCTCTAATACTCTCTTCCAATCGTACCAAGTTAGCCGGTTGGACGTCTTGTTATTTCTCTCCACGATTAGAAATAATTGCCTAATTAGAAAAAAGTCAGGCTGTACGGTTTTCCTGTGTCTGTGTGTGCGCGGTTCTGCACGCTAGGAAACGAGAAAAATTCGAAACGCCTCGTTGCGCCCGGCGAACGTATCTGTCTATGCAAGTGTATGTATGTATGTTCAGTACAGCATGTCGGCCGCCGTCTCCTGCCCCCACGTGCCAGGGTCCTGCGATGGCTTCAGGTAGTCCACTTTGTCCTCTTCGTGCTGCTGCTGCAGTTGTTGAGGTGGTGTCGCTGACTGGGGCGAGGCCAACGTTGACATCGTCGCCCGCGTAACACCGAGTTCGAAACCCTCTGAAGCCAGGTCGACTTTGCTTGGGGTATAACTCGCCAGACCACTTCCGCCTGTGTGCAAACAAAGTATTGAATTAGCCAATGTCCGCATTCTTTCAATCACAAAGAGGTTCATTGTTAAGCAGAAGATAAATTAATAATTATAATTCAAGGAAAATTTGTAGAAGCTTGATAAAACCTAACTTTGGATCATTTTCAACGTGCAACTAAAATTGTTCGCACGGTCTTTTTAGTGCTATAATAAAACGGGATGATTGAAACTTAATTAAATTACGGAACTCGCATGGAAAATGTATACGGAGTTGCAAATTACGTAAAACGGTCTTACTTATAGGGAGCATATTGTTTCGAAGTTTCAAAGCAATGATGTTGGATAATGATAATGACAAGCGGTTACCTAAATAACATATGTCATTATTAGCGATTTCTCCTCGCGAAGCTTACGAGAGCGCCGTAATATTTTCATGTTTCCACGGAGCAAAAATTTGAAAGGAATGTGATTCGGTCGTTCGAATCCTCGGAATAATTTCGATCAGCCGTGTATAATCAAAAGGTTCATTGACCAACACAGCTGAAACAGCCGATTACAAAACACAACAGTTCTCCGCTTCATAAAGAGAAAAGAAACGGTCCCGGCAATCATTCAAAATCAGTCCCCGGCTCGGACTTCCCAAGAAAAATTCCTCCTTCTCATCCTCTCGTAGAGCACCGTAAAAATCAAAGCGCCGCGCGATGCGCGCGACGTTCACCTCTCGTGTACGCAGAGCGGAGTTCTTCTCCAACGCCGCATCAGGAAAAGCCGTGGTGCCGCTCTCTCGCGCGCGATAAGGATGTTTTGAAATAATAGTGTCCCATGCTAGTAGCAGCAGCAACTCGAGGCATGTAGCCCCGCATAGCAGGTAGTAGTATTAGTAGTAGTATTTCTCACCGAGTAGAGAGGGCAAAGTACCGCTGGGGCCGGCGGAGCGAGCGGCTGCTGCTCCAGCGGCCGCGTCGCCGGAAGCGGAAGTTTCGCCGTCCAGGCTGCTGGTGGCTTCGGCCTCGAGCAGCATCGAGGCCTCGCTCGGGTATTCGAAGGTGCGCGTGGCCGTGTCGTCGAATTGGATCCGATGCTGTGGAATGAAAATAAAAGAAAAAACGAGTCAGTGAGTGGAATCATCATTGGCTTGTGTATGTGTGTGTGTGTGTGTGTAAAGCGTACGGTCAGGTGAATGGGTATCTCCGCGTATACGCGTGTGAGTATGCGTGAGCTGCAGCGGTGGTTCGCTCCAGGCATTCCACTGGCCACTTGTCACGACGACGGCGACGACGAGTCGAACGTTTTTAAATAGTTGCTGCGCGCTCGTATCATTAGGTACTACAGCTATGCCGTGTAATGCCGGTGCGTGGCGGATTATTTGATGACCTTGCGGTGAATGGCTGTTTGTCGCTAAATTGGCTAGTTGCATTTTGCCAAGTATGAGATGCTATCGCGCATCTATACTATTAATAAACCTGTACACGAATTCTTCGCATTCACGCATCGCTGCTCGCGCGCATACACATTTTTTTCAGAGTATAAGCAGTGTGTTACACTCGGATTCGCGCACAATTTCCGACCCAAAAACCCGCACACAAAGTGCGAAAAACCAAGCTCCTTTCCCATTCAAATTTCCAGGTTGTTTCGAAAGCCTAATAGGTAGCCTCCGAGAGAGAGAGAGAGAGAGAGCCAACCACGAGCATCGGATTTTTTTTTCCGAATATGCATGAGCTCAAGCGCTTAAACTTCGTCCGCGCACACACATAGCAACATTTTTACACGTACCTACATACACAAAAGTGTGCGCGCAACCTCTCTCGTCGTTCCGAGTAAGCGCTCTTGTGTGTAGGCCTGCGAACGAATAACAGTAACCGTCACACTCGCTGACTTTTTTAGCTACGTCTGTGTGAGCTTAGAGTATACAATCGCTATACGACCGACCGGCTGCGGTCGTGGAGCATCGGCCCCGCGGCTCGGCTCGAATTTATGGACGATGGGAAAATAGAGTCGCCAGCGGCCGGATTTTTAGCGAGTTAGTGGGTAAAGGATGTAGGTTATTGGATGACGATCGATCGAGGACTTTTCTGCGTCGAAGGTTTTCACTGGGTTTTATTAGAGCGTCTCTGGAAAAGGATAAGATCGCGATGAGAGCGCCTTTTACAGATTTTAATCAAGAGGCCGTATTTTTTTTCACATCATACTTTACGAGAGGCGGAGAAATGATTTTCATTTTATTAAACGATTACCACGCCGGAGTTATTCGCGACGATTGGCGTTCTTTTTTTTTTAATTAACAAAACAGTGCTCGCTTTTTGCGCTGCATTTCCCGTTATTTAATGGCCGATATTAGTTTTACGACTTCGCGTTTCAATAAAAAAAAGTGTGGCAGTGCTGCGGGTATTTTTATTTTACAGCCATTTTATCGCCGTTGGAATGGCAAGTCGCACGTTTTCCGATGCATTTTAATCAATCTATTCAGTTTTTTTCGCGTTCGACGCAGACTCTCTACTCCATGCCGTCGTGGAAGAGAATTAAGTACTGCATTACGTAGCTTCCGAAAAGCAAAGTGACAGGAAGAAAAAAAAAAAACACGCACGTAAACACTCATCGTCAGCGCACGCGCTTCGCCTCTGTATGTAGGAGTAGGTATACGCTCGGCGCTTCTGCTTCTACAAGACGATTAACAATTAAGCGCCGTGTTTGACGCCGGTAACAGTACCGCCTATTATTTCAAGCAGGAGTGCGCGCTCGCGCGTCCGTTAATCTCATAGGCGCCATACGCTTCTTCTTCCTTTCCTCTATTCTCTCCTCTTCTCTCCACACTCATAGCCATACACCTATACCACATGCAGTCGCACGAAGGAGTTGAGAGTTTCATGCTGGTAGTGCACACGTGAGAATCGTCTCGCTTCGGGTGCGTGCATACTTGTATTTGGTCGATCCCTTTTCGCGTGACTCTTCTGGCCCTGAGAGACGCAGGAAGAATGGCCGTCCCTTCTTTATTTTCGCGCTCGCCTGCTTTTTGAGGGAGAGCTGCTGCAGCGCGCACGCATCACGCGATGTGCGTCTGTGCGTCGAAAAGCGAGGATACGAGAAAATCGATATGCACGAGGGTCCTGTTGCTGCTGCATGCTGCTGCTGCTGCGGCGACTACGACTCGGTTTGCGACGCTTGAGAAATTCACGCGTATAACGTTTCCGTGAGGTATTATTTTTGTTACGCGGAGCTGCAGGCTTCTTTTTGTTGATACAATCGGTAGGTGGTTATTGATGGAGGATGAGTCATGACATTATTCTTAGTTGTTAATCATCTCGGCGATAAGCTCCTTTTTGCTACTTAAAAAAGAGAGACGGGCACATCAGATTAATCGACGAGTTTATTTGCATTGAATAACGAAGGTCACTCGAGGTGAGCTTAACGTCTCTTCTCGGTACGAGCGTTAATTTAATGAAGGTTTCAGCGTAAGTATTTTCAGTCGAAGCGAGTACTTTCTTCAGGCATCTCTTCTCTATCGCGTTATCCTCTCTGGAAATAGGGAGCGAAAAAATCTAGAGCGCAAACAGCGCTACTCCGGAAACTGACTAAAGCCGGCTGACCGCGGAAGCTAAGTATGTCATCGGGCTGATAAAAATATATTGACGCAACATACGTACATTTTCAGAAAGAGAACATCGCATCGCAATTGCTTGTTTGAGATTGCAATAACATGACATCGAAAAAAGAGCTCGAGACTTTTACTCCGCAGCGTACGAGAGGATCGAAAAGTGTCGCAAAACGTGAAACCGTAAATAAACGGCTCAATTACTTAGAAACGCCGGTGACGATAAATCAATCCGAACAGTGCGGAAAATGTCCTTACGATCTGCGAACCGCCGCTAGAGAAAAAAAGTACAACCATAAGCCGTTTGCTCGCCATCATCGATCAATTTCATCGTTATTATTTTTTTCGCCCGCAACAACAAGTCAATAAAAGGCGCGAACTTTTACTTTTGCGCTCGACTCCGTATACGTATATCCCCGTCTCTCCCTCTTTGCCCAGACACGACGGCCTTGCGAGAACGCAAGAGACCGAGATAAGACGCAAAAGGAGCGACGACGGGGGTGTGTGTCGTAAGGGCTTTATCTGGACGTGTATACGCGCACACACGACTTACAGGCGAGTTGATGTATCGCGAGAACACGACCGACTGACATCCTTATAGATGTATAGGAGAGTCTCGGCGTTCGGCCAATATTGGATTAGACGAGCCAGTGCAAATACGCGCGGAGAAAGGAAGACGGAGAAAAGAAGTGTATGTGAGAGGGGAAGGAGGAGGAGACGACTTATTAACCCAGTGACGCGCGGGCTAATCATCATTGACGCGAGCAGACCTTGACTGCGAATCGCGCGTACCTATAAGTAAGTGGTCGGGGTGCGCTCTTCCAAAAAAAGAAGTTATCAGGACGATGTGCGGGATAATCTCCAGAACTTTATGAGGCGTGAAAGGAAAAATTGCGTTGGTCTCGTTGGGATTTTTGTGGATTAACAAAGTATTATGCTACTGTTTGCGCGAGGATTTCAAACGATTGATTAACAGATAAAGATAAAAGCTGCAACTTTATAAATTTGTATTCGACGCTGTTGAAGCTAGGAGACTTTCCGCATTAAGAACAGTAATTATTCAATACTCTTTCCTTTCTCCTACAGCAAACAAACTCGCCGCCGCGACGTCCAAATCAATACCCGCTCGAACAACAAAGTGCGACGATTTCTCGCGATCAGCTCTCATCTAGCCGAGCCATCGGTCTCCATTGGCGCGGCGAAACCACGAAATTGCATGCTCTGCCATCAGCAAGCAAGTCGACGCGCTCGCGTGCTAATACTTGTATATACACTTTGTACACAGGAAAGTCGCGTCTCCTACATCCGAAGCACTGCGGCAAAGGAGGAAAAAGTAAAACGAATAAAGAGAGCATAACGAATAGCCTCCTCGCGCAGATGGTGTAGCGCGAGTGGCGATGACGCCGATCCCTTGAAGAAGAACGCGGACGACATCCCTGAGAACGGATCTCGATGCGGATCTCAGAGACTGGAGATCAGAAGTTTTCGAGGCTGCGGTGCTGCACTTGATCGATCGTTAGAAAGCTGGCTTACTGCTATTACCGATTGTCTTTCTCTCTGTTATAATATATTAATCGATACGCAATTCTCGAGGCGAATTTTTTTCTCCGGAATGCGTTGCCGCTACCTGTGGAGTAGAAAGAGATTCATGAAAATTTCAAGCTTTTACTTCGCGATAGCTTTCCCTCGATCCATCACACCGACGAAATCGGCGCGTCCAATCATTCCCCTTTCGCGCGAAGGTCGTGCGTGGTACTATACCGTACACTTACACGCAAGAGCCGACTATACCTCCGAAGATTGTGTACTTTTACTTGCAAATCGTGAAATCTCGGCGCAGCATCTCACTCTGCACCGTGCGACAGGTGCAGAAAGATAGAGAGAGAGAGAGAGAGAACTCGGACAAGCGAAACGGATGATCGAGCACGCGAGGCCCGTGACGAGGATGACGAGCCTCGGGACGGATTTTCGAGGAAAGAGCGCGAGAGTTTGAGTTTCTACGCGTAGAAGGGGAAACCGCTACTTTGCGGCGCGAAATCGATGACGTGGGATCCGTAGATTTTCGCACTTTTATAACAACCACGTCGCGATTCGCTTGATACATAGGTACGCGCGCGCGCTGGTACGTACCGTTATCCTGTCGCAAGACGTATTTATACTTTGCTTATACGCCGAAATACCGCATAGCGTGAGAAAAACACTCGCAGCAATTATCCAACTGTACAGCATCGCAACGCATACACCGTGCGCGCACAAAGCCAAGAGGGAGAAAAAAAATGAAAAGTAGTCAGCGTAAAATTTACGTTCACTTGACTTCTAGATCGTGAACTTGGTCTATTGCACCAAGCTCGCGCTCGCGCATGGCAAAAATGGAGCACGCTAAATTCCACGTAATTTAGCCTCGCGCACAAAGCAACCGTGAACGCAAAGCAGAGTGACGAGGGGCTGTGCGCTCCGACGTTGCGAAAAGCGGCCTGCTCCGCTGCGGTATAGGTTTTGCGTTCGATCTCTTTTTCAGATGCATAATACTGTGTACACCAGCACTGTTCTATATCTCTGTGTAGTAGAGGTGTGTGTATACTTGTGTACTTGTCTGCGTGTATACCTTGTGGTTGCGCGGTGTCCTCGAGAGGTTGCTGCGCCCGTTGATGAGGACATTGTCGTTGTAAAAGGCGACGTCGCAGGGGGAAGGCGGCCCCACCGAGTACTCGGTGTCCGAGTCGTCGGTCAGCTGGACGGAGTCGATGTTTGATACGATCACGCCGCTGTTGTCGCTGGACTGCTGCAATGCAAAGAGACGTGGTTAGATTTATTGCCGATGAATCTCGATGATAGGGGGAGAATATTATTTTTCTACGTGTATAAATTATCGTTGCGGGGAAGCTCTGCACGAAAACAACATCCCTATAAATACAAAGATGAAGTCGGCTCTATCGATTTCGGCTCGCATGACGCGGCCCCGCTACGACGACGCCTTATCGATGTTTATGGGAAGACAGCCAAGAGCCTCACCCCGATGACCTAAAAAGAAACCCCCGGCGGACGAAAAAAAGGCGCGTTTCACACGGAAAAAGCGTATCGTCGACAGTGATCGCGTCGGAGCGAGTGCGAGAGAAAAACACACAGAGCGGAGCCGCTCACCGCGTCGCGGCGTCGACCCACTTCTACGAAGAGAGCCGCGCTCTCGCGATGAGGCGCAAATCAAATTTAGAGCGATAAATACGCGAAACGCACACATACACGCGCAGAGAGCTGGCGACGATGGCAATGAACTTGCGCGACGACAGTAAACGCAGCCGCAGAAGAAGAACCCGAGAACCACGACACGTCGGGTTCCCACGGAGTTCCATCTCTCTCTCTCTCGCGTATTCGTCGCGACTTAGCTCTCCTCGCGCAGTTTCTCTACGCGTACATACTCGTCGTCTCGCCCTCTGCAGCCGCTTCCTGTCCATTTATTCCACTATTCCTTATCTCCTTTCCGCCGAGGCGTTTTGTGTGTAGTGTGTGCACATCCACACACGCGCGTTGGCTCCTTTTCTCTCTCTCTCTCTCTCTATATACGATTGCGAGCGCGCGCGGGTACTTATCTGGCTCGGCTTTTTTCGCGCTAATCCCTTATACATCTCTCGGGATTTTCGTAATACCCGCGCGCGAAAAATGCTGCCGCTGCAGCGCGATCGCTCCATTTACGATAAGTTACGCAGGAGCTGTGTGGTATAGCGAAATAAGAGCTCGCTGTGCCGTGCGAAAACGCGCTCGTCTTCGCGGGCGGCGATTTTTTTATTCGGACGATTTGAATTTCTGCGCCGCGGAGAGAACGCGCGATGCTGCTGTGGGCACACATGCGAGACGCTGAGAAAATTCCTCAATTCTTGCGTCGAAATTCCGAGAGGAGAGAGAGAGAGAGAAAGAGAGATTTTAAAAGCTGGGTCGTATCTTTTTCCGCGGGGGGAGAGATTTTTCAGCTGATCGGCTGCCTCCGATACTTTTGTGCACCGAGAGAGATGCATCTTCGATGCTGGAATTTTTCTGCCGGTCCGGTTGACTTACAATATTGTGAGATTTCAGATACGAGAGAGAAAAGCTTGATTGGCGAAATATTACACGCTCATTGTTTTTTGCCCGATGTTTTCTCTCTCTATCCCGGGCTGTACCGTAATTAGGAAATCGACGAATTTATCGACGTATAAACAACTCCGAGAGCCATAATTACTCGAGCAAAAAGTCGGGCAGCGGCAATAAAATCCCGAGTCATATTTTATTAAAATATATACATCTATACGCCGTAAAACTTTATAATATCTCTCGCGAGAGAGAAAGAGCGTCGTTTTTTTTAATTTATCGCCAGAGAGTCATTAGTACTTCACTTCCTAATCGCTTTTGACTGCCGATCTTTCGCAAAAAATGCACCAGAGGCTTTCTTTCTCTTTTTTTTTCATGCTGTAAGAGCTGCGAGACAGTAAAGCGCGTCGAGCGTATCTTCGCTTTTTTATTGTGCCGAGAGAGAGAGAGAGAGAGAGAGAGAGAGAGAGAGAGCGCGAGCGATAATGTTTCTGAAAAAAAAATTATATAGACATTATATATAGATCGAGCGCTGATGATAATGCCGGCTGATTACGATTTTTCAGAATAATTACAAAACACACGCGCGTAGTTAGGTAGGCGCTCTTGTGTATCAAAGATGAAGTTACACATATAGTCGGATCAATCGCAGGTAAACGTCGCCGCATCGCATCCAATCGATAAGAAAAAAAAAACCGTCGCGAAAAAGAAGCCTGATGCGGTGAGTACACCCGCGTCCCCACACATCGCAATCAATTGTAGCCCCGATATCCGATCGGCGCTCGGTTTATTCTTCGCCTCTAAATTGATATCCTATCTTCGATGACTCATCGTTATACGCGCTACTCTATACACAACGCACAGCAGAGCACGCGCGCGCGTTGCACTCGCGGAACTCGAAAATTATTTTTCACTTTCCTCTCCTCCTCGACAACGACGCAGCGCTTTTGCGTAATTTTATTATACATGCGCTGCTGCAGAAATAGCAGCGTAAAAACTCGCCTGCACTCTGCACTACCTATAACTCAGCGATAGCTCGTATATTTCAGACTTTTACGCATATTCCCCGAGCGCGCGCGCGTGCGACGCAGTTGTAAAATTAAATGCTCGTGCGCAACGAAAGTGCATTATACGCGCGCTTGCAGAGCGAGAGAAGAATAGGCACAGGAAAAATTGCGCTCTCGCGAGATGATCGGTAAAGTTTTTACGGCCGAGGCACGAGCGATCGCGCCGAAAGTTTCCTAACGATGCCCGGCCAATGATACAATAATAAAACGACGGACGTAAAAAAGCGGATAGGTATAATACGTATGCATAAAACGAGAACGCTTTTGAAAGGCGCTCGCGCGATTATCTTTCAGGGCTCATTGACTGCTGCTGTCGTCGACGTTCCTTCCCTACTCTTCTCTCTTCTCTCCTTTCGATCCGCAGCTGAGCGGCTGCTGCTGCTGCTTTTCGGATGCATAAATTTGTCGAGCGTTGGCGACGTCGTTTCTTTTTCCTTCTCCTCCTCTATATATATCCATGAATGTATGCAGTATGTGGCTACGAGGCGTCGGAGGCGATTTTCAACGATGAATGCCGGAAAATTCGTGAAAGCATCGTCGCTGCGGAGGAATGACTCTATGCATCAGTACGACCAAATGCAAAACGAGCGGAGCGTATAGTCGTCGTCTCCATTCCAGGAGAGAAACGCTCGGGAAAAAATCTCAAAACTTCAGGCTCGACAAACGAGTTTTCATTCGAGTTAGTCCCGTCGTCGTCGGCGTCACGAGAAATTCAAATAGGGAACGAGAGCCGCACGAGATTTCTCCTCGTCCGTTTTTGAATCGATCGCGCGCGCTAATACAGCTTTGATACGAGTTTTCAGTATACAGCTGGAATCCGAGCGGCAGAAACTTTTCGATATACTTATGAGTGACGATCGTCTTTTTCTGTTTACGTCGTCGCTCGCAAAACGTCGAGTGTTTACGATGTAACAAAAGTATCCTTCCCCCTCGTTACTATAGTCGAAGTATCTGTACTTATACAATGACGAAAACGAATGACAGTTTATATTGTGCGCGAAATGCAACAATTGCTCGACTTCCTACCACGCTTTATTACTGTAGTTTAAATGCCGCTCGATTGTCACGCTTAATTGCATATTTTCCATTCAATTGTAAATTATCCTTCTCTCTCTCTCTCTCTCTCTCTCTCTCTCTCTCTCTCTCTCTCTCTCTCTCTCTCTCTCTCTCGCGCGCTTTCTGTGCTATCCTTCCCTCTCTATACACGCTGTGCCACGTTTTTGCGACGCTGTTTTTCGCTCGAGCAGCCATGACTAGATGATTCTTTTATTTCTGAAAGCCTCATTATGCAATTGGCTATCGTGTAATCGAAAACTTTTCTCCCCTCGGAAAGCGAGGTGAAATCAAAAGTTCTGCTGTATACACATCGTCACGTACGTCGCAGTACACAAAGAAAAAAAAACAAAAATAATCACGATGGAAATATTCTTCACGTTGAAAGCGTGTATATGTACATCAGCAGCAGCAGCGAAGAAGCGCGAAGGGGGGAACGGCCCCGCGAGAGGTTCCGCGTAAAGTAACGTGCCACTTTCCGTAGTGTCAACAAATTGTAAACCGTGTCGCGGAACGTTCACAACTTATCCGTTCCATCGGCGCGAATCTTCGCTCATAAAATTAATTTAGGACAATTTCCTTTTCCCCCGGCTGTGGATATATACTCAAACATCCGAGAGAATGAGAGAGACCTCTCGAGCCCGGCTGCAGCGCTGTTATTATTCCACGACGGCGACGATGTACTCTGAGCGGGAATTTCTGTTTTCTTTTGTTAGTAAAACGATAATGTTAGCTTTTTCTAAAAAAAAGAGTTGAGATTTGAAATTTGTATGAATGAGAGGATAGCTATTGAGAAACGCATCCTTGTTTTATAAATATAAATGAAAGCAGAAAAGGATGTTGATAAAAAAAGTCGGCCTTACCCTTGGTTTATCACGCTTCCTCTTGATGATTAAGCCGTCGTTCTCGATGTAGTCGGGAACATCTTTCCTGTTGCTGAAGTTGAAAACCATCGTGTTGTTCTGCTGATTCCACGGCTTGGAATCCCAAAGGCCACCACTGGAGTTATTTTTCTTCACTGGCTGTATTTCCTCAGCACTTTTCAAACTCACTACTACTTTTGTGGGCTGCTCGATGCTCTTCACGCGGTTGATCAAGTTCTTCTCTATCTCCCGGTTGCTTAGATTCTGTTGGGGTAACTGAGTCTTGGTGGAGACCAAAGGTCTGATGATGCCTATTTGCTTTTGAGGTGGCGAGTTTGACGTCTCTGACTTTTGGGTTCTTATGGTTTTCGATTCGTTACCTTGTGAAAAACTTGTGGTGGTCGTTGATTTGATAAGGCTCAGGCTTGAGATGGCGCCAATAGGCTTGTTCTCAACAATATTGACATTCTCTTCTTTGTAAATAATTTCATCCATTATCTCCTCCTGGAGTCTCTCCTGAGGTTTAGTGGGAGACTCGGCAGCTGTTGAGATGATTTCCGAGACAAGAGCTACACTCTCCAATTCCAGAGAACAGGGAGACTTGCATTTCTCTTCTACTAATTTTGATGATGCAACCTCGCTCTCTGGAGAATTTTCCTCAGCTGGCTGTGGAGTGGAGGCAGACCTGGGCAAGTAATTCTTGATCGCAGGATGATCGTTGAAACTAAACTGCACCGTCATTCCTGCTTTACTTATATTATCCAAAGCAGATTTAGAAACTGTTCTAGGGCTATCAACTACTGATTCTACACTTTCATCAAAACTTTCAACGAGCACAGTTGATCCTGGTGAAGAAGGAGTGGAGTCACTTAGCTTAGACACTTCATTCGCAGCTTCTTCTGCATTTTGATTATTCATTTCTACCGTAGTTTCTTGCACTTGTTCCACAGAAGGCTCGTCCTTCTCTTTTTCAAAATCGAGTTTTGGCAATTCCGGTACAGGAAGTTTGGGTTGGTCGTTTGTATTATTTGAAATTGGCGTAGAATTCACAATAGGCTTCTGCATGAAACTGGAAGGTGATTTCGGTATATCTGGCTTTGGAGACAATGGTGATTGGATCTTGGGTGGTGAAGTTCTTGGCGATGGAATTGGTGTTGTCGTGGGTGATTTTATATCTAGTGAAGACACTTTTGCTCTTACTGCCGAGGGCTCTGGGCTTGGTACCGGCGAGAATTTGAACTTGTTGTAAGAAGGCTCTGGCGACGAAGAAGGAGAGTAAGACTTCTCTATCTGCTGGAATTTGCTAACTACAGAGGAGACGGACTGCACTATAGGCTCCGTGATGACACCGTCGTTGTGATACGAATCTTGACTGTTCTGCTGTTCAATCAGCTCAGCAGTAGGCTTGCGCTGGATGATTATCTTCCTGGGAGAAGTGGACATCTTGGAATTACCATTGACAAAGGGTTTTGGTTGTAGAGGCGGCTTTGGAATGATTTTCTTTTGGTTTTGAGCCTTGAACGTGTCGTTAATAGTCTTAAAGGTAGCAACTTTCACGGCGACTTCACCCTTGGGCTTGAGCTTCTTGACAGAAGAGCTCTCAAAAATGCGCATGTTGTTTTTGACTAGATCCGGCGGTGGTCTCTCAGTGTCTGCCAGCACGGGCTTCACTCTCTTGGGCTTGTTGATGGGTTTCAGTCTGTCCTTGTCAAGGCGGTTCTCGATCTTCACCGTGGTTCTGTCGACCAGGATAATGTGATCGTTCTCCTGCTTGAAGATATTGGGCGCAAGGCGGCTGGAGTGGTTCTGGGTGACAGCCTCCTCGGGTGCAGAGTTGTACCTCATGAGAGTCTCCACGCTCCTGGCCCTCTTCATGGACTCGTTGCCCCGGGCGGCGTTCCTGTACCTCTCGACTTTGGCGGCGGCGCCTGTGACGTTCTTTTTGGCATACCTCCTGGTCTTCTCAGCAGCCTCGTCCTTGTGGTCCAGCAGGTCCTCGAGACTCGCGGCTCTCCTGAAGCACTGCACCGACGCGCGGTTCTTGTTCATCTCTCGCAGAGTCATGTTGAGGTACTTGCTGCGAAGCTTGTGCACGATTCCGGGCCCGTACTGCAGCTCCTCGGAGCTGTCGCTCTCGCAGTCCTCCTGCTGCTTGGTCCTGGAGGGCGCGACGATGTCGAGCTTGGCGTTGTTGGTGGCCCGCATCTTGTTGGCGAGCTCGACGATGTCGAGGACTTCCTTGGAGGCGGCTCTGCACTTGCCGCTGGCTGGCGGCCTGCCACCGATAAGCTCGTCCTCGTCGGTAGATAACGGAGCGGCGTCCGGCGCTTCGAGACGCATATCTGAGGCTGCTGCTGCTGCTAGAGGCGCTGCAGCATCGTCGGCCGACGACGGTATGGCTGCTGGCGCGTTGTTGCTCGGCGGCGAGTCCGGCGCGGCCCCACTACCGCTGGTACGCGAGGAGGTGGTGGTGGTGGTAGCGGTGGACGACCTAACTAAACTGGCCGAGGTAGAGGTAGCAGCGCCGTTGCTGGCCGCAGCGCCGAGGAGCTCTCTCTGTTTGCGTCGCTGGATGAGCTCGCGCTTCCACTGGGGCACTTCGACGAGGTCGACGCTGCTGCAGGTCGAGGAGGTCGGACTCGTGAGTTCGGCGGCAGTGCCGACAACGCCGCCGCTGCCGATGGAAGCCATCTTCCCGAGCTTGGCGCGCGCGAGCCTCTCCCTTTCTCTCCTTTCTCTGCCCCTCTCTTTCTCTCTCACACGCACTTGCTCGCGCTCTCCTTTTCTCGCTCCCGCCGTTTGTCTCGCTGCTCCCCTCGGCTCCGGCCGCGCGCAGATTATATACTCTTGCGTGCGTGTGCGCGCGCGCGCGCCCGCGCCTTTATGTATGTATACACGATTTAGCTGTACAGCCCACGGATACACGATTTATATATTCGATACAGCGCGCACCGAGAGTATAAACTTTCTATTTCAATTCCATTTCCTTTGATTGTTGTGTTGTGCTCGGGCGGCAGCAGCGGCGACGGCTACACCTCCTCCCCGCGGCACTTTCATTTTTGATCTCTCGCCGATCTGCATATACGCAGCGTATGCTTGTTATATACTCGAACGTCGAACTACACAAGCTGCGTAAACACGCTCACTGTACACGCACTGCAATTACGATGCGTTATCGCCGCCGCCGCAGTGGATAATATCTCCATTGAAGCTCGTCGTCGCAGCGTCGGAGCCGCTGGCCCACTACACTGCTCTTCCCGTGCTGCCGAGCGCCCAACCCTGCTGTGCTGCTGCTGCTGCTGCAGAGTCGCGAGTAAGTATGTGTACACAGTGTCAAGCTCGCCGCGTCGACGTCAGTAGTGTGTATGCGCGAACTTGCGTCCTTTTCTCTCGCCGCCGAGTGAGAGCGAGCTCCGCGCTAGAGAGCACCTGCGCGTGGGAGTGTGCGTGCGCACTGTGCGCGAGAGACTGTGATCGGGAGGACTACATATGGGGTTCCTGTGCCGCCGCTTCTCGCTCCCTGCTCTCTGTACACTCCGTGTGTACTTACTCGCTGTGCGAGAGAAAACTGCCGCCGCTGCTTTCGCGCGTACGTGTGTACCGTACGTTACATATGTGTGCGTATGCTGGTTAACTGGTTATAAGGCACCTAGAGCCTTTTTGCTTTCTTCGGGTTGCCGTATTGCGCGCCGTCGCCGAGTGTCATTGCACCGGGCGATCTGAAATTGAAACGTGCATACGTTTTATATATATATATCCGTACATATTACGTTGATTTATTAATTTTGTTAATTTCGCATCGGAGCTTGCGAACTTACTACATACCGATGTATACCCGCCGGCGACGTCATCATCTACTATCTCTCGCGGGCTGCCACACAGCCTGTGTATCCAATTATCGAAAGGCAGTAGCATTTTACATTATTATTCGACAGCTATCCCGTGCGTTACGTAACGCCCCAGATATTTCGCAACGGCGAGTAGTCAGTCGCGAAATTGCGCGCCATATCGGTGAACCGCACACGAAATGTATATCATAATATCTATAAGTGAATGATGATATCCTCGGATTTTCTCTCTTCTGCGCACACACGTTATCATGACGTTTTGCGGAGCCTTTTCGGAAAATTACAATACGCGGCGGGAGAGTGTGTGGTGTAAGCTCTAAGCGGTTTTTTTATCTCGTTTATAATTGATGCAAATGAGCGACGGCGGCGTTCGTAAAAGTAAATTTGCGAAGAAGTTTATACAATAAACGATAATTCACGCGTGTACAGCGTGATCATGAAACCGAACGCGACTGTTCTTTCGCAAGTAATCGATATTTTAGCAGAAGGTTTTTTTAAATTTTTACCATAACTCGGTGTTTTAACGGGTTATGCAGTTTTCAAGTACTTACCTCTTGTAATGGCGCGCCTTTGTCCGCAGCAGCAGCTCGCAAAGTTTGCTCTTCCGTCAAGTGTTAATATACCGCAATCAGCGTTTACGATCTTCTCGCACTCCTGCAGAAGACGAGGGACGCATCTCTCTCGGCGCCGATAAGCGAGATACAACATGTGCGGGCGCCTGCCTCCGGATCGAGTGCATAGCGCGGAAAAGTGTGTGTCAAGTACAGCCTGTATAATTTATAGCTACGTATGCGCGCGCGTGAGACCGTTGCATCCCGCGTGTTTTCGAATAATACTCGTGCACGGTGCAGTGCATCAGCAGCGCCGCGCGGTCACGTCGTCTTCTCACGCGGACTACTTGGAACCGCGGAACACAAAGAACCAGTTTCGCAACGGGAAGGGAACCTGATTCCCTCTCTCTTCTTCTCCCGACGCGGATTGCGATGCTTTTAGCTCGTTATTGAGGATTATGCATGTGTAGGTGCAGCGCCTAATACGGGACGATAATACTTTGCGTGCGCGTCGATGAGTTGCACGAATTGATTAGATACTGTTAGGTATACGGTTAAAAGCGTTTTGAAGCGATGATCCGCGCACGGCTATTTCGCAGCACATGACGAAATTTACGATCGCGATATCTAAATATCTAATCAGGAAGTGTATCGCGCAGTTCGTCATCTCGCGCGTGCGTATAGGAACGATGGCGCTGCGAACGCTTTTTCGCAGGAATTGGAGCTGCACGAAGTTCGCGAATAATTTGTATAAATCGTATCGGAAAAAAATTAGATAATTGCGGAATCGTTATAAAAGTTTGTAATCGCAAGTAAAAAAATTGTCAGTTTATTAGTTTATTTATAAAAAATCAAAAACTTTTTACGCCGCGAGAAAGTAGAAAAATACGTTTTTCTTGTAAGATATTGATCTGAGAACATTGAAACCACTGCGAATCGTTTGTAAATTAATTACCGATTCTGTAAATATTGCCTTTATTGCGTTATTCGCTATAGATACTGATTAATAAATTAATTATTTTTTCGTCAACTATGCTACACCAATTCGGGCGGTTCGTGTACCATATTCCGTTCGATGATTCGAATCAGCTGTTCCTATATCGTTACGCACGTGTACTGCAGTGACTATATAATATACGACAACAACAATAAGTCGGTTTGTGCAAGTGCATCGCGGATTCAGAAGTGTGTACAGTGCAGCGATGGTCTCCTGGTGCAACGGCCTCTTCAGGGAGTATTGGCTTTCAATCTTATTCTAACTTTAATAAGTCCAGAAGTAGTGAAAGTGTAAATTACTAGGTCATAACCTACAAATTATATACTCCATCATAATATCTCTTTTATTTATTTAATAAAGTCTAGATAACAAACGGGTTTTTATACTGCAGTAGTCGATTCTTTATTGTAAATAAAGTCACTTATGGCAAAAATATTTTAATTATTAATGTTTTTATCATTTTCTATGTCTCATTTTTTGAAATCTAATCAATATTAGATATTTTTTAATAGAATTTCATGCCTAGTTCTATCACTTTTTATCATTACTTTATTACTTTTACAGTAATCTTCAATAACACCAATCAGTCTACGTGCCATTAGATCATACTTGGATAGAAGAGCTTACCGTTGTAGCTACTACTGTTATAACTACAGGTATGTCCTATCGTACAAAACATTTTGAACCTTCAATGGCTAACTTATAACAAATATTAGGTGCTTCAAAACATTGTAATCAGGGTGACCAGACCTGTCGTCACTTACTATCATTATATTACAAAAAATATTAATTGAGATTACATAATAATTTCTTTGTTGATTTTTGAAATATCTGAAATCGTAAACATCTCACCACATTACTAAATAATCACATAAATAACATTTGGCCAGGTCTGGTCACCTGGCTCATTGAAATATCTTGTGCAACATACTAATTCATTTATTTTTCATCGAACGAGCAAACTGTTCCTGCATAAGTTCCTGCACCACTGATGTCTCACCGGTATCCACTCTTATTTGTGCTGCTGTGCGTATTCACTGGAGTGAAGTCTTCAATACTTATTGAATTACCTTTCGCCAAGAGTGTATCATGAAGGACATTTTCAGAACAATACATATAATATAACAAAGTGATCAAAATATTAAAATTATTAATTTTTCAGATTCGAGGCCGTCAACTTTGATGGTGTAAACAACAGTGCGACTGATGCAGTGCAGGACAGCTGGATAGCTGTTTCATCTGTTTCAAGAGTGAAGACCGCTGTGTTACAAGTGAAAGTGCGAAAGTGTTCTTAGGGGGATGAAATAGACTTAGGGATTAGAATGTGAGGGAGTAGGATTAGTTTAGAATAGTGTTATCAAAATAGGATACAGAGCGTATTATCAGATGAAAATTGAAACTCTAAGTTCATTAATTAGAATACATAATGTTTTGTTTAATAACTTTCGAAAATGTCACTGAATATTTTGTTTCAATTTTCATCTGCTCAGACTTTGGCAGGATATATGTTATTTTGCGAGTAAACTTTAGAAAAGCTAATCACAGAGGATCTGTCAGGACTAGCTTAAATAAATCTGTGTTCTGCCATATTTTTAGGTCCAGAAGGTGAAAATAGAAAATTCAACTCAAGTAATTATGACCATCTGGTCCTAAAAATACAGCAGAAAGTAAAAAAAGAACTTGTAAACGCTTAGAGATACTCCATCTCAGCAATTACAGTTGCAAAGAGAAAAACCGTGAGCAGGTGTTTAGGTGATCATAGGAACCGAATATAGATAAACGAAAATTGCCATGATAGCTATAGTTTCCTAATGATTAACATAACATCTGTACAAGTTTTTAGACCTCTAGATTAAAAACTACTTTAATAGTATTGTCATTATGTTCAACAAGTTTTGTATATCCTTAAAAAAAGTAACTACCATAGCAATTTTTATTTATCATTGTCAGTGACTTTTATTGAGGTATTTTACTTAATTTTAAAGTGTGGAAAAGCAACAATAATTTTGAACAATTATAAATAATATAAACTTAAAAATACTTCAATTTGTTAATATGCAAATAATTTCTAATACTTGAAAGGAAAAATTATTGTTAAATACTAAGGTATAGCTTGAGTAACAATGCTTTTCTATACTTGAAATTATACTAGATAACAGTAATGCAAGTCTCAAAGGTTAATAGATTCTCTATAAAAAACCATCACAGAAATGTGAGTCGCAAAGTGAAAAGCACGAGTGGGTTTACAGGTAATCATCTATACAGGATAAAGTTAAATAAAAACTGCCATGGTAATTAGTTTTTAAATAATTTTTAAAACGTCTGTACAAAATTTCAGCTGTCTAGTTCAAAATTTATTGTTATTTTTTTGTCAATGGGAAGAAAGTCATAAGTCAAAATAAGCAAGAATTTTCCAGCCATTTCTATTGCTTTTGACGTACAGCTTTGAAATTTTGTAAAGATGTTTCACAACTTATTAGAAAACTATTTACCTGATCAGTTTTTATTTAATTGTATCCTTTCTTTATGTTTATCCGAAGCCCTATGCTCGGCTTTTTAGTTTGAGGGGGTGATTTATTATAAAGAGAACCTCTAAAATGCAGTGACTTATACTAATGCGTGTTCAATGTTTTCCTTTTTTTTTTACTGCTAAAAGGTACCATTAGTTAACCAGTTACCTTAGAAATTTTTCAATTATATTTAAAAATTATTAAGGATTTAGACATCCCTTGTAACAAGACTTTTGTAGGAAATCAAACTTCCAAAGTGAAAAGCCGTATGCAGGTCTCCAGGTAAAGGTACAGAGAGGATAAATTTAAATAAAAACTGATAAGCTTAATAGTTTTGTAATGAGTTGTAAAGCTTTTGTTCAAAATTTTAGAGCTCTACAATTAATGACAACTCTCAAGTATCGTAATAAGCAAGATTAACATTTCAGTCATTTCTCTTCTTTTGAACGTAGAGCTCTGAAATTTTGCACAGATGCTTTAAAACTCATTCCATAACTATTTACCTTATCAATTTTTATATAATGTTATATTTTCTTTATGTTTACCTGAAGCCCTATGTACAGCTTTTTGATTTGAGTAGGTGATTTGGTTCAAATAATTTTGTTAAAATGAATCTCTTAGCTGCACTGACTTCTCTTGGTGTGTATTCACTTTTTTTATAATTTTTCATACAGTTCACCTTAGTATTTAACAATAATTTTTTAAATCGTGAATGTTATAATTAACTAACAAAATGAAAAGTTGAAAATTTTGTAAAATTCTAACGTAAAAACTAATTATAGCTTCATATATTAAAATACCCTCGAATTTTTTGTATGCAATCTGACGAAAAGAAGAGGAAAAAATTATGTACAATAAATATTTTTACACTACAATTAAATAAATGTATTTATTAATAATCATGCATTAATTATTTTTTAAAACAGACTGCCAGTGTTTCTTGCAATATAATTGTACATTATCTGCGACGATGATCTCTGAAAAATAATACAAGATTTTATAAAATTTCCTATACGTTAATATTAATTGGGACATCAGTAATTCAATTTTTACTAACCTCTAGTTATACCTTGTTATCAAATTCTATGTAAATTAATATTGCTCCGTTTAGTGATGCAGCTTTATCGCTGATTCTGATAGGTTTGCTGGATTCTTCTGTGTTATCATACTTTAACCAAAATCCTTGAATGCCTCTACAACAAGCAAAATAGTGCCTTGTTGTTTGTTCTCCTAAAGGTTCTTGAAAACCAATTATTCCCATCAAAATAAATGATTGTTCTTCTATTTTTATGTGTGATACTAATTCACCTAACTTGAGTAAGCATGATCCACTATTTTTGACTGTGTCTTCAATATCAATGCATAAAATATTTTGTATTTTAAAATCTGCTATAAAAATCTTATGACCACATTTATCACATTTATCTGGTATATGAAGGTGTTTAATAATATTTTCTATATAATTTTCAGACATTATTTCTGTAGATGACATATTTATACATTTTTCATGTCGATATGATATGATGTTACACTGGTTACATTCATACTTATCAATTATGGTTGATGGCATAATTCTTTTATAAAATTCACCAATAGATTGTCTCCAACAAAACTTTTGACTTGCTGAGCCACAAAGCCTGTTCGACAAATTTCACTCTCAATGAGCTTAGCTGTCTAAAGTTGAAATTCTCAACATATTTTTGAAGAATGTTGAAAAACTCTTCAGTGATTTCCTCTATTGTATAATTTGTTGGTTGAGTTATAAAATTTTGAAATTTTTGGATATTACAATAAGCTGAAGTTAATATTTTTAAAAGACTATCAAAAGGACTTGAAGTAGCAAGAATTCTTCTTTGTTTATTAATCTTATTAGATGTAGATTGATTGGAATTTTTAATAACTTGACGTTTTATAGAGGATTGTGTTGGTTTTTGTTGCAACAAATAGATATCCTCACAAGGCCTAAGAAACTTTCCTCTATTGAAATTATTTTTTGCAATTGCAGATTCTGATTTCTGAACTTTTTTATTACTCTTACTAGTGTTATTGTTTTGTTTAGTAACAGCATTTTGTTGAAAAATTTTATTATCGTGCTTATCATGCACATATTGTGATTCAACTTTTGTATTTTCATTTTCAATGGGAACCAACTTTTCAGATATTACTGCATGTGTGTGTGAGATATGATTATCATTATTATCTTGGCAAACAGAGTCTATAAATGTATTGATATTCAAACTTACTTCTTCAAAATCAACACCATCACTATCATTATTAGTGTCTAGTATACTTTCATCATCACTGCTTGAAGAGTTTTCTGAATTGTTTTCCTCTTTAGCTTTTACTCGATAATTATTAAGACCCATCCAATTTTCTTCATACTGCATGTAACTATAGTCAAAATATTTATCTTTTGTTTTTCTACTTGCTTCTGAATGAATAATCTTTCTTAAATATTCTAACTTTTCATTCTCATAATCAATATTTTTTAATAAATATTCATTTAGTCTTGGTGTTGATTCGAATTTTAGTGATAAGTATCTATCAAAGTCAACTTTATAACTATCTAATAGTGCAGTAAAATCACAGGATGAACTTGTAATGCTATTTTGTTGTATAATATTTGACCAAAGAACAAATTCCATACAAAGTTTCATCAATTCTTCGCAAAATTGTGGATTATAAAACACATTATTTTCACATGATTGATCATTTTGTGTAATCATTATTTGATTAGCTTCTATAAAAATATTCTCTATAAAGTCTTTAATGCATTTACACTTATCACAGTTAATTTTGATAACATTATCAAGGTCTACAATTTGTTTGAATTTATTCTCTATTTTTTCTAGTTCTTCATTGCTATAAAGTGTTTCCACATTTAATTCTTGTATTTGTAACTTAATAAGCTCAAAATTCTCATGTGTAATTTTACTTTGATATTGACTACTGGAGACAATGAAGATGCTTTTTAAATTGCGTTGAAAATCATCTAAATTTTGTTGTAAACTTAGTACAATAACACAGTAAAGATGAAATCTCTTTACAGATGGAAGTTGTATCCTGTTGATGCATTCCCAATATTTTATTTTGATAATCAAAAATCTGTTGTGAGTATAAATAATAACTCTCGGTAATATTTGAGCTTTCCCAGTTAAATAATCGTAACACAAAAGCAAATATTCTTCGTATGGTAAGTACTCATTGAAAACTTCATTTGCTGTAAGATAATGATGTGTGTAATAGTCCAAAACTAAAAATTTTGGAATTGCTAAGCCACTTCGGATATTTTCACCAAAGAATTTATTAAATAAGGATGTTGAGTAATCTTCAGTCGATAATTGACACAAAGGTACAAATGTATTAGACACCACTGTACCTAATTCAAAAATTTCCATTCACAATCGCATCCTGGAGTAAAGGTCACGAGTCGCCTCATTCAACAGCAGTATACGTTTGGCCCAATATGAGCCGCGATATCGCTGTTTGGTGCAAATCGTGCCTCGACTGTCAGCAATCTAAAGTCACAAAACATAACAAATTCCTACCTAACCATTTTGTCACGCCAGACGCGAGATTCGATTACGTACACTTGGACTTAGTTGGCCCATTTGCCAATAGCCACGGCTACACTCATCTCCTTACGATCATTGATCGATATTCAAGATGGCCGGAAGCAATCCCAATCATGGACACAACGGCAGCAACAGTTGCTCGTGCCTTTTACGACAATTGGATCTGTCGGTACGACTCACCAACCACGGTCACCACAGACCAAGGTGCTCTATTCGAATCGAGACTTTTCACCGAACTCCTGTCGGTGAACCTGGAGCAACGAGCGAAGCGCGCCCGGAGCTCGAAGCTCGCTATGCACACGAGCACTTCTTACTCTCTACGAGAAAAGCGTATTGGGTGACCGGTGACCGCAGCGAAAGCTCGCACTTTCAAGAAATATTCACCTTCAGTGAGTTTCCACGAGCAGCAGGGATCCGTTTACGCCCAGCATTAGACCCGCGCCGTTCGAAATCCGCGGCTAAAAGAAAAAAATAAAAGCTTGCCGTACGCGAGTCGGAGGCTACCGCAAGTTCTCTGTATAGCGGCCGTAGACTTGCGTGAAGTCATTGCGTTCGTTCAGATAGTTCCAATTAATTCTCAGCGGCGACTTTACGCAACTCTCGCGTAGACACATCCGAAAGCCAAAGCTTGTGGCCGGCCTCGTGCTTTTGCTCGTGAGGTCAGAAACAATAACTAAAGACTACAAGACAAAAGGAAGGATAAAGAAGTGGATACAACAGAACAGCTAATACCAGTTTTGTAAACGTTATGACGACAATACGTGATGGAGAGAATATTCAGAAAAAATATTGCAAACGCTGGGGTTGACCGGCATTAGCACCGAGACCTAATCTAATGGTTACGAACACGTCGCAGCAGCAATTTTAACAATTATTTTAGTTTTCAGTTAATTTTAAGCAAATTTTATAAATTTTTTTGTATTCCAGACCGGCGAACAGGAAATATTTTCCTCTGCTGGATTAATTTTTATAATGTATCCCATTTTTTAATAGAGGCCAGAGAAAGGCTGAAAGTTGATGTAAAGAGAGATGAATCCCATAACAAGCTGCAAGGACAAAGGCACGAAATGAATGAAAGTGAAAGTAGGCATATAAATAAAATCAAAAGTATAAGGCTCTTATTGCTATTAATTATTATTTATATTAATTAACTGGTTTATTTTGTATTCTCTTAAACGCTCTTCTCACAATACGTAAAATTAACAATCAAGTCAATTGTTGTTTTAAATATTAAAATTCTAATCAATATTACTATAAAGGTACAACAAAATATGTTTCGATGCATTTCAAAAATATATTAGTAAATTATGAATTAAAATCTATTTATATTTCCACAAATTTCTCCATTCTTTTTTCGATGTTTCAAACTTGAATTTTTTCAATTATAGAAATTTTCGTAAACGTAATTAAAATACGATGTACTACCGTCTTCCGTACTACTTTTGCTCAGTATAAAGTGATACTTGCTTGTTGTAGAGAACTTTTCGCGTAAATAGACCTTAAAGTTGCCCATGAACATTGTTTTCGTGCGATAGCAGTGGCGAAGAATCTTAAGGTCCTTCGAGTTGACGCGATCGGTGAAAACCGCTAGAAATTTGAGCTGCTTGTAATCTAGTAGCAGAGCCTTGAGCTTAAAAGGACCACAGTTTGTTAACTTAAGCACTTGAATAGTCCTCGGAAAACGCAGGGTCTTTTGTTTCGTGACGCCGAAACCGGGCAAGTCGACGCTCAATTGTCGAAGGTTGGGCCAGCCGTCGAGCAGGTTTTGAGCGGTGGAGTACAACTTGTCGGCTTGAACGTTTCGCAGTAATTCTTGATCGATCGTGCCGAAACGCAGCAACTTACTATTGTACGGTAATCGACGCAGCGTGTCGAGGACGTTGTGATTCTCGCAGTTGCTCAGATCCAAGTGCAAATTTTCCAAATTCGGCAAGTGCAGGAGAAACGAGTAGTCGTAATTGCACGCTCTCATCAAGGCTAGGCTGCGCAAAGACACCGGAAAAACGTGAGGGAGCAAGAGCGAGTCGGGGAAGAGCTCGTAATCGTAAGTGACGATACAGCGTAGTTTTGGCAAGGAGGCGATGCTAGTCGCGAGCTCGTCGTCGCGAAGCCTCGAGAGAGCCTGAAGCGCGAAGCCGTTGCAGACGAGCACTCGCAACTCCGGAAGTCCGCGGATGCAATCGAGGCTTATCAAGCTGGCTTCCAATACGTTTAGAAACTTCAATTTTTCGAAATTCTCCACTTTCGGATCGTTGTCTTCTTTGCGATACGTATAGCAGGATAAATCGATACACAGACCCTCGATATCCTTCGGCAAAGTCGCGTCGCGCAGACTCTCCAAATCATCTTCGACTATGGCGTAGTTTGCCAGGTGACCCGCGCAATCGTCGAAACGCTTCCAGCCGGGATGATTCTCGTAGAAAACGCGTTCGAACACCCAAATGTCCAAATGTTCGACGTCCTTTGTCGACGCCGCAGCAGCTGCAACCGCCATCTGCAAACGAAAAGCACAGAGTTAGATTATTATAGATGCTTCGATGATTGATAGTGGTGATACATAATAGTATATTATGACACTGTTGTGGGAGATGGTTTTCTACCTTGCTCGAGGTTTTTCGCACTTGCTTCGCTCGTGCAAAAAACCTCGAGCAAGGTAGAACAACTCCTCCCACAACAGTCTCATACGATATTTTATAGCATGACAACCTCAAAGTCGACAATAAAGTTGGCATTTTGAGGTTAGCGTGCTATAAATTAAATATTAATGAATGAAAGCTATGAGTTTTCTGAGTTGTAGATGTATAGCCTGACTCTTTGTTTAAAGAGGGTGACTGAGGTAGTGTTGCTTATGTGTGCATGGTGGTTGTGGTAGTGAGTTCCAAAGATATGAGGCGCTTATATGGAATGAGTTCCTCAGCGTCTCTGTGGCGAAGAGAGGGAGGGAGAGAGAGAGAGAGAGAGAGAGAGAGAGAGAAGTTCTGAAAATTAGCAACGTCGAACAACGTCGAATGGCTGTAAATTCTCTTACCCTTATTTTTTACGCGGAAAGATGTGATTCGCTAACCATTCAGTCTTGTTCTTTGTGAATTGGAGGTTCAGCGACGTATCTTTTTCGGTCCCTTTTCCGTTTCTGTCGAACTCGACGCAATGCAGTACCTGGGTTTCGCCCTTGCATACAGCCGACGAATCTGGACGTGTATTCAGCTGATTTCTCTCATCATAGTTGACTAGTTTGTTTCAAGAGACTAAAGTAGAAGCACTCTTGCAACAACAAAAAAAGTGACAATGGCCAACGATCATCAACGATGAAACGCGAATCTTGCGATCGCCAACGCGGTCGGACCCGGACTGAGGTCCGCTCTTGTTCTCCCTTATGAGACGCGTCAAGCTTTCAATAAGGCCTTTGTCTCTACCCTTATCGCTGTTTACATTTCGCTATCTTTGACTCTTCTGTTTCATTCTTACAATTCCTTCTACACTCCGCCAAGATGTTTAGGCTAGCGGCATTCCGCCGCACCTTACTCATCGGTAATAAGTGCGGAACTGACCGATGTGGTTCTGATGAAACGCGCCGGTGTCGGTTGCTTCACGCTAAATCCTTTTTTTGAGGCTTGATGATTGCTGCGAATGATGCAATAAGGCGCCGGTGGCGTTGGCTTCGCGCAAAAGTCCAAAATCCCGCGGCGAGGGCTTCCACGTTGCGCAACAAAGCGTTGCTTTTTCCAAAACGCGCCGGCGTGCCTGCACGCGTTTGGAAAGTCACGAGAAAGGAGAACTTTTCCTTCTCGAATCGTCTCACATTTCCTCGTGGGGAGGATGTGAGGAAGATGTGTGGCGATGGTGATGTCTTTGTGTTCGCCGGCGTGCCAGCACGAACACAAAGGAAAGATGGCGGTGGTCGCGTCGACCCGTTGCTGTCCGCCGAGACGCGCTGAGAGGCGTCGTTGTCCGCTGCTGGAGAGCCGTGGAGCTGCGTCGTTCGCTGCTCCTGGTGATGTTGCAGTCGGGGTCACCAATGTCGGGATGACGTGGTCGGGGTGAACAGAGAAAAGGCAGGAGTTGTGGTTGAGTTCTTTATTGGCTGCTCTCTTGCGTCTCTCCAGATGTGTGTTCGGTCGAGTGGTCAGAGCGGGACTGACTGGAGCGGTGGCGCTCAGCTGCACGAAGTTCCTAATATTTGTTATAAGTTAGCCATTGAAGGTTCAAAATGTTTTGTACGATAGGACATACCTGTAGTTATAACAGTAGTAGCTACAACGGTAAGCTCTTCTATCCAAGTATGATCTAATGGCACGTAGACTGATTGGTGTTATTGAAGATTACTGTAAAAGTAATAAAGTAATGATAAAAAGTGATAGAACTAGGCATGAAATTCTATTAAAAAATATCTAATATTGATTAGATTTCAAAAAATTAATCATCAAAAAATGAGACATAGAAAATGATAAAAACATTAATAATTAAAATATTTTTGCCATAAGTGACTTTATTTACAATAAAGAATCGACTACTGCAGTATAAAAACCCGTTTGTTATCTAGACTTTATTAAATAAATAAAAGAGATATTATGATGGAGTATATAATTTGTAGGTTATGACCTAGTAATTTACACTTTCACTACTTCTGGACTTATTAAAGTTAGAATAAGATTGAAAGCCAATACTCCCTGAAGAGGCCGTTGCACCAGGAGACCATCGCTGCACTGTACACACTTCTGAATCCGCGATGCACTTGCACAAACCGACTTATCGTTGTTGTCGTATATTATATAGTCACTGCAGTACACGTGCGTAACGATATAGGAACAGCTGATTCGAATCATCGAACGGAATATGGTACACGAACCGCCCGAATTGGTGTAGCATAGTTGACGAAAAAATAATTAATTTATTAATCAGTATCTATAGCGAATAACGCAATAAAGGCAATATTTACAGAATCGGTAATTAATTTACAAACGATTCGCAGTGGTTTCAATGTTCTCAGATCAATATCTTACAAGAAAAACGTATTTTTCTACTTTCTCGCGGCGTAAAAAGTTTTTGATTTTTTATAAATAAACTAATAAACTGACAATTTTTTTACTTGCGATTACAAACTTTTATAACGATTCCGCAATTATCTAATTTTTTTCCGATACGATTTATACAAATTATTCGCGAACTTCGTGCAGCTAGGAATTGGTTAAATATCTGACCAGCCAATGCCCCCACCCCACTAACGAGTTCCCAACATGTCCCAGGTTCCTTCCTGTGCGCATGCTTGGCTTGTAGTTGTCCGCATTGCTCCGCAACAAACGCATCGGATTGTCACGTAGCCGAACGTTTATTTAGTAAGAACGCAGTTTCAAAGGCAGTTGCTTACTGTGCTCGAGTCCAGCCGCATCGTTGTATCTTGGATTCTCCGAAGATAGTCTGCAAGACGGTATGGCTTCGGCTACTTCACCAAATGGCAAGTAAACAAATGCTTTTCTAGGTTAGGTTACAAAGTGCACGCCTTGATCGCTGCGCATACTTGTGTGCGGAAGTTGTTTCGATCAACGCAGCTTGGCCGAATGACTCGGCATTCGTGGAGGAATAATTTTGCGGGCGTTGCGCGAAATTTCGAAATGCTGCATCACCTCGACTTCGAGTACAGTTTACTAGTATTGAAAGTATTATGTATGAAAATAATGACTTTTATTTTAATTTTTAGGTATTAGTGCAGATGTTCAAGTCAAAATGGAATATCCAGAAGTCGATGTCGAAGAAGACAATGCAAGTGACTTTAGTTCAAGCATTAGCGTTGAACATATAAGGAGGATACCTGGTCAAACTATCTTACATCAGGATGCAGTTTATAATATGTGGACATCAAAAGCTACAGCGTGTTTGATAAGTCAGTATAAGAAATATCGATCAATGGTTGGACAATCGACGCAGTTCAGGAGTCTCAGAGATATGTTTGATATAATATCAGTGGAAATGCAGAAAAATGGCTTCTACTTCAGTGCACAGAAATGCGAAAACAAATGGAGAGTTTTAGAGCGAAAGTACAAAAATTTGGTATTAAGAGAGATGTTGAAAAAACCTGGCAGAATAAAGCACTACGGGCATTGGGAACATAAGAAAGCATTGGATGAAATTTTCAATGAAAAGAGAAAATCTGTCTACTTACAAGAGAGCGAATATCCACCAGTTGGAAATTCAACAAAGTATGCATTGATTTTACCAAAGCCAGTAACCCAGGCTGTAGCAAATACGAATGAAAAATCCAAAACAGAGGCCGAAGAAGCTAAACGAATTGCAAATATTGAAGCTAGCGATCCATTAGCTATACCACCAAGCGTTGCAACAACAGAACATGTAGTAGTAGAATCACCAAAAAGGAAAACTAGTGCTCCTGCTCTGGAGAAATTATTGGAAGATTTAAAGCGCCAGTTACAGGAGTCCGAGAAGAACAAAGAAAGAAGACATCTGGAGAAAATGGAAGTGCGTCAAAAAGAACTTAAGGTACAAGAGAGGTTGTTAAAGATAAAGGAACAAAAATTAGAGTTACAAAAACAAAAAATTCTTGCTGTGGCACAAAGTCTCAAGTTGAATCTCTTATAATTGGGTTGAGTTTTGACACCAAAGTTCAACATAAATGACTCCACGTTGTTGAAAATTGTTATTAGTGTTAAATTATTATGAGAGAGATCGAGACAGAGACTAATAGCAGATATATTTTGTAAAATATTTGTGAAGAATTTTTCTAGACTCTGAAACGTAGTCGACTTACCGTATGAGTTTCTGTAGATAAAAGGCCTGTGCCGGCCTTCGAGAAAACCGGTAGATGGAACCATCATCGCCGCAAGCTCGTATTGCCGATAAAGACACTCGCTGCAGTTTGCAGACGTTGAAAGATTATAGAATTTGCGAATGAAGATTAACAAGTTAACGATTTACTACATGTATAAGACACTTTGAATGTGCTTTCATAGTGGAAAGCAGTTTAATGATATTATAATTTAATCGCTTAAAGTAACTAAAATATCACCATTGTACAAAGAAGACTCATTTGTATGTTCATTGTTGTACTAATAAGTTTACATTTAAATATTTTGACCACGGCAGGATAAAAGCGCGTCAGAATAATAATAATTTATTTAAAATGATCAGTCAATCGATAAGTTCTGTTGATATAGACAATAAGACGAATAAAAGTTTATTTTGAAGACCAAAGCTCTGCGCCAAAATTCTATTCAAACCAGCATCAAATCCTCTCAAAACTCGTCTACATACGCACCCATTGTTTCGCGACACGGCCGCGCAAATCCCTTTTTCCTCATCGCAGTGAGAGAAGGCAATAAAGCGCCGAGTCGAGAAGTTGGTCGACAACACCGCATCAGCAAGGATTTCGCTTTTCCGATTCGACTTTCGCAAGAAAGTTCCTCCGATCGTTTTCAAGCAGTTCTCCCCGCGGGGCTGGCTCTATGCTTTTGCGCGCGAGTTTCAGCGATTGTAAATGCATTAAAACTCGAGAGAGCGCTTCGAATTATTCATCTCGTTTTTTCTCTCCCTCTCCTCGCAGAAAAGCGCCGCTCGTGCAGAGGGTATTTACGATATGAATGCGCTAGCCTATACTCTGCAAAAGTTTCTCTCCGCTCGGCAAAATTCACGGGTCACGAAGTTTCGATTGCGCCGAGCTTTATTCTCAGAAGAGAGCAAACTTTGCGAAATTACACTTGTATTTTCGCGATAATCCAGAATTTTTCGGCATCGGCGAGTGCACGAGTAGAGCGTAGGTGGCGGCACCTGAACTCGCGCGCTCTCTCTCTCTCCCTCTCCTCGCGTGTGTCCGCCGCCGGGTTCACCCTGCACCTAGGTCTCTCTCGAAATACACACACAGGTATGCACCGAGTACCTGATGGTACACGCAGTGCAGGCCGATAGGTATAGCTGACTATACAGGTATACACGCGCTGTATATACCAGCGGCGGCGGCGGCGCAGGAGGAGGTGGCTGCGAGGGTGGGGGGGGGGGGACAGAGAGCGCGGCCAAACGCGAAACAGGGGAAACTAAAGAGTGAGCGAGAGAGAAGACGGCCCAGCCAGGCCAATCGACACTCGACAGTCGAGCCGCGAGCAGCCTCGCGAGTACTGCGCGCTCTCTCGTTCCCCGTCCGCGCTCGGAACCGCCGCTGTGTTTGCTGTTTAATTGTAACGCGTATACAACGTCGTAAACGTCGGGCTCGCGTGTGCATCGCTTAGCATAAATATTAGTAAACAAAGGGCGCGCCGTGGTGTATCACACACACACGCACAGTGAAGTTTCACCTGTTCGATCCGTGACCGATAACAAGGCAACGCAACAACGGTCACGATAGCGACGAAATAGAGGGTGCGTTCGCGGGAGGGGGGGCAGAGGAAGATGTGGACGGACTCGCAGACGGAGGTGCTGCGCTTCCTGCTGGGTGCTCTGGTCGTGCTGGGCTTGCAGGCGAGCGTCGCGGCTACCGCGGCCGCGGCTGCCCTCGAGGGTGCCGCTGCCGATACCGTCCTCGCGAGCAACGACGACGACGACGACCACAACAACAACAACAACAACAACAACAACAACAACGAGGAGGAGGAGGAGGAGCTGGCGCTGCTGCTGCTCACCCCGGCGGGCTCGGCCTTTCACCAGAACCCGAGGCTGCTGCACTGATCGGGATTCGCCGTGTTGTTGTCGTAGTGTCCGTTACGGCTCTCTTCCGCAAGGTAAAGATCCATCAGTCGAAAGGGGGACGCAGACGAGAGACGGGGAGGGCGTAAAAAGTGGCTTTGCACACCTGCGTAGGCGCCTTATCGACACACAAACACACACACACACACACACACACACACACACACATACACAGGGGTCTGCAGGCGCAGCTGCGTGCGCGTTCCGGCCGTGGCAATTTTAATAAACCGTAACACTCACGCCTGGCTGCGTGTGTGGAGCAGCGCCGGCTACTCTGCCCCGCGAGTTACGTACGTTCTATGCGGCCGGAAGGAAGGAAGCCGGACAATCGGGGAGGATGTTGCAGCCGACGACAAAGAGCATAGAATAGTCGTAGTGGCAGTAGATGCGCGCTGCTTGGCAGTCGCGGAGAACAACAACGAGCTTCGTCTAACAGTACTCGCTGCTTTCTTCTCTCTCTCTCTCGCTCGCTCGCTTCGTGTGTAAGTGTACTCGTGCTGCAGCTCCGCGCGCGCGAGTCCGAGCGAACGGTACCAACACTCCTCTCCCCCCCCCCCCTGCAGCTGCAGTCGGTCTACCATTACGGCGAACACGCTATATACACGTAGTGTGTATAGTACGGGCGCACGGCGTGCGCGCAGCTCCCTTCTTATCTCTGCCGAGCGGCGTTCGCCTTTTCTCTTTCTCCTCGAGCGCGTGATCCTATAGGAGCAAAGTCGTCTGGCCGGTCTCTCTCTCTCTCTCTCTCTCTCTCTCTCTCTCTCTCTCTCTCGGCGAAACCGCAGAACCAGTCCTCTCTCGCGTACACACGAGAGTCTATAGCCTCTGCTCTGCCGTCGCGGCGCGAGTATAGAGAGCGTTGGACCGTTCGAGTTCGCCAGGCGAGAGAGCGGTGTTAAGAACCGAAAGCGCGCCAAGACGAGAGAGAAGCCATGGCGCTTTGGTTCCTAATACGATGCGGCAGAGCTGCGGATCGGGTTTTTCCGGCTTTTCGCGAAAGATCGGTTTCTCGCAGAGAGTTCGCCAAAAGCGCGACGACGGTGAAAGCTCCATAAATTGTCGATGTATGTACCTACTCCATATACAGAGGGGCTTGCAGTATATTAGATTCCCTTCGCCGGCAACCCGATACATCCCGCGCCGGCGTTATTTTGCGCGCATAACGCAATTATACGAGGCTTTTGACCGGCATCGCGTTACACGGCCCATAAGGTCAGCGGGGAATCTCCCACAGCTATTACCTGTACTTCCACCTCTATATGACCGCATCTCGTCCTTTGTTTAGTCCTGCATCATGTATAGAGCGATCGAGTGTGAGAGCACGTGTTTGCCCCTCACTATAACTGACTTGGGGTCATGTCTCTCTTCCCGGGCGCGAGAAATCGATCGCTCGTCAATCCGCGTCGAGAGCGAAGAAAGTGTGCATTGGAAGTGTCTCGTGCACAGCGAAAAAGGGAGAAAGGTGAACGCACCGGCTGCGCTGCACAGACAAAGCTGTCGCGAGAGAAAGAGAGGAGGAAAGTTGCCCAACGCGCGCGGGACGGGAAAATCCATGCGTTTCTCTCTCTCTCTCTCTCTATACGCAGACGACGAGCGATTTTCTCGCGAGTTTTGCTCGGATTCTCGCGTTGGAAAGTCTTTTTTTCTTTCGTACAGCGCTCAGCAAAACGATCGCGACGAGTCGCGACGATTTCGTGTGTCGGATTCGATGCGCGTCTTTTGCAGAGTGCCGGCAGGGAAAATGGAGCAGAATAAAGCGCTCGAAATAACGGGTTCGAAAAACGGAGCGTTAACGGACTCCCGCTTCTGCTGCATTCGCTCGCTTTGACGATTTTATTCTCTCTCTTTCTCTCTCGAGCGCGTTAAATTGCGCTCGAGTATCGCGGCGATAAGAAAGAGTTCTCCCTGCCGGTAGTGATTTCGTCGGGAGATCGATGGGACACGAGTTTGACGGATGGTCGTCCCGATTCTCCGTTATCGCAACAGTGGCATATCTCGTTGATAGCACAGTTTTCCGGAAGCGAGCGACAAGCGTAAGAAAAATAAACGCCGGTAGTCCTCATCGCGGAGAGTATTTGCTCAAAACAAACAAACGCTCGCCGAATACATTACAGACACGGCGAGAGAACCTTATTATACACACACGCGATCATAATCTCGCGACATCTCCTCCGCGAGTAACTAATTTCCGGCGACTCGTTCGAGCGAACGTCCACTACTTATTTACACGCTTTTTTCACGGCCGATACAGTTAGTCCTGATGGCACGTGTGTGTGTGTGCGTCAAAGGACCACCTGGATTACTCCCTCTCTCGAGAGTGTACGTAAGATGAAGAGATAACATCGTGATCTTTGTAGTGCTTTGAATCACGCGGGGATGCGATGATCTCGTCTCTCTGCGATGCGTGTTATCGTTTAGTCGCCGAATAATGACTCTCTCTCGATTCAATTTTCTCTCCGGTACACACACAGAAACTTGACAATGGCATTATTTTTTTTTTTTTTTCGTGAAAACGATTGTTTGCGCCAGTCCGGCTCTTTTCGTTTGTTTGTTCGCGGGCTTTGTGAAAATTTCTCTCTCCATTCGGAAAGCAATCGCTCGGTCGAACGATCGCGCGTCCATGAGGATCCGCAGGGTTATTTTCCGCTTTTCCCCTTCCCTCCTATACTAGAGCTTCCCTCTCTCTCGCTCTCGTTTGCCCTTGTACTTTTCTCCCTTCTTCATGGCACTCTCTTTCTCTCTCTCTATAACGGTACCTTGTTTGTCTCTGCGCATATTACAGTATGACTCGTCCTTAGAGTGCGGACTTTTCAGCGCGACGGACATACTGCATTACGCAAACACCGATGCGTAACGTCACCGAAAGCAAGCGTAACGATAACGACACTAGCGATTAGCTCGCCGCTAATAAAATCTCCTCGTTACCTACACACAGGTCCCGAGAAAGGCAAACTTTTCCCTCAAATCCGTCTGCAGCGCGCACAATAACAGACACACTCAGAGCTCGTGTGGGTCGTTTCTCTTCCCGCGGCGCTGCGCACGTCACCGCTTACACCACCTCCTTGTGTCTTGTTTCTCTCTCCCTTTCTACGCGTCACATACACACACACACACACACACGCGCGCAGAGGAGATAGTCCCTCGCTGTCCGATTCTGCAGAGAGGCGAAAAAGTCCGAGATGAATATTCCCACCCCTGCATTAGCAATGACTCCGGGAACTCTCTCTCTCTCTCTCTCTCTCTCGTGTGCGTCCCCAAGATAGCGCGTATACGCACACACGAGCCTAGGATCGAGGGCCGAGTGAGTAATGGGCCTTAATCTCGTTTTCTTCTTCTCAGTGTGTCGCCGAGGGTCGTCCAGCGCGCGCAATACTGCGCTAGGAATCTCATACAAGAGGGACAGTGCTGTGCAGTGCGGAGACAGAGTGCAGCGAGTATACATGTATAGATAGACGAGTGCGAGGATCTGGCAGTGAGAGAGAGAGAAAGAGAAAAGTTCATGGATACACATTGACTGCGCGACGCTGCGCGCGAGGCTTCAAGGACGAGGAACAGCGAGAGACTCGACGACAACGACAAGATGAAGACGCAGAGAGCTGTGAGGTGAGTTTTTCGCGCTTTTCTCGCGCCTCTCTTTTATACACACACACACATAGCTGTACGTGTATGCACACTCGGCCTGCTGCCCCCTCGAGGCGCGGCCTTTTCGTCGCCGGGGATTGTTCTCCGCTGCTCTGTGTGCTGCAGTACGTTTCGACTTTGAACGAGGAGAGAAGGAGAGCTTTCGACGAAAAATACGCATTTCGTTCGGCTCGACTTTTGATATCTCGCTGCTGGAGAGAAAGAAAAGTCGCTGCGATATCCCGCGTCCTTAAACTTTCGGTTTTATCAGAGCCGCACGCGCGGCTTCGATATCTCATACACAGCTCACACACACACACACAAACACGCGTGTCTCTGATCCCCGTCGTCGTCGTCGGGGATGAAAGTTAGATTTCGCGGCTTCCCTCCGCATTATCCAAAGCTGTGACGCCGCTGTAAACTTCTTGACTCCTCCTCTCTCCGTAGTATTCACATATAGCACATTATGCAGCATCTCCTCGTCCTTGCGCGGAAACTCACACACATTATCTACTCGCGAGTTTTTCGCGACGAGCAAGTGCATAACGTATAATAATATTACACTGTGATTTCGGGGCGCAATTAGGAGCGCGAGAGAGCGCACATAACGACTCAATTAAGCCGGCGGGAGAATCGTTCGCTGAAGCCGGAGTATATTCTAATTAAAGTGTATAATGTACATCCAACACGGCGGCGAGAAAGTGGAGCGCGGGATTGAATATGTTCGAAATGATTAGCGAGTATATATAAGTTTATAAGAGGATTCTGATACATGATAAAAGCTCCGTCGAATATACGTCTATACCGCATACAATAGCCGGCTGCTGCACTCGTTATAATGCGACTTTCTGCGAGCTATCGAAGAGAAAAAAGAGAATCTCCCTCTCGCTCTCTTCTGCGTCGCAGAGGGCCGTTTAATTAAACGGAGCGAGCGCAGACCTAATTAACGCGGGAATATAATAACCGACACATTCCGACAATGGAGCGACTCTTGCGGACGTACGATGGAAATCACCTTTAATATCGCGCGCGCTTGTGTTATCGGAGAGAGGGGGGATTCGCTCACTGATTAAGTCGATTGATTGCGGCTGTGCAGAGACTCGATTGTCGACTCGTTATCGCGTATAATCGAGCTGCAGTAGAGGTAGAGTATAAAGGGGATGTTGTTTTTATACCGTCGAGCGCGCGCGTGTGTGTATATACCGCGCACAATCCGTTTGGCGCCTGTGCGCGCTGCGGATAAGCGTTACGTTTTGTTCGCTGTATATGTAACCGGCGTGTTATCCCGATGATTTATATACTTTCATACGTAACGTTGCATAATACAGAGCACAACTTTTCGGAATATTCATCGAACGTCGAATGGAATTCCAATCCTCCATGCAATAGCGGGAGAATTCGAATTTCGCGACGCGAAATAGCTCTCGACTTGCACGGGAGTGAAATTTCTCTTCTCGCCCGTCGTGTAACCTTCTATCTCCCTCTTACGAGTCGCGAACCCTCGCGGCACGTGCGAGAAAAAGTCGTACTTCCTAAAACTCGGCGGCGGCGGTCTAACGAAATTATGCCGCGCGAGATAGAGGCGAGAGAACGAAAGTAGTTTTCCGTATACGTAATTAGAGGGGATCGATCGGCGAGAAAAAGTTTCTCTCGACTCTGCGGCGGATCGCTAATTAGAATCGTCGGGCGGCGAGAGCGAACAATGGGCAAACACTCTCTCTCTCTCTATATATATATACGCGCGTATACGTGTACAGCGGCTGCACCTGTGCTCTGTGTGTATAATAGCCGGCTTTTATTTCACTAGACTCTCTCGCGAGCGAATTCGAAACTAACTCTGACGTCAGAGAGTACATAGGGGGCCAGACTCGCTCGTTCTTATCTCTTTCTCTCTGTATACACACACGTACTCGGTGTGTGCACACTGCGTACCTATATGTAGCGCGCTGCACGGGAGCAGCGCGTGCATGTACATATATGTATGTATATACACAGTGTGTGTGTGTGTGTGTATAATACATATAGCTATATGGAAGGCGAGCAACCGCATTCGCTCTTCTCTATAGTCCGCCACCGTCGAGCGGATCCAGCCTTGACACAGTCTCTTGCTCGCGCGACTCGCCGCGCACAAAAGCTCCGACGACGACTGTACGCTGTGTATGGGTTTATTTGTTTTTCGCCGAAAATCCGCTTACATAAGAGGCTCCTCTTCGAAGAGTGAGAGGCTTATCGCATCAGGGAGCGCGAGTCGTGGGTGGAATTTTTCGGAGACGCACAAGGCTATCTACGTGCGTGAATTATTAATTGCCGAGAGCGAGGTGTCAAGGTGCTCGTGGGCCGACGAGAGGAGATGCTGATAAAAATGGAACGGGGCGAATTCGTTACGAGCGTGTGGACTGGATTCCTTGATTGGATTTATTAATAGCTCGTCGTCGGATCGAGACGAAAATATGCGCCGGACTGTTTTTTTTTTGTTTCTTACATGTGCTGGCTTACTTATACACGCCTATGCATAATTTAGGAATCGGTGTACGTGCGACGAGCGACGATCGGGAGCTCCCCCTATCTTCGTTAAAATTCCAGGCGTTGCTCCGGTCAGTTAGAAAGAAGAACGATCCCGAAAATCGCGCTAAATCTCCCTTACGCGCCTCTAATACGCCAGCATCATCACGCGCTGGCACGTGCTCCGAGAGAATAGCGCCGCCGAGAAGCCAAAAGTTCGCAGCTCCGACAAAAAGGGCGTGTACCACTGCACTTTCACCCTCGCACACCGCAGTACGAAGAGGTGTAAGGGAGAGCACTTGTCGGTCTTCCATCTCTGTCTCTCCGGAAATGAGCTATCTGCGAGCAGGAAGGAAGCGTTTCCGTCGATGCGCGTCATCGTCTGCAACGTCCTATGCATATATCGCGACTCTTCCATACCGGACGCGTCGGCGTCTTTTTCCCTCCCGCTATTATATATATAGCTTGCGAGCGAGGGTAGCACGTATACACAGGTACGACAACGATGCTCCGGTTAAAAGTAATCAGTCGTAGAGGCGAATAAAGTCGATTTTCTTACTCGTCAAATTTTCAGAGCCTGTGCTGCGCAATAAGAGTCGTCGCCGCGGCGGAAAAGAAAGTACGGCTATAAATAATTATGGCATCGTTGTCCTCGGAAGAAGAAAGCCCGATAATTGAGAGCGCGTGATTTTGTTTCGAGCTCGAGCGGCGTTTATTATTGAAGGTGCAACGACACGCGATCGAGCTTTAATGTCGCGGCTGCTTCCTCCTCGATAATGCAGTCTTGCGTAAAACGCACTCTTAGATCTTGCCGTTTTTTCCCACCCACGCACTGGAAAACTCTTGCTGCGAAACAACGACAAGTAGCGTAAGAAGAAGTATAGAGGGTAGATGCACGCGAGGGTCGATAAACAGAGTATAAAGTCAGCTCTCGCGCGCTTTAGAGGCTTCTCCTGCAGCTCTCATTTCCCCGCTGCACTGCTGCTCGATCAGTCGATGTATTATTGAATTGTCGGCCGCGCGTGCGCGCGAGGGAAAACCGAGGAGTGCCGAAAACAAGGCTCTCTGAAACCTACTCGTGTCCGCGCGCTATAATTAATGTATAGAGAAGAAGAGGCAAACAACGCGAAGCTTTCCCTCCGTATGATTTATGAATCACGCAGACGGAATAACAAACTCGCCGTTTATCCGCGACTAGCGTAAGGAGCTTAAAGGCTCGCGTGGTGCATATAATCCCCGATGAATTTTTACAGCCGACGAGTGGAGAGGTATACGTGTATAATAAAATCGAGTGCAGCCGAGCGAAATAAGCGATAACGCTCGCCGCGGAGTTTAACGCTTTTCAAAGCTCGTCGCGCGCGTAAAGGAGAGAGAGAGAGAAGATCCTTCGCGGTGGGGACATTTTTCCGAGAGCTCGTAAAAAAGAGCCGCCGCGTCGTTAAACCCTTCCCTGATGCGCCGTGCACGCATAGTATAAAAGTTACCGGCTCCGAAATGAACGTTGACCTACATGAGGCGTAGTGTTACTGTACTGTATTTTTCGTAAGTGTGCAGGGCATTTCTCTGAAAAATCGTGAGCGACGAGCTTACGGAGAAAAACGGGACCGTCTCATTCTTCCATTCAACGCTATGAATTACGCGACCGGCCGCGCAGCTGATTAATCGGCCATCTGTATTCGGTACACACACACACGCGCGCGCATTAATCATAAGAGACGAGCCCGTCGACGCGTTAATGCTGCAGCGCATCGCTTCTCCTCCGCAGCCGATAACGACACTTATACTCGTACTTTACACGAGCGAGCAATAACAAAGTCGAATTTATCCCCCCCGCGCTTATTTCCATATATCCATTAGCGGTCGCGCGGCGCGCTCTCCGCCGCGAAAAGAAAGTCTCCCGCGCTGTATACCTATATCTATACGTGTATGAAAAGCGCGCGACGCGCTTCGCAACGAGTCTAAAGTCAAGGGCGACAGACCCGGAGGCACCACAGCGCCGAGCGCTTGGCGGCCACTATATGCTGCTGCTGCTGCTGCTCTGCTGCAGCGCCGAGGGAGCCGGGGATTGGCTTCTCTCGCAACGCTCGGAGCGCGCGCGGCATAATCGATATAGCTACTAAAGTTCACGGCGCACTTAACCATCTCCCGCTGCCGCCGCATGGCAACGGTCATGCTCTTGGCTTTTTGATAGTTCGACGCTGTGTGTATGCGTGTGCGTCTGTTTTTTTACGGCTTTTTTGTTTTCCGTTTTACGGCGCGTGCGTAAATGGATCTGCATCGCGGAGAGCCGAGTTACGTACGCGTGTCTGTGTGTGGGTATAGAGGAGAACAATGAGCTATCAAAAGTTTTCTTCTCCGCGCGAGCTCAGAGCTGAGCGGCTGAACTTGACGTGCTTCGTTATACGCGAGGAAAAAGTGTCTGGATTGCAGGAGGTTTTCTCGAATTAAGAGGCAAAGTTAAGAGGCTACGTCAAGAGAGAGAGAGAGAGAGAGTTAACGAGATACAGGGGGCTATAATCCCGGGGCTCTCAGGACTATTCTCTTCCCTTTTTCCCTTTCCCTTCGCGCTCCGCGCGTGTAAAAATTAAGGTCGAGACTCGTCGTAAATTTATTACACTCCCATATTCAAGCGCGGCGCAACCCACACCCGCAGAGAGTAGAGGTACATACAGCTAGACCGATGGCGCAAGCAGCCTCTGCACTCTCTCGCGCGGTGCCTCTCCTCCCCAGCTCTCTTTTGCAACTACATGCACGCGCGTACACAGCACTCGGCTCTCGCTGATTTTCTTTTTGTCCTGTCCGGTCGCCTTTAAAAGAGAAAGACAAGTCGACTTGAGAGGGCGGAGAGAGAGAGAGAGAGAGAGCGAGAGAGAGGACTTGCGGCCGGCTGCTGCTGTTGTCTCCTCCGTTCGAGAGTGAGGAAGAGAGGCGTATACCGTCTCCCCTTTCACGCGCACCGATATCCGTTCCCGAGGTCCCGCAGCAATACCTGTACACATAGTGGGTAGACCGCGCACTAGTCGATCGAACGCCGTAAGGTCGTCTCTCTCGGCTGTGTTTTATCTCCGCTGTAGTCCGATACGCCTTTCGCTCTCGGGATATTTGATGATGTTATTGTTGTCGTGAGAGAGAGAGAGAGGCTCGTTCCCTTTTTGGCCGCAGGAAGGAAATCGAGTTACCGAGAAATCTTACACCCGCGCAACTCTCGATTAGTCGATCAATCAATCGGCGCTATCGGCTCTCGCATGCATACAGTATAAAAATCCTCATTGAATTTGCTCTCCCTCTCTCAGCAATCCATCCGCCCGCTGCGGTCGCCGAGTAAGTTATTGACTCTTCTCGATGTTTTAATGCCCGCCGCGCTATACAGCTGCTTTATGGGCTCTCAGTGTCGCGCGTAAAAAGGCGAATCGATTGGGCTCGCGCGCGAGAGAGTTATTGAATTTTTTCTCTCCCGCCGAGAATCCCGTAAATCCGAGCTACCCTCTATATACGCAGGCGGATAGTATAGCGCGACGTTTCTGCGCGTAATTCGAAAACAACGCGGAGAGCAGCCGCGCAGGTAGCGCGTAAAAAAAGCAATAAACTCGCGCGCGGGTATAACTTTCAATTCGACTTTTACCGCCGCCTCGATAATTACATCCTGAAAGAGCTATTCGTCGTCGCGAGAGAGGGAGAGAGGAAGGAAAATCCCGCGCGCAAGCGAGCGACATTGGAGCCGAGTGCAGCCCCGTGCTCCACATTCCGCAGCAGCCCGGAAGCAGCGGCGATGCAGCTCTTTGATTTTCGTTTTTATTCGTTTTTCGCCTCTTCTCATACCCTATACTGATGCTTTGCGCTTATAAATCCCCTGCAGAAGCAGATCCATACGGCGCATGTATGAATGCCTAATGGGCCGCACGTGAGCGTTCACCTTTTCTCACAATTTACCTCTGTCGGCGCTGCAGCGCGAGAGAACTGCAACAGGCACTGCTGCTGCTGCTGCAGTCGACTTTCACTTTCCCTCTCCGTCTATATATATACCTACGGCAGCTCTCCGTGTTCCTCTCTCTCTCTCTCGCTCTTGCTGGCGTCAATGCGGTTCACCGAGTCAGCGAGAGGTCCTAGATGTGGCGCCAACACCCGCGCGAGAGACACTCTATCGTTGTTATGTACTTACGCCGCTGCAGCTCACTTCCTTCTTTTTTTCCCTCGTTATTGTTGCGAGACAGCGAGGAGAGCTTTCCTTTCGCGAGTCGTTACTACTTACCGTCGCCGCCTAATTATTTATTACGATTTTCGCAGTCGCAGCTGTGTAATGCAACGCAGGCGTTCGTCGTCGTTATCCAACTGTAAAGAGAGAGTTACGGCACACGTGCGTGCACTGCGCAGCCCACAATATTCGTGTAAACAAATATGATGGATGATGCGGCTGCCGGCGTTTATATCGCGCTCGAGAGCGTTTAGAGCGCGCGCGCGCGTTTGCTCTCCTTAATTATTATTGATGAAATCGATTCGATATTGACACGCCGTGTACGTGTGTAAACGCGAGGTTTTATTGCTCCGCGCGCGGTTTGACGGTATAATTGAAACGTTGCGGTGCTTTTAATATCTTGCGATTATATAACGTAGCACTGCATCGATGCGGAATATCGAAAAAAGGGCAGCTCGTGCGAGATGATGTGTGTGCCAGATATTCGCGAATCTCCTCCGATAATGTTTTTTTTGCAATCGTATACCCTCTCGCTTTTTTCTCTCTCTAAAATAAAGCCAAGGGTACACAATACGAGCGGCGAAATGGGACGCGCTGCAGTGTGTGTGTGCTTCATGCACCATTTTTCCCGAACGTAAATAGGGACGAAGCGAGAGAGAGAGAGAGAGAAACAGAGCCCGAAGGCTAACAAATCTCTCGAAGGAAATCGCATTGTCCTTGCGAAGGATGATGCGCCGCGGAGATAATAATGGCGAAAAGCAGCTGCAGTAGTATATACTGGCCGGTCTAGCGCACACGTATACATATAATATGATTTACGACGCGAGAGCCGGGCTATACTCGCCGTAAACGGAAAACGGACTTTTTCGCGAGCCTCTCTACACACTTATCTCATTCCGCCCTTCGTTATCGCCTACATATATGTGTGCCGCGCACAGCTTCGTCTTTGTTTTCGCGCTTTGTCTCGGGGAAAAAGTCAGTTTACTGCAGCGGCACAGCAGAGCAGAGAGAGAGACGGACAGACATCCGTCCAACCCGAGAGAGGCTTTACGACGTACTGCCGCGCGCGCGGGGGCGAGAGTGCGCTCGCGCGGGAGAAAGATAAGTCACGCCGGCGAATGATTCGAAAGTCAGCTGCTCCGCTTTATTGTTTCGCGTATACGTCGCGCGGATTTCTTTCGCGGCGATACGAATCTCTCTCTCTCTCTCTCGCTTGCTGCGAAGCACATTGTGTGTGTGCTTCGGCGCCGTTTGCGCTAAACGATCCGAGAGAAATATAAAACTGTATACAGCAGCATCGTTCCCACGGATACTATACGTTATCAATCGCTGCGCTCGATTTTCCGAGAAATTTCCGAGGAGATTTCACTGCGTATACATAAAACTGCTGCTGAAAAATCGCGCGCGTCCGTTAGAATCGAATAACGAATCCGCGCGCGAGGATCATCTTCGCATAGTGTATACGATATACATATATCGGCTCTGTGTTATTGCCCCGGAATAACAATGGAGAGGAATTAGAGCCGCGCGAGCGAAACGAGCAATTACCCGCGTTAACGGCGATCCGTCTCTCTCTCTCTCTCTCTCTCACAGTATTCATGAGACTGTCATATGCAAATGAGCGAACTGCTGCTCGCGTCTGCCGCGTGTCTGCGCGCGTGCGAGAAAAGGGCGAGAATAAGAGCACGCGCGGATCCATTAAAAAATTAGCCGGCTTGTTTGCCCTTTTCTGTGACGACGTGTGCTATACGTTATTGTAACGAGAGAGAGAGAGAGAGAGAGAGAGTTACAAAACCGGAAGCGACCTGTTCTCTCTCGGCTCTGCAGCAGAGAAAGGGGGAGACAATAGCGGTTTTGTTATTGCCTCGGCTCGCTCTCGAGGGAGCGCGAGAAGAATAACCCATTTTCTCGCGGCGGCTGCTGCTCCAGAAAAAGACGCACGTATACACTCTACACACACCGAGAGCCGGGAAAGTCCAACACTGTGTGCTGCAGCTGTGGCTTTCGTTTGCGCGAGCGCGAAACCTCGTTTCTCCTTCACTTTGAGAGTTGAGAGAGCGCTACAGCTCGCCCCCGAGAGCGAGTGCATTGTTTAATATCGTTTTATTTAACGATTCTCTCTGCTGCCGCCGCCGCTGTCGGTAATTGGAAAGGGGGGGGGGGAGGAGGATATACAAAGAGGAGAGGCGCGGTGGTGTGCTTCGAGATGAAATTGGGTATAAGAGTCGATATTTCGATTAGCTCTGACGCACTTTCGAGCCCGTATTTTTGTTGATGCGGATGCGGTACGAACGTAAAAATTGCATGCAGCCTTGAAATTATGTATTTCTCCGCGAGCTTAAGAATAGAGTTATACCCGCAGCCTCTGTTTATACACTGTATACAACCAGATTGCAGGCAAGTGAATAAATTTCAATAAACGACCGAGGCTGTGTGAGAAACAACAACGACATATTTTAATCAGCGCGCTAGAGATAAAGGAGGCCGAATTAAATCAACAATCAGTCGAAGAATAATTCGTCCGTTCCGCTATACAACACGGCAGCTTATACAGCATGCGCATACGGTATTCAGGAAAATTAATTTAACACGCGCGCTCGCGCGCAGCTCTCCAGTATACCTGTTGATCTTTCCTCTCTCGGCTGCAGCCTCGTGTTATTTTTCACCGCCTGTTGTACACAACGAGGAGAAGAAGACTAGCGTCCTTTCCTTCCCCGACGCGCACACGTGTGCACAGTATGGGTACAAAGGCGAGCGGAGTTTAATATTGAAGTATACGGTATAGTTGAATTTTTTCAAGCGCGCAGCGCAGTAATGACGCGCACTCTCGTGGATTATTCTTCCTCCTCGAGAGGGACTGTAAGCGGGTTGTGTATTTCTAGGAGCTGTATGCACCGAGAGAGCTGGATGAAAATGCATATTTTCGACGCGACGACGACAGATGTTGCTTGAACGCTCGTGGAAAAGCTAATAGCTTCAATTAAGCGAGCCGGTCTATCGCATTTTTGATGGGAGGGCGAGAGGAGTACAATGTAGGTAACCCGTATATTCCGTTCGAGGCCGTAATTGAATTTCAGCAGCTGCAACATCAACGTCTCGTCCGAATTTCACGGCAATGCGAACTCTGATTTAATGGCTCCTCCACCGCAAACCTCAACACAACGCTGGCGAGGTGCTGGCTTTGCGCCATCGACTTTGATTCATTGAGCCGGTGCTTCAATCACACTATAACTGCGTGTGATAAAATTTCGCTCGATCCGCATCCGATATACATCTCGGATAACGCAACGTAACGCATCCCGAGGGGCAGACACGCCATCATCATCATCATCGTCATCATCGTCGTCGTCATCGTTCGCACGTAATGATACTTTCTTACGATAAAGCTCCGTCGCTCGCGTTCGCGCCTCGAGAGAAAAGAGAGCATTACACTCGTATACTGCAGCAGCCCACGCGCGCAACGTAATTACGCAGACGCAACAGATATCTCGCGCTCGAGAGAGAGAGAGAGAGAGCGGGGGATCCCCCTTTTTTCCGCTCTGCTCTATTCACGTATACACATGTATACCCAGCGCGGAGTAGCCTGGCGGGCCGATCCGGAAGCGGCGGAAACCATGGCGACCGCCTGCCCGGAAGCTCGATGCTGCTGCTGCCAGGGCTTATATTGTACACCCACCTGTATACGAGAGAGAAAGGTTACTGCTGCTGCTGCTGCTGCTGCTGCTGCTGCCGCGCTTGGAGGCTTGCTTTTTGCGCAGTTTGATTGTGCGCAAGCTGAAGCTGGGTGGGAATGCGATTATATATACTTATATGATGACGATGGCTGAAGGATGCATCGCGTCAGTGTGTGTGCGAATAGTGTGTTTTCGAGGCTTGTGAACGTTTGGCGTTTCTGTAATCGATGTCGCGGCGTCGCATTCTGGAAATTCTTATACTGACACCAGCGTCCTGCAGCGATAATAGAGACGCGGAAGGGATACAGGCGATCCAATAAAGTTCGCATCGACGGAATGTTAATAATTTCGACGCGTGTCAATCCGCGACGTAGGCGTTTAATTAAAAAACTCGTGTACGTGATATTTTAGAATTATCTCTATACACGTATAGGCTTTCCTAAAAAATATTCCCTCAGAAGTCCCTTTATACGCCCCGAAAATGAGACGTAGGACTCAGCTACTGAAAATAAAACAGCCGATGTACGTTTCACGCGTACACCTGAATATTCGTGTACGTGCCTTTATTATGCACGTGCGAGCATCAGCCGCGTCTAGTTCACCGTCTGGCGTATATACATATAGCCGCCTCACACAATCGTATTCGTATAGGGATATACGGAGCTCGCGCGTGATTCATACGGATGGGGCGCGATGACGATCGAGATCTGCGCAGGGGTTCCAGTATGCGCAGAGGCTGATGACTCACGGATTGCATTAATTTCGCGCTCAAGGCGTCGTCTTCCCGGGATAATCCGTTATGGATGAATGCGTCAGGTGAGAGAAAATCGGTCGAAACAATTCGATGTGTTTGTATTGCTAAATGAGTAATAATTCCAACTGCATTCGTTCGGTTTGCCTGAGAGAGAAATTACCGCACACAGCACACACACAGTTCGAAATAATCGCGTATAGAATACTCCTTAGATAATACGCCTCTAATGTCGATTCATGCCTCTCTTTCGCGCACGCGTGAGTGCATTACTGATAATGACTGCGAGTGCATTAACTCCGCAGAGATAGAGAGAGAGGGATGCATCTCGACCTCCCGAGTGACCGGTACATTACGCACGCACATACCGATACATCCCATAAAACACAGATCGGCAAACGTTGCGCGCACGTATCTTGCAAGAGCCTCGCGCATACGCGTGTCCCTCTCTCTCTCTCTCTCGACGCGAAATAACGCAGCCTGCAGGTTTGCAATTTACGCTAGTGTACGTATACCTCGACATTAGCGATTGGACGCGTCATCAGCTGTTTCTGTTTTGACTGTGTACCGCAGAGAGTCGGTACATTTGTAGCAGAATGTTTGGTCTATGCGTCGCGCGCGGTAACCGGATCGATGAGCACGATAGTGTACACCGTTAATTAATATCAGACTCGCAGCCCTTGGCTATCGCACTCGGCACGCTGTGTGCCTATACAGCTTATGTAAGCTCCGAAATCGCTCCGAAAAAGCCGCATTTAATTTAGCCGACGTCACGCATGCGAGCTTTTTTTCCTCGAGACATCGCGTGTCCGGCAAGAGTAATCGAGCGAGGATCTCCCTCTACTCGAATGCAAGAATTATCCCCAGCCCTATGTACTATATGCATGTATATAGAGCTCGTTCCTTTTCGCCGGGGCGCGAGCGGGGCTGAAGCATTTTTCGCTAAATCACCTGGGACGATCCTGCAGCCCCCACCAGTCGTCGCGTGCGTCCCTCCCGTCCGTCTCGGGGGCTCCGATCAGCGCTGCTGCTGCTAAAGTGCAGGTTTGCGCTCGCGCTCGCGCACCAGTCAGTTGTAACGCGAACGTCGGCCAGGCACGACTCTCTGTACATACTAATGCGCGCGCGCGCGCGGGGAAGTTATATCGGTTCCGGGAACTTTTCACCCGAGAGATGTGTAATTATTCGATCGGGCTCTATAACACCTATGGATACGCACGTGTATCGGGAGAGTTAATTACCGGGGGATAGCAGCTGATGTTGCAGCGCGCGAAAGTTCGGTTCGTGAGAAAGACTAGTTGTTCGTCGCGCTGGAAAATTGTTGCGGGAGTTGGAGTTAATTAGCCAAGCTACTTCGGCCGTTTGCTTGCTTACACAGCTGATTTTTTACTCTCGTCACAGTCGGCCAAGTCGGAAAATAAAATGTTATATAAGCGCAGTTCGGGGAAATCGACCACTCGAACATTTATTCAATTAAAGCGGAGAAACCCGACGTGTACGCGCTTGTATCGCGCCGATGAACGATGAAAATCTATATACGTATAATAGGTGCACACACGAACACAGCTTTTGTTTGCTCGTACCCGCACATGGTGCAGCGTGTATACGTCGGAGGGAATATACCGGCGCATGCTAATTAAGCCGCGCGCGTGTACTTGATGCGTGTATAGAGTTTGGCTCTTTAATGTTGAAATAATATACATACGCTGCGGATTTTAAACGGACGCGCGGGATATTTAATTCGTGGAATTGGAATTTCCAGCGGAAAGCTCGGAAATTCAAAGGCGGGAGAATGTGATGTATAACGATCCCGATTGAAATTCGCGGAAACGTGATATGCGAGAGCACAAAGCAACGAATTCGGCGAAAATACCGAATTTTTTCGATAGTTCCCCTATACGCGAAAAAATTAAAAAAGCGCAGAGTAATTTCGAAAAACACACCGGGCGCGCTGAAAAGGCCGTTGCCAACGCGCCGAGTTCGAAACAACGCAGGAAGTGCTACATTCGCACACACACACACACACACGTATGCAGGAACACATGCGAGGGATCGAGTGAGCAGATAGCGGCGCGCGTCAGCTGGTGCAGGTTGTCAGGGGGGAGTGCGAGCTGACCACCGGCAGAAAACTTGGCAGTTCCAAGAGCTTTGTGATGCAGGCGTGCGCACGCGCGTGTAGTAGTCCTGAAAGGATTTTGTGGCTCCGCAGAGGGAAGAGATAGAGAGAGAGAGAGAGAGACAGATGAGTTGCTACTCCCTTGTTTTGCTTCTCTGTGCTTTAGCTCTTTTCTTGCAGTCTGCGCGCGTGTGTGTTGTAGTGGCTGTGGAGAGTCGTGAGCTTTGGCCGAAAGCTCGAGATCAAAGTGTGCCGGTAGAGGGCCGATGTGGAAGCAAAAGATTTACCTTGATCGGGAACAACTCGACGGTATCGGCTCCGCCTCGTCTGCCCACTACCGGATACTTTTACGCGAAACCTCTGCAGCCTCCTCCTCCTCCGCGGCTCGCGCGACCGTAAATATGCATGCGAAGACCTTCGAGGAAAGTCTCTTGGTACGGTCGTGCGCGCAACGGCTTCGATGTTTATGCGTGTGTGTGCGTGTGTGTATTACATCCGTATAGAATACAATCGACTCGTCCCCCCCGACGAGTCGTTAATGGCACGGATAATTGCAGGAGCTTCTGTGTTCTGTAGCTGCACGGTTTTAGTGTCCAAGTTCGCAACTCAATTTCTCTATACCACGTACTCTCTTCGTCGATGAAATTGACCGACGGACGTATACAGCCGGTGTATCACATGATCGTTCAGTGATTGGCACGAAAGTCGCGTCTCTCGTTTATTGCTCTCTTTCTCTCTGCGTCCACGCTCGTGTGTTTTCCGATTCGCCGGCGGCGTCGACGCGAGCTTTTGTTTACTGCATTACAGCCAAGCCCTTTCGTTTTGTTTGAACTACTGGTCGCTTTTTTTCGTTTGCTCTCGCGTACAGCGAATGCGTAGCTGTTTATATTTCCGTCATAAGTATAAGTATACGCAGCAGAGCTTTACGATGCAAATCCCCGATCCTCTTTAATAGCCGTATCGTTGATCCGCGCGAGCAAAGCTGCAGTGCACTCGATAAATCCCCGTCTCGGAGATCTTGTCTCGCAGTATATACGCACGCTTATGCCCAGGCGCGTATATGCGCTGCCGAAAGCGCGCGCGCAAAAAGGAAAGTCGCACCACCGCGAAAACGGCATAACCGGACACACCTCGGCACGCAGAGCTTGAGAGTAATGTCGCCGCGCGATATGTAGGCCACCACTACACTGCCAAAGTGTACGTACGAGTAGGATGCAGCACTCATACACTCGATACGCATCTTCCAGCGTAATTATATAGACGTGTGCGTATTTAACCAATATCTCTGTTCCTTGGTTCTTTGCAGTTTCGACGAGTCGTCGATGGAGAGCTGCTCGCTGACGACGACGCTGCAGGACGAGCAGCGGATCGTGGCGGGCTGCGGCAGGGACAGCTGCGAGAGCTGCGAAAGCTGCGAGAGCCGGGAGAGCCGCGAGAGTCGAGGCGCCGCGACGACGGCCGACTGCGCGAACCAGGAGGTGACCAGCCTCGAGGAGGCCAAGAGCGTCATCGCCGCCCTGAGGGCCAGGCAGAGGGCGCAGGCCCACCAGATGCTCGCCTGGAGGAGGACCCTCAAGCTCCAGGTAATAATAATTATTTCGATCCGTTGGACGAGCCGAGCACTTTTTATCGCTGAGTTATTCAGGTGATGCGAATCAGCCGAGCGCGACTAAGCGCGTAATTTATACATTGAAAATCCTAACGCCGCGCGCGAATTGGATTATAGCCGAGAGAGGGCCTTTGATCGCGAAATCCGCGGAGAGGATGTCATAGTACGCTTCTCGAAAATCCCCCGGTAATCCCGGTAATCTCCCGCTTTTCTACTCCTCCGTCTATCGGATGTGCTGCCGCGCCAAGTGACGAATGGCTGGACCGTAATCGGCTTGTCTCTATATAATATCTATATTCTTGGCAGGAGGAGCTGGTGGCGCGGCTGACCCGCGAAAAAGCCGAGCAGCTGCGGAGCCTGTCGTCGCAGCTGCTGCTCTTCGAGTCGAGGCTTTGCCGCAAGCAGAAGGAGATCGAGGCGAACCTGGCGCAGCGCGAGGCCATCATCCTCAGGCAGCAGAGGGTCATCCGGCAGCTGCAGAACAAGCTCAGGCTCGTCGGCGAGTACCAGCAGTCCAAGGGCACCGGAGCAGGAGGAAGCACGCCCGGCAGCGCCCAGACCAGGACCAGAGACTCGCCGCCCTGCTGCGACACCCTCGACAGGCTGGACAGCCTCGGGGACAGCGACAGCGCCGTCGTGCTGGAGGAGGCCTTCCTCGACGACCCGACGCCGCCCAGGTACGAGCTTTTTTCTCACGTATGATTTAGACGTATGATTTAGACGTATGATTTAGAGTCGCCGAGCTCGTGTACAATTAATCACACGTCCCTCGTCGCGCGAAGAAGAAGGGAAAAAGCCGAGGCGAGAGTAAATATGTCGTAACTCTGTGACGCGACGACGAATCGTAAACAATTCTCGTTTTACGTCCCTCGCTTCGCGAAAAAGCCGAGCCGCGCGTGTATGTACCGTTAGCCAAACACGCCGCACCTCTGCAATATTATATTGTCACACGGCATAACTTCGGCTCGCGCTTCATTTTTTCTCCCCTTTAATTCCTCTCCCCGTAATTGGATGTCTTCTGAGCGCACGTAAAACATAACGATAATGGCAAAGCGTTTCCTATCCGTCCGACAGATTCCGCTCGAACATAACGGACGTGACGGTGATCCGCTCGGTCTCGGACGCGGTGGAGCCGGCCAACAACAAGTACTGCGCCTCGAGCCGTCGGAGCAACGGCTTCCTGCGCAGACCGGAGGTCCTCGAGACCGTCTACTCCGTCGAGGAGGACGGCGACTCCGAGCAGCAGCAGCAGCAGCAGCAGCAGCAGCGGCCGGAGACGGCCAACGAGGGTCAGGAAGCCGACGAGGAGGACAACAATAACGACGCCGGCGGCGGACAGTCCTCCTCGTCGACGGGGGACAAGGCGCCGAGGCTCAGGGACCTCTACGGCAGCTTCGAGAGACTCGCGCAGTACGAGGCCGGCCAGGAGGAGACGAGGAGCGAGGAGATGGTGACACCCGTCGCGGCGCAGGTCAACAGCCAGCAGAGGACGAGGGACGAGAGTCAGCAGGCGCAGGTGAGACCATTAATCATTTTTTTCTCTTCCGGGAACCGTTACGCGCGTAATGTAAGCCTCGGAAGATATAACCGATCGCTAATGGCCGATCTTTGTTTTTTCGCTTGGCAGGTCACCTACAACAGGGTCATGAGCAACCACAGGTCGGTGACCAAGCCTAAGGACGTCAAGTACAAAAGGATCAACAAAGCTAAATCCAAGAGTCTAGAGGAGCTTCGCGGTCGACTGAGGAACTGGGTTGAAAAGGGGAACAAGATAGCCATCTCGCTGGATCAGTCGTACGCCTGATGATGAGCTCGAACGAGTGCCAACCACTACTACTTTACTCACTTTTACTCGCGCACGCGTTTTCCTGCAAACTCTTGGCATTTTTTCCAGTCAGCCGGACGAACGACGTGTACGAGCGACGCTCGCCCCGGCAACCAATCTGTGTAATATATATTATTATATACATACCTAGGAGAAAAAAAGTCCTTGTGATATTTACGAGACGAATACGCGAGATGTGTCGGAGAGTTATAGAGAGAGAGAGAGAGGAGAGAGAGACAGATGAGAGAAAAATGTGATAAGCTGTTGTTTTTACGTATACCCGTACGATGTGTACGCGCGCTTTCTTCTAAATACAGAGTCACGTATCTAATGAGAAATAACGAGCTTCGAGATTCAGTTTTTAGAGATTGCACCATCGACTAGCGCGGCCAATGCGGATATTAGCGTATTTACATTGTACGAGAAGTATACATATAGCATACCGATGATGTGTACTTTCTTTTTCCGATTATAACCGCCTCAGCGCGTCAAAGTTTCACGTCGAAGTAATTATCTACACACACACACGCACCCACACGCTTGTACGACACTTTTTGTATATGAGTCGGGAAAGCAGATTATCTTCCTCTTGTTATGAAGGATCCCTTTGGTCAATTGCTACCAGAATTCTCTGATGCTGCGCGTCGATAGATACGATATTTAAAATGATATTCAAAATCACGAGAAAGCCTTAACCGACGAGAGGATAATATATATACAATATATACGTATGGGGAAGGTCAGCAGTGCTAGGACATCGCGTCGGATGATCTTTCTTTTTCGATAAATGATACAACATATATTATATATATTGTAAACGCTAAACGAAGCACTCCGCTCTTGCATATAGGCAAAACGAGAAATCAATTATTACGCGCCAGTGTAGCGCTTGGTATAGTGTGCGGATTTAGCGTGTTCAGTCTTAGCAGCATAGCATACTTTTCAAAAGCTGGCGGTGAAGACTAACTCGGTCGACGAGGACACACACCGGTTCACGCGTACAAATACATGATATATATTCATTTCGCGTTCCTCTCGGACGCATGCGGTGCCTTGCGCTTAAAACAAAAATCTGGGTTTCGTCGATTTGCTTTCCAAAAGGAGAAACAGCTCTGGAGTCAATGTATACGCCTTCTCTTCGCTCAGAGGGAACGCGATAATGTTGTAGCTTATATACGACGTGCTTGGATCATACGAGGAGAGCATATCACACGCTGCTAACATAATTCTGTGGCTGACGGGCAAAATGACACGACTCCGCTTTTCGTGTTTTCGAGAGAAAAAGCGCTTTCAATACTCAGAAGCATATGTAAGATCGGAGCAAACGAGATGGGCTGCAATTCGGCACAGGTTAATTCTATGCTGTGACCGGGTTATTATACATCTGTTGCTTCTGGCGAGCACCGCAAATGCGCATTGCAAGACTTATTGCGAGGTAATCGGCACACCGACCACATAACGTTAAAAGTTTTTGAAACAAGAGCATACGTTCATTATTGTTTTTTAGCAGAGTATTTACTGAATTCAGATCGAGTATTGGTAGCTTTTCTTACATAAAATTACAACAAATTAGATCATACAAATTTTCAAGTAGATTTATGTCGTTACGTTGGAAACAAAATCAAAACTTTCGACAACTCGCGAAACAACGCGATAAGTGAAGTTATGTAATTCTGCTCATCAGCCACAGATATATACACAAGCGCCTTTTTTATTGTATCATTCGGGTAAAAGATTCGTTAAAACTTTCTCTATAAAGCTAAGATGAAACTGTTATTCTCTGAACAAAGTACGCTGAAGTAGTTGTCGCGACGCATAATTCTGGCTGGAAAAGCCTGGGCTCGTTTATCACGAGTTTAAAATGCCTCGTTTCGATTCCATAAAATTAATCGAAGCGAGTGACGTTATTTTACCAACTTACTGTTGGACTTTTGACTGGTTCACAGAACGACAGCTACTTAAAGAAAAATTTCCAAAGCTAGAGCTTAAATATCAAGTGATTACCGACAATCTGCACAGGTAAAACTTTCAAAACACGGTAAAAGTATAAAACTAAAACAAAAATGTTTGTCTCTCTTTATCCTGATAAAAATAATTAAAAAGAAAACAACCTATATATTGAGACTGGTGGAGAACAAGGAGGCGCCGTTTTGTGCAAAATAATTACCTAAGATTTAAGATCGCGATCTAGTTAATGTATCTTAAAAAATTTATGAGTAAATTTATTATCATTATTATTACTATTATTATTATTACGATATTATACATAGTGAATATGAATTTTATGTTCCTGCGGGCTGTTTAACAGCCACCCGAGCGATCTCTTGCATAACAACGCATTCGCGTGCGGATTGCTGATATTAACGTAGAATGTATGTATATATCACATACACAGAGATACACCCCGCGCGTAAGCTCGATTACGATGTAACGGTGCGCGCGCGCGTGTGTGTGTGTGTGTATGTATATATGTGTGTGTACGATACACACGACAAGATTTGTTTGGATCATGAAGACAGAGCAAGAGATAGGGGAAGAGAGTACCCGATAAATATCTTTATAAGGAGTGTAAAATACAGAAGTTTGATGATCCGCTTGATTTTTCAAGCGACTGAGCATTGTACTTAATTGTAAAATTATTTAACGAGTGAGCAGACGTTGTATTTACCGGAAAAAAGTCGAAGATTATTCTTTATTTATATAAGCATGTAAAAAGTTTAGCCACTAATAGTGTATCGTGTACCACGTTGCTTTTCTCAACTGAAAACTCGTAGACTGCTATACCAATATTAACGAGCGTTGCCTCGTGTTTTAATTATAATACAATAAAAAATATACTATCAATAAAGCCCAAACTGGCGTATACTTACTTTTATCCATTTTCCCTATTATATAATAGTCACGTGACCTTTAAACCATCTGATACGAACTTTTTTACAAAATTCGTTGACGTTTTTATAACTTTAAACTTAATTTAATTAAAGGTACACCGCTATATGGGTATAAGCTAAGTGAAAGGTGTCCTTGTTCGAGTTACCACTTGTCGGAGTCGCTCGTGCGGGTGAAGCTGTTTCCGTGCAGCGCCGCTTCTACAGTCTGGCGCCTCAGTTCAGGGGGAAATTCGAAGGACCGCCGCCGATCAGAGTGCATGTGGAATAAAATAATGTATGTATACTCACGATCTCATAAGTCGCTACGCTCCTGCACTTATACATACGGTGCCGTAAAGTACGACTTATGGCACTTTGCATCGTGATGTACTATTTTTCTGTATAACTACGATACAAAAGACGAAGCTTTTATTCACCTACTTTGTAATATGTGCTTATGTAGGCACAATTATATATATATAGGTACGGCGTGAGAGACCTAGCTTCACCGTTCACGCGCTGCTTTTAGTGCTGCTGCTGCTGCTAAGCTAACTGTGCGCGCGGCTGTGGCGGGAACCGTAGCGCGAAGTTAATACTTTTGTTATACATTACATTAATTTGTCAACATGTCTTTCGGCGGTGGTTTCGGCTCCTCGACTCCTGCTGCCAGTTCGGCCTTCTCCTTCGGTACCGCAACTTCCGCAGCCGCGACTCCGATCAAGCCAGGTAACGTTGGGCAACATTCGCTTTAGGTTATGTCGTGTTTGTTTAGAGGCCTTTTATTCGATTCTTCGAGAGCATACAGTTAGCGTTAAATGCACGATTAATTGTAAATTGCTAGAAATATACGTCTATTTAAGATCTAGTGGAGATTTCAGTCATCCTCGAAATTTATCACACTCTGATGACTCTTTGTTTTGGGACTGATCAGTCTCTCATTGAGCTGTTGCTTGTCCTGCTTATCGAGTCTGCTGATTTGTCTCTTCTCAGTAGTGGTCTGCGAGATCCACCGCAGTTTGGGTCGCATCTTTCCTCGCCACCTTTTTGCAAGCAGTTGTAATACTTTTTCCTCCACCGCTTCATCAAAAGTAGACTGACGCAGCAGAGTAAAAGCAGGGCAAGGATTATTGCTACCGCGATGATCACAATCATGGAGTGCGACAAGCCAAATTTCGTGGTTTTGCCTCCTAGCTCACTGTGTGGTATCGATGTAACTTCAATGTCTATTTCAAAAACTTCCACTTTTCCATGGCCGTGTCCTTGAGAACCTTTGCCATCTATGGAGTCCTTGCTCAATACATCAGTGGCCATAGTTGTAAGATCCAGTGCCTCGTCCTGTTTTTGTATGAAAATTTTGTATCAAATAATTATCCTCCATAAATGCTCTCAATTTCCTTACCATGGTCGACATTGATATAAAAATAACCCTAAGAAAAATGTTTTTGCTCTAAACTGTCAGTAGCATCTATTTTGAGGTTTGTTTAAAAAGTTGACAACTCAATACAGATCTTCATCTACAGCTTATTTCATGAAATACTGGAACGTCACATGATCTCATTGCAATATGCAACAGATTAATAAAAGACATGTTATTTCAGCTGGGTTTGGAACTTCCGGAACTTTTGGATTCAGTACGCCAGCCACGTCCACTACCTCTCTCTTTGGAACACCAGCTGCTCAGCAACAACCTCAGCAGCAACAGCAACAGCAACAGCAAACAACTGGTTTTGGGGCATTTGGAACACCTGCAGCATCAACAGCCAGCACTTTTGGTACACCTGGTACTAATTTTGGCTTTGGCACAAACACCGGTGGAGGATTCGGTACCACTCCTGCAGCGTCCACCTCGTCATTTGGCTTAGCTACAGCTGCACCTACGAGCTCAATTAGTGGTACCAGTACTGGGTTTGGTGGCTTTGGAGGCTTTGGAGCAACTGCAGCAACTACTTCAGCTCCATCTCTGTTTGGAGGATTCAATACTTCTAACACACAGCAGCAGCCACAACAAAATAGTGCGTTTGGAACAACGGGAACTTTTGGAGCGTTTGGAGCTAAGCCTGCCACAACCAATGCAAACACTGGTTTTGGAGGTTTTGGAACTGGTGGTAACAAAATCACGTTTATTCTCAAATTACAATCTGGATGAAAGAAAATTAAAATTAATATTGATATTTCAGGCAGCACCTTTTCTAGCTTTGGTACAGGTTTAACACAACCTCAACAGCAGCAACAGCAGCAACAACAACAGCAACAGCAACAACAGCAGCAAAATGCCAACACGATATCAGAAGCTTTGTACAACGCAGTCTTCAATTGTCAATTATTCAACGACGAGAGGGACAACACGATTGCTAGGTGGAATCTGATTCAAGCGTTGTGGGGAACGGGTAAAGCTTACTACTCTTCGAATGCGCCGCCTATAGAATTAACTCAAGAAAATCCATTGTGCCGATTTAAAGCTATTGGGTACAGTCGTATGCCCGATGCAGATAACAATGACGGTTTGGTAGTTCTTTGTTTTGCAAAGAAAGAACAGGAGTTGAAGGATGGAAAGCAGCAGTTGATATCGTCCCTGGGCCAGATTTTGGGCAACAAGCCCAATCTCACAGTCACTGTGGACAACGTCAAGTCACTGGGCGAGACGAAAGCTCAAGCCACGATCTTCGTCACGGAGAAAGGTGTTACAGGGTCACTCAGGAAGATTCCCTCAAATGAACTGTTTGCATATCTCACACAAAACATGCAGAAGCAACAGTTGACACAAATAGGAGTCGAAAATATATTTCCACAAGTCAAACTCGATCCTGCGCAGCTCAAGGAGTACATGGACAATCCACCGTGTTCTATAGATCCTAGATTATGGAAACAAGCACAACTCGACAACCCTAATCCAGAACATTATATTCCGGTACCGATGATAGGTTTCCAGCAAGTCAAGCATAGGTTGAAGTGCCAAGAAGAAGAGACGGCCAGACATCGCGCTTTTCTGGACGCGTCCGCGGAGAATATCCAGGGTTTGCAGAGGCAGCATACGGCTACTCAAGCCAGACTGAAAGAGCACAGAAGAACATTACTGGAACTCCAACACAGGGTACTTCAGGTAATGAAATTTTTATTACTTTTTTCTCATTCAATCCTAAGAGTATTTCAATGATGTTTGGGAATTTATTGTTTCTGCGCTTGCTCAGGTTTTGGTACGGCAAGAGATAACTAGGAAAGTCGGTTTCTCGCTGCAACCAGAGGAAGAAACGTTGACCAACAGGTTTGAAGCGATGCACTCGCAAATAAGTGCACCAACGCAGTTCAAGGGCAGAATCAGTGAAATGCTTTCGCAGTTGCGAATGAGACGGCACACGGATACGCAAAGTCAAGAGAGGTATACGATGGATCCTATCGCCCAAGATGACATCAAAACCGTAAGTTCATAATATTTTAAACTACTGTAATTTACAAAATTTCATTACATTTTTTAACGAATAAATTGTTTTTTAGTATCTGAACATGGAACAGCAAGGGATGGGACAGTTGATCGACACTGTGAACACTGATTTGGAAAGTCTGAAAATCATTAAAGATGGAATGTCGGAACTTTTAACGAATCACGGCTCTACCTCATGAATCGCATAGATTAAATTTATTATTTAATTTCATTTCTGTGAAATCAATTACAAAAACTGTTGAAAAACTGTTAATACGATAAATGGATTCTCACGTGATAAGTGCCAGTAGGAGTAGTTTTGTTAACTGCGCTGTTAAGGTATTTTTTTTAAGGAACTGTAATGAGGAATGAAATGGAAAATAATATATATGTATAAATAATGCTTTTTTATTGAACAAAATGTTTTGTTTATAATTTGATTTTCCATAAGGCACATTGTATTTTCTTATCCACATTACATGGTCGTTTAAAAATCGAATATTTCATATAAAGATACGACTCTATATACATAGTTCCGCCCGCGCGAAGTGCGGCACTGAGACAAAGGTTTGTCGCGTTCGTCTCAGTGTCGCGCCCCTCGTTTTTTTCTTTTTAGTAAAAAACAGGAGAATCGTGGATTTATCTCCCCAAGTATAACAAATCTAGCGCAGGAAGGCACTAGGGCCCGGAAACGCAACTATCAAATCAAGATTCAATTTCGATTTGGTAGTTCCGACCGGCGATAACAGATTTTTTTTGTTTCTCTCCAATTTTCCGTGTATATCGATCAATCAACGAGTATTTTGTTCAGAATGCACACACATATATAAAAAAAAAATATATATATATATTTATATCCCCAGGTGCGTCGATCGAAAAGTGCCTCCCGCTCTCTTTCTCTCGCTAATCGCTTTCTCGACATCTCTTCAGCCCAGCGTATGTACAACAGAACGTGCTCGACTACGCCAGCAGCCGGCAGACAAGAAACTTCATTTCATAACAATATATAAGGTATAATAGCGTATATAAGAAAATAGTGTGAAACGAGCGTTATCGTTAACGGACATTAGGGTATAGGTGGTACACACTAGACTGTAATATTTGGCTTTTTGTGCAGGTCCAGGCGCAGCTCCGGCGGTCTCTCCACTCCAGCCCATCATCTCCCATATTACACCGACGACCATAACAACAAAATAACGAATTAGAAGGAGCAACGCCAACGACCGCCATCATCGCTGCCCTGCACATGTATAACCGTCATCCCCTTATACATGACTATCAACAACCCAGTCGAGGGCCAAACATCGTCAACATCGTCAAGCATCAGGAAGCTTTAGTGCACCCGGTCACTTGTTGATGGTCAGGTCGAGTGGCAAGTCCTGCTCCATATCGGCGGGCAAACCCTCTGCCGCCTTGGCCCTGAGGTCTTGGGCGCAGGTGTTGATAGCGGCAGCGGCAGCGGTGGTGGTCGCCTCGGGATCGGCGGCCTGCTGACTACCTGACCACATCTTCTTCAGGCCGTACTGCAGGTCGACGGAGTCGAGCAGGTGCTTGAAGAGAGGATTCTCCGAGTGAAGAATGAGGTCCGAGAGGATCTTGGTCTTCTCGAGGATCACGCTGTCTTTCTCGGAGTGCCTGCAGCACTTGTGTTTGCAGCAGCACTCGGAGGAGCTGTTGTTGGCGCTAGACTGTTCCTGCTCGACGGTCGGTGGCGACTGAGCCACTGCGCGCTTGATCACCGAGTTCCTGACAATGTCGCTGCCGGCTACGTAGGGCTCTTGCTTGAGGGGCGTGATGGTGCTGCCGTTGACGATGGACTCGATGTTGCGGTAGTCAACGCCGCTCGCCTTATCCTCGCTCTTGATGGGAGTTGATTGCATGCCGATGCGGGGCGTCGTGGCCATGAGGGGGTCGGGGGGAGAAGCCGGCAGGCAGTGCTTCATCTCGATGGGGTAGGGAGTCGGAGGCTGCTTCACGTGGGCCGGGAGGTTGTAGTGTCGGTCGGGCAGGATGTAATCGTCGTGGAGCGACGAACGACTGTAACGGCCAGCGTGTAGGTCGTGCTCGTAGGACAGGGAGAGGGATGACGAGGAGGAGGTGGTCGCGTGCGCGTCGTGATGGTCCTTGCGATCTTGGAGGTTGTTGTACATGTTGTTCCACTCGACGAACTTTTGCTGCTCCTCGAAGCTCGTCGACGAGGTGGCTTTCGGACTGTCGCTGCTGGAGAAAGAGTTAGAACGAAAGCGTTAGAAACGAAGCGCTAGAGGTCGCGAGAGCATCAAAGAAATATATTCGAGGTATCCATACCTGATGGAGCACACGGACGTGCTGGTGGTGTTGCTCTCGATGCTCGAGTCTTTCTTGTCGGAATCGGACTTGGAGCTGTTGCATCCCTTGCTCTTGAGTTCGAAGGCATCGGTTTCCATGGCGCTCGGCGCTATCTCCTCCTTGACGATGGCGGAGCTGTTGACGCTGTTCTCCTGGAGCTTGTCGTTGTTGTTGTTGGCGTAGTGCCTGAAGGTCTTGACGTGTTTTCGCAGCGAGGACGGGTCGGTGTACCTCTTGGGACAGCCGGGAACCTTGCAGCAGTAGGGCTTGTCGACGGAGTGGGTGCGCGTGTGCTTGAAACGATCCGACGAGTTGGAGTAGGCCTTGTTGCAGCCGACGACCGGGCAGACGTACGGTCGCTCGCCGGTGTGAGAGCGGTTGTGGATTTTCAAGTTCTCCGCGCGACTGAAGCTCTTGTTGCACTCGAAGCAGGTGTGAGGCTTCTCCTTTGTGTGTATGCGCACGTGCACGAGCATTTTGTACCTGAAAAATTCCAAGATCGGCTGTTATCGCGCGTGACAAAACGACTCTTAACGACGGCTAATTGATCCACTTGGCTCTTGGCTCTTGGCTCGATAGCTCGGTAATCGAGGCAATATAACGATGCTCACCTCGCGTTGAATCCGCGCTCGCCTCTCTGGCAGCCCTCCCATCCGCAGTAGAAAAGGCCTTTGGGGCCGGGCGCCGCATGGTGCTTGGAAACGTGCGCCGCGAGTTTCTCCAGAGACGGGAACCACCTGCCGCAACTGTGCCACCTGAAACGAGAATTGGCTAGTTAGAACAATAATAAAAAAAAAAATAAATAAATAAATAAATAAATAAAAACCGAGGCTCGATCCGCGCGTCGCGTATAGCACGAGTCTGTAGAATTGACGTCGTCACGTGCGCGCGGCAGTTAACATTGACTTTTTGATGGGCCTCGAATTGGAGTCAATGTAAGTGGCCTCTCGCGAATTGACGCCAATTCCGGGCAATAAAGCGCAGCTCCTCCGCGCTCAATAATCGACGATCGAGAGCCTCGTGCTTGCGCGCTCGACACACACACACACGATAAAGCGAAATCTCTCGCTTGAGTCGCAATACGCGCTGCAAGCTTCGTTCTGCGTCAGAGCGATAGAAAAATGCGAGAGTCGCGCTCGTCAATGCCGTTATCTGTCTGCGCCCGATACTGCGTATTCTTCCTGATGCGTTATTTGCTATGTCTTTCTCTCTCTTTCTCTCTGACTCTTCAGGTATTATATCTCGACGGACGTACATAATTAGACGCGCCGCGCTCGACAATCTATATATTCCCGCAGCGGCCGGAGATAAGATAGCGCTATCGTTGCAATCGTTCCTCAAACATATGTGTATAGAAGTACAGTCAGACTCGCGGGGCTGTATAATCGGAGAGCTGAGAGGCAGACGTGCACGTGACGGCGGCGTGTCTCCGGCAGAAGCGCCATGCGTTTGTTACGTGGACCTTCGACTTGTTTTCCCGTCTTTCTCTCTCCTCTCACAGCCGCCAGCTTATCGAGTTATTATTTACCCGGTGTACGTCTGTTATGTATAGCAGACGCTGCATATCGTTCGTTGTTTTCACGGGCTCGTCGACGCGGCCTCCCGCGGATTCGCGCCCGATAAGACACGAGAGAGGGCACGCTCGCGGGAGAGTAAGTAGGAGTTCCGACGGTTCTCACACCGGAGGTGCGCCGACGGTGTGCTTTGACCTACTGCACGCGGAATAGTAATGCGAGCACGTGATTCGGAAAGTTTCTTCTTTTTTTCCAGCGCTCGCGCGCGCTTTAACGATTTTTTCTCTTTATCTCCGGGCTCGTATTTTTAGACTCGCGAGCGCGTGTCGCAATTATCCCTGGACTGCGCAGTACGTACAGTTAACGCTGAAAATAAAAGGAACGACCTCTCACCTGCACATGAGCTGAGCGTGCTTTCCCCCTCTGACGGAGCCGAGCTCGAGGCTCGAGCTGGAGGCGTCGGAGTCGCTGTGGGCCGGACTGGGCGGCCCGTTAACGACTATGGCCGAGCCGACGTGGTGCTGGCTCGAGGCCATGAGCATCTCCTCGTCCTGGGGCATGGTTCTGGGCCAGGTAGAGATCAGCGGCTGCTGCTGCAGCGGCTGGTAGAGGTAGCCCGGACTCGGGGGCGAGGCCGGTGGTGAGGCCGGCAACAGGTGGTAGTAGTTGCTCGGCGACGACGGCTGCTGCTGGTAGCCGAGACGCGCCGCGCCGTACGCAGCGCCCAGGTGTCTTGGCATTCTGCCGGGCACGTAAACGATCATGATGAATTTTTTGTTCACTCAATCTCTCTTTCTCTCAACAATCAAAAACTCTCGCGCAGATCTTCCTCGCGTGGCTGTGTGTGCGCGTATTTATTTCAAAGGGGGTACGGGGTAAGGAGCAGACGTTCCAGGTCTCTCCGGGGGAGCGTGGTTCGCGAGGGCGAAGTCGCGTATATGTATACGTTTTGGGTATTTGTATTTTCCTGAGCTCCGCTCGACTCCGGGCGGTCAGGCACACGCTGGGCGCGCACTATGTTAATGAGTAAGAGCACTTGGTCCGAGTCCGTATCGTCAGATGTACTTGAACCGGTTGGACTTGAGTATGCGGTAGCTCAGGAACTGCTTGCTGTACTCGATGGAAAACATAACTGGGCCGGCGTTGATCAACTAGTTTAGCTATTGTTGCACTGTCTTCGACTTCAACGAAAGACGATCGACCGCTCGCACTCGCCGTTGACGCGATCGCGCACACTTTGACCGTTTCACGCTCACACGCACGAAACTCTCTCTGCTCTCTTTATCTCGGCTGCGCGCTTTTCCTTCACACTACTGTCTATCGCAGTCTGCTCTACAACGTCTCCAACTACACTCTCGACTCTGTTCTAGGGATGGAACCGGGTGCCCAAAAATTCAGGCGCTAGTGAGCTACTGCTAGGAGTATGTCGCCTCCATTTCGCTGCTGCTGCTGCTGCTGCTGCTGCTGCTGCTGTTGCTTCTCTCTGGAGCTATCCTTTGCGACACAGCGACGACGAGTGGTAGGGATGGACGACTATTGCGCAGTAGAAGCGGCCGGACGTTATCAGCGAGAGTGCAGCAGAAGCGACGAGAGAAGAGACGGGACTGATTCGACCCGACGACGGCTCGGGCCTTTTATAAATAACGCTTCGCTATCGCGCGCTCCAGCACGAGAGAGCGAGAGAGAGAGAGAGAGAGAGAGAGAGAGAGCCGCGTCCGACTGGAGGGAGGAATAACGATAAGCCTGTGCGTGACGCGCCTATTTGTGTGGATTCTCAGTGAGTCCCGAGCTTCTCTCCATCGGTGCGAGAGGCTCACGTGGCCATGCAGCAGCAGCAGAGAGCCGCCGCCCGGGATTTTTCCGCTGATGCGCTTCAATTCCATATACTCCGACGCGTATATCCAATGCGACCGAATTGCTTTTTATTACTCCGTACACCGATGCTCAGGGTCAAAGTCAGCTGCGATTTTTGTTTACCGGCGCTTTTTTCGCGAGCCGTCTCTCGGTTACGTATTAGGACGCCAAGAGAGCTGATAGCCGAGTTATTTTTCCGGTCACAATAAACTCTGCGCTTATCGAGTATGAATAATCCCCGCGCATGCAGCTCTATAATTAAGCGGGCGATTTATCGCAAACGTCAGAGACCACTTCGGAGCGTCGGGAAAAGTTTACGCGCGCGCCTCGAAAGTTTGTGCTCCGCGCAACGAAAACGTCGGCCGATAAGAGCTGAAAGCTCCGCATAAACATCGCACAAATTTTCGAGCAATTAGCGCGATATGTGCAGCGCGCGTAAGCGAGTGTACAGAATGTATCCTTGCTCTTCGCTGAGAGACGAGAGAGATAAAGCCGAGCGATAAGCCTCGCCGCGACGAGACGATACCCCCCGGGAAGAGGGAAAGAGAGACAGAGAGAGAGCATCGGACTATACGCTGTACACACATGCGAGACTCTTCTTCTTCCTCTTTCCTTGAATATATTTCTATGCGGAGCGAAGCTGCGTCAGCACTAGCAACTAGCGTCTATACGTATTCTACACATAGCTATGTTCTATCGGCTCGGGCGATCGGCTCGGCTGATTATCGCGGAAGAGAGGACAAAGTCTGCGCGATGTGCCGCCGATAATACGCAATGCGTGTGTGTATGCGTCGATGATTTGCAGCGGGCGAACGTCGTTTTTTCTCCCTCGGAAAAGCGCTCGCGGTTATTAATTGGCGGCGTTTCGTACCGGGAAAGCAGTGTCGTTCGAGTAGACGTGTGTGTGTGCGTGTGTGCAGTCGCGATAAGGTAGAGGCGAAGTACACAAACAAACGACGAGTCATCGCAACGCATATATTTCGCGCGAATCGCTGCGGATTTTTTCTCTCGATCGACTTTCCCACGACTCCCCGGACAGTAGATCGCACTTCTTTATGTAAGCCAGAGGAGCTCGCACGTACGAATAACAAGGTCCGGCGGAAAAATTTAGCCCCGATAAGCATCGCGCCGCGCTTATCTTCGCCCCGAAATCCAGACCTACATGTGCATCGTCACACACAAAGAATCTCGCCTCTTACCGAGAAGACGAGAAAAGGGTACATCGACGGAAAAAATCCCCTACTCCGCTTTCCCCGCGAGGAAAAAGAGTTGCCGGAATCCGTTTCATTTCATTATTTTCATTCCTATACACGTATGTATGAAAGAAGAAGTGAAGAAGTAAGAAGTAGGGCAAGATCCGCGCGTGTACGCAGGAAGGAAAAGGGGCCGCATCGCTTTGTGCCGCAGCTCGCGCATCTGTTGCACGCGTTACGTTACGTAAGCGGCAGTAATGCGCGCGCGAGTATAGGGTAGGAGAGAAAGAGAGACGAATGACGATACAGGCAGTTATGCGATGGCTGTAGGGCGCAGTTCAGCACGGCTCATTTGCGGGAGAAGAATCGGAGCAGAGCGCGTGTCTCTGTTTGCATTTCGAATAAACGCTCGGAGTTGCTCGCTTTCTTCGCTCGCCGGGCGATTTATTTGTACGACTGCGCGTCGATCGGATCCTGAAAAAATTCCATTGTGGCGCACGATCACGTACGCATGAGCGCCCGGCCCTCGCGGCCCGATATCGGCACTTCTCGAACGAAATCGACTAGACGAGAGCGTATAATAGAGCCCTAAGATTTTTCTCTCAGCGTGTGGGCGAGCTTCTCCCCTCTTCCCTATGTGTGTGCACGATAAGTCCAAGATAGCGAGCCCCTTATCTGTACGGCGTGTGCGTATAGAGGTGCAGCACGCGCTTCGCTCTCGGATTCACGTGCGCTTGTGCAAACTGAAATGTGCCTCGGAGCACATAGCACCTGTCGCTTATTGGGAGGTCCCAGCTCTCGTACGATTTTACGCGGCACACAACACGTGCGCTGTTTGCGCGAATCCAAGATATTCTCTGAATTTTTTCTGTGATTTTTTTCTGTGATTTTTTTCTGTGATTTTTTTCCCGATTCCTAGAAAGTCGCGGTGCGTAAATACCGATTTATTCAGAGGCAAAGTGCAGCGCCGACGAGAATCGATATCGCGCTTCGAAAACAAAAAGCGTCGAAGGACATTAATATAACGGACGCTTCTCTCCGAATCTTCTGCGAACGAGTAAACAGACGAGCGTATACACTTCCATAAAAAAGAAGATAATCGGTATCCGAAACTTTCGCAAAGACACGCGTCTGAGGCAACCCGGCGCAATACACATATGCCAGTACATCGAGAGACCCCACCGAGCGTTAATTACCCGTCGCCCAATAGACGCGATCGTTCGAGAATAATCTTGGTTGCAAAATTTTTTTCACTCGCCTCGAAGTTCGTAGGTGTCGGCGCGCGACTCTATACGCGGGCTTATCGCTTATCTCGGGCGGGGGTCCCTCCCGCAGGGATATTCGCGCGCATTGATAAGCCGGCTCGGTAAACATCGTCGCGCAGCGAACGACTGCCTTTATAAGAGCTGTGCGCGGATGAGCTTCGGTTCGATCTCCGAAGATCGACTCTCGTTCCGCTGAGCTCGCATCGTCGGGGTAATACGTTAGCATACCGTGTAAGCCGATTTTCTTCCCGTTTTCAGAAAGATCGGCACTTTGTCGTTATCGAAATCGGCGAGGCAGACGATTTAATCGCGCGCGATCGGTATCGCGTCAGTCGAGAAGGAGAAAAATATCGTTAACGATATGACGCGAGCGCGCGCGGGCGTGTAAACATGGTGGCGTCAGAAAGAATCACACGCGAGGGGGGCAGAGAGGGACCATCCATCTCGGCCGACGGAGCTGGCTGGTAGAGAGAGAGAGAGAGAATTCTTTCCCAAAGTGTCTCGCTCGGCCTCTCGCAGACTCCCAGGGATTCGGTCTCCCGCGCCAGATGTCGATCGAAAGGGAAGAGGGAGAGGGCTGAGAAAGCCGGCAAGTGCGAGAAAAGCTGCTGCAGCCGCTCTGCTTTCCCATTGTCTCTCGCCGACTTTTTCTCAGCTCCTTCTTAGCATACGAGTGCGGCGCGTCAAGTGCGTGGACGTGGTATCGTCGTGCGGTTTTCCTCCTCCTCCTTCTCCGAGAGAGAGAGAGAGAGAGAGAGAGAGAGAGAGAGGCGAGTAGACCCCTGCGAGTCGGGGCCGGAAGATCAAAGGCGCCGCCGCCGCTTGTACACACACAGAGAGAGAGAGAGCGAGTTATATACGCGGCGGAAGGCGAACAGGTAGACAGAAAGAAGCGAGCCCGGTCAGAGGAGAGAGAGAGAGAGAGAGAGAGAGAGAGAGAAGCGGCGTACGTACACGTGTATAAGACGAGCGCGCGCAGAGGAGGAGCAGCGTCTCTCTGGCTTTTCTGCGGCTCTAAACTTCAGAAAATATCTCTCCCAAGGCTAGATCCTCTAGATACGGCGATCCGGACCGCAGCGTTTCGAGAGTTCGTGGCCCTTCGTTTACATGCTTATCCGCGCGCGGTCGGACGGAGAAAAAAACGTGAGAAATCGAAGCAGCTGCTCGTACTCCTTCGGCGAATCTTCACGCGGAGGAAAGCGAGCCTCCGATAAATCCATCCCGCGGTTTTATGCACATTGTTCGGCTCCTTATCTCGAGGACGGAGTTTCAGAAATAGATCTCAAACAATTAAAAGCCACCAGCAGAGCTGAGAGAGCTGTGTGCCGAGCCCCCGCAGAGTCGCGCGCATCAGGGGACTCCTTCTCTCTCCCGGCGTTACGTAAGTGTATCGAGTCTCCCACGGCACTACAGACTACTCGCGCTCGCCGCGGGGCTGTTTCTTTCTCTCTCTCTCTCTCTCTCTCTCTCTCTCTCTCTCTCTCTCTCTCCGTATTTTTTTTTCACCAAAAAGTCGAGGAATCCCGCGCAGCAGCTCGCCCCCGACGTGTACGAAAAATCGTGCAGCGCGCATAAGTATGCGCGGCTCTGCTACCGTACGCGCGGAGCAAGAGAGAGAGAGAGAGAGAGAGAGAGAGAGAGAGAGAGAGAGAGAGAGAGAGAGGATGGCTACCGGTCGCAGCGGGAGATCACGCCGGGAGGCCGCGCTGCTCGTGTTACGAGAAGGTATATTATACGCTCTGATTTTTCCCCGAGAGCAGAAATTAATTAACGCTCTCTCTCTCTCTCTGCACTCCGCGGCGATTGCCTCTCGATTTTCCTCGCCGCGGAACACGAGGATCGACGAGAACTCAGGCGTGGGAATGCCGAAACGCACTACCCCCTCGACAAATGATACGGCGGACCTCCCACGTCGCGGAAAAATTTCATCGAGAGAGAGAGAGAGCTCGACGCGCGATAATTTCCGAATAAAACCACTTCTCGCCGGCATTCCGCAAACGCACACACCTGCAGGGAGAGAGTCGCCCCTCTCCATCCCTCCTCTTTTAAAACAGTTTAGGATACCACACACAACGCGACACCTCGGCCGAACGGACCACACACGAAGGCTTCTCTCTTCCTCCCCCTCCTCCCCCTCCCCCTCCTCTTCCCTCGCCAGCAGCAGCGGTCGAGCGGAGAGTCTTTTTAAGCTGCTTTTTGTGCTGCTGAGAGTCCGGCAGCGGCGGGCTTTATCTACCTTGTCACTCGGAGCTTCTAATTGTCCATGCTAATTAATTAATATCCCTCGAGAAGGAGAGCGGTCGGGAGAGACGGATAACGAGATGCGCGGAGACCGGCTACTGTTCCACTCCTGAGGCTCCTCTTTTTTCCTTATATAAGAGGGTATTTAGCTGGAAATCGTGAATTTAAATTTCTCCTTTAATAGCCCGGAATGTTGATTAGCTCCCGGCGTTTTCGGAGAGGAATATAAACTATCCCCCTCCCCCCCCCGTCGGTGTATATTATCGAAATCGATACGTATCCGCGAGTGTAATTTACACCGGGGAGTATACCGGAGGAGGAATTAAAAAAAAGAGCGAAGAAAACGGGAGCAGCGGTCTGCGTCACTCTCGTAAATTCCGCGCGCTTGGCTTACCGATCTCCGATGCGTGTATACGAGAAGAGAAAAAATAAGGTTCGTCAAAAGCGGCCCGCGGGGGCCTACTACTCGCGGGAGGGAGCGCGCATTATACGCACACACACACACACGTACACCTTGAAGCTTTTTCTCTCCTCTCTCTCGCGTCGTTCTCGAATGGGCTCATTGTTCGGCCGTGTATGGTCTGTTTTGGGTAAAGCGTCGACCTCCGGCTGCGCGCGAGAATGAAGGCCGGACGACTACGACGACGACGACGACGACGACGATCCTTTTAGTCTCGCTTACTGCTGTGTGTTTCTTCTTTCGGACCGTCGCGGTGGTCCGCTCCGGGCCCCCAGTCGCGCGAGCTGCCTGTATCCTCCTCCGCCTTCTTCTATATCCCTCCGACAAATTTTCCTCGCTGCGGAATGCGGGGGGGATGCCTGCGGTAGTGGACCCGTAGGGAAATTCGATGCGCGTGACTGTCGCGCCGGTGAAAATCCGCAGCGATACAATGCGAGAGCCGGGAATCCAAATAGAAGCGACCCCCCTGTACGGAGTCGAAAATACACCGCGCACGAGTGCAGCGAGATTTAAAAAAGCCGTACCTATTATTACGCGGCGCGCGTAACGACATTGTCTCCCAGATCGCGAGAGAGAGTCGCATCCCCCCAGCTTCGCGAGCGACTGTTAAAAAAAGCTCATCGCTCGCTCGGGAGACATTGGCCGCGATATTCCCACGTGGGACCTGGTAACACAGAAACGGGCCGAAAATATGCAAATTTCTCGAGGAGGGTGCGCTTTTGTCTTCCTCGCTCGCGCGTGTGCGCGCGTAAAACCTGTCCCCTCGGGAGAAACATAAAGAGAGAGAGAGAGAGAGAGAGAGAGAGAGAGAGAGAGAGAGAGAGAGAGAGAGAGTTAAAGGAGAGGAAAAAAAAACTGGTCCTCTGGTCTAGCTTCCGCTTTTCGCGGGCCGGCCAACGGTCCTGCCGCGGGATACCGGTTTTCCCTGGCCGGACGTTTCGCGGGATGGGACAGTTCGCCCCGTACCGGGATCGCTCGGAGCTTCGCTATCTGCCATTGTTTAGGAGCCGAGGAGCGAGATTAGGAGAGATGGACTGACGTGGGAATGCGCGCCGGAGAAGAGTTTGCCTATATAACGGACCGACGCTCGCGCGAGATGCGCTGTTTGTAACCGAAGAGAGAGACGAGTCCGAAAGTCCGTTGGCACGACGTTATTATACCAGTTCTCCTTAGGATTTCCCTAACGATCTTTCCTCCGAGCTCGATTTTTCAAATAAAAAGAAGAGGCATCCCCCCGCGTCATCGAAAATAAAGACTCTCTCTCTCTCTCTCTCTCTCTCTCTCTCTCTCTCTCGGATGTTCCGGCAGACGCGCTGCACAATAAGCGGACGTGGAACCGTACGACTCCCACACGTGTATAACGCGTCGTATACCTGCGGGACGAGATCGAGATTTTGCGCAACTGAAGCAATATAGCCACGCATCGGAGAAAGAAAAATCGAGTCTCCCCTCGCTCCGGCATCGCGGCCCACAGAGAAAGAGAGATTTCCTCTCCGCGTGTCTACCTGACCCCGAGATAATCCCATCCCGGGGCCCGCTTTATCCCTCGCTCCCCCACGGACCGTACTTTTCAACACACACGCACACGCACACGCACACACGTATGGCGAATCTCCCTTTTTCCTTTCTCTCTCGTGTCCCGCCGCGCCGATGATCTTTTATTTTCACGTGCGTGCACCGCGAGGAATCATCGTTGGAAAAAGAAGAGTAAGTATACGTGCACGGGGGGATGGAAAAGCGAGGACACAGGGGGGAGCAGGGAATACGCGCAGACAAAGTCTCTTTCATACAATCGCCCCGGCTCCTCTCCTTCTTTTTTTCTTTCGATCCTGCACTATACTGCGCGAGCGCGCGGATCGAAGACGCGCGTGTGTCTCGAGGATGAGCCAAACGGGAGTCGCACAAAGACGTCATTGTCGCGCATCGCTGGAAAATCCATCGGTCGCGCTCCGCTTGCGACACTTTTCGGCTCCTGCGCGTACACACACGTGGAAGATCTGCGTTCATTGTCTTACAAGCTATGTAACACAGGAGAGTACAGGAGCACAGCCGGAGGAGGAAGGAGGAAGGAAGATAATTCCGCTCACGTGAATGAGCGCTATTCGGGCCGGCCTCCTCCGGTCGTGCCTATGGATGTGTACGGAGAGATCGGCCCTCTCTCTCTCTCTCTCTCTCTCTCTCTCTCTGCGGATTCGCTTCCGCTCGGATCGAGCAACACGTGTCCGCTCTTTGATCGCGGGAGAGAGAAGCGAATCCGCGCGTTGTATACCTGCGCGCGTCCGCATGAATGGGCTGGCACTTTTGTCGGCTGTTCGCTCTCTCTCTCACTTGAGTGAGAGAGGGAGGTTCGTAATGTATGCACGATGCATACGAGAGCGGCCTTGCCCGTTTAATGAATTCACGAATAACCGACGTCGAATCCATGCAAAATCCAGAACGAAGGTGTTGAGAGAGAGAGAGAGAGAGCCGATTTCGCACTTGCGCCCCGTCCCGTCTGCCGATCGCCGAGTGTGCACACAATATACAACAATAGCCGTGCGGCCGGATGCTGCAGGTCCAGGTGGCGAGCAGAGCGATTAGCAAACGGGATGAGAAAGAGAGTGGAAGAACGAGACCACCAGCAGCACTAAGCGAGAGACGCTGGGGGCCAGATTCTGCACAAGTGCGCGATTGTGTGTAGAGCCGCGCGAGGAGGAAACAGGTTCACACTTACCAATAGCAGCCGGCCAGCTCTCGCGGTCGGACAGATCGGATTCACTTGTCGCGTTCTTTGCGTGTGCCTTGTGTGTCCTCGGTTCACCCCTTCTTCCGACGAGAGATCGGCGAAAAAATTTGAAAATTCACGAGGATGCACCACGGAGTGTCTCGAGTAGATGCAGTCCTGTACGCGGCCGACTCGGAACTGAGAGCGTATGCGAGAGTGAGAGCACGTGCGTGAGAGCCCGCGACTGGGAGCACAAGCTGCTGCGGCGCTTTCCAAGGACGGGTTCGAACTGACTGCTGCCAGAGCCGAGAAGAGCCGAGCCTGAAAGGTGGCCGACTCTCCCTCTTTTTCGGCCGACGTCGTCTCCTTCTCTCTCTCTCTCTCTCTCTCGTCCTTTTACCCGGAGGGCCGAGAGACCGAGTGAGAGAGAGAGGGTACGTGTATACCTTATAACACACGCGGCGGCTACGGGCCCCCGGGAGGTTCCTTCTCTCTCTCACTCGTTTGCGTCTTGGAGGACGAGTAGTGGGGGCCCCTTTGCTGCCGCTGCTTCTGCCCACGGTGTGTGTAGTGTGTGCACGTAAAGGTATGCCCGGCCATATACACACACCTATGTGTGTGCAGCTCGCGCGGCGACACCCCAAGATTCCGAGGGACGAGCGCCTCGTATTCCTTGTGTGCGTGCGCGATGCCGCCGCTTCTTATCGCCCACCACCCGACAGCTGCCGCCTTTTGCCATTCTTCCATCTGTGCATTATACGCGCACGCATACATGCGCTTCTCCTGCGCTGTGTATAATTGACTTTTTGTCTTTCGCCGATTCTTCTTCTCCTTCTTTGTTTTGAGAGCGCGCGGAGCTTTTTTCTCGCTCTCGCTCCTTCTCGGGGGGAGCCGGCGTTTCGGGACCGTCACGTGGTATAGGGCCGGTGGAGGGAGGGGGGGGGGACAACAAGTGGAGGACAGGAAGTGCAGGAGAGATTCCCCGAGAGAGAGAGAGAGAGAGAGGGGTGCATGTATGGTTCTCCCTGATTGAAGCGCGTTTTATTTTCGGGGTTTAAAAAAAAACGCGATAAATTATCCACGCGCGCGGCTTTGTCCGCAAGGGCGCGTCGCGCGTACGTTGGGCCGTAAAAGTTGGAAAGTTCGACAACTCTTATATGTAGGATAATTCGGTAGTTGTGTGCGCGCTCGAGTCTCAATAATTGAGACTTTCAATTTTCTTTGTTCTCGAGAACTCAAGAGAGTGAACGTCGTCGCGCGGTGACGAGCGAGGTCACGAAGATTAAAGTTATTTAATTTGATAATTTCTGTTTCAGGCGTGCAATTAATCGATACGATCTTAATTTATTTACCCTCGCTCGCTCGTCGCGCTGCGCATCCGTCCGCGTAACGCGCATTTTTTCAATTCTCAGCCGGCCTCTTTGGCGCAAATCGAAGCCGCGCCTACGCTTGGGGGAAAATCCGAAAAACGTTTCCCAAGCCTTCGCAATTTTCCACAAAGCCCGTCGCTCCCGGGGAGTAGAACTCCTCCCCCCTGAAAATCCCCAGCGAAAACAGTCGACCGATGCGTGTCCGCGGAGGAACTCTGGCCGAGCGAGCCGTAGCCGAGCGTGGGATAAGAAGACGCGTACACAAGCAGAAGAAGAAGAAGAAGAAGAAGAGGAGGAGGAGGAAGAAAGAGAGAGACTCGGAGGCTGCGCGCTGCTCTGCTGGGGGCGGCTCACTTATCTCCTTTTTTCCTCGTCTCTCGCTCGACTCCCCCCTCTCTCTCTCTCTCTCTCTCTCTCTCGCGCTGCGGGGCCAGCTGGATCCCACAGGCCGGTATACCTACGCCGTGCACAGCGGCAGCGCTGCTCAAATCCGAAGAGCTAAACTCCCGGAGCCGGCCGCTTTGTCCCGCCCTGTATACCCACGGACTCGGCTGCTCTCGATTTTTACGGCGCCCTTTATTACGCGATTTTCGGGAATTCGATCCCGATGCGTCCGGTTAGCGTTTCACCATCGAAGAAGCCCGCGATCACGCCGGCGCCTCGTGCGCGATCCCTTCCCCCCAAATTTATAACGAGCTGTCCGTACAAAAGTTCCCTCCCGTATCAGTCCCATATCGCAGAGCCGTTGCACACTCCAGTGACAACTGACACAGTGCTCCACTCCGGGAGGAGCCTACGCACGTACACGTAATAAGCGCGTGCATATTCGGGAAGCGATATCGAGGTCAGAGAGGAGGAGGCGACAAAGAATTATTTTATAAGCCTCGAGATCGTGCGGGCCCGCACACGACAAAGAGCCGGATTACGCATTCGAGGTGTGCTGCAGCGCAGGAGAGACTTTCTCTCGCGAGCGCCGGATCCATTCATCCTTCCGCGTGCGCGCGCGCGCGCGCGGGGGCCCTTTTGATACAATGCCGCGCGGCGCGACCCCCTTCGCGAGAGAGCTGCCGCTGTCCCTTCTTCTTCCTCGTCTTCTCCTTCTTCCTTTATCTTCCCCTTTCGGCGATGCGCCTCTGTAATACCTCGTAATACTCTCGCTTTTCTATGCGCGAAGGTTACTCGTGCCGTGGGGGGATCGAGGAAGTGGAAGCACCGAGCTTCGTCAAAACAGAGGGTAACGAGTCTGCGATTGAAAATTTAAACAAACTCAAAGTCAAAGGGCCGCTCGTAAGATCGTTTCGCAGCGGCAGCGGCGATTCTCGCGGGCCCTTTTGCCCGAGTCACGCTCAAGACGGGAGCCGCCGCCGCCGCCCGCCGGAGATCATATCTCTCTCTCCGGCCTTTTCTCGCCGCCGCCGCGGCTTACTTGACCTTCTTCTCCATCCTCTTTTGCTTCTTCATCTTCGAGCGCGCACTTTTTACCAGTATGAGATTGCACGAATTTTCTCGGGCGATTTTCAGGCATCGGAAATTAAAAGCCGCAGAACAATGCGAGAGGGACGAGCAGTAGGCGCCAGCCGAATCGAAAAATGTTAACAATGCGCTCATTAGGGTCGAAGCTCTCAACCTCCAGCGGAGAGAGCGGACCATCCATCTCGAATTTGCCCGGGCGAATTAGCCACGGACGTTCCCTCTTGGCGCCGCCGGAGGAAAATTGCCGTACCTGAGGGACGACGCCTTCGCACGAGTGGAATCTGCGTAATCGAGAGAGGAAGAAGAAGGAGGAGGAGGAGGTCGCGATACGCGCAGAAGCACAAGTGCAGCGCCGCCAGAGCGTGAAAAGGGGAGGAGGTGCGGAGAGTCATACGCGCGCACACATAGCTCGGCGAGCCTATAACGGAAAGACGTTGGGTAGGGAGCGTCTCGATGTCGCTGGGAAGTGTCCATCGGAGTTAATAGACCATCTGCCTCCTTTAAGGAAGTCACTGTTTAGGAAGTCCATGGGAAGCGGGGATAACGGAAAGACCCAGAGCGAGAGAGAACCGATGGGAACGGCTTAGCGACGCGTGTATAGCAGGCGCCCCCGTATGCGAAGCCCCCGCGAGTGACTCGTATACTTGTGCGTACGCTGCGGGTTTATTTGGCGCGGTGGCCGCGAAGACGTTACGAAACCGCAGCTTGTTTACGCGCTTCCGAGGAGAATGCTAATGGATATATATATATACCGTGTGAGAAAAACAGTTATCGACGTCTCTGCGCAAGCTTCCTCCGATGTAGAACTAGATGAGCGCCGCCGTTCAATTAGCCTAATTGAAAGCCGTACAGTAGCCTCGGGCCATAAATCCCTCTCCGTTCTCCAGGCGCAGGAGAAAAGTGCCGGCCACCAGGGAAGCGGCAGCGACGTCTCTACCACCCAGTAGACTCTATACCTCTCGCATTATACGCAGCCGCATAGCCGGAGGTGCCAAGCGACACGATCTCGTCGGCGAAGAACAAAAAGCCGACGGTAGCATCAGCGCTTTACACTATGCGGCCTGTGCGGAGATAATTTTTATCTCGCTGCGACGATGCGACAGGCCAACGAGCTTTGTGCTTTCTTATCTCCCGATGCTACTGTCGCCGCTGATGCTCTCTGAGAAGTAGGCTACGCCGCCGTCGCGCTAATGCGCATCGCGCCTGTTGGAGTAAGCTTGTTAATTGTGATTTTTTTCTCCATACAATGACGGGCCGTGTTTGCGCGAGGAGCTGAGGCGGCACGTACAATATTGATACAATATAAGCGACTGGCGCGCGTGTATTTTTAAATCGAGATAAAACCGCCGCAGTCGCTAAATTTACGGAGACACAGACTCGCGTCTCTCGGATCGACGCGGAAAGATAAAGCGAGCCTGCGATACAGCTCCGTACATTCTTTATAATGACTCGCTTATTACATTATCGTGATTTTTTTGTTCTCCCCGAGATATCGAATTCACAATACATCACGCATTATCGGCCGCCCGTAAGTGCTGGCGACGGCTAGTACATACTCGCGTATTATAACTAGCTGGAATAACGAGCCTTATTTTTTTGCAACAACGTAACGCAGCCGAGAGAGAGATCAAATGCGGGTCAATCGTTATTCCTCAAGAGATAGCGGCGCGCGCGATAATTTGCCAAAAAATTATCTACGTCTCAATATATACGCAAGACGCATCGTCGCGCATAAACACACGGCGGTTCCGCGGAAAGCCGGCAATAAATCTCCCGGCGAAGCTCCTGGTTGGCTGCCGGTTCGTGCGCGCGCTTGGTAACAATAAAGAAGCACCTTTCCATGTGCTGCTGCACGCGCGCTATCTCTCCGTCTCTCACTCCTCTCCTGAGAGCGAGACAGAGAGAGAGAGAGAGAGAGAGAGGCGCGTGTGCACCTTCCTCATCCACCTGCTCGAGGAGTGTAGAGATCAGCTGCCCAACCGCCACCGCGCATATATCGCCGCCGAGCACCTTGCTCGTCTTCGACTTCTTAAGTCCCTGCTGCTGCTGCTGCTGCTCTCGGTGGTTTCTCTCCTTTTTTTCTCTCTTCCCGACGAGCGCGAGCGCGCGCGCGTGCCGCCTGTGCATGTGTACGGGGATGTTCCCTTTATTTTTTCGCGGTGTGCGTCGGGGAAAAGTCTGTCGGTTGTACTGTACAGGCGAGTTCTCGGAATTTCGCGAAATTTACAGAAATATCGACGCGTGACTCGAGTGTTTGTCGAGCCTTATCAGATCGTCAAAAGGCTTCGGCGAGCGAAATTTTGGAACAATCTTGAAAAAAAGCCGCGACGGCCGATAATCGCACGCGCGAACTTTGATCGACCACGGACCTCCCGCCACACGGCTTTTATTACACGCCGAGATTGCGCGCCAATATATCAGCGACGAAAAAAAACCGCGAACCTATATCTTATATCTCGAGAGAAGAAGAGTCGAACGCATAAAACGTACGTATTTTTCAAGGACCCGTCAATCAACGGCAAAGCTTCTTCTTTGTCCCGCGGCTGATAATGACGGAAGAGCGATCGGTTTGAAAATTCCAGACGTGCACTCTCTTGAACCCCCGAGACGAATCGGCTCGCCGCCTGCGTTTTCCTCCTGCGCTGGCTTATTTCGCTCTTTCTCGAACATAAGGGCTAAACGCAACGACCGATGCACGCGCAGGTGCGTGTGTATCTGCCTCGCGCGGAGGAGAAGGATTTTTTCTCTTGCTTTTCAGAGAATCCCGTCGACGACGTCTGCGCAGACGAGATCGCGTATCGCTTTGACTCGCATCAGCTCTTGACGGTCGATCGATGATGCTGGAATGCTTTTCTATGCGCAGTGCGCATCAGGTGTTGCATATCTTGCGTAGTTTTGTTTATTCGATCGCTCGTATTTTTCGAAGGGGGATACGCGTGTTTTCGATAAACACGGGCAGTGCGGTTTTATGAATCATACTTTTGAAATTTTCCCAAGTCGGAGTCGCGCGGTGTAATACCGAACTCGCTATCGGCGTGAGATCTTAATTTGACGCTCTAGTTTATCATGCGTCGCTGGGCTGGGCGTCGAAAAGTTATCGCGCTTCGTTATCGAAATCTCTGGCGTGTAACTTACAGTCACGTGATTCGCGAATGACAGTCGCTCGGTCCACAAGCTAAGCTAATTCAATTCAAAGCCGAAATTCGCAGAGGAACCATTTCGAAAGCTACTTACAATAATCCACCCGTCCACCGCACGAATGAGCGTTTTACGACGAGCCGAATTATGATACTTGACTCCGGCGCGCATAGAGCCCCCGCCATAAATAGATCGTTAACCGCTCGGAGTCACGGCATTGTCCGCGCGAATGAAAATCTTAATGGCCCGTCCCTCGGCTGGCTATAGGGACAGCCCTCGCGCCGATTTACGACGGGGAAAGCTCATCATCAGTGTCTTTCGAGAGCTGTATACGGCCTTTTTAAAAGGATTTTCCTCTCGAACGAGAAAAAATCGATCGAACCCTCGCGCCCGTCGTCTGTCTCGGAAAATTGAATAATGCATATGTGGGCAATCGGCTGTACGGATCTGCACCGGGGAAAAGTCGAGCGGGAGGATGAGGCGCCCGGCGAACGAGAGGAGAGAAAGAGAGAATCACCTGCGGTGCACCTGCTGCGCAGGGGGCTCCCGTCTTGGTTCTCTCTCTCTCTCTCTCTCTCTCTCTCTCCGCATGAAAATTGTATCGTCTACATGTGTGCAGAAAACGGCCGCTGCTGCCGCCGCCGCCTCCTCGAAATTGCAGCGGCTGGCGCGTGCGGCTCCTCAGCTGCTGTTGTCTCTCGTTCGGCTTTTGAAAGAGCGAGAGGAGGAGGAGGAGGAGGAGGTGGGCCGGTTGAATTTCATGCAGGCAGCAGCAGCAGCCTCGGGAGGAATTCGCGCGAGTAATTAACGAGCGGGCGCGTGCGCCTTTGCTCTCGGGGCTTGTTTTTTATATCAGCTCTCGATGCTTCTTTTTCTTTTCGATCCTGCAGCGATGATGAGCTTTTTTCGCGTATAATGGAGCGCGTTAATGATTGCTCCGGCGCGTGCTGCCGATTGTCGAGTTATGTGCGTTGCTGATGGCCTTTTCGTTTTCATATAAGGAAAAGTGAATTTCGAGCGCCTAATTTTTAAATCCCCTGTACTTCCACGAAACCGTCACGGCCTCGAAAAAAAAAGAGCTCACACCCCCTCGACACCCCTTCGCCCGAAAAAATCTGGCTGGCGGCAACCTGACGCAACTGCGTAACAACCCTACACTGCACCTCCCATATATCATCGGCGCAGCGCAAAGCGTCGTCACCCCCGTCGGCGCGCAAGAAAAGAAAAAGCCTTCAACGGAAAACTACCTGTGTCGAGGCGTGACCACTTGGCGTCTCGAGACGATCGGGGAGACACAGCACCAACCGTCGTGCGCGGCTCCGAAAAGTAGCGACGACGGTAGCAGCCGCGGCGGTGTCTCGCGCACATACAGCGGGGAGTCGCCTCCTCAGAGAGAGAGAGAGAGAGAGAGAGACGGCGGTTAGAGCGCGAAAATCGTCCTGCTGCTGCTGCTGCCGGCTCTTGGTCGTAACCGATTGCTATACGGGCTCGCGTCTCCTTCTCTCGCTTCGCGCAACGGTCAACAGGTGTGTGCCGGCAGGTGCATCCCGCACACTTGCCGCACGCTCTTCTCTCCTTCTCTCTCTCTCTCTCTCTCTCTCTCCTCTCCCGCCACCGCACACGTATAAGACGTTGCCGCACGCTGTCTCTACACGCGCGTAACGACGCTATCGCCGAGAAAAAAACGACTCGCCGGGCCTTTTCTATTATGCTAGACGTATGTGTAAGACGTCGAGGCATCCCGAGAGCGCGCGTCCGAGAATTAGTAAGGGAGGCGGGGGAGAGACACGTCGGAGGAAGGAAGTCGGATCACCTGCGCGCGCTCATTACGAAAGAGAGCCGATCGATCGTTCGGAGGAAGAGCGCCGTATACCTGGGCGCGCGAGTGTGGAATCACTGGGAGGGAGGGATGTTTCGACCGTTTGCGCCTGATGACGGTGGCGGCGGTGGCCGTTGGGAGCTGAGCGTCAGGTGCGTCTTCCTGGACGGCAAGTGCAAAGGAGAGCACAAGTGCTTTCGATTTAATGACACGCGATGTTTTCGGGCCTCGTCGGGAAACGGCCGCGCAGATGCGCTCGCGCGAGCGGTCTTTTTCTTCTTCTTCTTCGTCAGGGGGTGTGTTACGCAGCATCTCGTCTTTTCCGAGAGAGAATCGGTTGCGTTTCTCGAGGGCGGCGCGGGACGGCAACGAGCCGCTTCCTTTCCGTTACTTTCCCTACACCCTTTGAAATTAGCATATCTTAATCGATCGGCCGATCGCGCATCTGTAATAACGCACACGCGATAAGCACCGATACGCAATTCGAACACTCGCCGAAAAAGCGAACGATTACGGGAGAAAAAAAATCGGCGCACCAGCCGGCGGCCGACTTCCGGCGTGTATAAAAACAAGGAACGAACTCGCGTATAAGCAACAACCGCGGGTGTCCGCCGCCAAGATTTCCATCGCACCTTTAGCGCGTGCCGCGAAGAAATCCGGTATACGAGAGAGTGAGAGCAACCGTCTGTCCAGTCCATCTGTTCGACTCGTCCGTCCGGACTCGAAGCTCGATCTCGCTCTCTCGCATATGCCAACGGCTGCTGCGTCTCCGTGTTGTTGCGTGCGCGCGCGCGCGCGCGTGTGTGTGTATGTGTGTGTGTGTGTACGTTGCGCGCAACGCGCTCCCCGTCTGTCGACCGGCCCTTAATACTCACCTGCGCGCAGCTCCTCGGAGGACGATCGCTATAATAACATTGACATTTCTCGATCGTCGTTGTACGATCGGCCGCGGCGGTGAGCGATATTATTGTGTTCTTTGAGGGACGAGCCGCGAGTCGAAGAGCATATGGGGTGTGATGCGGCGATCGATGGAATTCCAGGAGACGCGTCTCGATCGTTTATTTGGATTTCTCGGAGATGGAATCGACGTGTTTTTGATGGAAAACTGACACGCCGCAAGGTGCGGATCGGTCACGCCTCTCGGCGCTCGTAAAGACGATGAAGATCTCCGGAGAGGAAACTCTTCCTGTATTATGTGATAAATAATGAAATGACCGTATAAAATGAGCTGACCCTTTTGTACCTCCACTGCGTGAAACGAGATGAAAAATGAAACTGCAGCGCGAGCTCGCAATGATTCGAAAATCGCCTCGAGGGCCCTAATAAATAGCGTATAAATACGAGAGCGCTTACAAGTATCTCTCAGCGATCCGCGCTGCACCGAACGAAAATCCCGAAGAGTCGCTCGTTTCCGCGCTCCGTGGCGCGTGAAATCAGCCGACGAGCTCGGCGCGCACACATACGTGCAGCCTTAGAGCGGCGCGCGATCGTTAGACCGGCAAACCTCGAGGTTCCGGCCCACGGTTTTCTCCTCGAGAGGAGCTCCGCACCGGAAGCGAGACATTCCACCGACACCTCCTATACGTGGCTGTATGCGTGCGCGTAACGTGTACACACTATACCGTGTGACGCCAATGGCTTAACCCCTCGCGGGGAGTGGGCCGACGCGCTTTTTTTCACGCTGCGGGGACGTTTAATGGGGGCGCAGTTGCCGCAGCCCCTTGTAAATTACCCGCGTAAGGTGGATTTCCAATCTCGAGTGCAGGGGTGCGTGATTCGGTCGCGTTGATTTTTTTTAACGAAGCATATTTTAGACGATATTTAAGACGGCATACTCCACGCTATCAAGCAGGTGTACACACATTTGGGTTTAATTTGAAACTTTGTTCGCTCGTAATATAGTCAAACAGCCGTAAATCGTGCAGCAATAGGGAGCGGACATGATTTTTAAAACCTTTTTTAAAATAAAGTTAAGGATAAATCTTACGCAAAAGTACAAGAGTCGCGATTTTTACTGCAATATTTGTTAAGTAATATTGTTTTGAAAATTCGGCTTCCTAATGATACGTTTAAACGATTCAGAGCTCACGTGATCAATATGGCGGCGCAAACGATGAAAATATATATGGATGTATAAACGCATGTAAATTTTAATACATAAAATAACCTTATTGTTTTCTCCAAAATCATAATAGCGATGAGAGATAATGCTTAAAAATCAAAATAGATTCATGATGACTGAATTTATGTACTCAAATGCCCGTATGTTAGGTTAGGTCTTTATCCTTTGAGCCGCCATATTGGAGTACTACTCAAACATAAGAATTTTTAATTAATCATATTAGGGTCTGGAGGTATTAAATCAGCAAAAAATTGATGCATAACGTATTCTTATGCTATTTTCTACTGTATATAAGTATTTATATGTATATAGCAGAACCATGTCTGTTCCCTATTGTCGAAACGTGTCCTCGTATTAGCTGCGAAAAATGGCCATTTAAAATTTAAGAAACACCGGGCGATGCATCGGGCGCGCAATAACGCAATCTACCCCAGCGATCTTCTTCCGGCGCTCGACGAAGATCGGCGGCCCCGCGATGGCTCATTTTCACGCGCTCGCGCGAAAGGCGGAGTGCTCAGCCTATATACGCGAGAGATTTTTCGAGCGGCTCTATTAATTCCACATCCACACGCGCGCTTCTGTGTACACAGACGGTCGGACGGACAGACAGACAGAGAGAAGAGGGAGGTGATATCGCACTCGAGAACGTAGCCATTTAGCGAGAGCGGAGGTCGAGGGTCGAGCGCCTTATTAATGAGGCTCTTTAGCGCGGATTTTTCGAAAGTGCATTGTTTCTTACGGTTATACGTATGTGGAGAGGCGGTTAGTAACAGTGCCACGACGGAGATCGCATATGATTTTTTTTTCATGATTTTCACGAGGAGAGTCCTTCGATTTTTCTCGCCTTGGGGCGAATTTTTTTATATGTAGCTTATTTATTTATTGAGTACGTAGAGTGATTAATTGGGAGATTGTGTGGGACGTATCTCGTCTGCTGCGTTTTTCGAATTTATTGTTAAATTTAAACAGTTTATGCATATTTTTATGATTTAATATAATTGCTTAATTATTATAAGAGGCTGTACGTGCAGCCTCGATCGAGAATTAATTACTCGATTGTTTAACTTGCAGCTCGCACCGGTTTATCGGCACTGTTAAAGTGTGAGACATCTCAATGGAACAACACCCCTCGTGAATAATAACACGCGCATAATCGACGTCAATAAAGCCGACACATCATAATCAGACACAACAATGCGTACAAGCCCAAAAACCAATAAAATCCCTCTACGCGCCAAAATAAATTAAAAATAACGCCAATTCAAAACTCCTTATCACCAAGCGAAAGGGTTATGTATACGTATAGGTAATTTTTAGCCGAGGACTTTCTCAGAGCAAAGGTCTCCGGCGATAAAACGCTTCTTTCGCGCTTTGCAAATGCACTGCGCCAACATCTCTCCGCGTTATAATATACACTACGGGGCGATATCACGCTGTACACACACACACACACACACACACACACACAGATACGGCGACGGTCAATAGTAGTGAGGCTGTCGACAGATTATTTTTAAACTTATCACGGCTTATCTGAAAACAGCGCGTGGTCGTGCAGTTTTCTTATTTCCTCCGAGAGCTGCGTGTGCTGTGCGTCTATACCGTCGGATTATAAATATTCGAGCCGCTTCAATGTCACCGCTCGATTTTACTCGTATATATAAGGGGCTCGAACTGCAACAGCAAACTTTCTTCGCGCGAAGGCCTTATCGCTTTCGCAACTCTGCAGCTTTTGTTAGCAGAGCTTTTCCTATTGTAACCAGTGCAGCGATTGGCGGAGGTTATGCCGACGCATAATACGCGAATTAATGAGATACGTTAATTTACGTCGGGACGATGATGAGCAGAGCGAGTTTTTTTTTTCAGAGGATTGTTATGACACAATATTGACTTTTTTCGAGGAATCGAACGAAATCGTTGTGTGCGTTATGCAATTAACAATATTTACGAGAATGACACCGCAATTCTAGAACGATCCGGTTAAGCATACGCTCGATTGTTGATAAACACGAACTATAACGCATAATTTATGCAATTAATTTTTCCCGGACGACCAGCGTGATACGGCGGGTTTATCGCGCTGCTGAGTGGGCTGAGTATTTTGTAGGTTATAATAATAATGGGGGACATTTTTTTCAATGCGAGAACTTTAACGCAAGTCGAGTTATCGATGTAAAAAGAGCAGAGTTAAATAATACAGTTGGTATTCACCTATTCGTATGTGCAACGATTACCCGGCAAAACGTGCAGAATGGCTCCCCTCACAGTCGTTTATTTTCACCAATAAGTATTATTGTCGTTTACAACGCGTTACGCGTCTAATCTCATTGCTTCATCTTCATCGCTGCTCAACTCCTGCCTACACAAGATTTCCTATGGTCACTGCACGATTCCCCCCCCCCCCCTGCATTACCAACCTGACATTATACGACTAACGACCGACACGTCCAAACCGGAAGTGAAAATTTCCTCCTTTTTTACACGCACGCATTTATCCCAATCCGCCCAAATAAAATCTTAATTAACCATCCCTCACATAATCCGAAAAAATCAGCATCAAAAATTGCCTACTTACCTCGAAAAGAAGAAATAGCGCCGAAAAAATCTGCTTGGCGGGAGAGGCGCTTTTCCCGGAATTCGCGGAAACGACGGTTGGCCGCTCGCGGCGTCGCGAGATTCGGCGGGCGCGTCCGTCACTCGCCCGCCGCTGCACTTGACGCTCGGACCGCTGCTGAAAGATCATCGACGAATCTTCCGGCTTCATCACTGCAGTATAATGGATAATTAAGCAAGGCGAATTGCGAGAGTAATTAGGTATTTAGTTGTATTTGTGTGCGCGAGTCGCGGCCCCGAAAAGTAATCGAAAAGTCGACTCTTCCCCCGGGGGAGGTTATGCGGTTTTCGCGATGTCCGTAATCGTTGGGCTCGGATTCGAGCTCTGGTGTGTGTTTGTTCAAGAGAGAATGAATAGTTATGCTGATTGTGTAACAAAATGGCCTTTTTAGAGTGTGAAAAGTTGCTTTAGTTAGGTGATACAAAGTGAGTGCGGTTTTCGCGATGCCGATGTTCGTTGAGCTCGCATCGCGCAGAGCCTGTGCGTTTGTCGAAGAAAGAGCGAATAGAGCTGTGCTCTTAGTGTAGCAAAATGGCCTTTCTAGTGCAAAGAAAGCGTTTTAGGCAGTGATAGAGTGTGCTTTGCGTGATGTGTTAAAGAAAGTGCTAAAGTGAGAGCAAAAATGGCCTGTTCGCAATTCCCTTGCTCATATAGTGCATCGCGACCTGATAGAAGACGCTGGCATACATCGTGCCGGCGCCTGATGGGCTCAAGTGCCCGTCTTTTCCTGTAGCCGCTTCTAGGAATCACGAAGATGCAACGCCGAGCTGAGCTGGCCAAAAGTCATCGCATCATCGCGATGGCTTTCCAATCACCCCCCGGGCGCCATTGCAGCTTCGCGGTGAGTTTCGCTTTTGTGTCTATTCTAACATATACATTTTGACGTTTTTCCTCCTACATACGCCCGATTTTAACTCGGGCCGCGGCATTTCAAAGTAAGCGCCCATCTCCGAACATTCCTAACGGATACTAGTTTACCAAATATCGACAAAATGTCTAGCGATCGATACCTTCCCGACGACGCGTAACCGTCAAAATTCCGAGGTTGCTGGTCGGTAACGCAGACCTCTACATGTTACCGACGCTCGAATCGCAACTTACCATCACTGAGCATCCACGGTCGATAAGTCCCCACTGTAGCTCCCACCAGATGCCGCTGAGGCTCATTTTCCAAGCTCGCAATTCGAGAAAAACATAACCAGCTTTTATCAGCTCAGTGCTACCCTTCGAGATGTTTATTAAACTAAGTTGCTCGCTTTTTGTGCTTTGAGTATTTTTCCGATTTCTTTATCGCTCAAGTAGCGAAATGGCTAACGATCGCGAAGTGCTTCGTGAAATATGGGAAGGCAAAGTTCCCGTCTGTTTTCAACTGGACTCGGAAGAAGTTTATGAACTTCAAGCTCCTGATCCTTTTTACTTGATGGTGCCGAGGCTAAGCTATTTTCCACTTTGCACTGATAAAGTAAGTGATTCATGACTCGTGATTAATATCCTGCAGCGATAAGCAATCATATTATTATCATATTATTGTATGCGTTGACAGGTTCGAAAACACTTTCTGCGACATGTTCAGCAAGACATACAAGATAAACAAGAAACCGAGATGTGGCTGGAGTTTAACGGCACACCCCTCAAGTGGCATCTTCCCATTGGGGTACTCATGGATCTTTATCACAACGACATCCAGCTACCTTGGAATATCGTTGTGCACTTTGACAAATTCCCTGAGGAAACCTTGATGCATTGCCAAAATAAGTATGCTCGACTATTCTAAATATTGATAAATCAAAAATGAACATCCGACTTATCGAATCATCTCTTTCAGGGAAGTTGTGGAATCGCATTTTCTTTCTTGCATCAAGGAAGCAGATGTACTGAAACATCGTGGTCAAATCGTTTCGAATATGCAGAAGAAAGACCACAACCAATTGTGGTTAGGATTGCTAAATGATAAGTTTGATCAATTCTGGGCTGTGAATAGAAAATTAATGGAAACTGGCAGTGAAGAAGGTTTTAAGTACATACCTTTTAGATGCTATACAAGCGAGGATAAATATATACAAAAATTAGTGAAGCCTATTAGTGAAGATGGACAGAGGAAAACGTTGAAACACTTGCTAAATGAGGTGTTTCCAGACACGGAGCAAGGTTTTTAATACTCGATCATTACATTCAACAATTTTCTTTTCTTCTGATCTAATATGAATATGTAATTTTTGTTAGCTATAGTACGCACACATGGGATCCTTCCTCCACTCGATACACCTCTTCAGTGGCTCTCAGAACATCTCAGTTTTCCAGACAATTTCCTTCATCTGACGTTGGTAACGTCCTAACACCTACATATAAATCAAGATACTCCTGGTGGCTCTCAAAACTGAACTGAGAAAGAATCTCAGGATATATAAAAAAAGATTACCTTATTTTTTTACAATTATAACGTTTTCTTTAAGTAATTGTACAATGCTTAAATGTTCTTAGAGTTTTATCTATACGATTCAGAAGCTTCAGTTCCCTGCTCTTGTCTAATCGTATTTTGATATTCAGATAAAGATTAAATAATCATATCCAATGTACTTCAGTTGTGTCCAATTCTGATAATAACAAAGATTCAAATGTAGAGATGGAACATGTTATCGACTTGATAAAAATGAAACACTGAGTTAACTTTTCCTTGTACATGAAGTTTCATCTATAAGAAGTTGAAAGATTTGGGCACAACTACTGTCTTGAAAATTTTGTATTTTTTCCAAATAAATGGTAAGCCACATTGTTGGACAAGACCAGAGCACTGGAGCCTCTTCAGACTGCTTGTACGAAATATCAATCGAACGGTCTGAAAACAATCTGCGTATTGTACAAAATATCCGATATTGTGAAATTATAATTATAATTTAAAGTGAACCCGTGCATGTATATAAGTTTAGATTTATGCATAGTCAAAGAAATTGTAAAAGCTTGCGAGCGCCAAGCTACCAATGCAAATGTTGAGAAAAGTATTCTTTTATTTTTTACGTTCATCGAATGTGATTATTGTCTGTTTTTTTGTTTTTGTTATAAGTTTTATTTGTATAGTAATAAAAAACATTTGTTCGCTATAAAAACGTCTTTGCAACGCTACGTTATGTACACAAGAATAATCATATATATATATTACACAGAAGTACTTAGATTCTAAGGATAAACCGTTTTCGTCAGCTTATTGTACAACTTTCGCTCGATTTGCGATAGCCGCGGAAAACGCGCGACAAAAGCCTCGCGTTCTCGTCCTCGTGAATCGTGACGCTCTTCATGGACCTGTGCACGAGAACCGGATCGTTGCCGTTGCTACTGTACGCCATGGTTCTCCGATTGATACCGAAACTCAGATACGTCGATGCCTCTCGTTCGCTCTCTCCTGTTCTTCGTCCCCGAAACAGCTGATGTTCCTTGGCACAAAAATTCGAATCGTAATATGAAAGTCAACTGTAATAACTAAATTGTTCGTCGTTTCAGAAATGTTCTCTCACTTTGAAGATAACCAGCGAAGTGTCCCTGTACCTCTGCCGAATCTCGTCGAGCGTCAGCGTGCTCTTAACGTCGGGCGACACATAATTAGCCGGCATCTATCCGAAAAGCTCTGCAAGCATGTACAAACAGTTAGAAAAAACTTTTCCCTCGAAAGCGTCGTCGTCGTCGTCGTCGTCGTCGTGCGGTGCGCGTAAGCATACGGCGGGTAACTAAATCATGGGGTGAGGAGGAGCTTTCGTCGGCGGTGGGCTATCGGCGTGAGGAAGATTAACGTTGCGCATCTCCTAAGCGTGTTACACACATACACACACATATACGGCTATACAGCCTAGGTACGTATGTGCGTGTTCGCGCTCGCGCGCAGGGACAGAGAGAGAATGCGAGACGCTCGGATAAAAATACTCTCTTCTCTCTTTCGAGAGAGTCGGCCGTCGCGCGGCCTCTGCTCGAGGCGAGTCGCGCTGTTGCTGCTGCTACATCTCGTCGTACACACTACACACACACATACACGCACGATTCTTGGGTGTTTTCGCGCTTTTCGCAGTACGCGAAAAAGTACAGAGGCGACGTACATCAGAGATAAGCGGAGTCGAGGGCGCGAAGAATCTAGCGTCTTGAGAAATTTCTCGGTGTACGTATCGCGAACGCGAGCGAGAAAGTTGATTGATCGGTGAGAGGATTTATCGAGAGGTTCGATCATAACCGAGTTACAGCCGATTTTTTGCGCGCGCGCACGCAACGATTTTGGTTTCAAGGGTGAGCCGCGCCGCGCTACCTTCGGTTTCGAAAGCTTTCTCGATTGCCCGATGAGCGAGACTGAGACCGCGAGTCTGTGTGCGTGTGTGTGTTTACAAAATGGCACGCATTAAAGTGACCGATAAATCGCCGGCGAGAGGGTTATGCAAGCCGGCGTATTATGTTGAAAGCGTATTTTTAAACAATCGACGGCAGCGCGTTTACTGGTTCGGTTCTTCTTATTGTAGCGCGCAAACGAAAAGTTGAAGAATCAAAATCGAGTCCAACGCACTGATATCGGCCGATATTCGAGAAATCCGACGGAGCTATACCGGCCGCGTATCGCGATGCAGTTAATCATCCAATTCTGGCAGTCTATCTTTCGGTCAAAGCTATACGTTGTCACGTAGTCATGTGCAATTAGTCACTTGCTAGCCAAGACATATACCGCACGGTCATTGCGCGCATTTTTGTTACTTAATATTCGGTCATTCGTTCCTCTCATTCATCGCATCGCGTTCTCATTTTTACGCGCCTCGATTTCCTCTTTCGAGTAAAAATTCTTCGCTCTCTCTCTCTCATTATTATGCGCTCGACGCTACCTCCACACCCAAAAAAGAAACCCATCCATCCGCGCGTAAAGCGGCGCATTAGTGCACTCGATCGAGGAATCCGCAATCCGCGCGAACCGAGGAGAAAAAAAACGTCCTCGGGCGCGCGCGCGCGACAAATAATAGCCTCACCGCGTGCGCAGAGCTCTGATTCAGTGCGTTCGCAATACAAAAGAATCGGCGGCGGCAACAGAAGACAGACCGCCGCCACCGCTGCCGTTTCGGTGTTTACTTGGCGCGAATGACATGTTTGCATTACGTGCGTCGCAATATATCGTGTGATTTCTCGAGGCGAGTTCGCGCGCGTGTGTGTGAGTGCAGCGATGGATGCTCGCGTCCGATAGTAATGTATATAGCCGCCGCCGCAGCCGCATGACAGTCGATTACGGAGTCGGCGGAGCTCCTTAGACGCGAGAGCGAGCGAGCGAGCGACACATTACACAGTCAAGGCGTTGCATTAAAGCCGCATTAGCATTTACTGTGTCGTGTGCGCCGCGACTCTGTGGATGTGTCCGCAACCAACTGCTGCTGCTGCTGACAATGAGTTGCGTGCTCGGAAAACTTAAACGCGAGCGAGCAGCAGCGCAGCCTTTCGCGATAACGGAAACAATGCGCGGAGAGTCGAGAGTGTGCGCGTATACGTAAGAGAATTGGATGGCGGAGCGCGAGAGTGCAGTATCTCTGATGCTCGAGGGGAGATTGATGCGTTGCGAAAGTCGCGGAGATGAGAGAGCTTTTGCTCTGCGCGGTGCTGCGAGTCCAATTGAAATGCTTTTGCAGTATAATATTGTATGTAGTGCGAGGAAAACTGAGCGTATCTTTTTTTTCGTAACTTTTAGGGAGATTGCGGAAAATACGCACCGCTGCTGATACCGATTATCTGTCGTTGACACCGCGCGCTCGCTATTTCGTTTCTGGAAAGTAGACGCAATTATTTTAATCGACATAGAGGAGAGTGCGTATTTAATTAACGTTTTCTGCATAATACAATCTCTCTCGCTGAGCTTCCTGTGCTCTCTTTGGCTTCTTGGAAATCGTTACAGACTCAGCGTCGCGCCGAAATGAAATATTCTCAGCGGAGACGCTCTTGATTTAACATTGATTCTATGCTCTTTTTTTAACGCTTACGTATACGCGCAAGACACACTTTTACGCACTCGCGAGATAAGCACGAGTTTGTGCAATGATTTCTCTCTCTTTCTCTCTCTCCTCTCTGAGCAACGAGCGAAAATTGCAAGCAATTAAGCGCGCTGTAAAAAATGCGCGCAACTACGTAGACTGCTACTCGTGGCTGTGTGGAGATTGAAAAATTGGAAAAGTGAAAAGCGTGCTGCTGCTATGTACGAATTCTTGTCTTACAACGTGCAATTAATAGCTTGGAACGAAACTCTTTAATAATTTATTCACGTAATGAATTCCGAATCCAAGGGTGCAATTATAATGTTTTGCGAAGGGTATATAGAGACGTAGTTGCTCGAAAATCAGATAAGAGAGCCCGTTCGAATTATTTTAGATAAAGAGGTGTGGGCTTTTGCCGAGAGATCTTGAGGAGATAGAAAAAGGATGGAGGTGTTGTTTTTGCAATGAGAACATGATTTTGTTTTGTTTTAAAATAATCTCTTATATTTCTTTCAAATTCAATATAAGTTTCTATTCTTTCGCACATATTTCTGCATGTACGCGCGCATGATTGAAATTTATATACATATACAAATACAATAATTATCAATACAATATAGTTTCGTTTCTCGAGCGTAGAAAAAAGGACGTCTTTTTTCTGAACCGATGTATACAACGCCGTTTTTCTCTTCCCCCCTTTACACAGTCGATAGAGACGTATCTATACGTATATAAACTAAAAAAATCTTTTTGCACTTTTTAACGTTTGACCATTCTCACGCCAACGCACACGTTCTCAGCCACTTTCACTTGTCTCTTTTTCTCTTGAATCGCTTTTTTCGTCGATCTATATAATCACAATGTTCGATATGTTCTCGACGCATATCGTAACAAGAAAATTTTGTTGCGAAAATTTCGTGTATGCGTATACATAATATAATAATATGCGCTAATTAAATATAAATATATAATATATACTCTTACATTTTTTGTCAGGCACGACGAAGACTCGTGGTCGAATTATACAAATTTTTTTAGAAACAAATTTCGTTTTATCACATTTTTAGTTTAATCGGAGGATCCTTCCGAAATATTCAACAGCAAAGACATTATGTATATCATATTATATTGTTGTCGTAAGGCACGATTGTGATTCCTCTGTGTCTCGTACCCGAGCAAAAGCTCGCGCGTTTTGTGTTTTGTAATAAAAATATCGTATCTTTCCCGAATACAAATAGTACGTTGTGGCTTTTTTCACAGGCGCTCGACGCTCGCTTATAAATATAATAACAACTTTTTCTTCGATTCGTATACACCGATTGTTTTGTGATTCGCAAGACACCCGAAAAAACGATCTGCTTAACTCGCAAAGGCTGATGCGTAAAATATATACTATATGTAATATAATGTGTGTATGAATGATTGCACGGAAAGGGGCGTTGGTCGGCCGGTTTTTCACGCCGAGCCACCGCAGGTGTCCCGTCTCGCATACTCTTTTCCTTGCTTCTGTTTTTGTCTGTGTGTGATTATGGTGTCGCTCTCTTTCTCTCTTAAACAAACTCGCAGTCGTCGATTGATACACGCATACACGCGACATTATACAGTTATAGACTCTTGTGGGCAACGATGCTGCAAAATATATAACTGATCGCCTGCGCTCCTACATACCCTCAGTCGTTCGGCGATGCTTATGCTTCGTTTTTTTTTTAAATCCTTTAACTATAATGTATAATATAATAATTATAATAATATAATATATCTCTATGCGATAATTATGTAAAACATTATGGCATTATGTCATTTCATTATGGCTTACGACTATTAAACTTATGCACTTAGTTCACGTCGTAGAGACGACGTTGCTGTATTACTATTATTAGCTTTCAAAGTTTTTGAATTTACTTTTTATTGTACACATTACGGCCTGGACCCGGCGAGAAGGCCACGCGGGCAGGCTAAGGCACACGACCCTAATATTCATATAATTATTGTTGCATCTGTTTTTCGAGAATCACGAAAGTCGTTTAGTCGTAGATTTACTGCTTCGATTGTTTTTTTTCTTCTTTATCTTTTTTGGAAATGTCTCTTACAAACACTTTTTAGACGAAAAGAATACCGGGGCTTCGAGTCGAGACGCGTCGTTCGCGAATCCATCGTTAAAAAATATATAATTTACTCTCGAAAATACTTGCGGATCGTTATTATGCTGAGAAATTCGCGAACGAGTCTCGACGCGCAGCCCGTGAAAATACTGTTCAGAACGAGAAAAATCGCTTCTCTCACAAATCGCACGCTCGGACGCGTTATTATAAGGCACATGAGTTACACATCGTCATCACACGACTCTTAATTGTTTTTCGATAAATGATCGATCGAGATCTCCTGCGCGCGTAATATACATCTATATTATCTGCACACTCGCGTCTCTCAATAAAGCACCGATACGCTGACGCGCTCTTCCGTCGGAAGAAAAGGCACACGAGGACTCGTATACAATATAACGTATCGATCTAGTTTGGAATCATCGTCGCAAGTGTTTCTTCTGTCTTTTGAAAAAGCACATCGTTTTGAGCGTCTTATCCGCGCGATTCTCCAACCGATCGATGAGGTACAAAAATATCTTTGCTGCTAAGCGGTCGAGAACTCTATTTACATATGTACAAATTACAAACGAATTATGCAAAAGAGAAAAGAAAATGATAACGATAGTATAGAAGAAGAGAGAAGAATATACCGTCGATCCGCTCGTCAATGGAAGCGAAACACCTCTCGCAGCGACGGACAAGCACCCACGCTCCGATATATACACGTGTTGAGTGTGTGCGTGTCGCGTCGATTGGCCGTCGCCGCCGCTCCTATTTGTCTGTACGGCGGCCCTCCCCCAGCGGATCTCGCGTAATAAACGCGTAATTATCGTCGTCGGCGTACGCGCGCTGCACAGGACGACGCGACCTTCGCGCGACCTCGTGTCGCCGCCGCCGCCGAATTCTCGACTTTTCCAGCGGCCCGATTATCATTATTATTCGAAAAGAGTATATTTATAATAACGTACGCTCACGACTAGTCGATCGCCCTGTCAATCTCCGCTACTTGTGTACGCATGTCTTCTGACCCCGCCCGCGAGTGTATAATTCGATTAACCGATCCAGCGTTGATTGCGATTCAATCAACGATGATAATTCGAGAGCATATTCGTTTCAAACGCAAACAGCCGTAATAGATGCAGATCATCGGAGGAGGATGATCCCCAGAGTGAAAACAGCCGCGGAGAGGGTCAGAAGAGATATTCCTCAATAATACCGACTAGATCCCATTTGTCCGGCTCTGTTTCTTGGTGCGTCCCTCCGAGATAAGATCTCTCTTTCTCTCCCCGTGTTATTCTCCCCCCGTCTGCGCGCGCGGGGCCTATACAAACAAGAGATAAAATCCGCAAGTCCGCCAATATACGATCTATTATACACAACAAGGCAAGTAGTTAGAAGCTGTATACATCCGACTACTACGAGTAGTGAACGCCGATGGTCGGATACCTGAAGAAGGCACTTCGTTGCGGGTACTCCGGGTACTGAACCTGCTGCTGCTGCTGCGGTGCTGGTGGTCGGAAACTTACCGGCGGCTTGAAGCTAAGCTCGAGCGCCAGGTCTGCTTGCGCCGTGGGCCTCTCGTTGAAGTTGGTCGCTTCCTGGCTGTTGTTGTTGTTATTGTTGGTGGCGGCGGCCGAGGTTTCCTCTGCGCTGGGCTTGCTCACGGGGTTGTCCAGGTACGGTTTGAACAGGATGGCGTTCTTCTTGCTGGTCTGCGCCGCTGGTGCAGGGAGCGTGGACACGGTGCTGGACACCGGCTCGTCGGCGGGCCTCTTCGGCTTTACCAGACAGAGCGGCGTCTCCTGGATGGGCTGTTCTTCTTCCTTGGGCTGCTGCTTCTCCTCGGTGCAGAGCCTCTTGGGCGCGGGATAGCAGCAGGCCTCGGTGCATGGCGACCGCTTGAGCGCCGGCGGCGTGCTCTCAGGCGAGTAGCAGTAGTAGGTCTGTCCGACGGGGGTGGGCTCCTGGCAGCAGGAGAGCGAGCAGCCCGGGGCGCTGTAGGGCGGCGTCAGCGATGAGTCGACGGCGTACTCCTGGTACTGGTGTGGCGAGACCTGGCCGAGCTCGCTGGTCCTGAGGTCAACCGGTGACTCCGGGCCGTAGGGCGTCTGGGGGGTCTCCTGGAGCGGTCCCAGCCGCTGGCGGTTGTTGCTGCCGCAGAGCTCGATGACGCCGCGGAGCTCGCTCTCCTGGCCGAGCCATTTCTGCACCTGGCGCCGGTTGATGCCGAACTTGCGGGCGGTGGCGCGCTGGTTGCCGGCGACGCCCGCGTCCCGGTGGAAGGCGTCGAGTACGTCGAGCTTGAAGCGCAGACTGAAGGACCGTCGGCGAGCGAGGTCGGCGGCGTTGGGGCCTCCGGACTGCTGGTCCATCTCGCTGTCGGACGAGGAGCAGCCGGTGGACCTGTCGCTGTGCTGGGGGCTGGGCGGCAGGGCCTCCAGGTGGTGCTGCTGCTGCTGGTAGTCCAGGTGCTGGTGGTGACTAGGCAGGGGCGGGCTGACGCTGCTGCTGGCGCTGCGCTGAAAGTCGTGCTCCTCGTCGTCCAGTCGCTCCCTCTTGAGCTGCTGCTTCTCGGGTTCGACGGCGGGTGTGAGGGACTCGCGCTGAGAGTCGGGGCTCGCGCGCTCGGTCTTGATGTCCGCCGGCGCGAGCAGCGAGCTGCGCGGGTAGCTCTCCTCCTCGAGCTTGGGAGACTCGACGGGGTAGCTGATCGTCGGGGGCTGGAAGTAGCGGTGGTGGTGGTGGTGGTGCTGCTGCTGCTGCTGCTGGTAGAGGCTCGGCGGATAGAGTTCGAGCACGGAGTAATCGGCCGGCGGCTGGTAGTGCTGCTGGATCGGGAGGACTTTGTCTTTCAAGTCCGGATATCCGGTCGGCCGCGCGGCGGCTGCAGTAGCTGCAGCGCCGTGAAATCGGTAATTCGCTGCCGCCGCCGAGGCTGTGGGTTGGTGCTGCGCAGCGAGCGCTTGCGCGCTCGAGGAAGGAGGCGGCGGTGGAGGGGGAGGCTGGTGCTGCTGCGCTGCGGCCGCGGCGGCGAGCTCGTCGCCGTGCAGTCTGGCGAGACTGAGGTTCAAGGCCGGCGATGCTGGAGCGCCATTATGATGATGCTGCTGCGGTACTGTTGCTGCTGCTGGTGGCACGGCCACGCACGAGTCGAGGAGCAGCTCCTTCTGGGGCGAGCTCGCGGGAGTGGCGACGTTCGAGGACGAGCCGCTGCTGCTGCTGCTGCTGCTGCTGCTGCTGCTGCCGTCGGCGCTGCAGCAGCTGCGCAGGTTCTCCTCGCACTGGAGCCACTTTTGGATCTGTCGCCGGTGGATGCCGTACTTACGTGCGGTGGCTCGCTGGTTGCCCCGGCAGTCGATGTCTTTGCGGTACGAGTCGAGCACTTTGAGCTTGAACGCCGGCGCGAAGATCCGCCGGCTGCCCATCACACCCACGCTCTTCCTCAGATTGCCGCCCGACTGCTGCATGCTCGTCGGTGGCTGCTGTTGCTGTTGCTGCTTGCTGGCGGCGAGCATTTTCACGACGGTGCTCCCCTCGCCGAGCACTTCGCTCACGCCATGGGCCATAGCGGTGCGTGCGGGCGCGTGAGACGTGAGTATGTGTGGCGCGGCACTGGTGGCGGCACGCGGGCGCGCGCTTTCTCTCTGTCTCTGTTTCGCGCTGCCGCTGCTGCTGCCGCTGCTGCTGCCGCTGCTGCTGCCGCTTCGTTCGTTCACAGATATACGTTCAATGGAAATATACGCGCGCTTGCCCCTCTCGGCGCTAGCGTGCGTGCAATGCAATAAAACAACGTCCGCACTGGTGGCACTCTCGCTGCTCTCTTTCTCGGAGGAGAAGAGCCGCGCCGCTGTTCCGAGTGTAGTTGCACAATGCTGAATACGTATACGGGAGCACTCACACTGTCGGCGACGATCGGATATACACGCGCGCAATGTGTCCGTGATTCGTCCGTCTCTCTGCTTCGGAGTGGCGCCTCTATCTGCTCTCACGCAACAAGACGAAGATGAACAAGGCACTGGCGATGATGAGAGGAGGCTAGTCGACGACGACGACGTAACATCGCTGGGGTATCGGACAGGCACACGAAAATACGAGCTGCTGCTGTTGGTTCTCTGACTGGCTGGGTGAGCGGCTGCACTGCTGCAGCACTCTCTCACGTAGCGCACACACCGGACGCACACAGCAGTCTCGACTGACTGGCTCTGGCAATGCCTGCGCTGCCTGCCTCGCTAGACTCACAGGCGGAGGCGCTCGCTCCGTCTCCGTCGCTCTGCGCGCCGGGCTGCCCCCACCACGCGCGCTCGCGCTCTCTCTCTCTCTCTCTCTCTCCTTTTCTGACGAGCAGCCGGGCACCGCTCCACCCCCCTCTCCCGCCGCTCTCCTCGCCGCACCGCTCTCTGCGCGCCCCTCGGACCGTTTACCCTTCCAGGAACGGCCGAGAGAGACGGACTGACGAGGCGCTAGCGCACGCACGTACACCACTGCGCCGCGAGCCGAGTTCTCTCTCGCGTGTGCGAGCGAGCGAGAGAGAGAGAGAGAGAGAGAGAGAGAGAGAGAGAGAGAGAGAGAGAGAGAGAAAGAGCGGCGTGCCACTGCCACCAGTCGTTCTTCTTTCTTTGCGCCACTGCCTTCTGCTGGCTTTCGGCCTCCATAGGTACTTTTCCGTCTCGCTCGCTCTCAGATATACGTACACGGAATACATGCACACAGAGCCGGGCGTAGGCGCCCTCCTTCTCCGCCTTTCACACCTCGAACCGAGTCCGTCGATCGTCCTCGACGTCGACGCTAAAAGGACGCCATTTTGTGGCCTCACTTCCGTTAATGACGATGCATACGTTGCGCACACGCATACACAAATGCGCAGCCTTCGTCGGCGATGCATGTGCAACAAGCACACACACACGCGCAGAGGACGGCGGACCCCGACGCGCCTCCGCGATCGCGCGCCCGAGCCGAAGAGAGCGAGAGAGAGAGAGAGAGAGGAGTGGGAGAGAGAGTGCTGCGGAGAGCTGCGAGTCAGTCCCGGCGCCATGTTGTCTGCTCGATCGGTTGCCGCCGCCGCACCGCAGTCGACCAAGCCAGCCAGCTCGGAGCCAAGCGGATTTTTACGCGCCTGCCTCTCCCTCCGCGTTCCTGCGGCGCATATACCGAGTTGCGCTCGCTCATGCGCCTGTACGTGTAAGCTCTTTCTCACTACCACTTTACCGTGTCGTCCACCTCCCCCCCCTCTCGCGATGATAATGACGACCACGGCGACGATTTTTCTCTCTGAAAGCGTATACGAAGATTGCCGATGCTCCTCTCTGAAAAGTCGGTAAACAAGTGTGTAGGTATATCACGCGCGCGCGCGTTGCTGGTATGCCAGCGAACACATACATAGAGTCGCCGCGGCGATTCGTGCCTAGTCCCATAAAGAGGTCAGCTGTTATCTATCAATTTAGTCAAAACATGCGCGCGCGAGATTATTACGGCAGGCGCTGACTGATGCCGTCGCGCACACATGCTCGCGCGGGGAATGAGTATGCGCGTTCGTGTACGTACGTACATACACATACGCACACGATACAGGCGGGAGTGTATCAATTAAAACGACTGCTTTATGTCGCGATACTTGGCTTTTCCTCCTATACACACATCGGTATGCGTGCTGGGGAAATGTGTGTGGTTGGATTTTTCTCTCTCTGTCTCTCACTCTCCCGATGGGTGTGTTGGCGAGTGATTTGACGGATTATTGGGATTTTATTGCTCGCGGACCGTTGGCTCTCGTGATTTATTCGCGGATGTGTTGTGCACGCGCGTGAGTGGATGTGCGGAGACGGCAGTAAAGCTCTCCGCTCCTCCGCGTTTAGCAAAGCGGGGCTATAATTACGCCGAATAATAAAAGCCGTTGCGTTTACGTGGGTAATGCCGCTAATTATAGATGGCGGAGATTCGCTCTTGCGAAATCGGGGGCTGACGCTGCTGGTGATAATGCGCTGCGCTATCGGCGCACTCGAAAAGATCGGTATTAGATTAGTTTTCCGAAATGATCTTCGGTCGGAAACTAATCCCCCTCGCCGTCTTGTTGTTGTTGTTGTCGTCGATTGTGTATTGTGTAGCAAAGCAAACAGACGCGCCGGTGTTTTGGTGAAGACAGCGGAAAATAAAATTAATCCGAGAGCCGTTCATTGACGTAACGCGAGTATTCTCTCACCTCGAGCTACGTGACGCCTCTCGATCGAACGCGGAGAGAGAGAGAGAGAGAGAGAGAGAGAGAGAGAGAGAGAGAGAGAGAAATCCGTCCAACTAGCAGAGAGAACACATATCTGTGGAAATTCGCCGCTGATTTACGATGTTTACATAATACGCTGCCTACTAAAAAATCACGTTTATCGTATCGCTCTCTTAGCGCGTGAGAGAGAGGGGGGGGGGGCGAGAAAGAGAAAAAAGAAGCGAATCATCGAAAATATAATAGCCACTTATCAAAATTGCCGGAGAGATAGCTCGACGAGTGTTTACATAATATGTCACGACTGCGGGACAACAAAAAAAGCGAAGAAGCCACCTGAAAATCCGCTGCCGTGTGCGCGCGAGAGATTTTTCAAGGTCTCGGTGAAAACCAGATTTTCATTGAGCGCCAGCGTATCGTGTTACTCGCGAGAGTCACACGTTTTGAAACGTAACCGCACACGCCGCGAGCGCTGGCGCGCGATTCAAAAGTTGGCATTTAAATGCGCGCAGTGTTTGAGAAATTCTGAAATCATCGAAAACACGACGGCTGACGCCATTAGTTAATGGGGTGGCTGCATGCGCGCGACAGATTGCGTCGGGTGTTTGCTCGCTGGCGTTGAAGGTTTTCTTCAAGGAATTTCACACTCTCGAGAGAGCATATGCTTGCATTTCAAGGGCCCACATCTCTCGCAGCAGCGCGGCGGTGCGTTTCTCCGAGCACTGGTAGGTTCGTTCGTCTCTGGGATAGGAGATCGTTATGATTTCGACCTGCGTCAAATGTCGGGTTACCGTCGTAAAGTGTCATAAAAGGTTCTGCCGAGTGACACCTTCCCCTCCCCCTTTTTCGCACAATAATTCCGTACGGAGCTGGCTGGCATATTATAACGGCACGGGCTCGCGCAGCTCTGCGACGGCGGCCGATTTTGTTTAGAACATTCTGGACGGCCGAGAAACGCGTCTTGGCAAGAGGGTACGAGGATAGAGTGTGAGAGAAGGAGGAATCCTTTCGTCCAGCCGTAGAGCTTCTAAATATATCTCCTAATCCCGAATATCTGGCTTATATGCAAAGCCGGCACATCGATCGGCGGCTGCGATTCTCGCTGTCGAATGCCTCAAGAATGTTAACAGTCCGCAAAATTTCTCCTCTCCCGCTCTCCGGCGGCGCGCGGAGATCTATACTGCCAAAAGAGTCGCCCCTCGCGCGGGAGAGAAATAAAAAGAAGAGGAAGAAGAAGAGGTCGAGAGCGCGAGCGCGCGCGGCATTCTTCATAAACCACTCGGCCGCTCCGTAAAAAATGACTCTCCTCTCACTCTAGAAATTCCCGTCCGTAAAATCCGTGTGAGTTCGGTAGACTCGGCGGCGGCGGACAGAGAAAGAGAGAGAGAGAGAGAGAGAGAGAGAGAGAGAGAGAGAGAGAGAGAGAGAAGAAGAAGCGTAGCGAAAGAGAGCTAAGCAAGCACCGCTCGGGCCAGCCTATCCGGCACCTAACGAAGCTCGCTTCTCGGAATTCCAACGAAAGTGATTTCCTGCCGCCGCTGCTTCCCTCGATCATCATCATCTCTCTCTTTCTCTCGTATGTTATATACTCGCGCATCGGGCCGCTGCGAGCCGAGTGTATGTTTTCGCGCGACTTTTGCTCGCTGGCGCGTGCAATAAAATCGGAGCGCCGCGTGCGCACCGCTCGGCTCCGAAGTCCTATGTGCGGATAATCGCTCTCCGGCGAGCTATGCATGCGTACACACTAACACACAGAGCGACGCCGCCGCCGCCGCCGCGCGCGTATATAACGCTCTTAAGCGGAATGAGATCATGTTGTTTTTGTGTGGCGTGAGCCGACAGTTTAATATGTTTAGCTGCGGTGGCGGCCGCCGAGAGAGCAGAGAGCTGCGCCGGCACCGCCTGCTGCTGGCGCGCTGCGTTGCCAAGTTTCTCTTCTATCTCTTTCTTCCTCGCGCGGCTCTTCGCGCTCCTCTCCTCCGCGATATGCCCACGTACCGATGTATATACGCGCGGTGTTCTCTCCCTCTCTCTCGCTCTGTCCGTCGGAAAGTCGGAGCAATGACGCAAAGCGGCGCGATAGGAAGCTCGTAAATTTCCACCGAGCCGCATCTCTCTCTCTCTCTCTCTCTCTCTCTCTCTCTCTCTCTCTCTGTGCCCGCGCGCGCTCAAGCTCAAGCTGTACACTCGCAGAGGCGCACACGTGCCAATAATCATCAGGGATTTCGATTCGGCGCGAGAGGAGATCGAAAAATCCGAGCTCGCGTAGCGCCCGCGGATGTGGGTATATAATTCGAGCCGGCGCTGGCTCTCTTTGAGTCAGCGCTTAGGAATTCCGGCATTATCCGGCCTGAATCTCCTCTTCTCTCTCTCGCTCTTTTATTCCCAGATCTTTTCCTCGGCCCGGCTTTTATAAGCGCCACGTACGCGACGCCGCCGCCGCAAACACGCGCGAGAGATAAAAGTTTTTCCTTGGAAGCAACGCGTCCGCGTGATAGATGGCCGATGATATTCAGCGCGGTGCATCGCCGAAGCAGAGGAGGAGCGAATGCTCAATGCTCCGTCTTTGTCTCTCGGCGGTCGGACGAGACGAGATGGCGACTCCGCCGGGGCCAGGTGCATCGGAGCGTGTATACCTGTGTATACGCCGGGAGAGCAGTAGCGCACGCATGAGCCGCGCTGCCGATGCCGAGAGAGAGAGAGAGAGAGAGAGAGAGAGAGAGAGAGAGAGAGAGAGAGAGAGAGAGAGAGAGAGAGAGAAGAAAGAGCGAGCGAGACAGCGAGGCGTCGGCCGCGGACAAGTGTGCGTGCACGCGTACGTGTGAGGCTGCTGCGAGTTCGAGTTCTCGTTTCTATCCTCGTCGCTCTCGCTGCTCCGAAGCCCGCAAGCGTATAGTGAGTACGCGAGCAGAGCCGGGCAGCGCAAAGCGCAGTCGGCGCGCCACGATGGCTGGCAGCGTCGGATTTGTCCTTGGGAGCCCGAGCGCGCGGCCAACCTCGCGCGCTCGCGTACGTGTGTGTGTGTGCGCTGCAGTCGACTCCGAGAGAGCGAGAGAGAGAGAGAGAGAGAGAGAGAGAGAGAGAGAGAGAGAGAGAGAGAGAGAGAGAGAGAGAAGGAGAGAGAGATCGGCTCGCCGCTGTCGCCGCCGCAGCAGCAGCGATTCATAATGCACACACAGAACCGGCGCTCGGTGTGTATACGTATATACATCCGTATTGGCGAGGCCGGCTAGACTTGGCAACGCCGCTCTCTCGATGTGTCTCTCGGCCGGCGTTACACAGAGAGCGAGAGAGAGAGACAGCACATCGTCGGTGCCCCTCCTTTGTCCGCTCGCGAGCTGAGCTCAGCAGCCTGCCGTGCTCTCGAGAGCCGGTCTTGCCAGACAGGGTGTCGCCAGCTCGCTCGGCCCTCGACTCGTTCGCTCGTGCACTCGAGGGGGGAGCGAAAAAGGCAGCGCGCACACACACGCGCGCGCTCGCTCGCTGGTGCTTTATGTAAGCACAGCAGGGATCGGTTCGCCGCCGTCGCCGCTGCCGCCGGTGTCGAGGACCTACATTCGCCTACACACACACATGCAGCCCGGCAGCGCTTGGAGGGGGAGAGAGACCGAGAGCTGCGGAGAGTAGCCATGTTTGAAAACTCGCGTCCCGATGGAATGTGGCCTGCTGCGGGGGCTCGCGCGGATGTGTGAGTGCGTTGCACGGCCGCCTTCCCCCCCTTATTGCCAAGGCAGGCGCGCTCACACACTAGCTTGGCGCCCCACATGCTCTCGTAACTTCGTAACCAGAGACGACGAGGCAGCAGCAGCGCAGCGCAGCAAGCACGGCCTGGATGGCCCCGCCGCCAAGCGCGCAACGGAGCTGAGTCGAGCGAACGCGCCAGACTTCTCGGCGCCCAAATCGTGCTGTACATCGAGCTCTGCTCTGCTGCTGCTGCTGACTCTCTGTCTGCCGGGAACATTCAATGCTTTCTCTCTCTCTCTCTCTCTCGCTCTGTCTTTCCTGTTAGCGTATACACTCCTTCCTTTTTTGCTCGTTCTCTCTCTCTCTCTCTCTCTCTCTCTCTCTCTCTCTAGCCACAGCACATACTCGCGCTACTCGCTTTTAAGACACACGACGCACCGCGGCCAGCCTCTCTCATTGTGCACGTATCGAGAGATTCCGGCGTGTACTCCGCAGCTGCGGCGATTTTTTGCCCCCCTTGTCGCGCGGCGCACAATCATTATTATTATTGCGCGGAACGCACGCATGCTTATGAGCTAGGAAAACAGAGTCGCCACCGCCACCGCGGCTTCTATACACACACGCGTATTATGCGCACACGTACACGCGGCGTGCGAGCCGACGGCGCTGTTGCGCACTTTCGATTTCCGAGCGCCGGCTCTTTGACAGGGAGTACTCCACAGTGTGTGCGGCGTATTGCAGCTCGTTTGGGGAAAATTTTAATCGATTGCGTGTCGACTATAATACACTCCGCTTGGGAATGTTGGCTTTTATGATTTGAGCCTTGCAGCCGAGCCGAGGATGGAACGGTCCGCGAGAGAGACTGACGAACTCTCTGCGGTGGAAATTTTATGTCCGGTGGTTAAGAGAGCTGCACTTTTTTAAATGGCCTGGTAATTGGATTTTTGAGAGCTTTGATGGGCTCGCTCGGAGTCGCTTATTTTTTTCTCCCCCTTTACCGCCGATGGATACTTTCGTTTATTGAACTGCACGCGCGCGCGAGCCTTCGATCTCGAGGAATTTCTCGTTGTCCTGAGGAGCTCGAGTGAGAGAGAAAGAGAGAGAGAGAGAGAAAACGCGATGCCTTTTTTCGGCGGCTCGTGTCCCGCGAAAAAGTGTCGTAAATTCTTGCGCGCGATATTGTGTGCGCTCCGAAAGAGGCAGAGGGATTTAGAGAACAAAGTTCAAGATTCGAAATAAAATTCTCGGAAACGATGACGGCTCTGATTTATAAAGCCGCGCGCGGGCGAGAGAGAAAAGTTATCTACGCCGAACAATAGATTTAAAAATACGACGATCGGAGAGTTTTTGCCGAGAGTGAGATGATAATTCAGCGTTATATTGGATGCGCGATTGTCTTCATAGGCTAGATTGCTCATTTTTATTCGCAACTTCGTTTTCCCTCACGAGATCAACGCTCAGACGTCAATGGCAATCGATCAATATTCCATCTCTCGATTACTTCTGAAGAAGTTCAATCGGGGACACGCGACGTCGAGCTAACACTTTTTTTCTCTCGCAAACAAACAACGCGCTCCGAAATTTATTTCTAAATTTCTCCGAAAGACGACGCTTCTCGAGAAGCGAGTATAACAAAAAACAGCTAAATATTCCACTGGCAATACACGCCCAACGCGAACGGGTTACCATTACCGCGGCATTATCTCGCGCGCGCAGAGTGTGTTTAAACTATCATCGATTGTGTATATGGAGAAAAACACGAACTGCTGTTGTCGAGTGCATCTCTGAATGTAGAGCGAAAAATGTAAATTTTTCATCAGCGCTGCTGCTGTACAGTAGCAAATATTTCAAAACTAGAATTCGAAGCGAGCACTCAACGCCGCGCGAAAAACATTCGAAGAATGCACTTACCGCATCGACGAGCTTACAGTGATTCATATTTTTATACGACGCCGCGCGCGAGCGATTTGCATATTATCGCAAGTATTTATTCGAATAGCAATAACAATAGCGCGTGTGTCCGCGAGGGAAGCTTTCTAACGTTTTCCTCTCGGCCATTTTGCAAGAGCGGCGCATTATGCAATTATGCGTTATTCAAATGTTTAAATATGTGCCGGGATACAACAACAATTCGTTATACACGCACACACCCAATCGCTTTTTCGGTCTCGGACTCTATCGCTTTAGCCGCACAGATACACACACGCGCGCACAGGCACACACGATCGATTAATCTGCCGGCTTTTTTTCTGCACACGAGCCTCTCTAATAATCGCTCTCTCAAATATTATTCTCGCGTATAACAACAAGATAATCGAATATCGCCCGGTATATCTTGCTCAATTTACCGTGAAATTCTAAGCACGAGCTCTCTCTATCTCTCTCTCTCTCTCTTTCTGTGCACACACTGCTGCGCGTATAATACAGAGTCAGAACGCAGAATTTTTACACGTTCAGCAATAATTCACGCGGCTTAGCGACGAAAACATTTTTCGGAATTTTCCTCCACCGCTCGCGGCAGCGGCCCGCGCTTGGCATAGCTCCACCGCCGCCGCCGCAAGCAGACATGCACGTCGCTGCAGCAGCAGCACAGCTGATTAATTCAGCTCACGCAAATGATTTAAAAGTAATGATCGCGCGAGCCGTGGCGTGGCTTGTAAAGCAACAATTTCAATGCACTAAAATCCAGCCTAAGAAAAAAAGGGAGCGTGGATAGGTTATAGGAGAGGAGAAAAAGACTCCTGCGACAAGTTTTCCCCCCACGTATGCGCGCGCGCGCGCGTTAACGCTCGTTTTTATCGGCTCTTTCTCGAGCTTTTTGCTCCTCGTAAAATTGTTGCACAGCACAGCATACGCTTTAATTGTAACGTAAACGCTCGCAATAATACGGTGTGCACACACACGATCGCCGTCGACGCTGGTGCGCGCGAGCGCATGCGATACGCTTGTTTTTGTGCAGGCGGTGCACATGTGCAGCGCTGCATGCATACATATGTGATGCCAGTGCTCTCGTGCGCGCGCGCGCGTGTACGTGTGTGCTAGTGTGTGCCCGAGTGAGACGAGGAGGAGGTGGAGGCAGTGAACGAGCCTCGGACAGCATAATAATAAGAGTGACGAGAGCTGCGCGGCGCGGCTGCGGCTCAACACACACGTGCATTTTTACTCATACACGGACACTGATGCTGTGCGCATGCTGCGTGCCAGTGTAAGCGAGCGGGTACCTTTTTATCTTATCGCTGCGACGAAGGCACATGGCCGCCGGAGCTCCGCTGCTGCAGTTGGGTCTCCCCCGTATAATCGGACGAGACGCAGCGCCGCCGCTGCTTCTGCCTCATATTTTCTCTCTCCTTCTCCTCCCGCAGAGAACGACGACGCTCTCGTGTGTGTGCTGTACGTATAGTACGTGCATGTGTGCGCGAGCGCGCGGCGCGTCGATTCCCTCCGATTCTCGGAGAACGCTCTTTTTCTCTCTCTCCCTCGTGCGCCTTCGGGGATTCAGGATGCGCCGTGCTGCTCTTTTTCCTCTTTCTCACGACGTGCCGAGCTCTCCGCTGCCTTCTTTCCCCTCGTCGAAGCTGCTGCTGCCGTCGCTGCTTCTTCTTCTTGTTCTTGGCTCGCAGCGTCGAAGAACAACCAACGCGACGACGTATAATGCGCAGAGGACACGCCAGCAAGTCTCCCGCGATCGATTGCTAGCCGCTGCTGACGTCACGCTCGCTCACGCACCGCGATCGCGCTCACGCGATTCTCTCTCTCTCTCTCTCTCTCTCTCTCTCTCTCTCGCTACAGCCCTTTTACCGACCGAGACGATTCTATTGGCGCTGGATACACACACATAGGTACACACATACATTGTGCGCGAGTGTGTGAGTGGCGACGACGGGTCTGCCTCGAACGCTACGCTGGAATGAATGTATATTGGGAAATTGCCGCGCGCCGCGCCGTCGAATTTTAACGACGCAGTCTGCGTGGCGACAGCAGCGGCTCCCGAGCGCACTGTTTGCGCACGCCGGGCTTTATAACTCTCTGCGAAAATTGGCCCGCGGCTTCTTTTTTTTTTTTTTGCTGCCACTGCCGCTGCCGCTTTTACGGCCGAGGCCGAGTTTTTATTTTTCTTCGCGGCGTACGTACGCTCGAAAGTTTTCGGTCGTTTGGCGAAAAATTTTTATACGACCGATGACTAATCGGACCGCGCGCGAGCGCGATATTTATCCGCGCGCAGAATGAAATGAAAGTAAAGTTCGAGAGTAGCTCTCGCGAGCGAGCGCGAGGGGGACAAGTTTCAGAAAAGTTTTTTATGCGTACACGACGTATAATATGCGTTCGAGAGCGCGATCTCGGGAGTTATATGGAAAACATGAGGCGAATAAGCAAACGGGTAAATTACAAGCTGTTCCCGAGGCTTTTTTCGCGGTTTATTAAATGAAAAAGATCGATCACGCGCGATTTGACGCGCTTATCTCTTGGGCCTCGGGAATTAAGACTCATTAGGCGGCGGCTCAATTTAGTTTTGTTTTGCATCCTGAAAAATCGATTGCGTGATTGGATTTTCCTCGGGATTACGAAAATCGAAAATAACGCGGCTCAGCTCTGCTAATGGCTCGTATCAATTCTGATGGAGAAATGAAAATATAGAAGAAAGCCTACATATACTGTTATATTTCGCGTAAACAGATAAACTCGCCTGTGAACAATAACGTGATCATCCTATAAAACTGTTCACAACTGCTAAACGTTCGCTTTTTTATCTGCGATTTGATCGCCAATCAAATAAATTCTCTATAAAAGTTTTTTTTTTCATAAAAACGCGGATCTTCTTAAAAAGGCGCTTTGAGATAAGACGGCACATCTCGTCGAGTAAGACGAAAATAAGCGTGACTGACTTTGAAGCGAGACAGAAAAAATAATATCGGGATTATACAGCAGTTTTAGTACTATAGTACGGCCGTGCTTATAATCGTATGCAGTCTTCAAGTTTGGAAATTGAGACGTTCAATATAGCGATGCTGATGTCGAGTTTATCAGCTGTTGGCTCTTGCAACGGATACGCTCTGTAGAATGGGTTATCGGAGGCAATTTTTCCGTTTTAGACTAAAATTATTTAACAGTTCATGTTCTTGCGCATTTTTAGTTTGTAGCAGTCACGCGATAACCTCTGATAAAATTGATACTCTCGATACACGCTATTTTTCCGAATAGATTTTTTTCTCATTTTCTGCGCGAGGTCTATTTCTGCGGCCATCGTCACGCTGTTATTCCAAAATGTATAGCCAACATTTGAAATATTCGCCCCGCGCGTGCAGTAAGCGTTCCGCTATTATTTAACAGAAAAGTGCGATACTGCAGGACCTTTTAAAGTCAAAATTATCAGAATTTTCATTAAAAACTGTTACGTATGTATATATATATATATGTACGTATATCTGATCTAAACAAAATATAACATAACATGCATTTTCTGCCAGCGAAGATATTTCTCTCATCAATATAAACTATAGTCATTTGTTTGACTATTTACCTTTGTTCGACTTATTGAGAATAGTTCAAATTGAATTGCATAGGTGTCAACTTGCAAATGTCGATATAAGTTATCATTATTTCTCGCCCTTCGAGACTTTAACAAAAATGCACTAAATGCACTAACACACCCCGTACGCTCTATGAATTTTAAACCTGCCAATGCAAATGTTCCGCATAGTGTCCTTTTTCAATTATTGGATTTCTGCGTATAACAATACAGCCCTCTTAGCATGCGCATTCTAAAGTAGAATAACTACGAGCGACTGGTTCCTAGAAGCGAGGTCGAACTGTGGAAGGCGGGGATCATGCAAAATAAATGACAAAAGTAAATTTCTCTTTTGTTTAATTATTAAAACAGTTGTACGCATACATAAATAGTCTAAAATACACACACTTATTATATGTACGATATTCATGAATGCATGTATAATGTCGTTGTATACAAAGTACAATGAATTTTCCGAATTCCTGGCTGCGATATATACATTACGACAACTTTCGCTAATTTCATTCCACATATTTATCATTAGTATAAATTCATCATTTATAAAAATCTTTTCCTCGGGTGGGCGTGAGAGCTGAATTTCGACGAAGAATTTCTTACACACTACCGTAGACAAGAAAGAAGTAGAGCTGAGGACGAACGACGAACAAAAAAAATATATCATCATTATAAACACGAAACTACGTAAAACTGTCTGCATATCATATATGTATATTAAGATCCAGTCTGCGCGTCACGAAGCTCGTATGCACGCCTATATGCTTGTGTATATATATGTATGTATAAAAGTTACGATACAAAAAATGAAGAAGAATAATGAAGCAGAATAAGAACCAGGAGACGCAGAGAGATGTGTGTATTATAAAAGATGGAAGAGCAGATAGGCGAATCGTATATAGAGTCATCGCTATAATTTTTGCTCTGTCGCGCGAAAGAACCTCGAAAAAATTTCTCAAACGAAATCTGACATCATTATAATATTTATGTGCGCGTGTGCGCGCGACGGTGAACCGATGCGGTGTGTACAGAATGTGCGTGTGCGTGCGCGCACGCAAATATATATATATATATATATATATATATATATATATATATATATATCCGTTCGTCCAATTCGAAATTCATTAGAGAGCCGTCGCGTGCCGATTTCGAAAGAGTTTTTATAAAAGCCATTTTAAACTCGCGCACATTAACAGCGACGGCGCGAGGCTCCATTGCGCTACGGAAAGAGTGAGAAGACAAATTCCTTACAGCGCGCTCGCTGTCTCGCGAATATGCGTTATGTATATATATATTTTATAATGAATTCCTAGCTTAGTAAAATTGTCGCTCAACTAATGTCCTACCGTATGATAATATATAATGATACCTTAAGAGCTACCTTATACAAAAAAAGAAACACATGATTTATTCGAATTTTTCTGGATATGTTTTCCTTCTTTCTTTCGTTTTCCATCGAGAGACGTTAGTCAAGCGTGAACCTTTAAATGTAATATATTTATATATGTACCGCTAGTCTTGATGCAGGTTACACGTGTACCGCCGATTTGCAACTTCAGCTAAACGTGTGCGCGTGTATACACGTTGATGCGATACACGCGCACCGAGAGACGGGCTCGGACAATGCGTGGACGAAAAATTAAAATAATAATAAAACTCAATTCGACGCATACAATCATTCGCGAGAAAAGAAAAGACCGTGAAGAGACGATGCTTTGTTTTCCGTTTTTGGTGCCGCAGCGTCATCCGTCGCCCGTCGTATTTATCATTTTTTTTTTTTATACTCGTTGGCTCCTGCGTGCGCGCATTTTTGCAACCCGATCAAAAGTAGCCACGAAGATAATGAAGACTTGTTATAGGAAAAAAATGCCTTATACGAAGATAGAGTGAAAAAGTACAGTGGGCTCGTGTAAATATGTATATGAGATAATGAGGCGGTTAATACGAAACGAGGAAAAGTCTTTTTTCTTGTATACACGAAGCGAATCGAACGCTCGGGTCCCGAGGCGCAGCTCGCGACGATTGTCGTGCATTAACTTTTCATGAAAATGCATAGAAGCTTGTCGTCCTACATCGATCCCCCGATAAAAATCTATTTTCTCTCCCATACTTGATTTCTCTTCTCTTCTTGTGCTTGAAAAGAAAAAAAGAACTGTCCTAATATACTCGAATAAACACGCGAGGAATCGGCGAAGGACGGGATTCTACGCAATTTCATGACTTTTGGAGAGAAAATCGGTGCTGCCGGGGGACCCGAGCGTAAACGCACTGCTTTTTGTTCGCTTTTTCCCACTACTCGTGCGTATGTAATAATTATTAAATGCAAGTCTAGCGCGGAGTGATTTAGCACGTCATCACCTCCTCAAAGAAAATAAGTCTTCTTAATAATCCTTTTCTGTTTTCCTTATCTTCTCGCCACTCCTATCTCCCTTTCACCCCTTGATTTTCGTACTTTCGCCTGCCGTCGGGCGGAAAGAGACGAGATTAAATTTCCGCTTTCCCCGATCATTTTTTTTTTGTTTTGTTAAATTATTGCAGTCTCTTTCCGTGTCGACGGCTCGTTAGGGTCGAGTAACTCGCGTTCAAGGCATCATCTTCCGCGGCGTCAGCCACTTCTTCATGTAGTAGCAGAAGATCGTCGAGACGTAGATGAGGATGAGCAGGGCGCACGTCACGCCCAGCGCCAGCACTGACGTCTTCGTCGGACATGGCTCGATGATGGTGACGGTTTTGTCTGAGAAAAAAAGAGTACAACGTTTTAAAGATATGCGATCGTTGTGCGTTATTGTACGCGTGAAAGGAAAAGTGAACGATCGACCAGTTGGTCGTGTACGTACCGGCCTCGTTGAAGTCTATACTCGCGTCGCTCTTCAAGAACTGCGATTGCTTTTCGTCGCCAAAGTCGAGGACGAGGATTTCTTGAGATAAGGTCATGTCTTCCGCTTTCTCCTCCGTCGAGTTGTCGAGACTTCTTCTGCGCCTCTTGCCCCAAGACTCGGACGAATCACGGCCGTACTCGCAAACCGCCTGCGACAAAGAGTTTTTATCGTATTACTTGGCTTGCCTCTGATTAAAACTTCGTTTTCACTCTCTCGTGATGCATGATTCACTCCATGTTTTTAATTCGATTTTAGAAATTGAAACGAAGGCAATTTTTCAATTGATCGACGTGATTAAGCGCAATAATTACCGGCTCGCAAGGTCCGAGACAGTATTTAACGTTGCATTGGAAGATGACACCGTATGACTCAGTAAACCTAAAGGCCTCGTACGACGACTGCAGAGCGTTGCCGTCGGGTGTAAAGCTCGGGAAGATCGAAGAGTCCACTGGACATCTGCAAGCAGCGAAGCGGTGTTTATAGTTTAATTACATTCCACGAAAAAAAAACGATTAAGCTTTATTAATATTTGAATCACACATACCCTTCGTCGTCGATGATCTGGAAGGTGCTCTTGGCGTCCTTCGCCATGGCTACACAGCTGCGAGCGAAGATTCCGTAAGGAGCTGGAAAAGAACGAGCGCAAGATTAGCGATTGCGTCACGGTGCCGATGCGTTTATCAGATGCTAGCGTCGAGTATTCTCTCCGATGAAAATTCATTTCGAACGCGTAATTGGGTGCTTTTCAAGAAGCGACCGATCCTTGAAAGCGCGGTAACCTTGCGCGTATTGTGATTTTACCGTCACGTACCGATACACTTTTATAATATTCAGCGGAGCGTGTTGTATTGTACTCTCGGCGAGATAGCGAAAGAATTTGTAAACCACCGATGGAAAAAAAAGTGTGACGAAACACAGCCGGTGCTTCTTTCTGGTCTATTTTTTGCTAAATAAAATAGGAGAGCAAAATCGTCCTTACTGTCTTCGGGGATTTCGATTCTGAAGGTGAGCTTGTCACCGATCCTGACGGTCTCAACCTCCTGGGCGCGGTTGTCGAGGATACGGATCTTCGGTGGTGGCGCCTCAGGTGCGCTGGTGATGCTGATCATGTCCGGATCGCGGATCGGCATCATGCCGAAGGTGATGTTCTTCGAGGACATGTCGTAGGTACACTTGACCTTGTAGATCTTGTCGGCTTTGGTCATGACGACCGAGTGGTGCTGCAGCACCACCGTGTTCGAGTAGGTGCCAGTCTGAAAACCACCGTCACGCTGGAGATGAGAGAATATTGCGGACGGCTTTAGCTTTACACTTTTCTCATTGACATGGTTTATCACGTTTTTTTAGTACAATGTATTGGTTTAGTTACGTATGATGCAGCTGCCAAGCAGTTTCGAATGCGCTGAGCGATTTTGCTTTGCTTTTCGGTTGATTAATCAGGCGATTTTTTTAGAGAACATGCACACAGCGATCATAGCTTCAGGCTTTCTTTCCTCGAAATTATTATGTATGCGATAGTACGTGAATAGCATTATGCACGAATGGCGTTACATGGCGTTAGATATGCATTATTACAAATTGCTCGTCGGTACTTACCACGCTCTGAGTGTTGCAGTCCTGTCCGGTCATCGTGAGATCGAGTCGGAAGAATTTGCTGTTGCTGACGTCTATGTTACACGTCTCCGAACGTCCGAGGGCATAGATTCTTCCGTTGAACGGCTTGTTCGTCTGCACCTGCACGGCGATCCTCGTGTCCTTACAATCGACGATAACTGAAGCAGCCACATGGCATTTTCCGACCGTTAGTCTCATAAATTATTAAGAAGCTCGCTCTCGCGATTGTCGCCGAGAGTGAAAAGAAAAAACTCGTTCTCTTACCGTCATAGCAGGTACCAGTCTTGTCGCAGTTGATGTCGAAGCGCGAGTCGCTGGGATTGATCGTGGTGAGGTTCAAGTCGGGCTGCGTGTCGGTGATCTTGCCCTCTGCGACAGGAGAAAAAAAAGCCTCGTTGAGGATCGATTTTTCAAAAATACTCGCCGCGGTTTTGAAATTGTATAGCCACAAAGCGGCGCGTAACCGCAGGGATCTGGCAAAAACTAGTTTCACAGAGAAAAAGCTGCGGCTCTTTGTGCCGATGATCCGCGGGCAACCCGATAAAAGCGCGTCATACGTTTAAAAATTGAAATTACTTAATCACGCTCTCGATAAAAGGGAGAGAAAGACAAGAGTCGGCCCGACGTCGGTGCGCGGCCGATAAGTCGGACTATAAGAGAAAAAAAAGGTAAACATAGCGTGCGCTTCGATAAAAGAAAAAACAGAGATGAAAAAAAGCGGCCGAACGAAAGAAGAGCACGGACGATAAGCCGTTCAGGAGTTTCCACGTCGTTGCGCAAGAGCCGCGCGCCCATGCGCGCGTGAGATCTAAACTCCGATGGTGGATTGTGTGCATAGTTGACTTTACGAGAGCCAATCGGGCAGTATTCAACGGCGGCGATGAGATTACTCTGCACTCTAATTGCTTCCGAAGAAGAAATTAAATCGCCGCCGGCCAATTAAGAGACTCGTCTCGGACGCGCCGTTGCTCCGTAAGAAAATAATCTCCTGCTAACGGTACGACTGCGTTTTTTACGAGCTTGATAGCTATATCAATGTGCGACGCAGTTAAGTACGAAATCCGGCGAAAACTTACTCTCGCAGAAGTTTTCGTAATAGGTGCCAACGCGCTCGCCATTATCGATAAGCGGCCTCTCGGCGTTGAGGTAGGTCGACGGTCCGTCGGGTAGGGTCCAATGATCCAGATGGAACAGGTGGCAGTTGTAGGCCTGTCCGATCGGCGGTCCGCGGTACAGGTAGGACCTGCAGAGGAACTCGTTCTCGATTTCGCAGGCGATGCGACAGGCAGGGTCGTTCTGCACCTGCAGCTCCTTGTCCGCGTAGTAATGCAAACCGGCGTACTGGGCCACCTTGTCGTCGGCGACGCCAATGCGCGGTACTTGGAAGTAACGCTGGGCCTTGCAGGACTCCTTACCTGCTCGAGTTGTCAAGCGCAGCAAGAGATTAGAATAGAGTACGAGTTATTGCGGGGATTTTATTGGGGGGAGGGGGGGATCGTTGTCATGGGATAATAAAGGTGTTTATGATCGGGGGAGTGGGGGAGAGAGGCGTAAGCGAAGATTTACTGCGGAACGGTCTCGATGCGGCTTATGCATGCGCAAAAGCAAGCCGAGCGGTGGGAATATGCGTAAAAACTTATCTTACGGATGCGTACGCCGATGATTCAGGCGTTGCTAGGTACAGTTAGTCGATTTTCCCGGTAAGTCGGGTGAATCCACGCGACGCGATACGGCGGCTTTTTACCCAATAAACGATATAATCGTTCAAGGAATATGGAAGCGGGTCGTACGCGGCGTATCAGCTTTTTCTCTCTCTTGTTTGCGCGCATTGCTTACCTTTCAGGCAGAGATTCTCGAAGTAATCGACGCCCTGGGCGTCGACGAATTGCACGAACTGTCCGGTGGTTCTCCTGTCGGAATCGCTGAGATGGCACTGCAGAGTCACGTAATTGTACTCGACAGATCTGCAGGTGAAGCGGTGCTCGTTGAGACACGCGGCCAGGCAGGCCTCCTTCGTCGACGTGTAGATAAGAGCGGCGTCGAGGCCGCGGATCATCTTGTTCGGCACTCGCTCGAACGCCCATGGCCGCAGGCAAACGTTTTCTGAAAAATTGTATTTTTGTTATTTTTCACGCTCGTAATCCATACGTAACGAGAGTCTGTTCTGTTACTCCTGGCTCTATCTAGAGCTATTTCCACAAGCGACGAGAATAACAACGATAGCCGTGCAACATTGTCGTGCAATGATGAGTAATATACTATACTCGGCGCATCAAAAATACCTCCCGCTGTTCAACGCGTTTTATTGCCGTACTATAGTTATAAACCCTCTTCCTCTCGACCCTCCTCAAAATCTTCATTCGGTCTTATACCTGCAAACCCCCAAAACTTTTATACGCATACAAATTTTCCTCCCCCGCCCCGAGGGAGGGCGAAAGAGAGAGAGAGAGGGGGGGGGGAGAGCACAGCTGCTCCACCTCAAAGCACCGATAAATAGGGCTTTTGGCGCCTATTAAAGTGTGCGAGCGAGCGTGCGCGTTAATTATAACTCGATTTCTCGGAACGCATCGCGCGCTCGCGCGACGGCCGAACTAGCAACAAATACAGTGCGCTCGACAAAAGTCGGATAGGTCGCTAACGATCGCGCGTGCGTCGCCGCGCGAGCGCCTACGTGTGTGCGATTCTGGCCCCGATCGAGCGGCGATTCCGAGAAGAACCCCTGTAACCCCGCAACCTCGCGCGCGACCGCGATCGAACGCCTGCATGATTCAGGAACGAGCGGCGCCAGAGACTCGCGGTCGCGGCGGCGCCTTACTGGCTGCAGCTCTGCGGGGCTACATCGGGCCCGGCGGTCGGGTTAATCTGCCCGCATCTGCCGTCGGCTCTTACGAATTAGCGAGTCGATACGTCCTGAAAAGCAATCCAAAATTACCGCGGCCAATCGAGTGTGCGAGAGTGGCATTGACGTTTTCTCTGTGTCGTCGATGCGGAACGCGAGTCACCCACATTTGTATATCCCCCTTGCATTCGCGAGATTCTCGGAATCCGCTACCGCTATTCTTTCTTCGGCCTACTTATGTGGGGGCGCGTGTGTGTGCGCGCGCGCGGGTGGCGGGGCGTTGTGTATAGAGCACATAATTTATATAAAGAAGCCAGCCGTCGCACTGTGGCGTGTTTATCTAATTTAGGAGTTGTCGCAACAGTATTTATAAGGCGCGCTATAGAGAGTCGTTCCCGGAATCGCCGATGCAATTTACGAGGAAAACTATCGCAGTGAGAAGCTAGTGGCGCAGGTGTATGTATTAGTGCATAATCGGCCCGAAGTACGTGCAGTGCTATTTTTACAGCCGTCCTCTAGCCGCCGCTGAGCCAGTGAATAATTGGCTCTCTCGATGCGCACCTTGCGATATTATTGTCTCCGTGGCGCTAGGACGGATCATCGGAAATCCGCAAGCAGATCTCTTCTCGGAGCGAGTCGTTCCTAGGACTGTACCCCCCGACGAGTCTTTGGCTATTCAGGGTTAGCAGTTAGGTCCTTTGGATTACGGAGACTAGCGAGAGAGAGAGAGAGAGAGAGAGAGAGAGAGAGAGAGAGAGAGAGAGAGGCGCATCTCCTTTCTCCTCGAGAAGAAGATGAAGTCTCTCGGAGAGAAGAGCAGGTAAAAACTGGGCGCGCAATAATCCTTTTACGGAGGACACATAGAGCCGAAGGTGTGTCTCTCTTTCTCGCTCTCGGCGTGTGAATCAGATAGAACGCGCCGCTGCACCTGTACACACAGACGAAAATATTTTCCAAATTATCGGAGCGGATCTGTTTTTCCCGGTAAACGTTCTCGCGCGCGCGCGCCCGTTGCCGCAGGGCGCGCTCTCGTGTTTGCGGGCCCAATTTAAACAGGATACGGCGCTCGTGATTCCCTTGTTTTTTCCTGTGTGTGCTTAGGCCCTATCGTTGAACGCGCTTGTTTTCACGCCTGATTTCCAAAATATTTGGCTTCTCGCGCGCGCTCCTACACAAGGGCGATCTCTCTCAAAGTGCGAGCCCTAAATATCGGCGCAATGATCCGAGGAACGTCATACGCGCAAACCTTTCTCATTCATCGGCTTTCGGTCCCGGCGGATCTCGAACCCCCGCGTGTACACGAATCAAAAGGTAAAGCCACCTCGGCGCGATTAACGTCAAAGGCATAGCGAGAAAGAGCGACGCCGCATCGGCGCAGGAAGCGCTGCTGCACGCGCGTCGAGGTCCCGCTCGCTTTTCGCAATCCCTCTCCCCTGACCTCTGCGTATCGAGTGTCATCCCCGTACAGTAGAGGGTCTCGGCCGAAAAGTCCGAGAATAGGGATGGTGGCGCGGTGGACCCCCCGTGCTGCGAGAAAGCTCACCTCCCCCCTGATGGGGGGGTACCTGCGAGCGCGAAAAATCCGTAGGGGCGCTCTCTCTCTCTCTCTCTCTCTCCTCTATTCCTCCCCGGCGCGCGCAGGTAGTAGGAGTGTCGGTGTGCTCGCACCAGCAGGCTTGTTAAAGCAATATTAGGGGCTCCTTTCAAGCACTCGATCTTTTCGACACCTCGGCTCGGCCGCACGGAGGGCACGGCCTGCGCCGACTACCTGAGAGACCGAGCTGGTCTCGGGGGGTAGGGGCCCCTGTTTATGCGCCGTCTCTCTCTCTCTGTACTTAGAAGCTTCTGCTGCCGGCCCAAGGCTAAGATGTTCGCGCCAGCGGTACCAGCCGAGGCCCTTTGTCTTCTGTCGCCTGGAAAACCGAGCGAACACGGAGCACCAGTGCCGCCGCCGCTGGCACTCTCTCCTTCGTGCATATTCAGCCGCATTGAGAGGCAGCAGGGAGACGAAACGCCGCCGAGGTCTCTCCCTCTCTCTCGCTCTCTCGTTTGCTCGGAGCTTACTACGCGCTTTATGGCACCCCCAGAGAGAGCTAAACGCCAAGCTGGGACACACAGTACGAGGGTGGCGGGGGAGGGACCGGTGCCCATTTGTACGCTCCTTTGTTGGGGTCGTAAATTTTTTGGCACTACGCTCCTTTCAGGAGAATTACACTACGCGCGGCGGTCCGGCAAGCGGTGAGCGGAAAAGAGAGAGCTAAGCTAGCTGCGCGGGGACCGATTGATCTCTCGTGAAATTCGAATTCGCGATGGTTTTTACCTCTCTTCTCCATTAGCCTTTGGCGGTATGCGCGCCTCCGGTACCAGCTGCTACCTCTATACGTGTATGGACACACGCGAAGAGAGCGGCTTAATTGAAAGTTACGCGCGCTGACTCGGCGTTTCGATTGTTGTATCTCCCGTAGAAGTCGATCGTCATCGCGCCTCTTTGCGCGCGCAATTTTATTTCGAAATTTTCTATTCTCGGCAGCTCCTACAGCCCCTAAATCACGCAATCGGCGCATCTGGCAATTCTGCGCGGCTTCTTCCACGGTGCTCTCGTGCGCGCAGTACGCACTTCTAAATCAATCTCCCTCGCTTGCGTTTACTGCCGCTGCGGCGCTGATCCCTCCGCTACGATAATAGAGCGCACTGTACCTCGTGGAAGAGAGCTGAAAGAGCCTCGGCATTTAATCAATGGAGCGACCCTCCCCTGCATCGCGATACAGCTCGCCATAAACACCTCACCTGCCTGTGGAGCATAGTCCGCTCGCGCGCACAAAGAAACCTACAATATATTTTCTATACGCACCTGATCTGATCTGCAGCTTGGTCATGTAGTACATGTTGACGGCCCGCTGCGGCGTGGATGACGGGTTGGTCGCGGCGGTCTCGTTCTGCAGCTGGCAGAGGGTGTCCTGCATCGGCGCCAGTGGATTAACCACGAAGCTGAAAGCCGCGGCCTGACACTCGGGTTCCTCTCGGCACCAGCCCTGGCACTCGTACAGCGACAGGTTGCGCACGCTGTAGTAGGTGGTGCCGCGGTAGTCGAAGTCCGTCAGCTTCTCGAACGCCGTCCGCGCTGAAACATGGCCTGTCGTAAATATACTCTCGGTTCTCGTTGTTGCTACCTTTTTTGCGCTTCCGCGCGCGAGATGCGTCAAGGGAGTGGTCGCGGAAACGTCACGCACGGATAGCCGCGATGGATATCTGTCGCTGCTGCTGCTGCACAACCGCTCGGAATTTTGCACAGCGGTAAAAGCAGAACCGGACCGATTTAACATTCATGAAGCCAAGCCGAGCTAGCGGTAATAGGGAAATTGATTCTCGCGAAAATAACAGGCCGCGCGTGTTATGTGCAAAATGAACTGCGCGAGGAATAATTTAAAACTCGATTTTTCTTTTACAGGTTTTCAGTTATCCCCGTGCATAAACCGACGCGGGAGAGACGGCGGAACAATCGCAGGTATTTCATTGGTTGCATTTACATACAATACTGTTTGTGGTTTTTATCGACGATTGATAGCCGACGAACGTCATTAGGCCGGCGCATTCCTGTACCGATACAGAGCGCCGATCGGAAACAGGGCCGGGGATATGATATAAAGAAGGCGACTTACCAGGTCCGGCGAGGGTTCCGGTGATCAGGGCCAGGAGCAGGCATCCCGAGGCGACGGATCTGATCGTTCTTCGCGAGTCCATCTGCAAGAAGAAAAACAAAGGGGAAAATAAGTCCTCGGTTAATTGCACCTTATCCCCCCCCCCCCTGGTAGCGCTGTATCCCACCTCCATCGCACTGTCGCCCGAGGCTATGATTTTTTTTTCATTTCGTTTACTTTCTGTTTTCGTTGCGCGGAACTGACTCCCCTCCACGGCTCTCGGCGTGACCCCGGCCGTAACCCTCCCTTTGTCTCTATCTCCATCTCGTGTTTTCTCGCACGCGAACTAGACACCGGAATTTAAAAACAATTGTCTCGTTAGTCGTCGCCGTCCGAGGGGCAGCAGGAGGAGGAGGAGGAGTGCAGCACAGCAGTGCAGGCAGAGTCTCGGGACGGAAGGCTAATCTTTATAAGCCCGAGCGGGCAAAACCCGCAGACGCTTCCTGCTATTCTTCTTTGCCCTCTGCTATTTCCTCCTCCGCGCTGCGCTGTTCCCCCTATTATACAGAGCTTCTCTCTCTCTCTCTCTCTCACTCCGCCTATCGATTTCTTATATGTGCTACTCTCCGCGCGGTCGCTCGTTAAATCCGCGGCCGTAAAAACACGGCGCGGAAAGAATGATAAGAGATTATTATCCGCGTGCGTGCCCGAGGAATCCGAGTCTCTTTGGATTCCTCCGGTCTATTACGTGCAGTACACGCCTCGCGTAACGACGATTTTCACACTGATGCCGCGACGCCGATGCAAGAAGATATCGTCGTCGATCGCTCTGCACACCGTTCGAAACCAAGAGCGTTTTTTGCAGCTCTCTCTCTCTCTCTCTCTCTCTCTCTCTCTCTCTCTCTCTCTCTCTCGGTCGGCTTCCTGGTGCGCGTCTTTCTTTTTCAAGCGCGAGGATAGCAATTAGCGCAAAATTGCGCGAGAGGGAGAAGCGAGCTCTCTTCCTCATTTTCCTCGCTCGCGCTTTCCTCTCTCTCCGTATTTTATTTGCCAGCAGTACGACGTGTGTATAGACAAGGCGCGGGGCATCTTCTCGGAAGTAATACGTGCCTGCGACGGGCTTCTTCGATCCTCGGCTTCTTTTTTCCCGTATCCGTGCAACTCGGCTTTTGTTTTTCACCTATGCCATACACTATGGCCATAATATCCTCCTCTTCTGCAGCCCGCATATTTTTCCGAGCTCTCGCGTTGCATGCGATTATCCTCTCTCTCTCTCTCTCTCTCCCTCTACTCTTTCTCCCCGGCGCTCGTTTGCGCGCGCCGTAACAAATCAGGCTTAGGTGGACGGCAAAAATTAATAACGCCCCTAACGAGCCTTATCTCTTTCACTCGGCGGTGTAAGGAACGAATGTATACCGCGCGATTGCCGGAGATGATCATCCGGAACGAGAATTAGCTTCTTAGAACTGCACCTATGTGTGTACGTGTTTTCTGGGGTCGCTGCACTTGCTCTCCGGTGCGTATGAGTACGTGCAGCACCTCGTCCCTATACGTATACAGGGGAATTTCATGGCAAGCGGGATTCAATCGCCGGAGGATGAGGCATCAGCCCGGTGTTTTATGTAATACGCGCGGTCCGAGGGGATATTTATTTTACGATTTTTCCGAGTGATTGAGGGGTCGTTAATTCGCGATGCTTATTATTTCGTAAAAATATACATACGCTCGCTCATTAACGGCGATTACGCGTTTCGCGGGAGTGTACGAACGCTCGCTCTTAATCTCGCGCGTGGAAAACAGGTTAAGCTCGCTCTTGCGCGCGTAGGCCGTGTGCAACAACGGACAATTTGCGTTGTTCGCGAGGGGGGAAAATCGCGGCTATCTCGGAAATATTTAAAACCGGCGCCCATTCCGACTCTCTCCCTCTCGAAGTGTGTAATGTAACCGAGTGGAGAACGTAAGACAAGAGAGCGTAGTTACACACACACACACACACACACGAGGTGGTTCGAAAGGGCAACCAAACACTCCGCGTGCGCTCGTCCCGCGTTAGCATCAACTTCTCGTTAGGCCTTTTTTCCGACGCGTCGCAAGGCGAAAAAGAAAAGCGTCTTCTCTCTCTCTCTCTCTCTCTCTCTCTCGCGCGAAACCAGTTTGCTCTCTGTTTATCTCGCGCGGTTTATCACTCGACTACTACTCCCTCGCAGTGAGAGCGAGAGAGCTCCCTTTATGTATGCAAGAGTAGAAGCCAGTTCTAAGGTTCTCCTCCTCCCGGTATCCGCACACGGCTCCTGCGCAATGATCTCCTCGCTCTACGTAGGTATACGAGATAACATCCGCGGGAGGACACGAGAGAGCGGCTTGTCTTGATTTTCGCCCCCCACGCGTCACGAGTCGCAGCTCCTGTGAATGTCACGGTCACGAAACTCGCCGCCGCTGCTACTGCTATTATCTCTCTCCGAGGAGGGTAAAGGGGGGAGTATGCGAATGAGAGACTCTTCTCTTCTCTGCACTGCATAAGCGAGTCGCGCTCAGCTCGCTCGGTTATGTGAGCTCTGCCGTAACTGTTATCTCATCCCGCTCCTGCAGTCGTGGATGCGCTTTCCAGTTATCGATTGCACCCGTCGGTGCAGCTTCTGTTTTTGGAATTCTAGATACACGCGGATGCATATGTATCTTATGGGAATTCTCTCTCGACTCTCCGCGGCTGAACGGCGAGTTGTGCAATCTTCCTGAATCCGCAATGGAAACGATTTTTCTCCCGAGAGAGAGAGAGAGAGAGAGAGAGAGAGAGAGAGAGAGAGAGAGAGAGAGCCAGAGATAACATTCCGATGTTGTTGCATTATGGAATTCGCGAAGCGGCAAAAACCTCGAAGACGAGCGGGCTACGCTGAAAATTAAAGCAACAGTTCGACGCGCCGTCTGTACATCACGCCGAGCGCCATGCAAAGTGGACTCTCTCCGAAGAAAAGCTCCGCTGCACGGGAAGATTTTACTAAATTCCCGGTAGACATTACAGAAATTGGCGCTGTCCAATTATTTGCTTTCCGCTCGGCGGAACACTGCTCTCCTCTTCTTCTTCTGCAGTCCACGCGCTTGCTGTGTATAGTTCCAAGTAACATTTCCTTGGCCTTTTTTCCCTTTGAAAAACCTATGCAAATTACTACGAGACTCGCTTCGGTTACACTAGTGCTTAATCTTCTCTCTCCCTCCCTCTCGTCTGTATAAATATTTAATTCGCACCTCTCTCGAGCGGTTTGATCTATCACCCTGCGCATTAGGAAAATTCTTTCCTCGCACCCGGTTGGATTGCAATTTCTAAGCACAAGCTTGTACATCATTCAGCGCTGGAATTAGCATGTGCGGAGAGGCGCTTGATTTACGCCGCAGGCATAGGTTCTCTCGAGAGGGAGAAATCGTCGCGCCCACGGGTATCAGTCGAGCTCTAAACACGAGTGTGTTGCGTCATCATCATTCTCTCCCGCGTACCCTAATAAACTCGGAAATCCTCTCGGCGAAGTACCGAGTAGTACACTGGTATTACACCTCGAGTCAGGGGCAAATTACAAGCCGTAATCCTGGGACAAAAATCCCTCTGGAAAATGATACACTGCGGCGGAGCAGGGAATTAGATTTCCTGGAGAAGAAGCTACCGATTCGCTCGGAGCCCTTTGTCTATATCTAATTAGAGAAGAAGATGCAGCTTTCGGCCTAAAGAGCGAATAAGACACGACGCGAAGGAGTGGGGGTATCAGAAGAAGATCAATCCGCTGTCTCTTTGTGCGCGCGCGCGGAATGAATCGTGACGATGGGCCCGCAGTGACTCGGTAATAATTCCTCGAGAGCGAGTAAGAGTGACTCGCTCGGTAATGGCAGGCTGCTGCCGATGCAGCATAAATAAGAGTTCCCAGAGCTATGCGACCGATGCTGCTCTTGCGCAGGGTCAACGGCAACACTCTCTTTCTCGATCGCCATCTACAGATAAAATTTACTCTCTCTCCGTCTTCCTTGGATATGATCGTGAACGAGATCGCGATCGTCCGTTTCTGCGCCGGATAGAAAGAGTCTGTGTGTGAGGAGAGCACTGAAGAGCTGCCGTTACCGCGGCTATGCAGATTTATGTTTCTCTTAGCGGCTATGGACATGTGCTGCTCTATACGCGCGATTCTTCGCGGCCCTTTTCTATCGCCTTTCCTGCACCAGCCAATTCTGTCTGTAAATCAGCGGCATTGATTTTCCGCTGTGCGTACAACGCCATGAATGCGTTTCGAAACCCGTGCTGATACATCGCGAGAGAATAGTGTGTGTGTGTGTCTACTTCCTGTGTGCCGACGAGGAACACCAGTGCGTGATTTGTTGTCGGTAAAGCGAAACGATTTAAAAAGCCTATTACGAGCCGATGTTATAAATCATAAATTTACATACGTCTGACCTTAATTGTGCTCTCGCGAGCCGAGCAATACCTACGTAACGGAGCGCGCAATATTCGGGCTTATTATCATTACTTATAGCCGCGCTTGCGCTGCTGCTGCTGCTCGGCAACGGTACCGGCTAATTCTTTCGCTCGTCTTCGGGTCATTACATATCCGCTTCGATGTCCGCGAGCGCGTATCTCGCGCATAAATCAAATCGCGCGCGATTATCATTACACGCGGAAAATTAATATCCCTCCCCCACCCCCGCATCAGGCGATAATTATTAATAAAGCATTGTAAACGAGATAATTATCTCTCCGCGCGGACTCGCGTTTATCGGCGCTTAGCATCCTAATCGGCGGATTAGCCGCGCGCGAGCGCGTGAATGCGCCGCCGGGGATGCGATTATCATCCACTTGACCTTTTTTTCTCTCTCGCTCGTGTTCGCGCGCACGCTTTCGCGCGACTGATGGAGACTCGCGGAATGCGGTTCCCATTATCGGGGGGAATATTTGAATATTTATGCGCCTTGTGTGTGTGTGTGTGTGAGAGAGAGAGAGAGAGAGAGAGAGAGAGAGAGAGAGACCAGGGGATGACCATAGATAGCGCGATTACGATCTCTCTCTCTCTCTCTCTCTCTCTCTCTCTCTCTCTCTCTCTCTCTCTCTCTCTGCGTATGTACGTATGCGCAGAGGAGAGAGCGGGACAGACGCATCGCGGGGGGAAATTGACAAAGGTACGCGACGGACGGTAAAAATGAATACCGCCGCGGCGCGGAATAATCTCTCTTCCTCGCTATTCGCGTATTCGTTTTGCGGCGGAGAGGTTGCCGCAGCTGCTAGGAATGTGGGACTTGACTTTAAAGGCAGTTCTCGAGAGAACTGCCGATGCCGAGAGACTTTTTTCGGAAACTCGCACGCGCGCGGAACGGGAGTGTATCCTTTGTCGGCGGGGAAAAATGGAAACTGTGAGAGAGCGGGTCGCCCATTGTATATACGTATATTATAAGAAGAGGGGAGGGATATTTATGCGCCGCTGCAACACCTACTCGGACTACGACGTATAATCTGCTTATTGCGCGTTCTTTCTTGACGCGCGCGGTATCTGTACGAGAGATCGGTACAGAATTCCGCTGGAAACTGCGCTTCCTGGAAATGGAATATCGCTCTACCGTAAGAAAAAAATTCGCTCGACGGTGGCGGCGAGAGATTCACTAGAACAATATCGATACACATCAAAGCTTGAAATACGGCGAAGCGGTGGCCGCTTCCTTACGGATCCGTATAGCTGTATAGCGCCGCGTTTACCGACCTATAAAGCTCGCATTTACGAGGGACAACCGTCAGATTCCTCGAGCAGTTAAGTAATCTCCGGGGTATCTCGCGCTCTCCTCCGCGGGAGAGAGACAAAGCGGAGTAATTTTCAATAATATCGCTTCGCCTGCTGCCTCCGGAGAATCCGTTATGCGCGTATCCTCCCCCCTCTCGCTCGCGCGATTGATACCCGCACCGAATTCGTTTTCGTCTCTCTTACATCATGCGGCGGTCATCCATGAGCAATAAGGCACGTACAGCCCATTCGGGGGGAAATGAGAGCCGGGTGAGTCGGTGAATTTCGCGGAAACAATGGGACGGCAGCGCGCGCGGGACGATATAATAACGGAATATACGAGAGAGAGAGAGAGAGAGAGAGAGAGAGAGAGAGAGAGAGAGAGAGAGAGAGAGAGAGAGTCCTCCTCCTTCGCTTAGCAGCAACCGCGCACATCAGGGTTATACTCGAGCGCGCGGCGGCTCAAGCTCAACCCCCCGGCGCGCCGCTGCCGCGAACGGTATTCGATCACGGCGGTGGATCGTGATCGGGTCCGCTCGCGAATAACGACGAGCTGGCGGTATACCGCAAGAGATGGCCCGCCGCGATGAATCGTGGAAAATTGGGTATCAATCGTGAGTCTAGCCGCGGAGTCTTTCTGAAGATCCTCTTCTTCTTCTTTTCTCTCTCGAAGTGGGACGGGACGCCCCGCGGGATTCAACCCACCGCGCGCGCGCGCAGAGAGAGAGAGAGAGAGAGAGAGACTGTGAGAAAGGAGAGACGGAAATAAGGGCAGCGGAGAGCTGACCTTTCGGTGAGAGGAGATACCCAAGTGAGAGAGGTGAGAACGTATGCGCGATGAGATGCGGGGCTGATAAGCGCGCTCTCTGTACGTATAGGTTCGCGCGAGTGTGTGATCCGCTTTGATTAATGCGACCGGCGACCAGAGATTTTCGAGAGCCTATGTGTACAACACACGCGGTTCTCGTGTAAGCCGATATCGATAAGTCGTGTACCAAACTTCAATGCGGCTGTATGCGCCCGTCGATCGTTTATCAAAGGCTCGATGCGGTCTGCGTTACGAAATTCTCTCATCCTCGGGCTAATGCACATTAATTAGCCGCGACTCGCGGCAGCAGGTGTAATGGCTTTCCCGTCATAATAGAGGAGCCATTGAGCATCGCGGAAAGAATGCGCGCGTTGTACGCCTCCGTATAGACGTATGTATACACACGCGGACGTAATTAACAATTCAAAGAGCGAAATTTGTCCATCCCGTTACGACGAACTCTCTCTCTCTCTCTCTCTCTCTCTCTCTCTCTCTCTCTCTCTCTCTCTCGTCGAGTAAATAAATGATATATAAAGCCTCGCGCGCATGCATAATATCCCCCGCGCACATACTCGTGTATGCACATACGCAACCAAACCCGCGGGAGGCCAGCGAACGCGCGCAATCAATCCGCCAGAACTGACTTTTTCCGTATAAAGAGACGCGCGCCGCGATATGCATCGACATCGGTGCGCTGCGCGATCGTTTACATAAAATACGACTCGATAAATCTCCGGGGTAATTAGACGGGGCCAAAGGAGCAGCGGCATATACTCCCCCGAGTCTAAGGATATACGCGCGCGAGCTTCCCCGCGGGGAGGAGCAACGAACTTGCAAGAGGTGCACGCACACTACAGCTTATTTTTTCCTCTCAGCGAACTGTGATTTAGGTGCGTTGTGTCAGCGGCAGGTGCGGATACGCGCGACGACTTCATTTTCTACCTCGACTTTATTATCGAAAATACACACTCTTCCGCGAGCGACACACACACACACACACACACACACACACAGAGGTTATTAACCCCGCGCGCGCAGGTATAACGATCATCGCGGCGCGTCAATCAGAGAGTCGATGAGCCTCTAATCCGTCACTATGATCGACGACTCGGCTGCAACGGCGTGGAATATCCAATTTCACATACTACCTCCGCTCCTCCTCCGGAAAAAGCGCATCTACCGAGCCCGTAAAAGTAAAAAATGACAAGCTTCAGCTCTCTCTCTCTCTCTCTCTCTCTCTCTCTCTCTCTCTCTCTCTCTCTCTCTCTCTCTCTCTCTCGCTACTAAAACTTTTTCCCCGTGTGCTGCAGCAGCAACGCTGATACAATGGCCGGGGTCCTGCTGCATAAAGAAACGCTCACGTTTTCGCCATTTTACCCGGAATCGCGCGTACATTACAGCGGCAGCAGCATCCTCGGCAGCTTTTTTCCCTTCTACCCGCTTCAGAGAGCTCTCGCTGTGTGAGTGAGTGAGTGTATGTTGCATACACGGGCGCAGTAATGGATCGGTCGTTCACGGCACGAGATTAGCCCGAGGCAGTGAGGCTCGTATAAAAGCCCCGAGGCTCGTTTTGTGCAGCTCTCCCCTTCGCCGCCGCCGCGATGTTCGACGATTTTTACCCTCCCGTCAGCGTATACTCCTCTCTAAGCGGATCCTCTCTACGACCATACGTTGCTCGATGCAAATGCGCGAGAGGATGTCGCATACCTATACACGAAGACGACGTTCAAGGACGGACGAGCGAAGGCCTGCCGTATACCCGTGTGCCCACACGTCTTCTTCTTCGTGACACAGAGCTTGAGAGAATCGCAGCGATTATAGGCGTATACAGCACGAAAGTGAAGGCGTGAATAATGGTGCATCTCTCGGTCTTACTCTCAAAAACAATAGCGAGAGCAATAAAACACTATTGCCGCATCTCTCGGTGCAGAAAACAGCGGGCCGCGATCGCGTGTGTGTATGAATATACATAAGCGAGGGAGAAGAGGGTATATCTCGTACAAGAAGATGCGCGCTCGGCAGGTTGCATTTACATGAACGCCTCGCTGCGTCCCCCCGAGCTAGTACTCCTCTCCCTCTCTCACGCGGAGAGATAGAGATGGAGAGGTATTATAAGAAGCACATACGCGTATGAATATATACAGAGGAGAGGAGCGAACGCGGCGCATATAAATTCGCGGAGAGGATCCCAGCGAAGCCGAGAGAGCAAGAGCTTTCGCGGCTCCTGGCTTAGAACGCTTTCGCTACTCTCTCTCTCTCTCTCTCTCTCTCTCTCTCTCTCTCTCTCTCTCTCTCTCTCTCTCTCTCTCTCTCTCTCTCTCTCTCTCTCTCTCTCTCTGCTATCCCTGCTCTCGTCTATTATGCGCGCTCTCAAGGCCGTCTTTTAATAGAAGCTCCTGCAGCTGCTAGAAAAAAGGGCTTCGCTATGCGTGACCATCCTTAATCATCCTACTTGTTGCGATTTATGCGCGCCGGCTATAAATCAGAGACCGGGAATTACATACATGCGCCGCGTAGTAGTACTCCGTATCGTTAATGGGGGATGAGTCCGAAGAAACGTGCTGTTACTGCTACGTAGTGGAAGACACACGCGTGGGAGCCTGAATGACATGCATGTGGGTCATCGGGTGCGTTATTCAGGATCGTGACACGTGCAGGTGTTCGAGGAAGTTATTTACTCGGTGTTGTGTATATATATAAAAAAGCTGCTATGCTAATGCAGTAATTGAATCATAAAGTTGGAAAAAAACCGGCTAGTCTCTTGCAACTTCGCGGTATATTATACTAAATTATGGAGATGCCTGTGCCGATGTTACATAAATAATGCACGCGCGCCTATCACGGCCAGCGAGAGTAAAGTTTATTCTACTTACTTCCATCGCTTATTCATTTGCAATTCAATAATTAACGCCTTCGAGGTGCTACTGATTCCGAATCGCGAGCCTCGCTCCTCGAATAGCTTTTATTAAGTTCCTCGCGCAGCCTTTTCATGTACTTCGTGCTGTATATCGCGATGAAAAATCCGACGTTTACAAGAGTTTTCGAGAGGAGCGAAGCGCACCGCCGCGAAACCAGAAACTACGCCAGCGGCCAATTATGCAGCGTACGAACCCGGAAGGATTGCTCATTAGAAAATATAAAACAAAAAAATCTGCAGCGATTTAATCCGTGAATTCAAAGCCTGTACAACAAAGAAGCTTCTCTCGCTCCACCGCAACAAATAGCCCCCATTATACCCTACAATACACAGCGAATCGTGTTACGCCTCCTTCGCGACACTATTAGTCGTCCCTCTCTCTGTGATCGTCCCCTGGGCGCCTGTCTCGCGGCCACACGGCTCTGCACGCTCTGTAATCATCCCACAGGCGCTCGATCCTTCTCTCTACTCCACGACGACATTGTGTCGCGCGCTGCTGGCTTTGTCATTTCTTCCCGGGAGAGGTATTGCACAGGAAGAGTGGAGGCGCGCGCGAGCGAGCGATTAATGAAGATTCGCTGTCTGACGGTTTTGCGGCTCGTGGCGAATCTTTGTTGCAGCGGATAATGCGCGCTTGATCGACGCTGATGAAATTTCCATGGTAATCGAAAATCGCCTCCCGACGACGACGACGACGAGCCGCAAGGATTTTTACGTATTGACCGATGCCTGATTAAACAAGTCGAGATGAGGCTCTCTTCTATTACGAACGAGTATATGCGCATTATTCATGAGGTAATTACGGCGTAATCACGGGAGCTGCCGCTTTTAGAGCTCGTATTTTGCCAATTTTAGAGTGCAAATAAATCCGTCAGGTGCAGCGCGGTGATGCGCGAAAAGTCAAAGGGAGCTGCGCGCCGCGGCGATACTTTTTCCAAGGCGTAATTAGACCCCCATTTCAAGGTAATCTCTCGCGAGTGAATATATGTGGCTAAGAGCAACAAGTCGCTCACTTCGGTACAAAGCAACGCGGAAAATAGACACGGCGGAGATGAGGGAAGGAGGAGGTGGTGGACGTCGCGGCGACGCGATTAATGAAGATCCCCGCACTATCAGGCGGCCCCGATCGTGACGCCGCACGACGTGCATATTTCTCTCTTTCCCTCTGCTTATTCTATAATTAAACCCGCGCGTCGGGATTCCTCGGTTTTTTGCCCCCGACGTCGCCGCCGCTGCCACTTCCTCCGGATAATCTCATTGCGAAAAATCTGCCGCTGTTGCTGTGGTGCGGTATTACTTATGTATAGCGTACAGTGGAAAAGTTATTATATATGGAACGCACGAGCGCCTCGGCGGTTATGCTCGATGCTTAAGCGCGTGATTACCCGCATGACGGAGAGAGAGCATACGCACGGAGTGGGACGAGTATCTGGTCGGTACAGTTACGGATTTTTCGCGGCGGGATAGGAAGCTGCGGGATCGCGGAAAAAGAGAGCAGCGAGGATGCGTGCGCGCCTAAGAAGTGTACTCTTCGTTTTTGCACATCTCGGGCTCTAATCGCGAGCTTGGACTTTTTCCGCGCGCATTAGTACCGTTTTTCAAACTGGTTATGCATCGCCGACGACGTGTGTCGGTGTTGGAAATTATAAAAGCCGATGGATCGCGGCGAGGAATGATGCGTTTAGAATTACCATGCGGTTGCACAGTTACGAGATTGCGTCGGGAGAGTCGTTTGTACGCGTCTTGAAATTGATGGCAGGCGCTCTCCTAATCAACGATGAAACATTTTGATAAACAGCTCGGTGATAAATTGAATTAATAAATACTCGAGTTTTGCCGAACACGACAACATCCTATACCCGGCCAATAATTACGGATGTAAACGACGTCTCTTCAGGCCTAATTCCCCGGCACTTACGCAGCAGCCGCCGCCGCCGCGGTGCAATCAACATACCAGCTCGCTGCTCTGCTGCATTCAAATGCTAATCTCCCCGGCGCAATCTACTTTTCACTCTTGTGTGTGTGTGTGTGTGTGTGTGTGTGTGCATGTACATCGCTACCTGTCGTTGACACATCCAGACCGTTTTCACAGATAAGCACCGCTCTTATTCTCTCGCAGTTCCAATATCTCTCCTCAATTATCGGCGATTACTCGACAGATACGATCGAGGATTCCTTATATTCATCCTTCCTCTCAGTGCACGCGAAACAAACGCGTCCTTGTCACGCAGCGGCCACGCGTAATAAGCCCTCTCTCGACTCGGATATATATATATATATATATATATATATATATATATATATATATAGTCTATTGAATTTACGGTTACCCGTCGAAAGAAGCTCGCTTCCTCTCTCGCAAAAATGCTATACGCTCGCTCTCCCTCTCTCGAGTGAGAGCAAGAAGCTGCATGAAATAGACTGACAGGCGTATTTATCGGCTACAACGCGCTCGCACTCAGGTATTTGGGCACGGGTAAAAAAGCTCCTCGGGATATCTCGTCGTCGTCATCATCATCCCTCTCTCGAGTCTCGTTATTCACTTTCAGTTCGGAAGGACTTCGCGCTGGATTTTCACGCGTCGTTGCCGTGACGAACGTCGAAATTTCGAGTGCGCGAGTCTGATGAGGTGTTTTGCTGCAGCGCACTCGTTATATTCCCGCGCGCGTAATTGGACGCGACGGCGTGTCTCCGCAGAATCGGTTTATTATACATCAGATATCCTTAAACGCTCGATCGAATCGTCGTAATCGTTCTTCTGTGCGCCAGTAGGTCGTTCGGAGAAAATATATCGTTAGCTCTCTCGGGTGTGGACGACGACGCAATTAAAATCGCATCAGCTTGTGGGAGAAAAAACGCCGTCAAAAGCTCGAGATAATTCTGTGAGAACCGCCGCTCTGCGTTTCCTGCAACCTACTCTCTAAAAAAGCGCAGTCTTCCGAAACGAGGCGCAAGAAACAACCAGGTGCGGCGGCGGCGAAACTATTCTTCGGCTTGTAACGGTATTCATATCCTTGCCGGGCAAAGCAGCAGCAGCAGCGACACCAAGCTCTCGTGCAGCTCGAAAACTGCTGGCGCGTGCGCCCGAAAGAAGAGGAGAAGAAGCGGTGATTAATTGTTTTGTGAACACCTAGCGGTGAATCGGACGCGATCACCGTTACCTACATATACACCTGTATATATAGCTGGTATATTAGAGTATCACGGATTTTTACTCCCCCGCGCGTAGCTAACGACGATGATCAGGCTTAGGTTATTAAGTCGAGGTCGCGCGCAGAGTATGCGTGCGAGGGAAAAAGTTTAAGGGCGAAGAACGATGCGGCCATGTCCTCTTCTTCTATACGCGCGTACCCCTTTCACATCGATCATCATCCTCGACGTGTGCGCAGCTTCTTTTTTCGAGCGTATAGCAACTGCTTTTTTTGCCGCCGCAGTCACGGACGAAAAGCGCGCGAGACACACCTCGTGAAGAGGGAGATGATAGATGGATCTTGAGTGGGCAGACGTTCTTCTTCGCCATTACCTTTCCCCAGAGATAAGACGTACGCTCGCTCGTTTGTTATGAAATGTTTACGGGCTATTGTTTTATTCGCGGCCGCGAGTCCGCGGTACAGTTATCGCGAGTGATGAAGTGCGTTATACACACACACACGCACGTGCTATGCAAATCTCGCGTATGGAGAGAGAAAGGGAGAGGGAGATCCGCGAACAATTTCATCTCTCCCTGTACTGCGCCGCTCGGCCACGCAGTAATCGCTCGTCACGCATTGACGTGCCCTTGACAAACAGCGTACGTGCCTCGGACTCTCGCACCACTTAATTAAAAGTAACGAGAGCGCGAATAATCCGAACAAGCGAGCATCGCGAGGAATCCAAAAGCAAACGAGCGAAAGCAAGTATGCCGTACATGCACACACGTATCTATAGGAGCTGAGCTCGTTACAGGGCGACTGCCTGCACGTATTAAGGCAAAAGGAGCGCTCGCGCATACACGTCTATACATATCTATATACACGTGCGCGCGCTGCAGCGGTCAGCTCGCGCTGGCGTTACATGTAAACCGGGAGCCCGCCGCCGCAAATAGGTCACGAAAACGTGCAGCGCGCGCAGAATGTCAATTAAAGCGGCTCTCGGGGGTCCCGCCGCCGCGTGGAAATAAGACGGCAGCGGTGGCTGATTTGCGTATGGAAAAACAACGGCCGCGACGTGTGCTATAGCAGTAGCTCATATTTATGCCTCCGCTTTATTATTCACGATCGCAGTTGCAGTTGAGAGTCGAAGGGATTGTTCTTTCGTGCTGTACGTCGGCGGTGCGCATGTACCTTCGGCATTGCCGAGGTTGAGAGAGAGAGAGAGAGAGAGAGAAGCTTCTATGATGGGTGGTCCTGACTACTGATGGCTGCAGTAGGGATTTCTTCTCCCTCTAATGGTATGTGCGCGCAATATTCGACAAAAAAAATACGTCTGTAAAGCAGAGAGAGAGGCTACACGAGATTAAACGTTCTGGAAATTCGTTCGCCGTGTGTACAAGTGCGATCGTGTTTCAATTTTAGTGCGCGCGGCGTACGCGAGTATCCAGTTACGCTACTTCGCGTTTTTCTTTACCAAGTGGGCCTGTTATGACTCTATTACGGAACAGTTATCGGATAGTGCCGTTCGATTCGCTGCATTATGCATAGAACAATAAAACGCCGCTTAATTTTCTAGCGGCGGTATGCGTTATCTCGGTTGCGCGGAGTGAAAAAAAATCGCATTCACACGCAGCGGGCTCGGCTCTCCCATTAAAAATGCATTAGATGACTCTGAGAAATTCCGGCAATTAAATCATAACCGTCGTACTCGACCCCCCCGAAAGAATCATCGTCGTCCTTTATCGCTTTATCTCTGGCTCTCTGCGATGCACAAAAGATCAACTCGCTTGCGCGCGCATTATGCCATTGTTCCTTTCGGCGCCTCCTTATCTCTCCTCTCTCTCTCTCTCTCTCTCTCTCTCTCTCTCTCTGCGCGAGACGTGGGACGATTATTACACCGGTGCGCGCGCGCGGCCGACTGTTTAATCAGGCCCTATTATGCCACACGACAGCCGTTTAATTGAGACGCTCGAATATTCGTGACACAGCGGATCGCGCACACAAAGCTCGCAGTATGTGCACTCGACCTTCCGCGGCGAGGCCCTACTCGTGTCTCTCGTTCCACGGACACTCCGCCGTGTGATCTGGTTCATAGAGCCGCACGATGATACGCCACACGCGTGACGGAAACGCCAGCTCGATTATAAGTGGGCCGCACTGGTCGGGGCCAGTGTCCGCTTCGATTATATTGTTTCCGTTCGATGATTTTTTAACGGTACATAATACAGACGCACAATACGTGCGTATGTGCGTGGTCGAAAAATCTAGTCTAGCTCTCTCGCGTGGGCGGGGAGGAGAGGAAGAGTATTGAATATTCATGAGGGCAAAGGCGCCGGCGAAGCATTCCGAGAGAGAGAGGATAGTCGCCGCGATGTAACGATGTGTTTTACACATGCGCGCGCGATGACGAGTGTGCTAATACCGGCAAGGTGAAGGTGACGTCGCCGACTACCGCCGCTGTGGAGGTGAGCCAAATGACAAAGGCAAAAGTGTTCTTTTTTCGCGCAGCTCGTCTATAGAGCTCTCTCCCTCTCGCTACTTTCCGCATATCGCTCTTCTTTACGAATGCAAATCGTCGCGCCGCGCACGGATAGTCCCCGCGGAACCGTTGCTGGAAATAACGTCGCTCTTTTGTTGTGAGTAGCGACGCGAGGTATTTAGTACACACATACTGTGGATTCTATTCGCGCATCTTCACATTACAACGTATCAAACTCATCAAGCCCGCTGCTCCCGTTGCTCTTTCTCTCTCTTTCTCTCCTACGTCTTAATTGCCCTCCTCGCGCGCGCAGCACCGTTCCTCCATCCGAGCGTAATAACCTTCCTGCGAGAGCGGGATAGAGCATAGCGGCAGCAGATGCTGCTGCAGCTACCTCGCACAATCGTCAAATGGGCTTCATAATTCATACTTGACATAACTGCAAACACACGACGACGCGAAGAATTTAGCTCGAACAACGGCGCCGGCAGTTATTATATTCGCGCTCGACCGAGTCATCTCTCGCTCTTGGCTAACCACCGATGTTACGTTTCGGTCGGAGCCGCCGTGAGTAAGCGGCTTCTTTCCTCGGAACGACGCTGAGAGAGAAAAAAAGAGAAAGAAATAATAAAATCGGAGCGCGCCCGCTGTATCGAGTCTATACTATCATGCGTATACACACGTCCCGAACGGTATTCCACTGTTTACCGCTAGGACTATTAATTTGGAAGGATCGGGGCAAAAATTCGGGCGCGGACGGACCCACATTCGGGGCGCTCCGTGCGTATAGTAGCGAAAAAGTAACGGTCGGCGAAATCCTCCAATAATAGAAATTCCTGCGCGCGAAGGATCTTGCCTACTAGCTCGCGTCACGCTTTAATTAAGATGGTTGGCGCGTGTATACGCACGCGAAAATCCCCGGAAGGTTTCCGTCCACGACTTTAATAACGATTATTCGCTCTATAGGATAGGGGGAGAGAGGAGAGGAGTCCCGGCTATAAGTGTAACGGTGTTAAAATGCAGCGTTCCGTTGCACGCGGCGGCGGTGGCGGGGTCCACTAAGTCCTGTGGCTTCTTCTCTATCCACAGAGCTCTCGCGAGAGAGAGAGAAAGGGACTCTGTTTTCATTCCGGCGCGTCCCCGACTCTTCTTCCGCATGCGACGCGACTCTCGCGGCTTCTTGCGCTTCCATCCGAATTCCAGCCTACATTCTTCGCGAGTACATGTATACTTCTGTGTATAGCCTCTCGTGTACACACGCGTGGCTCGGAAAAATCGGGTGTATGCACGTGGAGAATCGATTGTATCGGATTTGCACGCTTTTCATTTGCATGAGAATTCCGCGCGAGCCTTTTCTTTATCCTCTCTTTTTTTTACGTTCGTTTCCTCGCTCTGCACACTCGCCGTTTCGAAAAAGCGTGTGGGTAACGGTTCGTCGCAGTGCTTTCTCGTGTAGGTGGAATCGGGCGCTGTATGGAGTATTTTGTCCCGCCGCGGCGGTTTTTTGTCGGATCGGGAACACGTAAAGCTGTGTATGTGCATGTGTGTTTCTCACGAAGCGGGGAAATGAGATATAGCATGGGAGCAGAGGTAGCTATGTACTATGTAGAAGCTGATTCCGGGGAATTATAATTTTTCATGCAAATTACACCGGCGCTGCTGTCTAGTTTTCTGTTCTCAACGCTCGCAAGGCTACGATGCGCTTTTATTTATACCTCCTGCGACTCTATACGTCCGTTATTTATTTACGCTAGGAAGTTGCGCAAATTGCGCAATTATGCCTTGTATGTATGTATAGCTGTCAAGTGCATATATTTTGACGTTTGCTCACGGCTCAATACGCTGTATTGATATAGTTTTCGAGGAAATAGACTTTTTTTAGATCGAACTCGTCACAATGGGGCGTGTTATTCAAAAGCCTTTTTAGATACACACCGGCCGTATAAACGTGACTGGCGCTATGGCAATCCCCTCCGAGCGCACTTAACTCGTTAACTCGGCTTTTCCATATCCTCCCTCGTCAACTCGGTGTATATTAATTCTACCGGCAGCGGCACCAAATAAAAGGCGCATCGCCGCCGGCAGAAAAATTTCAATTCGATTTAATCTCGTCGATCATCCCCCAACTTTACGATCCGCGTATTACAACCCGCGCAAAATACCTCGAACGTTATTATCCGACTCCGCTCTAAATTCAGTCCGATAGACCCATAATGCATCCCGCGCCTCTCTCGTATACGTTATATGTGTATAAGAGCATAATCATCGCGCGTAATTAGAGGCCGATACAGCCTTGTCCGCGCAAAAAGCCCCGCGTATAATAGACACGTGCAAACTCACGTGGTCAGAGACAATGTAGCGGGTAATTGGCGTAAATTATTCCTGGCGACCTCCTTCTTCGATGCACGTATATAACGTACGTATAAACACAATGTACGTTATAGATCGTATAGGGCCCTGAATCGATCGTGTTTCACCGGACCTCAAAACCGTTAATCGATCAATTTGCAAGGTATACCTATAGGTTCTCTCCCTCTTTCTAGGTGCATAGCACAATCGGCGGCGGCGGCGGCGGCTGCACCGTTATCGATCTATTGATCCCGATCTACATTACACGCCGCACGCGCCGACGCCGCCTTCTTGCGCGCGTGTATAGCCAGCCGAGAGAGAGATAGCCGAGCGAGCGACGAAAAAAAGGAAATTAACAGAGCATCGGCGTTATCTCGCCGGAAGCGGACTCGATCTTCTATTTGTAGCGAGCGCGTTACACAGCGCGGCGCTAACCATTAAACTCGAGCGGAGCAGAAAAAACAGGAGACATTCCTCGGCTGAGCTCGCGGAGGTGCCGGAGCGAGCAGTTTTACTCCCTTTTTTTAGCTCTCAGCTCTCTCGCTCTCGAGTTCGCGTGTTGTTATACGCGTCCCGGTGCGTAATGGTCATCGTACGCTCTTCCTGCACGACATTGGCGATCTTCGCTACCGCTGCGGCGGAATAATTGAATTTCTGTTTAGTGTGTGCACCTGCCAGCGGCGACTCTCTTTCTCCCCCGGATCGCCCGTAACGAAAGCGTCGCTGTTACTTATATACTATTGTATACGCAGAAGAAAGAGGCCCATAAAGAGGGAGACGGCTAGTGTGAAGCAGCGGCGCAACCTCTATGCATATACGTGTGTGTGTAGCTCGAGCAGAAGAAGAGGCGGCTAGTATATAAGAGAGAGAGAGAGAGAGAGAGTCTTGGTCAGGCGCTCGGGGTCAATGTCCAGGCGGCGCCTAAGATCCTCCGCTGCTGCTCTATGCTCCGTCTCTCTCTCTCTCTATAGGTGCGCTCACCGAGCTCTCTCGCGCGCGCGCTGAAAGAGAAGCAAAGCAGCGCGAGGAGGATAGTGGGGCAGGTCGTGCCAACTCGATGAAAAAATGCTTAATTTAATGGGCCGATCGAGATCATCTCTCCGCTTCTCCCTCTTCGTTTGTCCGCCCGGCTGTATAGCTTCTCGGCGCAGTCCTCCTCCTCTTCTTCTGCTTCTCTCCGCTGCGAGAGCTGCTCGGCGTTTCTTGTGTATGTGGAAGAGGTTCTCTGCTTCTACGGAGCGCAGGAAATTTTCTCGGCTGGGTTAACTAATTTGCTCGCGAGCGAGTATACGTATGCGACAGGGGGGACGTCGTCGACGTCGTTCCCTTTTTTTCTTTTTTAACGCAGCGAAGAAGAAGCAGAGGAAAATTATCCGGAGATGCTTACCGTGAAATCGGCGTCGGATCGGAGCCCGGCGTGCGTGATACACGCCGCTACTGATTTTCCCGATTTCACGGTAAGATTTCGGTGCGCTCAGTCAATTAAGGCTTCTTCTTCTCCTCTACTGTGCGCACAGGTGTACGCGCGAGAGATAATCGAGCTTTGTCGCCGCAGAGGCTTCTGTAATATAATTAACGCGCGCGGAACTTCCAGCGATCGATTATAATTAGAAAGCCTACCGGATTTCGCGGGTAAATTGCCATTCCGTCCACACCCGTCGCTCATCATTCCGCACACGTTGTACAGCTCTCTGTACACCGCGCCTTTTTCGCTCCCCTGAAATTCCTTCCTCTCGCCATATTCGACAAAACATTCGCATCGGCAGCGGTGTGTATAACCCTTTCGTCCGGCATGTGTACCTGCCACGCGACGTTTACCACTGCTCGCTGCAGGGCTTATCGGGCTTGCGATCGGATTGCATTTTTACCAAATGCTTAATTAGCCCGATGAAGTCGTCCGATTGCTCTTTTTGCTCGGCAGCCGTCGGTAATTGATCTCTGCTCGAAATCGAGACATACCACGGTAATGACTCAATGAAGCCGGCGCAGCGACAATGCGCTCGCTTTTCAATTAGAAACACGATTTTTTTTCTTCACCGACGCTCTTTTTTCATCGAGTGACTCTCTACCCCGCATGAATGCGGTGTAGCACTTTTCTTCGAGGGGCTCTACCTATTAGCCTGCGTGACACGCGTGCGCGTGTATAATAATCGAGCGGCGAAGCGTCGAATCATGCGGGCGGTGCGAACGTCGAAAAAAGAAGAGGATGTGAGAGAGAGAGAGAGAGAGAGAGAGAAGCGATAAGTCCCGTGTTACACCGTGGCATTAATTACCGAAAATAAAGCGTGACGACGGCGACTCGAGGCACGCGGTGTGTGTAGCGATTTTTTTACGCCGTACAGAAGCGCGACTTTTTGCCGATCGGCATTGTGTGCGACTGGCGGGGAAAGGTCGAGAAACTCTCAGCCATATCGGGCAATTAACTCTCGGGCGTCCGGGGGCTGAATCGATTCGCTCGAGGTGTTTTAATTGCTCATTTCTTAATCGCGATCGACTGCCTCGGAGCACGCGTCGTCACTTTTTTCCCTTTCATACCCGCAGAGCGCGCATAATGCCCATCTGATATTGTATAGACACTCCGGCGGCGCTCATGAATATTTACAAGCCTCGAGTATAATGCATTTTTCCAGTCGACAGTCGCCCCTTTTAATTTTCTCCAATCTCCGGCCAAGCTAAAAGCTTGCATGAGTGAAGAGCATAGGAGCTCGACGAGCGCCGCTTGAAAAAAAGCTGTTTTAAAGCTTCCTTTCCGCGCTCGCGCGAGGCGGCGAGAGTTAAAGACGGAAACTCGTAAAACTGTCCCTCCAGCTCGACTGCATTCCGAAATATCCCCTCTATGCGCCGCTGCTCATTTTCATACTGCCGACAACACAATTATCGGCGCCGCGGATAGACCGACAGTTATCCGCTCCTCCAAGTGTACGTAAACACACTAATTTTGGTACAGATAGCTATACCTGGAAGACGCGGCGGGGAAATTACAGCAACTAATATAGTTACGCCACATACTCCCGCAGCGGATCTATGCGCCGTGATTCCACTTTCATTAAGAAAAAAAGAGCAAGATGAGAGCGCAGGAAGAAAAGAATGGAGCTAAAGAAGAATGGCTCGTCGAGCACTACACACACATCTTCTTCCGAGAAGCGACTTGCGCGCGCGCACCACTTCTCTCAAGGTCGCGCGCACGCGCAAAAGGGCATATAAAGCCGCTCTTGCGCGCTACTGTCGTTGAAATTCCGTGGACGATATATAGCGCAGTGGTCGTCGTAGCCGCCTGTTCAAGCGTTGAACTCACTCGATATTTCGTCAGAGGCTGCACCGTTCGCTAGCTTGGATTCCTGGCACGCTTCGGGGGGCATCGGCTCTTTTATCTATGCACCCGCGGAATATCAATGCGCGACACACGGCGTACGAAAATAACTCTCGCGATTTACCTTCTCTTGGAACTGCCTTCGCGCTCACACTCATCAATCCGCGAGGAGTCGTAAGTCGCCTCTTTCTCTTCCTTTTTCTATTTCTTACACTGCTTCTCTCTCTCTCTCTCTCTCTCTCTCTCTCTCTCTCTCTCTCTCTCTCTCTCTCTCTCTGGCGCAGCTCTGTGTGTACCAATGCTTCTTCTTTCTCCTCCTCTTTTCGCGAAACTAAGCGCTGTAAATCATGCCGGATAACGATCGTGTGGGAAAACTTTTGAAAATCCACACAGCGCGCGCGCTCTGAGAGAAATTTCTAGCTCTTTGAAATTCTCTTAGCCAGGCAGATAAGAGCCGCGAACGATCTTCAGCGGCAGAAAGAGCTACCGCGAGAGTTAGAGGTTTATGTATCGGCAAAGTGATGCGAAATCGATTCGGCTCGAGCTGGGGAGAGAGAGAGAGAGAGAGAGAGCCGATTGAATTTTAGATTGAAATTCAACAACTGAATTGATCGGGAGGAATCGCGGCTGTATCGGTCAAGGTCTAGTTTGCCGCGCAGCATCGGCGATTTAGTTTATTGAATGAGAAAATGCGCCTTTTCAGATCGGCCGAGAGAGATCCGAGCGCTAATTTATTACACGGCGCATCGGGAACGATCCATTCGTTCGAATTCGAGACGTCTTTATCGGTGTGTGTGCAGGAAAAATAAAATTACTCCGATCTATCTACCGAGAATATAGCGCATTCTCGCGAACCTAAAAATAGCCTCCTCCTCCTCCGCATCGGTGTTCTCCGCTTCTGCGGAGATCGTCGTAATTGTTAAATTGCCGCCGCCGCGATTAAGTTCTAAACGCGCTTCCCTAGCCTGTACATCTGTGTGCGGACATATAGCTATATATACACGCGCACAGGTTGCGCGGTAAGAGAGAGAGAGAGAGAGAGAGAGAGAGAGAGAGAGAGAGAGAGAGAGAGAAGTGGCCGGTTGCCTAACCGTCGCGCGGCTCTGACTTTGACCGCCGACGAGAGAGTTCCTAGGCCGCGAGGAGAGTGTTTGTGTATATGCGGAGAGCGTTCACCGTGGGAATGGAACTTTTTCACGGGAAGTTCGCTTCGCCGTCTATCTCTCTTTATTAGTCTGCGTCTGCGTCTGCTGAGTGGTTTGAAGAGCCCCTGCTTTTCGACCCCTTACTAATTGCTCATTTCTGGCCACTTTGCCGCGTGTCCGCATCGTGAGGTAACCGAAAAAAGGAGAGAAAATTACGGGTCGACTCTCGAGAGTATTATGCGTGCGGTTGTATAATCCTAGAGCGTGTCTGCGACTGGGTTTTTGAACCTTGAGAGCTTTGATGATTCCACGTTTCCTATATGTGGATTATTTGGGTCTAATTTATTCGGCTTTGCAGTTGAAACATTTCGAAACAATCTAGAGACGCAGCGACCGCCGCCAGTCCAATTATCAATGCCAGCTACGATATCGCGTCACTCGATACTCGAGCACAGATAAAACTCAAACTTTCATATACACGCACGGTGCAACCGATACCCCGGACGACGTCGTTAAACTACTCGCAAACGGACCAAGTTCAAGGCCCTCGACATCCTCTGGTTCTCTCTCAAACTCATTACAAAACAAACCACGACGAGAAGGCAATCTCATCAGCGCAGAGCGGCACGCTCGGGCGACTTCCGCGAGGCAAAAAGCTCGTGTCGAAGAGAGAGAAAAAAACGAGTCGCGTCGATACGTACGGCGCGAACACGCGATTTACACCCGAGATAGAAAAGCTCTCCGACTGTACGCGTACATATTTAAACGCAGGATATGTCGACGATAGCTTCCGATGTGCATATGCGTGTGTGTGTGTGAAGAAGAAGCACGTACCTTGATGGCTCACTTCCTCGACGACGTTTCGAGCAAACTTTTCTTCCAACGGCAAACAGCGGCGGCGGCGGCGGCAAGAGGAGCAGCAGCAGAGTTTTATCACACGGCAAACACTCGCGCGGGCTCAAGCGCAAGAAGAGACCGGCCGGCGAACGGCCTACAACAAACTTCCGGTTCCGTCGCACACAACAGTCTCCTCTGATATACGGCACGCGCACACACTCGCGGGGGCACTTGCTGCGCTGTATGTTCAGATATAGCTAAGTAGCAGTGTTCGAGACGAAGAAGAAGTAGTAGAAGAGGAAGAGTCTGTGAGCTGCGCTGCGCGGCGCGTCCTGATGGCTGCAGCGTCGGCACGGCTCTGTCTTCGGGGCCGCGACTCGACCTGACTTTATAAACCGGGCTCTCGAGCTCGCGAGCGCACGGGCCCCTCGGTTGGCCGCGTCCCGCCAAAGCTCACTTCCCATTGGACGCTCGGCTAGCGGTATCATCCACCGCGGCTAGCTCTCTTTCTCCCTCCTCGCCTCCTCTCTTCCTTCGCTCTCCCGCTCTTTCTCGCTCACGGCCTTTCCTTCCTCCAGCTTATATTCTCTCCTCGATCTAGCCGAGCTATATTATATATACCCATACGTGCAAGAGGCTAAGTGCGCTCTCCTTCCCCCCGCATAGTGTAGCTACTCTTCTTCTTCGTCGTCTTCTTCTTCTTCTTCTTCTTCTTCTTCTTCTTCTTCTTCTTCTTCTTCTTCTTCTTCTTCTTTCTTCTCTCGCGCTCGCGTCGAGAGTTTCCGTCAGCGGCGAATTCGTTCGTTGCTACTTGGCGACACTAGTAACTCGGCGAGTCGAGCGCGCGCGAGCGGCAGCTAACAGTGACATTTTACCGTTTTCCCTCTCGCTTTATGCTGCTGCCAGGCTCGTGCTCCGACTGCTTTTTCGCGAGGTACACGTCCATAACACACACACTCGACTTTCGTTTTGAATTTTTCGCTTTTATCCACGCGAGGGCAAGGATATCTTAATTACTTAATCGACTTTTAATGACCCCTCATTCTTCTCCCTTTTTTCGATTCTTCTCACGTCTATAATTTCGAGGGAGCGCTAGCTGTATTTTTTTCCTCCTGTTTAATGAAAGTATTTGCATAATCGCCCTAATTAGAGCAGCAGGCGCTAGTAGCTCTCGGTAAACAAAAAGCATTATTTTTAACGACGGGATTTAATCGGTCATCCGAATGCGTAATGCGGAGATAGGAATATATAGTTTGTTATTTCTGGACCTACATATTAGGTGCGAAATTAGCACACGGCGCGATAGGATCGCCGATGCACACGTCGCTGGAATTAATAAATAGCCGCTGCTGCAACTCGCTCGCTCGAAAGTATCTTCCGTGACGATCGTCGTGCGAGCTTCGATGCATCATGAGTCGCGATGGAAAAAAATGAGCACCTCGGTACATTATACGCCTCATTTGTCAGAGCCGGTGCGTAGGCCTCCGCGTGAGTATCTAAACAACGGCGATCGGCGCGAGCTAATAAAATTTGGGTCAATGCAATTTTTTCGCCATTACGCGCGCTTGCGCTGCGGGGTAGGTACCGTTATGCTCACGATTTATCGCTTTCGCACCTCATTAGGAAAAAAATGCGCGCGTGAAGGATAGGCATGTACGCATCTTTATTCATGAAAAAAATTCGTCAACTCTTAACCCCGTTTACCTATATATAGGTGCTCGCACACGCGCGCGCGCGAGTATTACAATATTATATGGAGAACGCGGTCATTATTACGCTCGGCAAAGCCTGACTGGGCCCCGTTAATAAAAATCTATCCAACAAATGTTTGATTAGATTACCCAAACCGTTCGCTCTCCATCCACGGCGCGATACGTACTCTTTGCTCGATGTGTATGTACAGCGTCTATAGGTGGGATATGGGTCTTTTGAACCTCCCGCGGAATGTTTGCGCCGCTATTACGCTCAGCACAGCGGGGTGATTGAGAGCTATCGAGGCGTGTAAATTGAAATTGAGGAAGTAGCACCTAGCATGTTATAATACAGCGAGCGAGCGCCGAGCGAGGGAAATTGCGGGAGAGAGCGGCGGCCGGCCGAAATATCGCCCAGAGGCCTGACTCGACCCGCGCCACTTCCACTGATGCAGAGGAGGAGGACTGCTGCTATATGTAGTGTATACCGTCGCAAGCGTGCTCGCGCGCTACTGATCGAATCCCGAGATACACGCGGCGTAGCGCCGCTTACCGCTATACACAGCCACCGCTCGCGTAATGTAATTTGAAATTCATTTGCTTCGTTTTTTTTTAGAAAGGGCGTGTTGCGGAAAATGCCCCATCGCAGGGGTGCCGTTATAGACGAGTCGGTGCGAAATCAATTTCACATCCCATCGTGAAGCATTGCTGTGGCAGTGCTATGAGGTCGGAAAAATCGATTGGTTTTTTCCGCGCAGTCAGTGCGATACACGTCGGCGATGAGATCGCACGCCTACGCGATTCAGACCGAGTTGTTTGAGGATAATTGCGCGCATAATGTCGAGATAAAGCCAGCGAAGCGCGCAACAATAAAGACATTTGCATCGCACTGCTGCATCATGCCTACACACGTAACATAATCGATCGTCGTCGCCCTTTTCATTTCCCGGCTCTGTAATCGCGCAGCACGACGTGTCTACGACGATGATGATAATAATAATAGCGCAGAATGAGACGGCGAATCGTGATGGTCGTGCGACGAGAGGATTGCATCGGAGAGGGAGAGAGACAAGACGCGCGAAAACGCGCGCCCCGTCGCCTAAGCATAATGAGCCGAGTTCTCAGATAGCTGCGGCGGCGGCGGCGGCGGCGACTGCTGGAGCTGAACGAGTCGCTGCACTTGACACAGATCAAGGACACGTTACGTAGACTCGCCGAGCCAATGCCCCTGAATAGAGAGTACATACAATGCGAGAATTCGCTGAGAGGAACATTTTTGGACGCCCTTTATTGACGAGGGTCGTTTTGATTGACGTGTGTTGAAGGTCGATTCGGTCGCGAGGCAAATTTGAGAGAAAAAGATGATTGAATTTCGCGAAGGGGAAAAAATCGATCAGCAATTTTAGAAAGTCATCGCCTGTATAAAGCAACACGCAGATATTCCAAAAAACGCAGAAAATAGAATTTCGCCGCCGAGAAAAAGAGAGCGTTCGATAGATCCTTAATAACCAACGCTCATTTGAGAGAGATAGATAGAGAGAGAGAGAGAGAGAGAGAGAGAGAGAGAGAGAGAGAGAGAGCCTAGAAGATGCGCGAGAGCGAGAGGGACCCTCGGCTTCTTGTCTATCCTCTCTTTCTCTCTCACTGCGTTCTCCGCGTTCGCGTAATAATGGGCTTTCGCGGTCGTTAGTCTCACGCGAACTTCGTTATCCATGGTTCACGTCGAAATCGACAAAGGAAAACGAAACGGCGAAACATATGGCGTCCTTTTCGCCGCTGCGGCGACTCGTATCTGCGCAGTATACACCCACGCCGTTTCCTTTCCTCCACACACACACACACACGCGCGCGCGCGTCTTTTAACGGCGAGCCCGAGCTCACGCGTCCTCTCGCCCAGCGATCCGATCACGACTACTACTACTTCTCGTTTCCTCCGCGTATAATACACTCGACGCAGAGCAGCTGTGCCGACCGAAATATTAGTTCGCTCGATTGGTGGCTATAATTCTAGCTGAACGAGGGGGTTAAGCATTTTACTCGGAAACAGACTGTGGGGCTGTTAAGGCGCTTATCTCGAAACTGTAACAATGCTGCTCTGCTCCTGCTGTAGCAGTCGTTAATCGAATCTTCATGGTCAACAGTTCGCCGGTGGTATTTAGAAGCACTTGCGAGAGTAATGATGCGCACGCTGACGAGAGAGAGAGAGAGAGCAGAGCCGGAAATTTGAGCAAGCATTCTCTCTCTGATGCGGCTTTAATTGATGCAAATTGCAGTCGGCGGTAATAAATTCGCGCGCATTACTTGCGATTTCTAGACTACCACCTCTTCGGCCAGAGAGAGAGAGAGAAAGAGAGAGAGAGAGAGAGAGAGAGAGAGAGAGAGAGAGAGAGAGAGAGAGAGAGAGAGAGAGTAAATGCTTCTATGCAGAAGAGTCATCGAACCGTCACAAGGGTCGCCGTGTAATTCCACGATTTCCTGAAAATCGCTTCGTAGCGACGAGTGATTGCGCCTGACTTACATTCGGGGATAAAAAGCGCGCGCGCGCAGCGCCCTCCCCCCCTTGATGCAACTTATATCGACCGTGTATTATTTTGTATTACGAGGCAGGTTCGCGAAACAAGTCACCTGGAAAGCGTCGAGTTCTTCTGCTGTCCCTTCTAGTCTCTCTTGTCTGTAACTTAATGCATGTCACACGGCCATTACGTCGAACGTGTTTTCTTCTCCTCCACGCGCGCGCAGCTTTCCAGTTTTCGAGCTATAAAATAAGCGCAAAAGAGACGAGCAGAAACAACGTCTCGCGTTACGCCGAACGACTGTACAATGTAACGTAAAATGCGTATAAAATCAAAAATGAGCATCGGAGTGCACAGAAGATAATCCCCGCACGTCTCCGTATTATAATGATACGTCACGTAACCGCACTAAAAGCCCCCTCTCTCTCTTGAGCATTGCGATCCGCGATAATTGCATCGCGGCGTCAAAAAGCTTGAAAATAAACAATCGCCGACCTTGAGCCTCTCTCTCTCTCTCTCGTCCTCGTCGCATCATCATCGCGCTCCTCCTCGTCATCATCATCATCATCGCAGCAGAGTAGTGCCGCGCACCAAGAGTATAGGGCTGATGATTATTCAACGGCTAGAGGTGCGCTGCTGCAGCTCTTTTTCCCTCCTCTTTTCTTCTCCCTCGCAGCTCGCTGTCCGCGCCGCTCTCTCGTTATTATCATCAGAGCTGACGGCGAGAGGGTTGGCCCCTCGATTCTTTTACGATCGCGTCGCGCTTTTCTTGTATATAAGCTGCGCGCGCTTCTCTTTTTACGGCTGTATAAGACTCGCGGTCGGTCGCCCCGTGATTACGGCGCCGCTGAAAAAGGATTTATCGCCGCGCACGCGGCACGGCTCGCTCGATTTATATATATACAGGCGAAGGGCATCAGCACAGTATACTGACTTTTTCCGAAATCCCTGGAGTACCTGGAAGCTTTCTCTCTGGAAATATGTAAGAGGAATTTTGTGTCGCTCGAGCGCTGTTTTCTCGCGCTGTTTAGAGAGAATACAGAGTCCGCGGAATGCGCGGCGGCGGCGTTTCCATTGAGAATTCACCGGGGAGCTTTAAACTAATTGATGCAAAGGCGTATAAGGCGCGTCGACGATTCCGATCGCGAAAAATCGCACCGCTGCTACGTAAGAAACTCGGTGCGGATGTGAGCATACATCACGTGCCGAAAAAGCGCGAGCCGTGTATACAGTTAAATCGCCAAAACTAGCGATTTACCGTACGCTTCGCGCCGCGCTAAACTCGAATATTCTCGCAAAGTGCGTAAGTACACACATGCCCAACTGGAGCTAATCCCAGTTTAGCGTGTACAGCCGGCGCTATTCGTCACGCTCGAAGAATGTCTCGTGTGTTCCACCTCTGGAAAAAAAATACACACGCGCGCATATGAGAGCCGTCGTTAGGCGGTACAGTAATACAGTTCCCCGGCGAGGATTAGGCCGGTGCCTCTGTATAATATACCCGCACACGTCGTCCTTTTGTCGCTAGCGAAGAACAGCAGCAGCAGCCTCGCGCGCGCCCGAGAAACGGTCCCTCAGGAATGCGCCCTGGATAATTACGCTTATAACGCCGAGCGTATGTGCTGCGCTCTTCCTCCTTGTTTTTTCGTGAGCCCGAGTCTTCGCTCATCTTCGCGCTACGGCTTTACGACGCCGTAGTAGCCTCTGCGCCAACTGGCTTTTGCATATAGAGGCCATAACGGAATTTCGCGACGCCGCCGCCGCTCGTTTCTCCCTCTCGCGCTAATTACACTCCTATACGTGCTGTGTACCCCTCCCACATATGTGTTCGCTCTTTCGTGTCAAACACGCGTCGTTTGCCCGTCGAGTTATCGCGGAGAGAGCGGATGTATAACGCGGAAGCATCAGTCGGGGAAACGGCTGCTTTTAGCCGAGTGACTTTTAGAATATCGAGCGGCTCGGCTTATCGCGCGTTTTTTGGCTCGCCGGCAGCGAGAGAGCGGCTTTTTATCGAAATCGCAAATAAACGAGCGTTTCATTCGATCCTGATAGAGCATCGTTTTTGCTCCCCGCTTTATAGATTTTACGGCTGCTTTCGTCGAGAGATAAACGCGCTTTTTCCCCGTAAATACTCCTCGCCGCGAAACTGTTTCAGATAGATACGCGCACTCGAGAGGGACACACGCACAGCTATAACGTCGTCCTCGATGATTCCACTTCCTAATGGTTTGCGTTCTCCAAATAAAAATTACTCGCGCGAGTGCACGAGCGTCTATCTTTAGCCGTAGGTAGGCTTATTAGCGGAGAGTTTACATCGGGACGAAGTAGCTTATCGGGAACAGGTGTCGTTGCGGCAGACCCTTATCGCCGCGGGTAATTTACACTTCTGCCGCTGCCGCCGCTGCGGGCTCTATAAAACCTACTGATTAAATTTAATTTAATTTTTTCATCCTTGTAGCCGTTGCCGATCCAATTACACACGCGAGGCTATAGGAAACCAGTTCAGGGGAAAAAGCTCTTATCGCATAAAGCAAAACAAGTCAATTATTCGCCGGGGGATAATCGCGAATACAATGCGGCGGCGGCGGCGGTGCAGGCTTCCTTCCTGCCATTACATACCGCAGCGGCTCTCTCCAGCTCTTCCGCGTATAACTCTAATGGCGTGTAATAATATGCGCCGCAACTTGTGTAACACGGTTACGGCGTATTACGCGCGTTTAAATCCCTTGTCGCGCTCCGCAGTATCAATGGCATGTAAATTTCCTCCGCGTGTCAAGTGCTCTTTCTCCCCCTCTCGAGAGAGATAGGATAACGCCGCGCACAATGGACAAAAGTGTGTTGGCTCCTTTTGTTTCTTCTTCTTCTTCTTCTACTTCGTCTCCTTCTTCTCGCCACCTATGCACAACCGCATCCCCCTCCGGCGGCGCAGTAAATCACGCATCATCGTGTGTCACACTTGTGCGCTCATATATCGCATGACAATGAGCGAATACAAACCTGCGCACTGTGCTCGTTGTTGTCGTCCTTGTTTTGTGTACACCAGGCGCTTACGTGTGCGAGGAGGATCCCGTCCCCCGAGAACGCGTCATCCAGTGCGAGTGAGAAAACCGCCGAGGGCATTTCTCATAGTGGCTCTGTTCGGAAGCGCCGCGCGCGGATTCCTCGCTCGTTCGCCAAACAAATCTATCCGCGCTTTTCACGTCCGATGTCGAAGTAATCGTCGGAGGATTAAATGATTATTACGATTAGAAACTTAAGCAAGACGATCGCGCGTATAACGATAGCCGTTAAAATTCGCGCGCATAAATCATGGAAATAACGACGTTTCGCCTTTAATGGCCGTCGAGTGCGCTTGTTACTTGCAGTAAAGCTCCCTGATGGTAAAACTTGAGCGAGCGTGCGACGCGCTTTAAAAACTTTATAATACCTCAGCTGTTTCCCCGCACGCACGTGCACACGCGGCGAGCATAGAGTACCGCGTGTATACCCGCTACTCAGGAATCGATTTTTCTCGGCTCGGAATAATTTTTACAAGCTCGTAAATTAAGCCTCTCCGTGTAATACGGCCGCGGTAAGCGCCTATACTAAAATCCGCGAAAAGCCCCAGTGCACCTGTCCGACTGGGAGCTAGATGATCCTACTTTGATCTTCTCTCTCTCTCTCTCTCTCTCTCTCTCTCTCTCTCTCTCTCTCTCTCTCTCGCTTTTACGATCAGCTGCAGCCCTTCTATATAGAAGCTCGGGATAGTTCTCCACACACGAGGACGAGTCGAAAGCTGTGGTATTGGACGTCATTACCGCGAGAGAGAGTAAGAGAGCTTCGGTGGGGATAGACACAAAGAGGCGCGTTACAGGCTGCACGGAAGTTGCTACCGCTTATCTATCGAGCTCGTGATGCGCCCGCCGGGAGCTTATTCCCCATTCGTCGATATTAATCGAGGAGATCGCGCCCCGAGATTTTTCTCGAGGGAGGCTGTAATAATACGGCTCCTAATAGATTCGCCGTGTTCGTGTGTGTGTAAGTATAGCTGTATGTACAGAGAAAGATCGCGAAGCCCGGTAGCGTTGCTCCAGCGGGGGATAATAATGCCCGGCAGATTTTCATTTAACTTCGTTCTCCAGATCGAGATACCAAAGTACACACACACAGTCCTTCTATACAGGAGGAATTTTCGGCGACGTTCATTAGGTACAGTTAGCCTCCTCTTTGTTTATGCATAAAGCCGTTGCAGTGTATAACGACCCATCGCTGATGAGATACACGCGCAGAAAATGTCTAGTCCATCAATAGTCTCTCCCTCGGCGTCCGGCATAAGATGATTTGCCGCGACAATAATTGAAAGGGCCGCTCGTTTACAGTATTTAACGCGCGCCGAGCGATAAAAGTCATCGGTCGCCTTATGCGCAATTCCCGCGATTTATCGCTCGTGCATGTACGATGATGGACGCTCCGTAAACGCCGCCTTTTGTTTTTTTCCCTCCGCGTAGTAGTGCACAGTAGCAGCATAGCAGCGTGGATAATGAACGAGTGGGCTTTTTTCGCGTCGCAAATCGGCCGGGCGTATTCGTTCCGGATGCAAGCCTCGGAGAAAAGGATCGTCGACTCGAGCGAAAAAGACGAAGGAAGAGCGGCAGTGGACGCATATAAGAAAAGCACGCCTATCATTGTTGCGCGCACGGCGTTTGCGCAAAAAAGAGATCCCTCGAGAGCAAGAGTCACGCCTGCGCGTGTATGCCTACGTCCTCGAAATTACACACAAATCCTGCTTAGGCTCAATCGGACACTCCAGTGTGTATTCGGAGGTAATTGTTTATGCGCGGATAACGATTTCCGCGGATATACGTGTCGGCGTCCTCTCCGACATTCCTTTCGGACGCACAGCTTCCTGCTCCTCTCTCTCCCTCCCCGGCTTGGCTGGATTTTTACCGCTCGATTCGCACCGCGTCTATCTATCCCATCCGGCCGCGCGCGCTCTTCTCTACAGGCGTAATCACTATATTTTAACCGAGAGAGAAAGAGAGACTGGCTTTTCCTCGCGCGCAGCGCCGCGCCGGAGCAGCGCGGGGTAGGGAGAGCGCGAGGTTCAGGGTCGGTCAAGGACTCCGCTCTCTCTCTCTCTCTCTTTCGCTCTTGCCTATGCGATCGACCGCGAGCGATCGGACTACTACTACTACTACTATGCTGCTTGCTCTCTTTTCTCCCCCTCGTCGCTCCTCGCGCCTCTTGGCTAATGGAAAGTGCAGGACGTATGGTTGCGCGCGCGCATAGCACGGTGTCGTGGGCGCAACGCCTGTGCCTGCGGGGCTATTGCTCTCTCGTTGCGTTTCTGATCCCTGGAATTCGCCGCGGACTGGGTACAACAATGGGGTTACGACTCCGCGTTTTCGCCGAGACGGAGTAATTGCTCCCCGCCGCGTTGTTGTCCACTTCTCTCTCTCTCTCTCTCTCTCTCTCTCTCTCTCTCTCTCTCTCTCTCTCTCTCTACCCCATTATAAGCTGTAACAGTACACGGGGACCAAATAAGGGCACCGCGACTAATGGCGGCCAGATTGCTGATGTATGGGATACGGCCTTGATTGTAAGCGGCCTTGAGAGCTGATTCCTAATTTAATTAGACTCCGCGCGGTGTGCGTGTGTACTTGTAAACCTCATCAATCGCGCGAATCGCCGGATTTTTGCCCCAAATTTTTACCATTCCTCCGAATCATCGCCGACAATTGGCCGGTCGTTACGTGCTCCCCGCCTCCTCCGTCGGCCCGTCGTAATCATCAATCACTCGCACGCTCGCTCGCGCGCGCGAGTGCGAAGGTAAGCTTTAGTTGCGCCAACAAATCTGCCCACTCGGCGGAAACTTCATCGCGCGCCATCCTATTATCAAGTTAAAGCGAGGCTAAAGAGCTCTCCTCTCTCGCGAGAGAGCGTGCACTTATGTACCTATATCCATTTTTCAGTGAGCCGATATAGCTAGTCTCCCCGAGATTGAACCATTTTTCAGCGATCGCGCAAGCCGAGTCAATCTTGATTCCTCGCAGCAGCAGCGGAGCAACGTATATGGCGATCGTTACGTAGGCTCGCGAGTCCCTCGCTCGGTAATTACCGGTCATTTGATTCGGCTTAACCGGCCGCAGCTTCGCGAAAAGAAGAGATAGCCGGCCGCGCGCTTTATGACGCTGCTGCACTCGGTGTGTATAGCAATATATACCTTCCTCTTCGCGCATGTATAAGCGATAGGTTCGTTCCTTCGCTCGGCTACTGCTGTTGCTACGCACTCGGATATATTGAATTCGATTTAAGGCGTATGGCTTAATGGCATGCTTTGTGCGCCGGCGCTCTGGGTAGTTAGGAGCGTGTATAGAGCCTTTCCCTCTCTTATATATATATGTATATATATATACTCTTTCCATTTGGAGCTTGCAAATTAGCCGGCGCGCGGCGTCGTTAAAGCCAAAGGGCGAACGATGAGCTGCGGTTTCTCTCTCTGTATACGACTACGTACATAGACACGTATGTGCAGAGGATGTGTGTGCGTACGCGAAACGAAAATAAATCAGTGATTAAGTGGCAGCCATATATCCCGAGACGGCCGAGACAGCAGCGGCAGCGAATACGCGCGAGCCAATCGTCCGATTTTTCCTCGCTATTTTCAATGCCAAGGTGCTTGGTTGTTGCGCAGGTGCCACCTCTCGCGCGAGGATGTTTCCACTGCAGCGCAGGGAGAGGAGGAGATCAATTTCAGCTGCTATACAGCTCGTCTGCAAACACACACACGCACGCACACATACACACACACAGGGACAACGACCCCCGCGTCGGCTGTTTATAGTCTGGTCTCTCGCCACTCAACGTCCAGCTCATATACGCTTTACATCCATATGTATAATATATGCTAGTTGCAGAGGCAAACACCTCGGCCGAGATCGCTGAAACTTACGAGACGAGATGCGAGATGGTTCCCGAAGCGCGAAAATACGCTCTATCGCGCAAGCGTGCAGCTCTTGTACGGATTGTGTACGTGTACGCGCGCGACTCAAACCGAGCATGAAAACGCCTGTTTCTCTCTCCCTGGACTAATCTCTTCCTTTTACAGCCAAGCGCACTGAGCTGCTGTGTGTTGCATCCAGATATGCGCGCGGGGGAGAGAGCGAGATAGATCGACGGCATTCGAAGCAACGTATAATGCTCGCTACTCTTCCCCGGAAGTCTTTTGCGTAAATCCGCTCTCCCTCGCAGCCAGAAGAAGAAGAAGAAGCGCTGCAGACGAGCGAGAAAAAGCAAAGCTCGCGCAACAAAAGCATATCTCTCTCTCTCTCTCTCTCTCTCTCTCTCTCTGCGCGCACGCTATGGGAACACGAGGAGCTAACCCACTGTCTATGCACAGCCTGCGCAAGAGTGAGAGAGAGAGAGAGAGAGAGAGAGAGAGAGAGAGAGAGAGAGAGAGAGAGGAGACATTCCAGTCGTCCGCCGCTGAGCTGCGATTCTGGTATTTGATTAGGGCAGTAGCTGCTGCCGCTGCTCCTCCGGCTTTTCTTTTATTCTCCGACGGACGAGTAATGCGGAAGAGAGGGAGAAGAGCCGCGAGGAGCGACCCGGAAAGCCAGAGGAGGATACTTCTTCGACGTTATTCGGAATGCCCACGATGTTAAGGAGCTCCGCAACTCCCTTCCGTCCGTCGCCGACTTAATTAAGAGCCGCGCGACGCGCGTATGAAAAGCAGCGCTCGCTTTGCATCCCGAGCTGGCGCGATCCTCGCCGTGTTTTTTCCTCTAATATAAGAGAGTCTTTTATATATTGCACGGCGCGTGGGCTATCGCTTAGCGGCTTTTTGCGGTGCGGCTAACGCGCACGGAAGACACGGCCGGTCATTAGGCGTGGCGGGGACAAAAAGGATAGAAGCGAGATCCTCTAAGCGGAGTAATTGGCTGCAGTGTTCGGCGTTTAGCCGCAGGTATATACTCGCGCAGGCAATTGGTTTCTTTGCGCTAATAGCCACGGGCGTTCGTATCAGCTGTGCCATCGGAAATTGCCGTTTAGGCTCTCTGTCGTTGCTGTTGTTGTTGTCATTGTTGCTTTTTGAGAAAACAATCCGCGCGTAATGACGACTCTTCCTCTCCTCCTCCCACCTGTTGCCGCCGCGAGTGTCATCGCATTTCCTTGTTATACGGTGCAATCGCTGGAAATCGATGCGGCCAAGCGAACGGGTGGCCGAGACCTTTAATCAGAGTATAGAGAGAGAGAGAGAGAGAGAGAGAGAGAGAGAGAGAGGTCTTTATTTGCTAAAAGCAAAAAATAATACAATATATATCACAAAGACTGTGTCGCATACAGTCTAACAAAAAGAGAAAATAAAATTTATAAAAATACCGTCGCATAAAATCACATTTCGTCCTATTTAATTATCACATAAAACTTTTCTAATATTACGCTGTACATTTAAGGTTTGGTCATAGACCTATCTGTATTGCATGTTTGAAATCTAAAAATACGTAATATTGGAAGAATTTTTACGGACTAAGGGCCGTGTCTGACTAGATTAAAACTAGATTAAGATTAAGAATGCAGCGCCAGAAGGCTCAGAGTCGTCACGATTCAGTGACCAGCAGGTGCCGCCGTAGTGCCCCCTTGAAGGAGGCGAGAGATGGCAGGTTTCACAGAGTAGAAGGGAGAGAGTTCCAGAACCGAGCACCCTGGACCTGGAAGGCCCTAGCCCCGGTTTCAGTACTCACGGTAGGGATGCTCAGTTCCGGGGGAACTCCCCTACTGGTGGGTCTTTGCTTGTGTTTATTAAACAATGAGGCCAGATACGAAGGTTCACCGATCCGGATTATTCTGTATAATAGAATGGTCTCAAAGTAGAGCCTTCTGGAATCGGTGCAAAGCCTTTCTAGACGCCTCCGGTAAGGACTGATGTGTTCATCCCTCCTAACCCCGAAGATGAATCTCACACACGAATTGCTCAGTCTCTGTATCCGTATTCGTTGTTCGTTAGACGCGCCCAGGATAGTCACAGCACAGTAGTCGATGTGCGGTTGTATAAGTGTCTCAACTAGCCTTCTGCGGAGAGTCTCAGTGGTGCAGCCCCTGATAAACCGCAGGCTATACAGGACTTTATTTACTTTTTTCGTGATAGCATCCACCTGCGGTTTCCAAGTAGGTTTGCTATCCAATACAACACCGAGACTCACGACCGTCTCACTGAATGGGACGATCACTCCGTCCGGCAACGGAACCCCAGGCAAGTTCCATGATTTAATATCGTTAACGTTCTTCATGGACCCGAAAAATATAGACTTGGTTTTGCCGGAGTTAAGTCGCAGACCGAAGCTCTCCGCCCAGCCAGAAACCAGCCGTGCCGTCGTCGTCGGTCAATTTTAATAACGCTGTCTGTGTACTGTGGTGTTTTCGGAAACCGGCCTGGAAGGGGTCGATAATATTATTTTTATTGAGATACTCCGTGATCTGGGTGTGCGCGATCTTCTCGAGTACCTTTGAGAGGAAGCAGAGCAATGCAATTGGACGAAAGTCCTTAACATTGGAAGGAGCGCTGGTCTTTCTTAGCGCGATTAACTGTGCCTGCTTCCAGATACTCGGAAAGATCCCCTGTGCGAAGGAGCAGTTAAATAGATTAAGAATAAATTCGCCAATAATTGGGAGGGCCTTGACGACCACCCCGCATGGAATACCATCGATACCCCTCGCTTGCGAGGAAAAATGCGATATAGCTAGGACAACGTCGCTCATACTAACAGGGCTAAAAGTAAAGCCCTCCTCGCTTGCAAGTAAAATAGTGCGCGTTGCATTGTCTATATTTTCGAGGGGTGACACCGATACTCCCGCAAAGTGCTCGTTCAGTTCCCCCGGCGTAAAACCAAAAAACTCCTCCTCCTTACGCCCAGGCAGGAGGCCGAGATGACGCATTACCTTCCAGATATTTCTATTTTTATCAAGGGCGTCTGATAGTTGTTGGCGAAGGAAGGACTCACGCTCTTGAGCAGAACGCATGTCGACCTCGTTGGTGAGTCGAAGGACCTCATCGAAAAGCTCCGCCCTCCCGGTGCGCTCATAGCGCCTGAGTGTAGCATTGCGTTTATCGATGAGGGGCCTCAGCTCTGGTCCAGACCAAGGAGCATATTTCCTACGTGGGCAAACCGTTTTCAAAGGCGCCAATTCATCAATTGCTAATTTTATATTATTATTAAGAATGCATAAAGCGCCCTCCAGATCGGATTCGATGCAATTCATGGCTGTCCAGTCACAACAGGACAAGAGATCGACAAGACTAGTTGTGTCTATGCACTTGTAATCCCGGTAGGAGAAAGTGTCACTTGCGGGAGTGGGAGCGTAGATGTCTAGCGAGACATCTATGACACAATGCTTGCCGAAACTAGGCAGCCACTCATTCTTAGAGTCCAAGATCGTGTCGTTTTCGTCGGTCATGATAAGGTCAATCCACGTGTGAGACGATGAGGTATGATGTGTGGGACCATGCCGGATGATCTGAAGAGATAACTCTTCGGACAAACGCTTGATAGTAGCAGCGTCGTCTGAGTCAGATAGTAAATCCGAGTTCAGATCACCCATTATGATCTTATGACTAAATTCGCCGCATCAGTCCCGCAATACATCAAAAAGGTCTGAGTCCTTTTGCATCGGAATTTTCGGGGGCCTGTAAATAACTCCGAGTAGCACCGGACGTGAGTCGCCCCTTTGTATGCTACAAAAAAGGTACTCTGGGATTCCAGGTTTTCCTAGACCCATAGTATCAGATGAAGCAAGCTTTCTAATTTTGAATCCATTGCGCACAAACAAGGCGACGCCACCTCCGTTTACATTTCGATCCTGCCTAATGATGGAAAATCCCCCGATGCTAACTAGGCTATCATCCACAATCGGACCCAGCCATGTCTCCGCAAAACCAAAGACGTCAAACGAGGGGCGCTCTGCCAAAAAATTACGGACGATCTCAATGCGAGCCCTGAGCGAGTTCACATTGAGAAAGCCCGCCCTCAAGCCACTCCCAGTACCCGGCGCATTGTCAGGGGGCCTCGCGAGTCACATAGAGGGTGCGGATGATGATGATGACGATGATGACGACTGTATGGAAGTTGATGCAGATGATGGCATCGATGCTGGCAAAGTTGCAGCCGATTTGCTTGCCAGGTCCGACTCAGGTTTGTTACTTGAAGTAGCGTCAGAGTTTTCGTCCTTTTCAATGACAGTCATGCGTGTGTTTTGTCGTCGAGGTAGTTTCGAGCCGGCCTGACACGCTGTGAGAATAGCCTGCAAATCGGCAGAGAGAGAGAGAGAGAGAGAGAGAGAGAGAGAGAGAGAGAGAGAGAGAGAGAGAGAGAGAGAGAGAGAGAGAGAGAAGGATCGTACACGGCGGAATGAAAGGAAACGTAAGATGGCGGAAACGTGGATCCGTTTCATCTGCGCTCGGTACACACCGGTCATTTGTAGGCCTGGCATTGCCGCGAGAGGGATAGCTGCGTACGTGCCTTGATTGCGATGACTTTGAGTTTTTAATTGAAAGGATGTATAGCGAGACTGACTGGATAGGAGAGCTGGGCCTGTCAGATGCGCCGCTTTTGTAATGGACGTTAATGAAAAGCGAAACATTTAATTACCAGATAAAAATAGGACTTCCCTCCCTCTCTCTCTATATCTCTCTCGCGTGATGCAGACCGTCGTTTTGAATCCGATGATTATTAGCTGCGCGCGCGCGGAGGATGCGATAGCTGGAAATTAATTTATATCCCTCGCGCGTCAGTCTCTTTCCTCGTTCCTCAGATCCTCTTGCATCGCGCTGCACGCGCTAATTTTAGCTATACGTAACTCCCTCGAGAGCATTTCGTTTCGAGTCCCGCCGAGATGCGATTGCGATTCATCGCGTGTTTATAACAGATGACTTCACGTGCCCGTGGCAGACGTCAGGCGCACTCTCGCATCGTCGAAACTTGTTTATGATTGAAAATTCACATTTCAAGGATGAGAGCGATGATTTCAGGAAGTTCTGAGCCGCTCGCGCAGACAGCCGTCGTGTCGTTCATCTTTCGCACACGAGCGCGGAAAACTGGTTGACGGGGCAATGCCGGGAAAAAGAGCCGCGACGGCTCACGATCTCTATCCCATACACACTTGCGCATCGGAGAGAGAAGGACAGTGACGAGGTCCCATTAGCTCTTCGGCTTTGTCCTCGCGCATGCAAATTCGCCGCTGTACACACGGGGTAATAAAACCTCACCTACCACTATATACGCCGTTTACGGCTTTACGAAGGATCCTCGCTTTTGTATTCCGCGAGCCAGCAGCGTGTACGAGTCTATTTGCCAGCGTAAACTCTCCGCACGTCGGGAATTTAATCGAATTTACTACCACGCGGTTTTGTTGCTCATATTTACAGCAAACGCACGAATCCCCCGCGGCGATCAGTGTTTGTTTTGCATCGCGTGCACGCGAAGCGAGAGAGGGTCTCGGCTGCGACAGGAAAAATATCCGAGCTTAGATAAATTAGATAAGTCGATTTTTGCGGAATTTATTACGGACCTCTTCCTTTTCTATATCGCATCGCGGACGCGCAGCCTCTCCCCGCGCTCGAACCGGTTCATTGCGCAGTTAAGTGTGACCTTGATACAGTCTATCAGCCCCCCAGTGCCCCGCGCGATGCTCTCCCAAGCTTCGCTGGATCTGCACCACATGGACGCGAGAGTAATTATTTGCGCGTTTCTAATGGTGCGGCGGCGTATTCGTGCAGTATCGGCTATCGCGGGGAAATTGAATAATCTCTTCCGCGCGGACTTTTACGGCTGCATTGTTAATCCGCCGCATTATACCCTCGCCCGCAGCGGCTGCTCCTATAATTAATTTTCAAAAACAAACTCACGTCGATTATCTCAGCGGAAGATTCAATACCATATCGTTACAGCGAGAGGCAGGGAGCGTAGAAAAAGAATATGCTATCTCTATACTACACACGGGCATACGTGTATAGGTTCGAGTCTAAGAGTTGCTCAGCGAAAACGCGCTTTCTCGATAAAACAAAGCTTAATTAATGCTCCTCCCGCTGCCGCATATTACTGATTAGTAAGCGAAATCGTAATCTCGGGGGAGAAAGAGAGAGAGAGAGAGAGAGAGAGAGAGAGAGAGAGAGAGAGAGAGAGAGAGAGAGAGAGAGAGAGGAGATTAGTGGCTCTGCTTCGCGGAAAAGTCGCCGCACCGCTGCCGCCCTTAATTAGCGCGCGCTTCGATTCAATTCTCTCTCTCTCTCTCTCTCTCTCTCTCTCTCTCTGTCGCGCGCGGTTATAACAATGCCTTTTCTCCCGATGCATTTTTCCCCTCTCGTCGTCGACTCTCCCCCCAGCGCGCGGCCCACACAGCGAACGTAAGCAGAGAGAGATAAATCCCGCTGCGCTGCTGGATACGCTGTTGTCCGCCGCGCGTATCAGCAGCTTCGCGATGCGGCATCGGATTTTCTGGAGCGCGCGTTTTTAAAACTGCCTCGCTGCAGAACGGAAAAAAATAAAACGCGAAATCTCGGGCGTGTCTTACACACAATCCGAACGCGATCCGTCCGACGTTTAAAAACCCATCCCTCCGCTCTTGCGCGCGCAATCCATCCTGATCCTCACTGGAGGGCAGGGCGGCTACGATCTCGCTCTCTGCGCGAGCGCTAGAGAGGAGAAAAAGGCGCAGCAACGAACGCACGACAGCAGCGCAGGGTCCGAAAGGGCAATTACATCGGCACGGCGGATCTAATAATAGCGCGGCTTTTTCCCCAGCGCCGACGAGAGCGAGCAAGAGAGAGAGAAAGAGACCTTGACGTAGTCAGAGCGCGCACGCGCGCGAGAGAGAGAGAGAGAGAGAGAGAGAGAGAGAGAGAGCGAAGCAGCAGCAACCTCGTCAAGGTCGCTCAAGGTCGTCGCTTCTCGCGCTCGCGAGGGATATGCATCGCGGGCTCAACAACCTCCCCCCGTGTGTACGTACGTACGCGAGCTGCTGCTGCTGCTGCGAAGCTTGTATAATAAACTAGTCTACGAGCCGCTCCCAAGGGCTTCATCCTTGTCGCGATGTTGCTGCCGCTGCTGCTATGCGCGACAAGTGTGCTGCTGCTGCTGCCCGTGGCGATTTTTCACGCGCGCGCTCGCGCATATAAGATACGCGAAATTGGCTACGCTCGAGGGGCGCCTGAATGGGTTTCCGAGAGATCGACCGATGCTGTCTCATTCAGGACGTTTTTTCACCCGCGCTCGTCTTCCTCTCCATTACGCACTCCACTGCGATGCCTCGGATGGAGGATGATTGTTTTTTTTTTCGATTGGTGCGGGAGTAGGCAAAAAGTCGCAAAAAGATGATGGCTCGTGTAGTCGTGTTTTTCGACTGGCAAAAAATGTACTCGAGTGTAAAAAAGGAGCCCGCGGTTGCGTACGAGTTCATCTCTCGAGCGCGCGCGATGATTGTCTTGTTTTTTTTTTCTGTTTGGACAGACGTCACGTATCGGAATTATACGCACTTATTTACTTTGCTTAATAAGATTGGCCGCGACCGTTAGCGGCTGAAAAAGTAGCTCTCCGCATATTATAAGATACGCGATAATTCGCCATCGCTATACGGCCAACTGTCGTTTACGATAAAAGCCCCGAACTTTCTCCGCATCAGCATAGATAAAGCCGGCACCCCCGTATGTTCGCCCGAAAAAAATGCGAGAGAAGTAGCTTACACAGCCGGTGTTCAGGGACCCACATACGTTGCGTAACCATCTCTTTCTTGCTCTCGCACACAGTTGCAACCGTAAGTATATATCCAGTCTTGCGGGCGAGACACAGTCTCCCTCTCTCACTGTATTCACGCTCGGATAGCCATCTCTGCATCCGAGCCAAGAGCCAGTTCGCGTAGCTATACGCATCGAAATGTACCGACTCGCGCTCGGGGGCCTCACCGTCGGGTATAATTCGAAATTGCGCCGCCGCGTGTATCTCGACTCTGGCATCTCGCTTAGATATCTCTACGCGCACACTGGCGCAGAGTGTACACATATACATATGCAGCATGTATATCGGGAGAGAGAGAGAGAGAGAGAGAGAGAGAGAGAGAGAGAGAGAAGTTGCGCGCGCGGCACAGGGCAAGGACACTCGCGCCAAGACCGGAGGCAGCTCTCCGTTGGGTCGTTGATCTGCCTCCTAGCGCTCTGGCTCTCTCTCTCTCTCTCTCTTTCGCGCGCGCGCGCGCTCTTGCTGCTATACAGAGCGCATTCATCGCGCGGTGCAACAGCCCGTATACTAGCTAGGTATATGCTATACGGCTTTTATACGCCGCGCGCTTTATTTATATATATATTATTTACTCTGCTTGCGCTAGTGCTACCTGCGCGCGCGCGAGCCGCAAGATTTCCCAGAAGGGCGAGTTCGTACACACCTGGCTCTCGGAAGTGCCGTGCGGCTGTGCTAAGCACTACTCGGCGTCGAGTGCATAGATGTACACACGCGCGTATCTGATGGTTCGATGATTGATTGCCGATCGCGTCATCGGAGAATCAAAACAGTTCTGGACTGACTTTTCCTCCACTGCTTGAACTTCTAGTGTCCGGCTATCGAAGATAGGTGGCGCGTACGGACTTCTTCATTTTCCTCATCGCAATGGAGCGTCTCGATTCGTTGGTGTAAATAGCGGAGCGTGCTACTGCGTCTAAACTGCCTTATTCGGGCCTGCTGCTTGAGCTGCTCATGCTGTATTTCTTCCTATCTTCTATTTTGGCTTTGGCCTTTCCCCGATTTTCCGCCGCTTGCCCTTTCACCCTCGAGACGAGTCGATTTTAATTTATCATCGTGCTGTTCCAAAAGCGTTGCGTAATGCCTCGCTAAAATATCACATTACGCGACGGTAAAGGATACGTTTATGGATCTCTCTTTGCGCAACGGCAATGGGAGAAAGGGCGGTTAAAAATTACGCTTAGAATTTGCGGGAGAGAGAGTTATGTCTGCCGTACATACATCCATATGCATAAGCATCGTTTCATTTCGCTCGTATATAGCACTCACACTTACACGTGCATATAGTGGTTGAATGCACTTCCAGAACTTTATATATGCTTCGACGCTGCAGTTGCTACGCGAGATAATGCGCACCTGCGTTATAAAAATTTAGAAGCCGTGTCGTACTTATATGAACAAAAAATAAAATAACCGCGGGAGATTAGGATATTATGATATTATTTATACGCCTTCGGTTTTTTCCGATCGTACATCTTAATGCCGCTAGAGCATTATAGAGAGCTCCGCGGTTTAATGACCATGAATGCGACTAACTTTAGCTGAATAACGAGCCACCTTAGAGCCATTGCACGATTACTGCATTAACGTTTAATGGGATCGTCTCATTAGCCATATATGCGGTTCCGATACGCGTGTGTATACCCTGCACGCGCCAAACGTATGGGGCTAATACGACCTTTAAATTGCCCCGGTCCTTTTAGGATACCACTTTAATTATATAATAATATCGAGAGCTGGGTGTATAAATACGTATATTAAACGTCCCATACTCAAAGGTCTTTGGCGAAAAGTGGGATCTTCGAAGTGACGAGTGTCACCTGCCGGCGTCGTTCGTCGTGGAACCTGTCGATCATAACTCTTCACCCTGATGCGCGTATATTGCAGCCGCCACAAGTAAGTGTTTTTCTCGTAAACGTATATAAGCAAACAACCTCATTCCGATAAACACACCGCACTCGGTATAAATCTCTCTCAATATACACGCCGTACACAGGTGCGCGCGAGGCGACAAAGAAAGAGAGAGAGAGAGAGAGAGAGAGAGAGAGAGAGAGAGAGAGAGAGAGAGAGAGAGAGAGAAAGACACCGCAGATCCCGCAAGAATGTCACGCAAAACAAATCTCATCTGCTCATCTTCACGCAGCGAGTAGAGTGTGCGCGCGCCGCAAATTCGCAAATAAATATTCTAACTGTGCAGCGGCAGTAGTCCCTCTCTCTCTCCCGGCTATTATAAAAGCGAAGAGGAGGATGAGACTCGCGTATACACTCGGGACAAATAATCGTTACGGGATTCGCTCTCAAGAAAGAGAGAGAAAATGACGAGGCTCTCGGCGTGCGAGAGAGACTCACTCTCGCACCAAGGGTATAGCTGATAGAGAGCTGCGCTGGCCGTTAAAAGCGAGCAACGCCCAAGTTCCGGCAGCGCGCTTAATCTCTCTCTCTCTCTCTCTCTCTCTCTCTCTCTCTCTCTCTCTCTCTCTCTCTCTTATTCGAACGGTACACACCGTGGCCAGTCGAGAGAGGAGTCGTCTCCGCGCGCGCGAGTGTCGCGTGAGCCATTTTACACTGGCGTGCATTAAGCCCCGGCGGCTTAGTCGGCGAGTCTCTCGATAGAGACAGACTTCCGCCATGTCGTACACACCCGCACACCCCGGGTTAAATTGGCATGAAGCGTGACCATTGTCCGGCGCGTATCGCGTTTTAATTGCTATCGCGCCGAGGGACCGTGATGCCCCGTACCGTTCTTTTCCCCGCCGCGTCCTTCCGCGTATACCTGTATACACGACGAGAGCCATAGTCGCGAGGGGACACATGCGCGAAGAATCTCGCCGCTGCTGCTGCTGTCGTGAGGAAGCGTTTTATTTTCGCGGGTAACGTCCATGAAGTTGCGCAATGATAATGGCCGGGGCTGGTTTCTTGTGTGCTTTGTTTGGAGTTACGCTGCGGGGGATTCGCGATGATTCGGCGAAAGCGTCGCCTCGGCTAATTTATTCAGAGAATATTTATAGCTAGGAATCGCGCTATTTCGAGTTTCTTCTCAGGAGGCTCAACGCGGCTCTCCGGAACATTCTTGTTAGGCTTTTGAAGGATATAATCGATAAACGCGCCGATGATAAGATTCAGGTTCTGGGCATTATCCCGCGCGCGAGCACATGGCCGATAGGAGTAAAAAGACTCGTGATTGATATATCGACTAGAGGGCTCTATGCGATACACACACACACACACACACATACACACACCTTCGAGGAGATAAACGCCGCCGCCGCAGCCGCCATAACCGGCCACATCCTTTTCCTCGGCCCCGCTGCTGACGGGATCAGGTTCTAATTTCAATGTTTCACTATGCGCAGTCCTGGGAGTAATGCACCCACGGACCGAGCGAGACTATTATATCAAAGCGCCGGATAATCTCCAAATGAATTTAAATAACTCGTGCGCTAGCCGCGTCCAGGCGGGGAGTAGGCTTATACGGAAAGGATCACGCGCGGGATAGATCTTCGTTATGTGGAGCAATTTACCGATAAGTATACCGTTTTGCTTAATAACCGCTGCTTTTTATTGAGAGACGCGCGCGAGAGTGGGCTTGAATGCGCGTGATTTATTAATTGTATACGCGCGCACGCGCCCATTAATCGACGAAAATAGCGAGGATTCCGGAAAGCGGTTATTATTCGCTGCGGTATATGGAGAACGCGAACGCAACAGTTGTTAGAATTTCACATTCTCAGCACGTTGAGTGAGATATGGTCCCCCTTCGTACGGTCATTGATATCACCGGCGAGAAGCAGTGGTATAAACTTTTCGATTAATTTGATTTAACAGCGTATTAGTTTTAATATCTGGCCGAGAACTTCCCGGTGTATTAGAGATAGTCAAGGTACGTTAATCGCGATTTAATTACAGGTCTCCCGTAATATAAGCGTTATCGATAACGTCCAAGTTCCCGTAGAAGATTGCGCAGTCAAAATAAACTATTTCTCCTATTTCGGTGAGAAAAAAGAAACGAATAAAGCGAAGATCTAACCGCGATACGCCGCGCGTATAAAAACGCATCGATCACCCGAGAAAAAGTCCAGCCGCGGCATTTCGAAATGTCATAAAACCACGCGCACCAATCGATCCAGATCGATCAATGCACCCGACCGCAAGCGAGAGAGAAAGGACGGAAAAGGGCCCGCTCTTTTTCCGGAATGCTCTCACACAATTTTTTTTCTCCTCTATAATGCCCAGACGCGGTCAGTCGAGTCACCTCGAGAGACTGCGGCTCTCGAAGGCTATGAATATTCTCGGAAGCGAAAATTCCGCTCCGAATCGCTTAACGGTCTGCGCCTCGCCGCTCCATCAGTCTCGAGCCCGTACGCCCCCGCCGTTTCGTCGCGCCATTAATTTACCGACTCGGCTGTTTGCCCAGACTACGCGCGATTTGCCTATACACTACTACATTCGCTGACTTTGCTTCGATGGAGGATGACACTCCAAACACAGATCGGATGAGTAATTGGGCTTTTGACATTTCGAGTGTAGTAACGGTCGACGCCGCTGCAGTAGCGCGAATTTTTTGCCGCTTATCGCGTAGGATGATTGTTCGGATGTATTCGCGCAACGGTACAGCGCACTCTCGTAGCTCTCGTGTTGATTTTATCCTCGATGAAATAATGGTTTTCGGATAAATTATATCGACCGTTAAGACGACACGTATTATTAATCCGAATGTAACAGTCTCTCGTCTATTAATTAGCGGCTGAGCCCACCGCGGGAGATCTAGAGCCATATACCCGTGAACCGTTCTCCGAAAGACCGAGAGCCGCATTCCCGAAAGCAGATCACCTGCGCCGCGAGCAGCCCCGTTATCGCCCCGGTAATTGTTACAAAATTCGAGCAGTGCCCTTATCTCGAGCCGCTCATCTCGCGCCTGCCCTCACACACACACACGGGCGTAGACCGAATCCTCCTTCCCTAATCTAATTAAGAGAAGAAAAAAAGACGCGCTCTCCTCTCGCCGCCGCAGTTGCTGTATACACACACACACACACACACATATATATATATATATATATATATATATATATATATACACTGCTCGTCGGTTCGGAAGACAAAGTGTGAGAAAAGGAGGCGCAGCTCTCGCGGAAAAGGCCTTGAGGGTATACGCAGCACACGCATACATATATCCTGCACAAAGGCGAGATTCTCAGAGTATAGAGCTCGGCCGTGTGTGTATGTGTGTGTGTGTGCTGCAGCGTGCACTTCCCTCGACTGCCGAGGCAATTAGCATGTAATAATCCTGCAAGTTCATTAGCTGGCCCTTTGTTCGACTCGAGCTCGCTCGCGCGCGCTGGCTTCCTCCTCCCTCTTTTCAGCGTGTATACGTATATAATAATATGCCGTTGCTGAACTCGGCAAATAGAAAATTAATTCCTCCGTGCGGTAGCCGTGTGCACGATGAGCCATCGATTATTTTGTGCGCGCTGCGCAGGGAAGAGAGAAGAGACTCCGTTAGCGGGATTCACTGGTTACTGTTACGTCATTTGCAAAGCATCACGAAAATCACTTTTACCTAGGTGTCCGAGCGTTGGCGCTCGCGCGCGTGTGTCGTGTGTCGAGAGGAGGCTGCAGCTCGCGCGTGTGCCAGCCCCGAGATTGCACCCGCTGCTTTCACTAGGTTGTCCGAGTGGTTGATAGTTGAGGTGAGGAGAGAGAGAGAGAGAGAGAGAGAGAGACTTGTCGAAACTGTGCATCTTTGGAGGGACGCTGGTGAATGTGTGCGTGGATTGAGCTTTCGTAAGAGCTGAGTGCTGATGAATTGTTGCGATTATGCCGTTGCTGTGGGAAGTCGTGCTGGGAGATATTAATTGCTGTGATGTATTAGTGTCGCTGGAAATTATTGTTTCTTGAATAATTCATAATTTTCGAATATTCTTGATTTTCATTCATTTATAAAACAACGTGCCTGTATCGATTTCAAAACAGTCTTGCTTGGCTTATTTCGGTCTCTCAAATTATAACTGCTCGAATGACAGCTCTGTCCGATGTCACTCATAGATAAAGTCGCTTGTCGTCCAAGAAAGTTTTCAAAATTTCTATCTTTGATATCTTCTATCTATTTTGTAAAATTTAATTTTTCATCTTATTCCTTACAAAAACACCATTCTTGAAAGCAAAAAAAAAACTTTTTTCAAGCGACGAAATGAATCACACTCTGCCTCACCTCATTCCTCAAATTCGACGCAAGCCATAATTAAAGCCCAACTCCACTCTCCGCGTTATTATCTTGGAACCCCGGCGCTGAGCATGAAACGTCGTAAAACCTATCAATAATCTTCACGCGAGGTGTCAACAAAAAAAGCCACACACACACGCGTCCACTTAACTCCACGCATAGCTTCGTGTATAATCAGGAGAGAAACGTACCGCCCTCGATTGCGTAATTCAATGATCGTTCCGGGTTGAGCGCTCGCTGAAATTGCCCGAAATCTTCTTCGCTCTACTCCGCCGCATCCCCCTCCGCTTCATCTATAATAACAGACGGCAGAGCCAGAGCGAGAGAGCCTCATGCGCGCTGCATAAACGGCTATTCGTGCGCGAAGCCGACTCTCCTCGGCGCATATTTTCGAAATCGTGTGCGGCCTGCATCACACGGACAGGTATAGCGCTGCAGTATGCGGAGCCGCGCACTGCACACAAACGCTAAAAGGGCAGCGGCTCGTGTGTAAAGAGCGGCCGAGTGCGTGTGTGTTTGTGATGTAACGCAATCAAAAATCGAGAAATCCAAACGGAACTCGAGATTCCACCAGTCCGTATACTGCATATCTGTCCGTGTGTATTCACACACAAGACACTCGGGCCGCGGGCTGCAGGCGGAGCGAGTCAACCGGTTTTCATAGATTAGAGAGCACTCTAGGAGCAGTCTCCTCTCCCAGCGTATCCATGCAAGAGCGAGCTTTTCCGTCCGGCGATACAGATATATATATATATATATATATATATATATATATATATATATATATGTGTGTGTGTGTGTGTGTGTGTGTGTATACGCGATTGCGGCGAGTAATAATACACAGCCGCGAGTCGTAAAGAAGGAGCAGCCGCGAGAAAAAACGCGCGCAGCCATACAGCCCGCGTGTAAATCGCAGCTCGTATAGCAGCAACGTCCATTCGAATCAAGCCGGGCCGTAAAGTCTCGTGTGCTGTGTGTCTCTCGACGAGTATATGCAATCGCCACGCGTCAATAATCCTCTCGGCCGCTCTCCGCGGGATAGTTGGAAAACTAGTCCCGCCGAGGCGAGAATCTGGTCGTATAATGCGCCCACGACTGTCTTCGTTTCTCGATAAAGCGCTTTTTCCCCCCGAGGGAGGAGGTGTCGGCCGGACATTCGTATACCGTTCATTTTTCGAAATTTCTCTTCGCTCCTGCCGAGGCTGGTTTATGCTTTTACTGTATATTTTGACGCGCGCGAGAGAGAAAGATGCCGACCGACGTTTAATTGCCGGTTGGCTGCAGCGCCGCGCGGCTATCTGGCACCTGCTGGTATTTTTACCTAGAAGAGAGACGCGTGGCTGCGATGCCGGAGTTTTACGGCGAGCTATCGGGAATGATGAAGAGTTTAACTGCGCTTTTTTATGAAATTTTTCCGAAGCGCATTCTTCGCTCTCTTATACCGACGCCCGCCGCTTTAATTGCCTCGATCTTACATTGCTGACAAATTTCGAATTCCTATACGTGTAAATACCGCGATGATCGATTTATACCATAACTTTTTGAATACACATCGTATACTTCGCATGTGTAAACAAAACGCTTCCGCGTAGGTCATAAAGCTGGATTTTTAATTGGCCTCCGTATGAAGCTTCTAATGTCAAGGTTGATCTTTCGCAGCTGGCAATCAAAATGCTGTTATTCCTCCGCGCACGCGTTGCGGAGACTGCGCGAGCCACAAAGATGCATTGTTGTATCTGGGAAGCAGCTCGCGCTGCAGCTCGGATGTATAAAGCGGCTGCAGAGCGCATGCTAATTCGAAGCCGCTAAACGTAACCGTTATCTACAGTGCGGCGTCAGGCGTTATTTTGATGAACCATCTCGTACGGGAGCATCGACAAACGACGCGCGGGACTCTAATAACTCGTCGTAAAAATCATCGGCGCTGCTTTTTGTTTGCATAAAAGTTTTACGAGTCGTCGTTATTTGCGATGCTATCGACTTAATGAGCTATCGGGAAAGCACTTTGCTCGCGCGGTTCCATCTTTTCTTCGTCGCCTATACCAGATTTTAACTATACTCTCCGCGAACACGGGCACATTCACTTGGCCATTGTGTATTATGGTTCCGCGTAAACATCAACACCGATCTTGCTAATCAATTCTCCGGAAAGCGGATTAATCAACATTGGGGAGAGAAACTTCATCGCACACTCAGACACTCGAGAGCCTCCTTCGCTTAACAAACGGCCTCCTTCACTCTCTCCCACACGAGTTTCGCGCACTGTTTACCGATATATTCCGCAAACTCAACCGGGAACAACGAAATGCCCTGTACCCAGGCGCTAAACGTACATAACCCCGCAGCGGTGCTGCGCTCGCGGAATTCGCAACGATGTTCTTCCCCCTCCCCTACTCCTCCGCGCGCGCTTGTATTATGTATATGCACTCTTATTCCGCTGTGCTCTTCCGGAGCAGCGGATCGTCGCTCGCTCCGGGCCATAAATTCCCTGGGGCAATATGTAATATCGTTGGACGATGGACGACCGCCGGCCGGAGACTTCCGCCTGTGCAGAAGAACTGTTTTCGCTGTGTTCGAGGGGGGCGTCCACGCCGAGCTCGGATTATTTATATCTAATGGAGATGGACGGATGTGTGTGTGTGTGGGGACTCTGAGTTTCGCTATTAAATTGCAGAGAAAACGCGAGGAATTCGAGGAAGCGGAAAAACACAGGCTGGATCGGGGTACCGTACGCTCAAAAAGCGCCTTATCTATACCGCTCATTAGGCGAAATAAAAAAGAGTCAACATCGCGGGATCCCACGTATAAAACGAGAAACCGCGAATCCTTTCAAAAAAAAAAAAAAAAAATACACCCCCGTACACTCTCAGCTTCTCGTGCAATTTATTATCCGACAAAAAGAGGAGGCGCTCACTGAAATTGCACACATACGTGGTGCAGTTCCACTCACACACACACACACAAGCCCCCGAAAAAAGGCCGCAACACGTGAAAAGTCGTGCGCCGCCGCGCGGCAATAACAACGTGTATTTCTCGTATAATAGCTTAACTGCAGGAGCCGCGGAGTCTCTATATATAAGAGAAGCAGCAGCGGCTATAGAGCGGCCGCGCGCGAGTATAGGGAAAGAGACGGCGCGGAGAGTGACGAGGATCTCCCCGGCTCTCGGGAGCGTAGATGTGGAACGGCGGATAGCGCGATATACAGTTACCTTGACACGACAACGACGCATCCTTGCTCTTGCTGCGGTGGATATGCCTCGTCGTCGCCGCTGGAAAGAGATATAGCGACGCACGCGCACCGAGGAGCGATATCAAGGGCGTCGAAGGAGGTCGCTTATTACGATTATCAATACGTATTTATGCTACCACTCTCGGACACGCGCGCGCGTGCGCATGTATGAGAGAAACTTCGCACTGCGGTCAGACACTCGGCTTCCTTCTCTTCCGACGCGTATTCCACATACGAAACTAGGCGAGCAGACTACCACCACTACTACTGCCAGCAGTCGTATAGGAGTTATAAGCGCGGGAAATTTACATCGCCGGCATCTCCAATTTACTTCTCAATCGCGCCTGCGCTTATAACCGATTTCTCGCGCGCGATCGTGCCGAGCGCGTTATAATTTTAGCCGAGAGTAGGTGAGCGTTTGGTTGAATTATGCACGTGAGATATTGCGCCGCGTTTTGTCGTCGATATAACGCTTGTATATAACGAGGGATTCCGCATTGCCCCGCGCGACAAAGTAATTTACTCGCGCTCGAGGTTTCAGGGCTATTTTCGCGGTGTTGTCGGTTTTTATCATATACGTATCGGCGCAGGTTACACGCGAGAGGGAGAAAATATCGCGGAACACGAGCTTTTGATGGTCGGATACAAATTCAGGTGCACACGAGCCTACGGGCGCATGAGAAAGACTTTATTCTAATAGCTATTACGGGAGCGCAGCGGCGGCGAAATAGATAACTCAGCCGTGAGCGCGCGTAAATTAAATGTAACATTGAACTTTATGTTACGGCTGTATAATTATGTAATTTTGAATCTCGCATCATGCGCTAGCGTACAGCTCTCTCACGTGTATATAATATAATGCTTCTGCAGGTATACGCGAGTATAATTTATGCGCAGGAGTAGCGATATTCTGAAAAATAGCGATACCCTCGTTTCTCTCCCCCACCGCGCGCGCATCGACATCTAAATCTCGCGAGCGCGCGATATATCAGCCGCAGGAATCTGCGCAGCTCTCGGTATGCGCGTACGAGGAAAAAGTGGCGGGATTTTTGAATCCCAACCTGTTCTCGCACGCACGCACACACGCTCCAGATACACCGCCGCAGGACTAGAAGGAGAGAGCAGTCCAAGGATAGATGATCGATAGAGGCTATCTGCGAATGTTTATCGGCAGCGCGAACAGCGCTCGACACGCCGTGTATACCGGCGTAGTCGGCCTGGCCAAAAGGGTCTGGGCCGTCATAGATTTATCGGAAGCACAGGCTAAAACTCTCTCGGCAACGTCCTCGTTAAGGTTGTTTCACTACCACATAGCGCGCGGCAGCGAGGAGAGGGAAAAGAAGGAGGCTAGTACGTACGCGCCGAGGGGATAACGGTTCAAACGAGCTGTGATGCCAGTGACACCTAAATCTAAAATGGCCATGGGGGTCGTCTCTCTCTCTCTCTCTCTCTCTCTCTCTCTCTCTCTCTCTTTCGCTCGGTTTTAATGATACGTGCGCCGCCTCCGCGTATATGGCTCGGCAGAGACGAGCCGACGACCACAGCGCGCTCCGCTTCTCGCGAATCTCGTCTCGATTTACCTACGTGTGTCCGTCTAAAATCGAGGGGCTTAATACGGAGGAGTGCACGTGGCTATCCGTGTGTGAGAAAATGAGCGCCGACGACGACGAAACTGGCGCATGTGCTGTATGTGGGCCGGTGGATATGCGGGAGTAGTCGGCCGAGTAAAAGTCGTTTTTGGCTTGCGCGACGATAAGAGCGCGCGGCGGCGGGCCTCGAGAGGTGAGTAAGTCATAACGGCATTCCGTGGCTTTTTTTACAGCGGCGCAACAGGTCGCTCCTATCTGATATGATAGCACATGCGTATCTCCGGCGGGATCGTTGGATTTATCGATGCGTGAATCGATGCGCTTCGTTAATGCAGGACGCGACGCGCGCTTTATATAGTCGCGGGTGCCATTATATTAGATCCTATCGATATGCAAGCACGCGGTTAATCGTTATTGTACTGCACATAAACCCGCGATGATGCGCGTGGAAATCGCTTAATTCGGCTCTCTGTGGCGCCTAATCGTGTTTGTACTCGCGACGTGGCGTGTATTCCGAATGGGAATTAATTTCGCCTCCTATTAGAGACGCCTGATAAATGGCTATAGCTGTGTTGTTTGAGAAAAATTTGTTGAGTAATAACAACAATAATAATGCGTCACGCGCGAAACAAATAAACCGCATCAGTTCCCGCGCGAGCGCCGGCGTGGGCGATCGATCACCATAATACCTCCGATACATAACTCTGTCTTGGGCCAAACTTTATCATTACACGCGAGAGGAAGAGAGAGAGAGAGAGAGAGAGAGAGAGAGAGAGAGAGAGAGAGAGAGAGAGAGAGAGATAGAGAACAGTCTGCACTTACGCAATACACACACACACACATACACACACGCAGAGGGTTGTAATTAATGGTATCTCGAAATTAATATCGCTAATTGGAAAGTTAATAGAGCCGTCGCAAGAATAATCATCATCGGCGAGGAATTAAGTTCCCCGGAGCTATCCATTACAATGTACTACGACGTGCTACCTTTTTCTCTCTCCCCGGTGTATTACATAAAAGTGCAGCAGCGAAGGGCCGATTAGTCAAGGAGCAGCATCAGCTGCGGACGGGAAGCAAAGAACACCGCAGCGGACCCCACACTCGTCGCTTTTTGTATAATACCGCTGCACACAACTCCGCGCTCATCATCCGCTTAATTAACAATAGAGCTAGCCCGCACCTTTGGTAAAAATGAAAAGGGTTATTGATAGATCGAGCAAGACTCTCTATTTGCTTCGTTTGGGTATAAATTACACATTGAACGAGCGACGCCGCTCTATTCTGGAAATTGCAGCCCCCTTCCCTCTCTTTCTTCCCGAGGATGAAATACCGAGAAGAAGAAGAAGAAGAGGCAACGGCCGCTTCGATTTCACGTTCACTTTATATTTCCATGATCGCTTTCTCGGGAGAAGAGCCTCTTGTGTATACGGATAATACATCTCGCGCGCGCCCGCGGAATTGCTCGCGCACAAAGAAGAGGGGAGCTCGCGCTTTTTATGGATCAATCGCCGATAGAATTTCCGAGAAGCCAGTGAGGAACTGCTGCTGCTGCTGCCGCGGGAGAGAGTATACGTAGGGGCTGGAAAAAAAAGACATAGGGAAACGCGCGAGAGTTTCCTTGATACGAGCTCGTTTTCCGCACGCAGATGATTTTTCGGATCGGCTTCATTATTTGCATCCTCCCGGCTACGATGCTTCGATATTTAATGGCGCGCATGCCTGTGCAGGGTGTATAACCTCAAAATATTATACGCGTATTTATAGCTTCTTTAAAAAAATACCGCGAGCTTCCTGTATTGAACTTTATGGTCACTTAATAACGTCGAGAGAGCTTCAAAGGAAAGAAAGCAAGAAAATCTCTCTAAAAACGATATTCCGTGCAAGTTAATTAAATCCAGCTTCTTGCGAACACCCCCAATCCGGTAAAAAACATCATCGGCATTCTACCCGCACGGACCTCCGCGGTAATGGACTTTTTTTATTCCTCGCGCGGCCGATTCGACGACCATCCCTTTTTTACAACACAGATTACGCGCGCACGCTGTATAGAAACGCAAGTAGAATTTTCTAGGCGGCAGTCGCGGAATGTCCCTCTCGCCGAAGCTGTCAATTATTTAGATTTACGATTTTCTGCGAGTGGTAATGCCGCCACCGCTTCCTTCTGCAAAGATGTGTGTGCGTCCGCGCACATGTACACACGTTTACACGTCGGACTGCTGCGCAGCCGTAGCATTGTGCCGCAGCCGGTAAATAGCTACACCCACGAACATAACTGTACCGGCTCGAGAGACATTTAACATACGGACATACGTGCCTCGAATAGAGCCAGCCGCTGCTGCTGCATCCCAGGAGGCTTGTTTTGACTTTGAGCTTCGCTGCTTATTACCTCTGTTCCTCTTGTTACGCGCCTGGCGCTGATTGCCTACTCGCAGTTTTCCGCTTATAGTTTTTGCACTCTCGCGATTCGTAATTGAAAAGTTGCATTGTGCGTCGCGCGGATCATAAGTTGCGCATATTGTGTGCGAGTGTGTGTTTGTTTTATTTTTCGGAGGAAACTGGATCTCGCAGCAGCGGTTAGAAAATAGACTCGAGAAAACACGTTTTAGTCGCGTATGAACGCGCGACCGATAAGGTTTTCTCTCTCTTTCTCGCGCGATCGGGTCCCGGAATCTTAATTTCGATCGGAAATTGTTACTTACGGCATCAGATATGCATACGTTCATACAGTCGCGGGGTATATCGAGAACCTGTAAATTATCTGATTTGAGAGCAATTAAACGCACGCATATCGGCTGCTATTTCGTAGCCGCGCCGAAGCTACATTTCAACTTCGTCCGGCAATTAAACACGCGGTGATGGAAAAACGACGAAAACAACCGGTAAAAAAATCAATACGCGTTCGATATCGCAAAAAGCTGTGACTCGATTATTCGCGCTCCTTCTTCATCATAATAGCCCTGAGAGAGAGAGAGAGAGAGAGAGAGAGAGAGAGAGAGAGAGAGAGAGAGAGCAGCACATGCTCCCCCGATCAAAATAAGTAAGCCAAATATCTCATTAAGCCCGACGGCGTCATTACGCTTCATTGATTTGTTGTACATGTATATACAGCCTATCGGGTATAGCTAGCTAGCTAGAGAGGAAAAAAGCTGATTGACCAGGTCGCGATATAACCGTCCGGAGTCACGAGGGTTCGCCGCTTCGAAAAAAATACCCCGCGCCGAGATATATGGGTTAGACGTCGTCGCTCTCGCGAGCCCCATAAGTCTCCTAATCGACATCACGACGTTATAGACTTTCGAGAGATACGCTTCTATTCCCGCGATATCTGCGCACACGTTACGGAGGAGCGCTTTCTGCCGATCCCTCTTCGTGTCTTATACATACATACCCGCGGTATACCCCCACACTCTATACATACATATCCATACAGCAGAGCGATGGTCTGGAGAGTATTTTTCATGCCGAATGCGAGAGGGAGAGAAGAAAGCGCATCGAACAAAAGGAGGCGATTGACAGAAGGCTATCTTCGATTGGTAATTGCCGGCAAACGGGGTAAACCGCGCTCGCGCGCGCGAATTCCCGCAGTGGACTCGGCATATGCGAGATCGCCGCGGTTATTATATATCGACGGCGCATCGATATGGCACCCGGGTTATAGGGTCAGAGGGTCAGATGATCTCGGAGAGGAGTCAGTCCCATGGTTTATTTTTACCGTCAGGGGAATGTATCGCTTTTTTTCTCGCGAGTCACGACTCGTCCTGCAGCAGCAGACGTAATACTAATCCTATACTGATGACGACGACGACGACGATGCTGGGATTACGAAAACCGTATGCAAGATCGTAATCCGCGACGAGGAATCTCCAAATAATGTGCGTGTATTGCACTTCTTCTCGCGGAATAATCGAAAATCCACGCGCGCAGCAATGCAGCCGCAGTATAATTTGATGCCGATAGTAAACTCAGGGCTTCCATCATAAAAGCCTTACAGCGAGATATTCTCAGAGCCAACACGACGATCGGACGAACAAAAAGTAATCAAATGAAATTTACCTCTCATCTCCTCCTCGTGTATCTGTATTATATACTCGGCCATTGTCTTTTTAGATCTTTCTGGACCCCATATACGCCATCCCTTCGGAGAGACGCTTATCTCTCGGCGAATTGCATAGATATAGGCAGTTCTCCTATAAGAACTGATGCTGCTGTGCCTTAAACCCTTAAACACACACACACATGCGCGTGAGTGACAATACATTCGAATAAAATCGCGTACATTCTATTTTTACAGCGAGAGACCAATTATTATTGACGTGACTTTGCTTTGAATACTTCAAAACTGAACAACATCAAGCTTTCGAAAATTATATGAACTTGATTAAGAATGAATTTGTTGTATTGCTCGTATGAGAAGTCATTTTGCTCTCGATCATTGGACTAGTCTTTCCCGTACTGCTACGAATTTTGAACTTTCTAGTCCTTGACTAGCGGCGATAGGTGGCGCATAGGCAGATTTCGATCTCCCTCGTGAAAATCTGCCTTCCAGTCTAGATGTAGAGGTGTGTCACCAATGCCAAGACAGCTTTGTTAGGCCTGCTGCTTGAGTAGCTCATGTTATAACTGCAACTATACTATATGCAGCATTTAACCCATGTGGACAAAATTTTCGATACTGGGAAAACCCCTAAAATATTCTTTTCTATCAAGTCATATTCCAAAAGCAATTGTCTTTCGGTCTAAGTTCGCAAAGTCTCGATCTTTCCATCATTAATTATCATAGTTTGCTCGATATTCGATCCATCGTCCTATTGCAACGACGCTCAACCCGCGCCTCGTCGAGGTTCGCGGTATAAAGGGCGTTACATCCGGGTTTCGGAATATTTCACGCTGGTAATTTTCCGCCGCATTCCCCGCTGAACTCTGCCGGGGGATAAATATTAATAAACATTGATGAGTTATACGAGCGGATAAATATTCGCGGGTAAATCGAGCTGGATCCGAACGATATAAACAACTCGGCAGGACGTGAAATAAGCTGTGGAAAACGGCGAATACGTATCAGAATCCCAGCCGAAATCCAATTACAAACGCGCGACCAGCACCGTGCAACACAACAAATCTTCTTTCCGGCCGGTGCACGCACGTCTTTTACGGCTCTCGGTTTCGCGAATCGCTTTACATATTGTGCGCGATGCGCCTGCGCGTGAGATCGGAATCCGGGAGCAGATATTGCGCAAGTCAAGCGTAACCCGCTGGGAGAATTTTCATTTCGAATTCATTAGGCGTTATCGCGGCGCAACGGTGCTGTCCACCGCGATTTTTCCCTCGCGGTAGAGAAAACCGTTCTCGATCGAGAGAGAGAGAGAGAGAGAGAGAGAGAGAGAGAGAGAGAGAGAGAGAGAGAGAGAGAGAGAACTATCGAAAGCGCAGATGTGCCAAGTGAAAAGAGTGAGTGCGTGCACTCTATGACGCGAGCGCGCGCGTTGATTATTCGGACGAACGGGATAATGTCGCGCTCGGAGGAAAGTAAATATACAAGGATCGCGTGAGGGGAATGTTATAACGTTCGCGAGGGGAGATTCGAGTTTATCCAGAAAAAAACGAGCACACTTTCGGTTTATTAACGCAATACACACATTTTTCTTCCAAGAAGGTGTTAACAGCTTTCGCGAGAAAGCTGCGCGCAATGACTGCAGGCTTGAAAAGCGCGTCTCTCCCATACGTAAAACCCGATCGCCAGCTCGCATCGCACTCATCACCTCGCGGCACTGCTCTCCCGTGTGCATTACCCTCGTAGGAAACAATGACTCTCCGGCGCGTAAAGTAACGCGCGTTCGCATCGCTCGGCAACATCTTCGAGCTTTTTCCCCTTATGCGCTCATAATAAATACACACGCGACGAGAGAGGCGGCTCTCTCTCTCTCCTCTGTGGGAAGTTGAACTTCCTAGCGACTTTTGCCTTCGGATGAAAAGTCGTGCGAATCCCCGCGCATATATATTGCGTGAGCGCGTTACATAACGCCGCCGCACGGTGTACAGCCGTGTACGTACTTGCGCGCGCAGTAACGAGTTCGTGTATACGCGCTGTGAATCTCCCCCGATGTAAGCTAATATTTTTCTCTCCGCGGGCTTTTCTTGTAGCGAGCGAGCTCCTGCGATGTAAAAGGACTTTTCGTTTTTACGTTGAAACGGCGGGGGGAAGAGAGCAAGTGAGAAAGAGAGGTCGTGTGGCATTGACTTTGACATTCCTTCGGCCGTGAATTACTCCGGGGAATTCGCTCACGTACTCGCTTCGAGAGCTGTTTAGAGAGATGGAGATTCCGCGGTGGTGTCCGTAAATTGCTTTCCGGACACTTTAAATCAGTTCTTTTTTTCTACTGTTCTCTCGGATGAAATCAATTCCCGAACACGATGTCTTACACAAAGAAGCCAGACAATGCGTCATAAACACCTTTGTCCGCGACGCCGCGCAGCGTTTATTACCCCAATTCATTTGCATCTCCGCGCGAACACGAGCCCCCCGAGGATTTACCGTCCGCGGTAATCGACAAGACTCGCAACTAATTGCGCTTATTAAGGCTAACAGAGTCAGCATAATTCTCTCTTCGCGGCTATAGCAGCTTTATTGCGGCTCATTGTCAATGCGAGAGAAAACGGCGCGTGTGTGTATGTGCATAGTAGTTCGCGTGCGCGCTCGCACGGGATTAATGAACGAGGCGTGTAAAGGAGGGAACTTTCCGCGTCCCGTTCTCCGGGCATCTAAACGCCGATGAAACGGTAAACGCGTCGATGCGCGTGGTACACTAGTTGCCAGGATATCGCGCGAATATACATCCGCAGAAGAGAGGAAGCAGAAGCTGCGCGTCTGACTTAACGAGCGCCGAATGATCGCTGAAGGACAGTCGCGCATCCGAGCGATAAATCTCCCGTTTTATTGTCAATCCAGATGCGAGCGGTAATGAACCAATCAGCGGCTGCTTAGATCTCGGCCGTTCCCTCTGCGCGTGTATAAGCGCTTCCTCGAGACCGATCTGCTTTGCTTCGATTTTTTTTCCATTCTCAATCGAGAGCTGCCTAATTAAGGCCATGGCGGAAAAAATACATTATTACGACTGATACAGACGTATCGATCAGATATGTTTTCTTCTATTCGACGTCTATTAATCGAACAATTACATTTTCGGAGGCAAAAAAGTGAACCGTGACCAAGACGGCGATATTAAATTTTCTTCGACTGCACCTTACTTCCCGGCGAAAAAAAAATGTAATTTAAATCGTGCATCACCGTACACACGCACGTGCCGTTGCATTCCTCCGAAAAAATAGTCCGGCGCGCGCGCGTGTGAGCCCCCGAGAGTGGAATCGCGTTATTATTCAAATAAGACTTTTTTAAACGGTCGTGAAATTAAAATTCTAAAAATGTAATGGTCGTATAAAGACCGCAATGTATTTTAAGAGCCGGTCGCGCTCGCATATACCTATATATGCGTACCTCTCTCTCTCTCTCTCTCTCTCTCTCTCTTACATGCAAACTCGCGCCGCGGCCGCCTCCTGCGTTTATGCGTGCTTTTCTCGGCCCGACATTCAGGTGCGTATGCAAATTGAGACTTGTAAAATTTTTAGTTCCCGTTCTAGTTCTCGCTCGACGAAGGACGAGTGTCTGCAGCAGCAGCAGCCGCCGTCTCGGTACACATACACGGAGAGCAATAAGCCCACAGTTGCTTGCTCTCGACTCTCGAGCGCGCGACAACGGTTTATCCTGCGCGCACAAACGATGTTATATAAACCGAGAGAGAGAAATAGAGAACTCGTAATTGTAAACGAAGCTCCGGGATTCGCGGAAATTTTAACGCTACGCCAGGATTGGTCTCAAGGATTTCAAGGTCACACGCAGCCCAGCGGAGTCTATTTGCATCGAACATAATCTCGCGAGTTAGTCGCCACCGTGTACAGTCGAGTTTTTCGATTATAAATTAGCTGCAGGCTGTGGAGCTTAATCTGGCCGGGAGGGTAGCTTTACAGCGATTACATCATTATGCGAAATATCTGCATTTGGAGTATGGAACTGGAATCCGCGGCGAGTGAGCTTAACTGTATAGCCGATTAATTCCCATGAGAGATGAAAGCAGCTACAAATAGCCTGCGTGGTGTACGGGTTTCTCGCAAGGGATATAATCACCGCTTAATAATTTCGTCGAGATCTCTCGAAAGGCCGCAGCTGTTAGAGAAAAGTGTAAAGCGAGTACTCTTCTGAAAACTCTTTTGAAAATCCGACGGCGGGCGATAAAAATAGTGCCATAAAGGTATTTCACGCGCGGTATGGGCTTTATGCGCTCATAACCCGCCACACGGCAATCGTAAAAACGGCGCTTATACCCTTTGAAAATACGCGAGATTTTCAGTTTCGGATTTCAGCTCGGCGTCTACGAACCGTTTGCGGCGCGAGAGATATCGCCTTAATATCTTAAAGTGGAACAGCCTAATAAAGACGTAACAATATAAACGAACGCCATACGTTACGCAATTAAAACTGGCGCTCGTACACGAGATGCAGACGCGAATATCAAGATCCTCCGGGAAATGTACATTATAAAGCCGGCCTCGGTCTCGCGTAACGTTACGAGGACACGAGGGAGAGAGAAAGAGAGTCTGTCGCCAGGACTGCGCTATCAGTATGTTCGTCGTGGACTCGACGAGCGGCTGGCACGTCGATATACATGTAAAAGAGAGAAAGGAGGAGCCGGAGGAATGTGCCGCTACGTGTCCCCTCGTACGACTCTCTGCCTCCGCAATTATATACAATAGTCTACGTACGCGCGCCAGTGTACAGGACTCGCCTCCGTCGCCGCCGCTGCAATTGCAAATCGCGAGAATTCAATATTGCAGCGCTGAAAAATAAAAAAACTCATAATCCCGTCGTCTACGGTTTCGCGAGGAGAGAAAGATTACGCAACGGGGAAGTGCGAGGAATAAAAGAGAAAAAAATCCCATGAGAGCTGCGCGAGGATTAAGGTTCCTCCTCTCTCACACGCAAGCGCGCTGCGGCGGAACAATATACGAAATTTTAACGGTTACTTTGCATCCTGCCTTAACGAGAGACGAAGAGAGCTGCTGCTGCGCGCGCATAATACCCCGTCGTCGTCGTCATTTTACTCTGTATAAAGCCACTTATCTACAATCGCACGATAATTCCTCCCGCCGCTATGCACTCGCTTTTTATTATAGAGCGCGTTATTGCTCTCTCTCTCTCGCGCGCGCGCGAAGTATAAAAGGCAAGAAAGGCCGAGAGAGAGAGAAAAGAAGCCTCGCGCGAAAAACGGTCACGCACACATTCCTCTCGATATATTCGTATACGGCCGCGCGCAGTTAAGCTGGGATATCTGTCTTCCCGGAAATATGGGCCACGCCGCGGTATCTCCGCGTAAAAATTCCACCGATCTCTCTCCTACACCTGTATTTATTCGTATCTATAGCGAAACTGCCGCGGAGGCACAGATACGCGCGATTTTTCGCTCCGTCTTCAAAGGCCGCGAATGATCGCGAGGGTAGCCATATACCCCGGAAACGCGGCGCGCACGCTGCAGTTGAAACGACTTTGGCCCATATTTCCTTCTCGAGACACTCGAGAACGCGCGCGCGCGCGCGAGAGAGAGAGAGAGAGAGAGAGAGAGAGAGAGAGACAGAGAGAGAGAGAGAGAGAGAGAGAGAGAGAGAGAGAGAGAGAGAGAGAGAGAGAGAGAGAGAGAGAGTGCCCCCGCGTTAACTTACAGTTACGGCCGACTCTCGCGCGGGTTGTTCTTCCATTACCGCACACGGTTAGCTTCGTACGACATTAAGGTCCTTTCGAGACTCATTTCGTTCTTTTTCCAAGCGGCCTTTCTTCGCCGCTGCTGCATAGCTCGATTTTCTAAAACGCGGGAGAGACAGAGAGGTTAATGCGCGCCTTTGTGTGCATGTGAAATGTGTGCGCACACAGGTTGTATAGAGTGTCGTGTGAATAATTGGACGCGGCACTCTCGACTTTTCTAAAGGTCGTCTCCTCGTGTGTGTGCATCCCGTGTTTGAATAGGGTTTCCTTTTTCCACGGCGACGGCGTCGCGTGGGTGTCCTCGGGTGATTAATCGCGTGTCGTCCGTTAGAGCGGGAGATGCACTTAATACGGCTTGTTAAATTTATTATTATTTTGAGCGATACTTCGCTCTAGGAATGCCGACTCTCCCCGCGCATTTCCTTGTATTAATTGAGAGCGCACTTGAGCGTGACTGCAATAACATTCGTTTAAGGCTGTGCCCGTGTATGCGTGTGTTTTAATGAAAATCCAATCGGGTCGAGTTGTAAAATCCGACCTGCTTTCGTAAGATATTCCAGCGCATAACCGTTCGCCATCAGCGATCTTTTGGAGCAGTCGGGAGGGAGAGAGGATGTATCGAGATGATGTCTAGATTAGATCGAATCGAACATTCACGCACTTTGGAGGAGAGCGTATCTTGGATGCAGGCCGTGTGACACGTTGACAGTCATAAATCGTCGCCGGCGTGAGCTCGCGACAGGTGTTTGCATTTGTCGCGGCTTTTATCAAAGATTTCTCGCTGTGTAATAAGCTGCATCGATGATCAATTCTCTTGTTACTCGTTACGAAAAACACTTGAATTACATCGGATGTGCTTTCTTGCTGCGTACATCTCCGCAAAAAGTCTAAACTCAATAACGAGGCGCATAATCGCAGCCGTAAAATAAAGACCGTGCAGCGATAATACCTCCGCCCCGAGTCACGCGCGCCAAAAACAAACTCTCCGTCGTCCCGGCGACTATTACGAGGAAAGAGCGATAATAATAATTACGAGCCTGCCGACTATAAGTGATTGACGTCCCGGCGGCGCATAAAATACACGGCTCGACAGCAGCTGTCCTCGAACCCGGAAAATACTCTATAAGCAAAGAGACGACATCCCGCACACTGTACCGAACGGCAGTCGATTAAAAGAGCCAACGCGACGCCAAAGCTGCACAATCTACTTACCCATTTTCTCGCGGCACACACGCTAGCAGCGTAAACATAAAATCGCGACAAGCCGAGGCTATATTAGCCGAGCTTGGTATTTATGAGCGCCGGTGCGCGAAACTTAGTGGCGCCGATCGCTCGCCGTCGATACATTCGCGCGCGTCAGCGAGCTGGGTATTAAAAGGAGCGGAAGCGTGTACTGCAGGCTCCACTCAGGGGGAAAATAAGGAATACGGGTCACTGTTACGCTCAGCGACGCTCGTAAAGCCGCCCGTATATAAACACGCGCTAAACTGTTATAATTGCAAAGACGCGAGCCGAGCGCGATGAACGGCGCCGATGCGCGCGCGTGACGCAATGGGACGCGATATATATATATATATATATATATATATATATATATATATATATATATATATATATATATGTGTGTGTGTGTGTGTGTGTGTGTGTGTGTGTGTGTGTGTGTGTGTGTGTGACATAAAAGCGCGAGGCAGGGATTAAAGAGCGAAAACGAGGGGAGAGCGCATCGCAGACTCGCGTAACGGTGTCTCCGTGGAAGCTCGTCGTTCCAAGGCTGTGCACGTATAGCTCGAGATCTCGGGTCGACTGGCTCCCTCTACTCGGCGGGGATAGAAATGATAGGCTCTCCGCAGCCATGTAGGTCCATACGTAACGTCCGCGTAATTATCCCCCTCGCTACGGTTCGCCTAAAAATTGGGAGAACCACTACTCTACGCGGCGACGGCGTCGGCGGCGATGTCGACGGTCCTCGTGACACGGCCGGGGGGGAGGAAACGGTACACCGCAGCTGCTGCGCTGCCGGTGTCGAAAAATATCGCAGCCGCCGCCGCGGCCGAGAGTATTTACAGCTAGAGTCCTACTTCTGCAGCAGAGGAGAGAGAAAGAGGAGCCGTAAGTTTGATATAATGGACAGAGAGATGCGGGGAATTACGAAACGATCGAGCGGAGGGCCTTCCCAGGATAGTCCACGGCCACGCGATCTCCAGAGAGTCTATGTGTGTGTGTGTGCGACGAGGTGATGGGGATAATGGAGTGAGAACCCGGATGATCCGGATAGCAGACCGAAAGAGCCTTGCTTTTACGAGCCGTGTGCAATGATTAGGGCTGATTGTTTGCTGATGATGCTCCGGAATATGTATCTTCGATGCACGTGAAGCGTTTATCGCGCGCCGGGATTCTCTTCTCTATCCGTCATGAAGAAATGCGGATCGCGGATACTTAGGCTTTTGGAAGCGTATAGTAATGTCAGCCAAGTGTGCGAAACAATAGAAGAGCTCGAACGAGAGCTAAGTGGAAAAGCGCGGCGCACTTTATATCACATAAAACGAGTACACCCTTTCCCGCGCGCACGCGCGCGCGCCGGCTTCTCTAAATTGTTTACCGCGCAACAAGACCCCAATGACAAATCCTCGTTCGCCTGATGCTCTTCCAGCGCGCGCAATTTGCCTACCGCAATTGCCCCGGCAAGAACAATAAAACATTCTTTCTCGCTCTCTCTGCTCGAGGCAGGATTTTCGCGCGCGCTCCTTCCCTGTAATTCTCCCCCTCCTTCTTCCAAAACGAGCACCAAAGAGTACGCGCGCATACGCGGTAGCGGAAAAAAAGAAGGATTTCGAAGCTAGAGCGGAGCGAACATGTCTGCTCGGCGCAGCGCACATATGCAAATGCGCCGCGTAAATGTAAATAGGCGCACGTGAAGCGAGTTTGATGACTCGCGTCATTACAGCCGCGCGGCGGCATATGTTTGCCGAGAGAGCGTGTAGAACAACACAGCTCTCTGCTGCTGCAACAGTAGCTCGCACCTCTCTCTCGAAGTATGTTTATGGTGTGCTGCTGCACCGCTGCGTGTTGTACGAGTATGGTATAAGAGCAGAAAAACGGGGCTTTTTCAGCAGTACGTCTTTTAGCGATGATTCTCCTCTTCCACTTCGCTTGAGATTTAGCGTATCGACTGTACAAAGGACTCTGCGGCTCGCGATGATTATAATAATCAACGCGAGTACACGAGCGCCGAGCACACGTGTCGACGCCTCGTCGTAATGAGCGCGATAAATTATCCGAAAAAATTAATTTTACACACACACGATAGGTTCCATTTGTATTCTCTCTCTCTCTCTCTCTCTCTCTCTCTCTCTCTCTCTCTCTCTCTCTCTCGCGCGCGCGCGCGCTCACACGAGGCACATACGTGTGTGTGTAAACGTGCCGGGAATATCTATAATATTTACGAGCGGCTTTAATATCTGTGGATGTGTACATTCGCACATAAATTCATGAAACCTGTTGCGCATATATAAAATCCTTTTTTAACACGCTCTCGCGGGGTAATTTGGATTTTTACCGACTCCCAGCAGCCTACTCGGAGTCCTTATACTCTCTCTCCCTTTGTGCGAAACATCATCAGCATACGCGCAAAAAGCTCGAAATTCCATCACTCGCCTCAGAATCTAGTAAGATAAAAGGCGCCCCAACAAAAACGAGATCTAATCAAAAAGCTCGCTCGCGCGCGCGTGCAATATCTCGTGCGGCGAATCAAACGATAAATTATACGCGCGGGCTTATTGACGCGGCGCTGATGCAGCCCGGGCTACTACTGCTGCTGCGGCTGCTGCTATCCTAGAGAAGAGGAGAGGAGACGAGAGAGAGAGAGAGAGAGAGAGAGAGAGAGAGAGATCGAGAGGCTGTTATTGAAGCCTTCGGCGGATCTCAAGCGTGGAACACATTGCGCGGACTCCCCGCAAAAGAGATCGAGCGCGCGGGCGCGGGAGGAAGACGAAGTGCACCGCTGGCGCGAAATCGCAATTGTGTGTATGCGCGCTATGCACTGGTATACGAGAGCAGTGCACGTCGTCGTTGCCCCGACAGAAAAGAAGCATTAGCTCAATATTCATCCTTTGCTTGTCGCCGCCACGGCGTTTTCCCCCGCGGCTCTCTCACTCTCTCTCTCTCTCTCTCTCTCTCTCTCTCTCTCTCTCTCTCTCTCTCGCGAGTAGTGTCTATCTCTTCTTTCTCTCTTTGTTCGACTATACGAGAGCTCTGCGCTCGCTGCATTCCAACGCGGCGGCTTTGGTTGCGGCGAGCGACCGCTCGCACCTTCCCAGAGGGATATCTCTTCGCTTCTCTCTTCTGCACCCTTTGTACACGGGATCGCACGCGACTCTGTGTCTTTCCGCGCTTTTATTGCAGCCGCGCGCGCGAGCAAAGGTCGACGCCGTGCGCGGAGGTGTCTCCTTACGAGCAGGAGGTGGTGCTGTACACTCGTATTGCGAGTGGAAAAATGCTTCGGAGAGGGTATTGGATGGCTTTGCTTGATTTAGAATTTCGTAGGGTGAGATTGTCCTTTCGTTTTTTAGAGCAAAATTTTTATGTGAATCGGAAACTTTAGATGCGCTCCGAGGATCTTCGTTGTAGTGGAGGACAATATTTTTTTACATTTTCAAATTAAAATTACTTATATATATATTTATTAAAAACAGCTGCGAATCCAGTCTCAGTCAGTATGGTGTATCGTAGACTATGTACGTGCCTTTTCCCCTACCGTTACAACACTCTGTGTCTCTGGTCAGCGGAGATAGGTGGCGCATAGACTCTTTCCTATTTCCCTCATCGCTATTTGCGAGTCCAGTGCATATATAGCGGTGTGCCATCTATGCCAAAACAGCCTCTCCTGCGTCTTAAACCGCTCATGCTATAACAGCTAAAGCTCTAGAAAATATATATTAAAATGTCAAATTCAATGTCTTAGAAATGTCTAAACACACTGATATTTGCAAAAAATTGACTGTAAATAATAATTGTAAAAATGCTGCAATAGAAGTAAAGTTATTCTTCACACGAAAAAACGAAACAATTTAAAGGTATTCGTGAAATATATAATCACAATGCGGTTAAAAACTAAGAAAAGCTGATTTTATATTACATCTCGAAAACCGGAACCATTCGAGCGTTAAACACACAGGCTGATGTTGTTAACAGAAGAGTTTGCACACACACACACACACACACACAAGCAACGCAAAAAAATGCATAACCCGTTTGAAAGCGCATTCTTCAACAAGTCACACACCCGCGCGTTAGTCTCATTAGTACGCTCTATTCGCGCGAACGCAAATCCTCGTGGAATAGCGAGATAAAGGCCAAATACACACAGACGCACACACGCGATGCCGCAAAGTTGACAAGCGTAGAGACCCGCTAAATAAAGACGTCTCGACGACTGGACCTCCACATATATTGACTCTTCAAAACGCACACGCACATACACACACACGCGCGCGAGAGTAAAGTGACTCATCGCCCCGTGTCTGCGTGGAAAAGCACGAGCGAGCTGTCCGTCTAACGCACGCGCCTCAAGAAATAGAGAGGAAAAACAGATAGAGCATAATACTGCAGCACCAAGAGAGAGATATACGTCCGAGGGAGGAGTAGTAGAGAAGACGCAGAAGAAGCTGCAGCAGCTTCACTCGCGCAATAATCAGCCGGGACAGAATTATAGACATCGCTCTCGCCGACGCTCCGCGCAAAAGCGAAATTCCTCGCACTGCGTTTCCTGACTTCGTGTCCCGGGATTCCTGGTCTGTATACACGCTTGCTATTACGTATACGTGTAGAGGAGAGGAATCCCCTCGCGCGCGCACGTGTAGATAGCGCACGGGTCAAAGTGTCAGGCTCGATTATTCAATAGCCGCAGCGCCGCGTGTGCCGAACTAGAGAGACTCAAATGCGTGGATACTCAGCTGCAGCAGCAAAGAGAGACGATCGATCGAGCGGCGATGTGCCTTTGAGCTCGTCGTCCTCGTCGTCCCAGTTGCATGAATGAACGAATGACTCGCGGCGGATATTAGATGAATCTGCCGCGGCGGCGCAGTCGGTTTATAAGCTAAGCGTTTTTAAAGCTCCTGCAGCGTCGCATCAGGCGCATCGGAGAGGAATGGGTTCCGTTGGACAGATGAACTCGCGCCTCCCCTATTAGAAAGACGGACGAGTGCGCAGCGCGGAAAGTGGGTTTCTCGGAGAGTTATACTACTACCACACTGTACTCGCGGGAGACAATCTTCAGCAGCGGCGGCGGCAGCGGAGAGCTCAGGGCAAAATCGTTGCGCTCGCGCGCGCCAAACACAAGAACCGCTATGCGCCAGATGGCTGATGCTCGTGTGACGCTAATGCCGCCGCGTGCGCTCGGCTCCTCTTTTCCCTATTCATCGTCGACTGCAGAGTTAGTGCGCTGCAATTGGCACAGAATGCGCCCCAGTCGCTGCCGCGAGACAAAATCGCACCACGCTCAGCAGCGTACGCATTAGCGGGCCCGCATTTTTTCGCCAATCAATTACCGTCTGCGATGCAGTGTACGAGGCACAGCAGCTTCTTGCTGATGCAGCTAGACACGAGGAGGGTACCTTGTCATTATGAGCTGATGGGCCGTGTGCGCGGAGGTTCAGCGCGCGATAATCGAATGATGGTTTTGCCTTGATTACCTCATTGCTGAGGAGAGGCCTTACCTGCTCACATCAGAGGCTTTTGTAGAACGACGTGATGAATTCCTCTAGACGCTAGAATGCCGTGGTTTTTTTTCTTATTATAGTACATAGCATTCTGGGCTGTCGGAGTATAGTGATGTATCGGTGAACGCTACCGCGTACACACGGGCTAGTTTATTCGTGCGTCGAGTTTTTTCGTCCGGACCGCGCACGGTGAACGAGATTCGTATTAGGCTGATCGTATAATAATGAGCGGCGTTCATTACGGTAAAGCACGAGGTAATGATGAAAAATTGACGCGGTAAACGGTCCGACGCAGCTGCTTCTTGGGCGGTTGAGAGACAAAAACGTTATTTAGATGGGAGCGTGATTGTTCTCGATGTTTTGTTTTGATAAGAAAGGCAGTTGATGAGCTGAGGAACTCGAGAAGCATATTAGTGAAAGGTTGTGTTTCAGTCGGATGAATTGTACATTTTGAGTAACTAACGGTATGAATTACCGAAAGAGTGCAGACACGCGAGTGCTATTGATCGGCCGCATCTGCGAATCGTGCGCCTCGTTCGGACCACCCAAAAGCCGCGGTGAGCTTCGACCTGCCTCGAGGCATTGTAATAAAGCTTGCGTCGGCAAAAAATATTGTCAGAAGTGGGATTCGAACCCACGCCCACAGAAGTGGACTGCGACCTGAACGCAGCGCCTTAGACCGCTCGGCCATCCTGACTTGTGCCGCTGCGCCGATATAGGCCTAGAACAAACTGGGGCCTAAACTATTTATAGTTCTCGTGCTTTTTGCAAGCTAAGTTGCTAATTGGATGTCTTTGATCAATTTTCAGTGCAAGCATGCACGGTCTGAGGCAGCAAACAGTATTTTGAACAGATTTTCCAGACGCTTGCGTCGCTTATTTCGTGAACATTTAATTTTGATTAGCTGCAGTTAATCATTCATCAGATTTGCATATTCGAAACATCGGGTCAGTTGCATAACAGCGCTTATCAGTCTTTTTCAAAATCCATCAAATTTAACCCATCGCAGCAGTTGAATAGCACAGCCAAGAACTACGTTATCATTCGCAAGAAAACGATTTATATCAAACAATAAAATAAATCAAGTATCAATATCCTCTCATCCCAAAAGTACTCGATCACTCGCAGTACCCAGCGATGTCAAAGCACCCGCCTACCTTACCGACTGCAGCCAGTACCAGCAGCTACACGCGCCGATAAGCCTGAGTAGTAGGTGGTGCCTCTGCATACTCACTCCACTTATGGACGCGCTCGATCCAAACCTGTACGGCAACTAGCACATATCACGTACTCGCTCGCTCTTACGCGTATGACATTTGCGAAAATCATTTCCGAGGAAAGCTTTTCCGCCGATGTATCGACTTTCACTTCCGCGATTAAGTCCGGTTTGCATTTTGCGTCTGGGACTCCGCCGCGGCGCGCGCACACGAGTGGAGCGAAGTTTATTAATTCCCCTAACGATTGCGCGATTACGTCGGTATCGAATTATCCGCCGCTGATGAATTGCGCGCGGCGTTTTTAATAAAGAGCCGGCGATAAAAGTCGTGGTAAATTATCGAGAGCGTTCGAGCTCGTTATCATTCGGTCCGCCCACGCTTCTCGTTGCCAAACTGACGCGCACGAGCTCGAGAGTGTCGGGTTAAGCACTCAGTCAGTCATCCCGAGAAGAACCTGCGAGAGTACCTTCGTGCGGTGCAAATGAGAGGAAAGAGGCGGCACAGGTGAAAGTGGGCGCAGCTGTGCGAATTTCGGTGCAACGACAGCAGCGACGAGCGGAACGATGGACATAGCGGCTTTCGCGGATTTATCTCGATCACATGGTCGCCTCTCTCGAATAACCGGTTACCTGCCGGTGCAGCTCGATCGCACACGTAGAAAGCTCATACGCCGGCGCGTTGCGTAAGCCGAGGCGCTAAGAGATTCCAAAGAGCTTGTGTGAAATGCGAAAAATTTTCGAGGAAGTGGGGGTTCTCAGGCGGCCGTATATTAGCAACGTAACTCTCGCGCGCGCGGCTCGATCTGATTATGCTGGCCTGGAATCTGAGGAAAATGTACGTGGATACGTATACTGGATTGCAATTTTTCTTTTATTACGTATGTGTGTGTGTGTGTGTGTGCTCGGATTAGACGGGTTTCAGCTTTTACTCGCCGGAATTTTTCACCCGTGAAGAATTTCAGCCAGATGCGGTGTGTAATTGCGCGCCGCGGCGAAAAGTTTGATTGTACGCGCTTGCGCAATAAAAGCGATCGGCGGCGATTTTAAGGCGCGTAAATCAAAATATTTTTTTAGTCACACGTATACGTGCGCTCAAATCGAGCTCGCGGTGAAAGCTCTCTTCCGCGGGATTTTTCAGGCAGTCCACTTTGGCGAGGGCATTCCGGGAAAAAAGTGCGCGCGCGAGGATTCGTGAAATGCGCATCGACATCCTGAAAAGCCGTTGCATCATGGCAAACGAACGTTTTTGAAATCAAGATAATGGAATTTCGCAACACAATAGAGCTGCCGTGTGTCTTCTAGAATCTGATAAGCGCTTTCTCTATCAACGAAGCACAGAGAGAGAGAGAGAGAGAGAGAGAGAGAGAGAACTTGGTCACAATCCAGGTCAGCAGTGTACTGCAGGATTTCGGCCGTACGTCCCCGTGGCTCGACATGATGCAGCTTTGACGCGATGTCGCGAAGCCGTTTCCGCCGCTGGGCGTATGCAATTTCCGGTGCACGAGGCTCTACTCTGCTAGGACGAAGGCTCGAAGTGCAGGACAAGAGAGACGGAAGCTGTGCACCCACACACGTGCGATCGGCATCGGAGAGGAAAACCTGGCGCGATTTTTATAAGTTTCCATTAGGAAAACTAAGTACCGGAAAATTTTTCGATACAGCTCTAGCCTTAGGGAAATGTGCACGTTCTATGATCTGGGTCGGTTTTTCGCTCCATAAATCGCCGATCTATTTGTACTCGAAATTTTATCCTCGGCCGAAGAAAAAGAGAGCGAGAGGGAGAGAGAATTTTATTATCACTGTCGTCGTTGGCCGCAAAAAAGAAAAGTCCGTTTCGCGGCCGCGTTAGCAGGCCAATAAAATATGATGGCGGCGCTCGTAAAGAAGAGCCTAGCTACCACCGGCTACGGGCGTGATTGCAGTAACGGAATATTTGATTGCCATTTGATTGTAACACTTTTTCGTCGCGCCAGGTATATAATGAAAGCGCGAGCGATGCGCCTCGTTTTTGCCGCAGGCAGCTCTCGGCTGACCGGCGTGATTACCCTTTTTTTCGCCAAAGCGCAGCGCGCGGCCTTTTTTGGTCAAGAGAGACGACTGCGCGCTCTTAATTTTTCATTGCGTATACCTTTTTTCATAATCTCACACCGCGTCGGCGTATAAATCAAACCTGCATTTTGCAAGGGGTATGACAATCCGTCAAAAAACCCAACAGCATTACCTGCATCCGCCGTGTCCGGCGCACCAAAATCTCCCACAGAAGCGCGTGTCGCAAGCGCGCGCAAGTTGCCAATCGCTCATCAGCCGAGAGCTATAGTACGGCCCATCAATTCGCGAGGAAGTTTCGCATTAGGCTCGGCTGCTGCAGCACGTGCATTGTAACGATTTCTACGGGAGAGAGAGAGACGGCGACGGCCGGTAACAGCAGCGAGAGCGAGAGTGGCAAAAGGAGCGAACGGCTAGGACAACAACAGCAGCAGCACCAGCAGGTACACTGGAGTAGTGGGGCCGGCTCCTCATCGAGGTCCGCGCACGATATTTTGTCGTGTGCATGTCTATAGCCATAGCGGTGTGCCAGCGCTTGGCGGCGAGAGGAAAATGCAGTGCGTCGCTGTTCAGGAGAAAGGGGACCCGTATAGGCCGGCGTCGAATGCCACCGCTGCGATATTCGCCTTCCGCCGCTCATTCAGTTGCCAGTGCGTGTGATCCACGGACAGCTCTGCATCGGAGGACCGCCGCCGACTTCCAAAGATCGATCCTCGCGCGTAGTCGCGGTGCTGTAGACACGCTCCCCTGCAGTGCGCGACTCGACGATAACGCAGGAAAGTGGCCGAAGAATGGACCGCCGCAACACCGGTCAGCTCCTCCCGCACCGTGAGACCTAACGAGAGCGACTCTCCGCACGTGTCGCCGCACACACACACACGCGCGCGTGTACGTGTACGCACGCAGGTGAATGGCAGCAGTGGTGTGCGCGGTCGCACTTAGATATAGATAACGACGCGGCGAGTCTCCGCAGTGAGAGGTGAACCGGCGATTCGAGAGCACTGTCGGGTTAATCGGACACACGGAGTCCATGCGATCCGCTCTTCGGCACATCATCCCTGCGCGACCTGGTAGTTGGTAAACATGGCCTCGATCTACTGGTCCCACCTGCTCCTGGTCTTCTGTCTGCTGGAGTGCTACGATGCCGCCGGAAACGAGTCCAACATCCTGAGGCTGAGCAAGCCCAGGACGAGCAGTGCTGGTGCAGCGCCGACGAAGCTGGAAGTGGCGAACAGCAACGCGACCGGTAAGCCCGACGTCGGCGGACACAGGCCGGTGGTCGAGTTCAGCAAGAACAACCCGGAGCTCGACTGGAAGACCCAGTTGAGGAAAGTGGCCGAGCAGGAGGAGAAGACCAGGTCCAAGGAGTTCGACCTGGACTTCATGAGGGACAGGCTCGAGGAGAGCGCCAACAGCATCCAGTGGCTGGTCGATCTCTACGACCCGCTCAGGTGGACCAAGATACCGGGAGACGTGGGCAGCGAGTGCCGGAGGGACATGACCACCTTCCTGAACAATCTCAAGAGGGGAGAGCTCTGGGCTGCCAAGTGTGAGTCTATTCACTTTCGATGTTTGTTACGCGTTTCCCGCGCGTATGCTGAAACGGCGCGGAGTCGATCGAGGGTAAACTGGCTTTTTGCGCTCTCGACGCTATACCCAGTACACGGAGCCGTTCGAGATGGAAAGTGCGCGGCCTTTGTGCATTCTGTTTCGAGACAATGACACTTCCAGCGCTCAAAGTAGATCCATTACCCGTTTAGCATTCGTATACTAGTGCCATAACTTTTGAAATCGATGACGCGCGCAACGCGAAAGGCGCGACGCAACGAGCCGACGTTACGACTCTGGAAATCAATATACGATGTACTTTCGTTTTAATGCAAAAGTACATGTTAACGACCGCTTTCGCAACGTTTCAAAACACAATAATCTATATCTCTTTCAAAACTAAATCGCAAGCGCGCTCGGCCTGGCCTGCAGTGCACCGGTCACGGGTGACGGATTCCGAGAGCTCGTTATGACTGAAACGCTCGATATGGCCTACTTGAATCTTTCTCCCTCCCTCTCTCTTTCCTGCCCCGAAAACTACGCGCGGCTTTCATTTTTCTCCGAGAAGCTCCGATACCGCAGGAAAAAAGTTCGACGAGTCGAAATCCCCGCGCGTACGAACAATTAAAGGCCAGAAAGGAGAATCGATTTCACTCTCTCGCGAGTCGAGCTGAGAAAGCAGCGCCTTAAAATCAAGTTTGGCGCGTTGTATGTGCACGTAGTGCTCCGCCTCGGTGTATATGGGTGCAGCTTACGTGTGCGAGTGTGCGTGTACGTGCAGTTGTGGCGCAACTGCACAGAACGGGAATTGGGACTCTCGTGCACGGCTGCAGCTCGCGAAACTTTATATAGAAAGCGAGAGTGACCCCTACTGCAGCGGCATGAAGATGCTCGACGATCGATTCATATGACTCTCGCCGGACTGTCATTACGTGTGTACTCGTCCCGAAGCATTGCGGGGACCGGTTACATTGTGTTTTTCGCGCTTTTAAAAAATCCCCAGCTAATTTGTCGGAGCTTTCTCTGATTTAATCGCGGCGGCGTATCAATTTGCATCGCGAGATCGCCTCCTCCCCGCGGTGTTATTTCGCGCCATTAGTATACTTTCATTAATTTAATTATTGATTATTACTTATCGACCGCCTGCAATTACATTGCCAGACGCTCTCGCGTTCTATATCTTTACACGTCAGTGCGCGGCCTGTCATTAAATTAAGCTGCCTATACCGATCACGGCATCAGCTTCGCTTCTGCGTTATTGTTTTTCCCGCGCAAAGACGAGCGAGCACGAGAGAGAGGGCTATTATCGAACAGCAGAAACGTATGCGCACGATATCGTCGCGGATATTGGGCGTCGCAAACTTCCGGTTCACTGCGTTACGAAACTCTCTCACACACTAGGCATTAATCGCGTTTGGCGAATATTGTGTCAGAGTCTCGCAATTATATATACGCGAGCGAGCGAGCGCACCGTCACGAAAGTTACGCAGTCATAATGCACTTTCAGAGGTTGCACTTATAGGTATACGCGCGTACCCCTTCTGCTTTTTATTGCACTTCTCTCGGTGCAACCTCATTTTTCAAGATCAGAAGAAAGATCGGCTGCTGCTGCTTGTGTTCCTCTCGGTTCCTTTTCCTTTTTTTCTCGGTTTATCGTGCGTGCGCAGAAACTCGAGACTACCTATTAGCGAATTAATGCCTATAGTGTGTATACGAGAGACTCTTTGCTCTCTGCGGTTCTGGAAAATCGCTCGGTCGGATATACGCGAGAGGGTAGGAGAGCAGTCGTAATTGTTGTTATTTTTCGGATGAAGGGGTATACGCGATTTCGCGGAGGTCGTTAGACGGGAATGACCTCGTTATTCGTGTATCGTATACCTTCAATTTGAAAATACAGCGGACGTTTTTTCATTGGAAATTAATCAGACAGCTGCTCATTGGAAAGTCCCTCTCGCTACTGCGCAAGCGATCTCCTCGTTTAATAAATTCATTATCATTACGAAGAATGGGAATATTTCGTGGTTGTTAAAATTTTGCAACATCGCGCAGGCGAAATGCACGCGTCGAGGGGCATACATTCTGCGCGCGCAATACTCTATGGATACTTTCTACGTTCGTCGCTGATCTTTTGCCTAGATTTTACGTGCACGTGCACTTTTACACGCGCATCAGATGTATATCATTCGCCTGTGCGTTTGGCCACTTTGCAGAGTTCGACCCGAGCATGTGTTTGTATCTAAGACGCGGACTGTAAATCTGGCCTAAACAAATTTCTGACCAGGGGGCGTTGCACAACGCGTGCATGTAATAAAATAGTCGAGACCGTAAACGCCTGCTTAGGTATTTCTCAATGTCCATTTTCTCAGCGCGTGCAAAATCAATCTCGATCCTACTCGTTCTCAAAGCGGCTTGGATTTTCGATATTTGTCACAGTCCAGTATTATAAAAGCGAGCGATAAATACAGCTCACTGCAGCCGACGTTTGTGTATACGCAAACTCGCTCTGAAATAAAAAAAAGCTCATCCAACAAGCGCTCGTTACTCTCGTCCGCGAAAAGCTGCGTCTCCAAAACAACGACTACGACGCGATCTCCGTCATCCCAACGAAAATTTGCTAGCTCGCGAAAAAAAGAGAGAGACGGACGCACGCATGGGAGAAGCGTCCCGCTAATAACTTCTCGTAATAAGAGAAAATGTATGCCTCGCCGATGTAACTCGACCGCATAGCGGCGTCGGCTCTGCCACACGAAATTGCACTTTCTACTCCTCGTCGCCGTGGTGTGTTTACGCAACCTGGCAATGAACCTCCACCTCGCGGTTCTTTGTATTCAGTGCAAAACACCGGTCAAGTCGCCTTACCTCCCCGAAAGATTTTCCGCGCGCACATGTGCATATCGCGTGAGAATAATCAATGTTAAGGTCAGCGCTTTTGCTTTCTATACACTCAAGAGTGAAATTGCAACGAGCTTGATTTTCGAGATGATCGCGTGCGCGGCAGCGAAGGTATAAGAAGGTGCCGCAGGCGATCGTATGATTAATGAAACGGCCGTATAGTTTTCGAAGATCGAGCAGATGATGCGGACAACAATTTGCTTTCTCTCGCGCGAGCGAGGGATTCGACATTGTTTACGAGTGACGAAGTTTTACCTGCAGCGATTAGCGGATTTAATTTGAAGAGCCTTCGATAAATCACAGATGCTGGGCTCTAATGAAACTCGCGTAAAAACGACGCTGCTGCGGCGGCGGCGGCCGGGCATCTCAATTAGCCTCGGAAGTGGTACGCACAGACGCGAGCGAGAGTGAAGCGGAGAGGAACCTACTTACAACCGCAAGGTATGAATTTCGGAATTTATCGACGGTAAATCGGCGCTTTCAGTTTTCACTGGCAGTCGTTTGTTTACACTGCCCTATTCCCCTGTGTATAATAATAGTTGCTCAGTCGTCGTTTGCAAGAGCGAATCGTTGTTCGTCAAAATTACAGTGACTGCAGGAACCTTGTGCCGCGCTTTACGATCAAGGCGTTACGGCGAAGTACGAAATTAAGGGACATATCCGCAAACTAAGCCATCAAATTATGCTAACCACCTTCATAAAAATCTACCCACGGAGAAAAAATATATCGTCAGGTGTAGTAGCGTGGAAATCATACTAGCCGTGAAATAAAACGGCTTGGATGGACTGTCCTTTGCTCCACCGTTTGAACTTTCCGGCAAGCGAATGTAGATGGCGCATAGGCACTATTTCCGTAGGAAATAGTTTTCCCTAATCAGAATTTACGCGCGGAATGTACATATAGCGGTGTGCCACCCTTGTTAACACTGTCTTATTGGATGTACTCCTTGGGCTGCTCAGGCTATAACTGCCTACGCTAAGTATTTCTGTATATAAGATCCTTTGGCTTTATACGTTCAGTATTTTTCCTAAGGATTGTCTCTGCCACGCTCATATAATATTCTTGAAACTTCATCAATAAAATAACGTAATTAATACTGTTGGCTTCGGCCCGATTTTGGTCAGTATTATATACGCAAATGCAGTAAACATTCGCTCTCGATTATCGCACTAGTCGGCTGAATTACACCTGCATACATATACGATATCCCGGCGCTCGCTCCCGTAATACACGCGTTCCCTCGTAATACCTGAGGATTTTCCACGTACGCCGGCGCGTCTCAGCTTCCTCTAGAAAAAATCGCACGCCGAGAGGGAAGAGGCGGAAGTATCCTTTCTCGTCGTTGCTCCTTCGACTTTACACAGGGGGGAAGGAAAGAGATGCCTATCGCTGCTAATCAGACTGGCGCGCGCGATTACTAATTAAATGTCGGAGCCTTATACTCGCGTCCGGAACAATGTCCGACAATTTTCCGGATCGGGAGCTTTGGTAATTGCACGATACGCGCTGCTAGTACTGCAGCTCTGCGCTCGTTATGCCGTGTGTGTGGGATCGATTATTAATCTTGGAGGGAGTAGGTACGCATCATAGAGTTATATTTTTTCGCAATTTTCGGAAGGATGCTCGCGAGGCGTTCCCCCGCTCGCGCAGGGGCTGATTATCTAAACGTTCAATTTGCTTGTTTGCCTGGCGATTCGAGCAACGTACTGATTTGGGAAACGACGAGTCATTAGGCTCGATGCTGGGGGTACACAGTTTGTATGTAAATACGTGCGAGTGCGAAAACGTTTGCGTAATATTTGTAACGGGTATTGAATTTAATCGGTATTATACTTTCTATACCGCGCAAATTGTCAATAATAACAAACACGGGGACTAAAATCCAATCATCCCATGCTCAGAGGCATTCCATTCAATTCCCCGGTGGGATAGCGCTTCCAGAGACAAAAAGGCGCAAGAAACTACACGGTAGTTATCCGATAGCTACGAGATTCGCACAGAGCGGCTAACTCTCACTTTTTGCAGTGTCGGACGCGAGCGGACGCTACTCCTCGCAGTACCACTTCGGAAATGGATTCTGGCTCGGCTCGAGCACGCTCTGTCGTGAGCTCAACGCCACCGACGTCCTACCCTTCCACGTGCAATTCTACGTCACGCGCATGTTCTTCATGCTGCCCAGCGATATCGAGAGCTCGGTGAGTATCGAGTGTTATTATACTTCGCAACGATGATTCCGACATCGATCACACAACGCGAGTGTGCGTAGTTCGAAACTCGGCTTAGATAAATTGCGGGAAAATTATTGCGAGCCTGAAAAATTCAATTCTTTTCTCTCGCGCGCGCGGGAAATCCGCGAAGATTTATATGCCCGCTGAACGCCACCCATATAACGTTCGGCGAATTGATTTGTACGAAACCTCGGGAATCGCTTCCGGTCACACTTTTTACGCCCGACGTGCGTTCGTATATTTTTGTTTCGACTTATAAAGTAAACGCAGCTATCCTCTCGGGGTATGATACATCAGGCTCATTTTTCAGTCGGCTTCCGCGCATGGAATCCGGCGATACATAATTTATCGAGGCGCAGGTCTGAAAAACGTCGCGGAGCTTATACCTCCGAAGGGACTACTATAGCCACAATATCTCGTTTCGCCTTCCTAAGCGCGTCGTCGCGTGAAAAATAACGCGCGAGAGGCTTCCGCGTTGAGGCGTTAAGCCCGAGTTTTGTGTATATCTATATATGTGCGCAGAGCGACGAGCCGAAACGTCGCGGCTCGTATTTTAAACGCTGAAGCGCGCACAGTTCTGGATTTTGGATTCGGAAGGCCGATCATGCAAAAATATACGGCGAAGCTTTGAATTTCCTGCTTTGTTTTATCGCGTGTACAGTTCGAATTTAATGACGTTTGAAATTCCCTGTCCGCGTATACATTACATCGTGTCGTAACAGCGACGTCCCGGCGTGTACACCGCGAAAAATTCTCACGAGAAATAAATCTAAATCCTCGTCCGAAGATTACTCGGAATATCCCTTTCAAAATAACGTCTCTAATGAAAGTTCAACCGCGCCGTAGGCGACCCCGTCGCGCGGAAAACATACATATAAATGCCGCGCAGCCGGCGTCGAAAACTCGCAGTATAGTATGGCAGCGGCAATATGAATTCCGCGAAAGCAAATTTATCCCGACGAGGATTATACTTTCTTCTCTCGCACACAAACTTCGGGTATACATGCACTCGTCGAGAGTAGTCGCACCGCCGCCGCCGCGGCTGTGACGAAATCCGAAAGGAAAACGTTTGCACTCGGTCATTATGATCCTCTCCTTCTTTTTTTTCTTATTTTCGCGCCTCGCGCAGGCGGTCCACCGCAGAAGAAAAGTCGCGCGCGCGGGTACCGTCCGAGACATAAATTACCTGCATTACGTGGCGCTTGCGTAACCACGTGTACTCGCGATTGCAGTCGCGTGTATGTGTTTTTTCCAGTGTCTATAGACGCCGAATTTTCACCGCCTATACGCTCTGTGCAACGGGTTGATCGTTGGAAATTGATAGATTGATCGAGCACAATTACGCGCTTATCGGGCCCATGTAACTTTCAGCGTTTTATCGCTTGCGAGAGAGAGAGAGAGAGAGAGAGAGAGAGAGAGAGAGAGAGAGAGAGAGAGAGAGAGAGGGAGGGAGAGATTTTATAATACCGTTGGGATCTCATCGAGTCGCCGTCGTCCGGTTTTCGACATACGCCGATATAAGCGGAGGGGAAGTCGATTCTTACATGGCGCGTATTACGAAAGAGCGAAACGTTAAGAAAGCATCGATCTGCATGCGCGGTAGGCTTTTATTTTTAATTACGTTATGCGAGCTTATTAAAGGCCTTTCTGTGAAATAGAGTATCGTTTATGGCGTCGATTCACCGAGATTTTTATACTTTTTGCAAACGATTTCTGCAATGCGGCTGAATAATGCATGCGTGATTATCGTCTTTAATAAATGTAACGAGTTGCGTATGCGAATCAGTCTGGATAGAGATACGGCATTATTTTTCTCGATTTATTTACAACGTAAGCGACGGGCGTGTGTAACTTTCTATGCGCAATATCGTGGAGAGCGAGCGAGGTCTTCTAGGGGGTCTGCTTTATCCTATTATTTTCTATAAATCCGCTCGGAATATCGTATACGTCGATAACAATATTGACGCTGACGTTGACGGGGTCCTCCAGCTCGCAAGATCCTATCGCCGAAAGTATAGCGAGAGAATCAATCTCTATGGCCCCCTCGCGCTCTTCGCGCGTCACTCACACTCTCAATAGATATCGGACCTAATGAAAAATTACACCGCGGGAGCGGTGGCCTTCATATTTCAAAATTATCATCACAGAGAGCTTTCTATCAATATATCGTTAAATCGAGACCTATACATAGCCGCAATAGAGCCATTCATCTCTATAGTTACGCTATCCCATTACCAGCCCTTAAACGTACTGTCAGGCCGAAAAACGAATGAGCCGTCGCTCGCGGCTTTAATAACAACAAAACCGCGAACAAAGAAGCCCCGAGAGCGTCCTTCACGCGCCGAGTCGCGAAATAGCGTCGCGCATCCGAGGCAATTTCTTCTCTCTCTCTCTCTCTCTCTCTCTCTCTCTCTCTCTCTCTCAGCACTATACAGCACATCAGGAATGAAAACGCATCGCTATCCCTTTATTCCAGTCAGCTGCGGAACTAGAGCGCGCGTCCTTTTTCACTGTCTCGCCGAGTAGACTTGCTCTCATTCGCTCACGAGTGTGTGACATTTCCACAGACGAGGCAGGTGTTCATCGGACTGTGCCTGCCGAGCACGTGCGATCAGTCGTCCGTCAAGTCAATGCTAAGAGCCTGCGCCGACAGGGTCGAGCGCCAGGGCAACGGCACACATCGATCCGAGGGTCCGAAGATTCACATAGTCCAAGTCAGGCGGGTTCCCTCCGACGACTACTCGCCATGGAGCGACCCCAAGTTCTACGCCCTCGCGTGAGTATTACATTACATTATCTCTCATCCCGAATCGACTCCGTACTCCCACGCACGCGTCATCTCGCGTCATCTCGTCCGTCTTACGGCCTCGGATAGGTGATTTACCTACATTTGCCCTTCTGATTGAGACGAGCCAAAGACGCAACTGGTGTCTCTTGGGATACTCGCAAGGATTTCACTTCTCCGCTCCGCGAGAACTTGAGGACGTATACGGCATTGTGTACGCACGCCTTGACGACAGAGAATGTAATCTTATTTTTGAAAAACAACCACACGGGGCAATTTGCGATCGCGCGCGCTAGAATTTTTTATCGCACACGCGGCGCGCGAAAAAGAGAGGGCAATTTCCTTGGTAGATGATGAAAACTGAAGGATTTTTATGACGAAAGTCAGGCTGCAAGTGTGTCTCGGCTAATGGGCTAACCAATTTTAGATGACTGCTTGAATTCGAGCGTAATTACTCCCGGCGATCGTTAGAGAGAGGGAGAGAGAGAGAGAGAGAGAGAGAGAGAGAGAGAGAGAGAGAGAGAGAGAGAGAGAGAGAGCGTGAACATGCTGTTTTTTATTTTGCAACTCTTTGAATAATTGGGGGAAGTGTGTGTTTTCGAGCCTCGTCGCCGCGAGGTGTGATAATTTTTCCCTGGCAAAATGGGAAAAAAACCCAATTCAAACCGCCGAGATATTTCCATAAGTCCTTCTAGACTCGGCCGAGAGGAAAACTCGTTATTGCGGATACGGGCGCGCAGATGTGCGAGAAGTCGTACAAACGGCACATATCGACGCAGTGGTGCCGGCGCAGAAGGGGCTATTAGTGCAGCAGCGGTGCGATTGTCCGATCGCGTAACAGGTCTCATGAAAATTCCAAAGTCGATCTTCACGTAATATTCGAGTATCGAATTTACGGAAGCGAAACTTTCTTTTCGCATGCGCGCACACTTACGCAACGATTGCAGCTGCCGCTGCAGACGCGATTTTTCCCGGCGCACTTGCATGCGTATGTGTTCGTGTTTTCTGCGTATGCGTCTGATTGGAGGCTGCCGCTGTCGTCGCTTTATTAGAGAGTCGTAACGCGCTTGAACCAGACGTCGATGTGTGTATAGGAAATTCTCTAATGTTTAATTTTGTGAGATTTACGGTAGCGACGGCCTTTTTTCGAGCCCGATGTTAATTAGCGAAAGTTGTATGTAGCGTAGGTAAACATTCGCGCCGATTCTCGACGGATTCATTAGGCTCGCGCGGGAAAGCGGATGCTGAGAATTCCGACGAATTCATTTCGTATAGAATTATAGCACGTTCGGCAAATTGCCGTGTACAGGGCTGATTGGATCCTACGGTAATTTTCTTTCGAGCTGTCAAAACACTCGAGATTCGCTGAAATATTCAAATCCGATGAAAAAATACTACCCGTCATATCAAGCTTATCCCAGTAAAATAAAACACCCTCTTCCTATCCCGACGGCCCAAATCCGCAGCAGTCCGAAAGGAGACAAATGCACGTCCCACTATCATCAGCAAACACAGGAATCTACTTAGTTCCCGCACTATAACCAAATAGCTCCGCCGCGTACCGTACAGCGCCGAGAAGAAAAACAAAAAAAGGAAGCCAGTCCGCGAGCGCTAGAGCTATTACATAGCTGCCCCGCTGCTGCACTCTCTTCATGGAAAAGCTCTCGCCTATAGCGGCGTTTACGCGCGAAAAAGGTTAATAGCTGCGCCGCGCTACCACAGGCATCTCGATTAGATGGCTCCAACGAATTTTACGTAGGCGTATGGGTACGCGCAAGGCTTTTAGAGCCGAACGGCCGCCGATCGCATTTTACTCGTACAATCCGAACGCGCGCACTCGTAACACTTTCCGTACGTATGTGTACACTTTCTTTCGAACGGTATTATAACACTTGGGGAGGGGCTGATTTTTTTGCGATCGCGCTTGCGAGATTCCGTGATCGTAATTATTCTCTAATCATTCGCTCTGCGCAGCAATACACGTCGCGCAACAACGAAGTAGGTTCTCGGACCAATTTTTTTTTCGAGGGAGCCGAGAGACTCGCGCAATGAATCATTGCGGCTCTTGAATAATAAAACGGCCCATCCGCAGCGGTCTTTCTCTCTCTCTCTCTCTCTCTCTCTATCCCGCAATTGCGCAAAGGCTACATTTCTGCGTTGCACCGAGTTTGGCGCATCTCTCCGGCGTGTATGTGTAATAAATAATTGCGGTCGGACGCGTCGTCGCGAATCTCTTGCAGTGGAAAACTTTCGAGCGAGAGTTGCAGCTTTGTGCAATCGCTCGGAAAAACTTCGCAACTAGTATCGAATCGAACGCAGGCCGTTGGCCTCTGCTGATAAATTAATTCAAAGCGCGAGCGACGATGAGTATTTTCCGACTCGATCGCCTTGATACGGATAGCCTATAGCGTCTCTCGCAACTGGCTAAAGTTTCTTCTTACACCGACTATACGTACACACTGTGTGTTACCCAACTTTTAATCGACTTCGCCCTACAGCCAAGAAAAAACGGCGCATAACTCGAGAGAGAGCTTCTTATGCGTTTACGAGCTCATCGAGCGACATCGTGTGTAACACCTATATGTAACACATGCACACGACGAGCGATCGCTTACGTCCGATAAATCGGGATTTACAGCCTCGGAATTTCGGGGCAACGATCGTCGAACAACTATACAGTTCGCGAGCAATAACTGCAGCGCGCGTTTACGGGTAATTAATGCCCGCCCCGAGGATTTGCTGAGCCGAGGCTTCAAGGCAAGTTACAATCTAGCCGGCCTGGATTTGCCCCACCGGCTCACTGAAAGTTCTCCCGCTCTCTATAGAGTTCGCGAGCGAGTAAAAAGGGGCCCCGGTGTATATGCGGCTTTTTTGTTGCTGTGTGTGCGCGCGCGGTGCGTTCGTCGAAATAAAGGAGCTTTTGCCGCGGAAAGTTGCGAGGGTTATTCTGGAAAACTTGCTTTTTGTATAAAGTCGGCAGCAGCCGAGTGCGTTTTATTATATCCCTGCAGTTTATTATACGCGTTTGCTCGCGCTTGGTTTGGCTAATTAGTTTTTTACGAGCCGTGTGTGTACTCGCGAGAGCGGTATACAGCTGTCGAGAATGTAGAGAGGCTTGTTAATTTATTGCACAGAGTGTCAACCGTCGGTGGGGGATTAAGCAATCAACGAGAAACTGGTTCTTCTGGAGGGGCTCAATCAGCGATGTGTATGTAGAGCTGGAAGTTATTCTAGGTGTACGATATTATAACGAATTTGATCCGTACTTAGGAACGAAATTGTCGGAAACCCCGGCGAACACATCCGACATTTCAGATTATTATTCAATTCACATCCGCGCGGAAAGCTCATTAACTCTTCTCCTCTACAATTTCAGCTGATGCTTGCACACACTTTCCATCAAGAGGTCGAGCACTTCTCTCTCTTGGCTCATCGGTCGCTGATAATTAAGACAGCGCGGCGTCGCAATTATCGCCTCGACTCTCGTCATCCAGCACACACACGCACGCACACGTGCACACAGTTCTCGAGTCATTGAACCGCGAACCAATAATCACCCGCCGCAGCCAGCTGATAGGTATAGGATCTCTCGCCGAGAAATTAGATACATATACTCGCGGCTATGATTTATACGGGAGATTCAACGCTTCCATGTAGCTAGTGGAGCGCGAGATAGTAGTCGGTCCGTTTTCCAGCGCAGGACGACGCGCGAAGATGAATCTCGCGTGATAAACAGTCCTCTTTACGAGGAGACGCCGCCGTTCTCGCCTACAAGATTTACCATCCGGCCAAGTTTCTCGGCGCGAGCATTGTTCAGGCGATTCGCTGCTGCACTTTGCCGTAGTGGCTTCTACCGATCGATTCTAGAAAGTCGACACGGAATCTAGCTTTGCGCGAGCGAAATTTTTATCGCTCCTTTTTCGAGCTGCTCGCTACTGTTTTGTTGTTGGGGGCCACTTGAAAAGAGCTGAAGTCTCGCCAGGCGTGTTATTGGGATAGTTTTATCGGCCGGAGTTTGTATGACTCGCGCCCCGCACCCGACTCAAAGTGGATCCGCCTCGCGAGTTTATTTCTATAGAGAAGAGGGCGACCTGATTATCGGCTCTCTTTCTGCGCGTGTGTATATGTTCGCACAGCCGGTGGTGGTTATTCGCGCGCCCTATTTCGTAAGGTAGAGAAAGAGAGAAAAAGTTGTTTGAACGAGTATCGACGAGGCGGAGCTAATAAAATTGCCGACCAAGTTTCGAGTGTGATCGGCGTATGATACATTCGGTAATTCAAAAGCAATTTTTCGGTGCACCGAACTCCAAGCTGATTCGATTCATTATTATTCATACTGTGGCGCACTTCATAATTTTCATTGGGATTTACGTCCATCAACGAGCCGTATGATAAAATAAAATCCGCGCAAAAGATTCGACAATTGGATTCCCAGCAGCTCTCGTATATATTTATATTGCCGTTTAATTTCGCATGAGCCCGCGAGCTCGGCGAATTTAACGAGCCTTTTTCCGATACTTGATTATTACCGTCGGCCGCGCGGCGCGGCGATGGGCTTTCGTATATGCAGGGGGTCGTAAATCATTGTTACGATGCTCGCGCGGCAATTAGATAACTCTTACACCAGATTGTATGTTATTTTACGTAAGCTTCGGCATAATATAGTCCGTTTTTCAGCGGATACTCTCGCGCGCTGCTCCGCGAAGATATCGTTATTGAAACTCGCCGCGGTCGTTGTTGATGTACAGGGGATATGTGCGCATGGTAATTGAACGTAACCCCTGGTGCTAGCCTGTTTATTATTTTCAATGACTCCTGAGAACGAGCTTTATGGTTAATAAATTGTTCGAGTATGCAAAATTGCGTATCGACGCGCAAAAACGCTGAATACGGCGGGCTGAACATAGCCGTCTGTTACTACTCGAAGCGTTATTGGCTTCTGCGCTCGCTGTGTCATCAATGGCGAAATTACATGCAAACGACCGCTTTTATTTTCCATGCACTTTGTTTATACGTTGAATGTAAAATTTAATAATTATCTTTCACCACCGCTGGATACACGCAACCTCTTTCAATTAAACCAATAACTCCCGCGAGTAATACGTAACATGCTGTATATGTATCGGGGGAATTCCCTCGTTTAAATCTGCAGACTCAGCGCGCGACAATAATCGAACTTCCCGCGCAAAAAGCACCTCGAAACTTGATGAATCACGTCTCACAGCCTCGCGCGCGAGATCCTCCTTCTCTCAAAGCAGTTGCCGGGTAACCGAACCTCTGTCGCGCGCAAACTCGATACTCCGCTGCAACGCACCTTCGGATTATATCTGCATATGCATAGGCGGACACGTGCGCTCGGCTGGTCATAAGCGTCCGAATATTACGCAAGCCCGCATATAGAAAGCCTCGGAGCAGGCTGCACCGGCTCGTGAAAGTGCAGCGTATCAAGTGCATTCCGTACGAGACACGCATACGCGCTACGTAGATATATAATGCCGGCCGAAACGCTGGCCGCTATTGTGCCGGTTCTCGCGGTGGCGACCTGACAATTAATTACGCGCTATAAGGGTAACGAGCCCGCGTGTAGCGCGTCAATTTTCCGAGATTTTGCAAGGCGGTGCTATCTGACGGTGTGCATCTCGACGGAGGTTGCAATGTTATTTGGTGCAGCGTGCTCGAAAGAATATTTCATAGAAAGGTTTCTCCTGTTTTGGTTGCATCGTTACAAATTGTAATTCAAGAGCGAGCATCCGAGAATAGTGTAGATTCACGTGTTGGTCCATTTGTGGACAAATACAAGGGTCGCATAAAGTCTCCAAGTTGCAGCGAACTCGGAGAGAGGAGTAAAACACTTCCGTCAGTCTGCATAAAATTGCAAGTTTGTAGCTCAGAGTTACAAGTCCACTTGATTACAGTATCAAAAGTTTCTCAGGGAAAACAACGCTCGTACACGCAGTCCTATGTATATGCACGGGTCAACATACCCGTCAGAACTCTGTCCATTTGGTCGCTCTCCAAGCGCGCTGCACTTTATCGTTCTTTATCGTAGCCTCTCGCTTTCATGGCCAAATTAAATTCGCCGAAAGCTCCGCATATAGATTCGGGAACGAAAGGCTATAAGCTCGAAGAAATTGACGTACGGGCTCCCATCCTCTAATATCACAGCAAAGCTCGAATAAAAAATACCACCATTTGTCAGAGCGTCTATTACTTAATTGCTTATAAGAAAAGAGCTCACCGGCAGGCGAGCGCAAAAAGCCACGAAGAAAAGTCCAATTAAAGCCGCGCCGCACTACTGCTGTTGCTGCGGCTCCGCGAATTTCATACGAAAAACTTTGCCTCGCCGCTGTCTGCAATTTCCGACAAATCACCCAAACTTTTTCCTCCGCCATAGCCCATCGCACGCGGCTGTATACCCCCGCGCCCGCGCGCTATATATATATATATATATATAAGTAACAGATTTACAGTACGTTCGACTCCTCCCTTATCTCATTCTCTCACGATCACTCTCACTTTCGGCCATTATCCTTCGGCCCTGATGGTCTCGCGGGTGTAGCCATGTGCGCCGATACCTATATACGTATATGTATATAACGTATACCTTCGACCCTAGTATAACACAGGGACACTGCAGGGTAGAGAACGGGTCACTGGCTGCTCTCTGATGGCTCACGCTTTGCTGCTCGATTTGTCCACTTATCGATCGTTGCACGAGCCGTGTGCTCCTCTGATGTAGTTCGGACTCGTGCGGTCGAGATTTCGCAGTTATCGTTTGCCAGAAAGAGAGGGTGAACTAAGGCCCGTCTTATAGCTCAGAATCAGGATAACGGCGCTCTCGAGTCGAGGGCTATACTTTTTCCCGTAATGCCACAACTGCGAAACACTTGGCCGTGTAACGCCGGCGTTTACACGATGAATGGCGTCGCGGATAGAATCACGTTAAGCGTATAGCTGCAAGACGTGGTTTACACATCTGCGCTCTCTCGAAGTTAATTGTTATTGATGAAGACATAACTGCCGCGGCGCATTACCGCGGAAATGAAATTGCGACGCAGCTTGCATATACGCTTATTTGATGTAACTGCCCCTCCACTTTATCGCCCGTCGTATTTTATTTTTATAGCGCTTCGGCACTCTCTCGTTAGTTTCGTCCTCCGCGGAATGCTAATAGAAACTATTCGTCAGGCTAATCGAGCCGCTGACCTCCGCCGAATTGAATTAAGGCTCCAGTTAATTTTATCGCCCCCTATTTGCCGTAGAACTTCTTGCTCTCGCCGCGCGCTCGTAAAAAATAATCTGCGAAAAATCTCAATAACGTGATCTTTTTTAATTCTCCCCTCGCATCCTGATCTCCATGGAAAAATTGCGCTCTTTAACAAGGAATCGAATAGCTCAGCCAAATAGCTTGATAGCTTGGCTTATTATACGACGGATGGGATAATAAAGTTAAACGACAAAGAGAAGCGCGGAAACGGATTGACTGGAAACGATGGACGTTGAGGGATCGAACGAAATCGTAAGGTTATGCGCCGTATAGATTTCGCGCGCTTCTTCATCTCGCTATAGTAGCATGGCTTATACTCTTGGGGGGATTGAAAGCGTATTCCGGAACGATGTGTGTACGTATGTTTCGGGATTATACATCACGCTCTAGCGTATAAATAAAAGTTTTATGTGGAACCTCTTCGAAAGAAAGATGTATTGCTAATGCGCTGAACTTAAGCTTTTTCTTCTCTCTCCATACACAGTCGTTCTGTATACGCGAGAGAAGAAAAATTCTCGACGATTCCTCACAGCTGTCTATTTAAGAATATTTATGGTCCGCGTCGATTGGATATAAATGCTCGTATACGTACGGAGTCTCGATCGTAAATAAATTCACGGCGAATTGTAATGTGTAACGAGATCGGATTTATTGTTAAAGCTTATATCATGGGGTATACTCATTCGCGATGCGTATTTATCATGAGTCAGACAGAAGTGACCGTATAAGTTTCCGCTATGCACTTATTGTATAGAACGGTTTCGTTATTTATGTACATATCGCATATCAATGGGCGGATCATTTGTTATGCTGTCGATATTATATTGTATCGAGTGACATTGTTTTTTCCAGGCATGACGTGCGCAGAATTATACGCTTTTCAGAAGCGTCATCGTATCGATGATCGCGCTACGGAGATGCCCGACAAGACGCACATCTCCTTTCTCATATTCAAATGCCTGCATCTATGAAACGTTCGCGCAGATTTATACGTCCCAATTTTCGCCTATTCAACTGCAAGAATCAACAATGGATCGAAAAATCTCGCGCATCCATACTATAGTACAAGTCTAGTTTATACACATGCGCAATCGAACATCGCTCGCTCATTCAATATTTCAGCCCGACTGCGAATCGCGCCGTGATATCACTCTCTCTCTCTCTCTCTCTCTCTCTCTCTCTCTCTCTCTCTCTCTCTCTCTCTCTCTCTCTCTCTCTCTCTCCCTCTCTCTACGTCTGGTGAATAAATCGCTAAAGAGCCGAAGCGGGATATACCAGTGCGCTGCAGATATAGCCATAACACAAGCGCGTCACTGAATAATCAAATGTGTTTGTTATCGTGACGCTGCAATATATATATATACCTTAGCTTTTCCGTCCGTCCGTTCGTTCGCGGATAAGCCAGACGATCCCGCCATGTGTGTGTGCGAAGCTCGCGAGAGTGAGCTTATCCCTCGATAATCCGGTTGCGTGTCCTGCATCGCTTTTCCCGTGAGAGGGAAGTCGTGACTGTATACGCTCGGTCTAATTGAAGACGAGTGCTCTGATGAAAAAAGCCTTTTTTCCGGCATTAGACACTCAGCTCTCCCTCTGTGCGTTTATGTATATAAATTGGATCGATGTAGCCAAAGAAATTATAGCCTTTAGCCGCGCCTCTGTTCCGTCCTGCATTTTTAAAAGCTAGTGATAAGGAGCAGTATACCTGCAGTAGGGCCTCCGGGAAACAGGAGCAATTTTTTTCGCTGTACGCCGTAGCGCTCTCCATTGTGTTTGGAATTTCCGCGTGAAATGTATGATGCGAAATGTTTTTTTCCTTTTTCGTAATTTATCGCGGCGTTTTCAGGGCGAGAGACGCGCGTTGTTACGCGTAATATAACTTACAATTAGAAGGGAAGTATGAATCACATTTGGTTGACGGGTTAAATTAGATTAAAAAAGTGAAATATGGCCTGCTAGGATAGGGTGTATCATTAAACGAACACGCGCCACACGTATACAATTATTTAATAATTAGCTTTCTTTTGTTTCCGAATACCGAGCAGTTGCATAATTCACCAATTGCGGCGATCGAACATCGCACGCCGTGCCTGGAATACTCACGTAACGTTCCAATTAATTTTTAACAAAGAGGCCATTGTTTTTGATTAATAATTCGTGAAGAAGCAGTAAATTCTCGCGCCGCTGAAAGCGCGTATGAATATAAATTCATTTTTTTACGTAATACAGCAGAGAACTGCAATGTCCGAGAAAAGTAAAACTTTAAGCCACGAGATCCGAGCGCTAAAATCGAGGTATAAATTTCCAATATAAATGTTAAACCCTCACGAATCAAAGAAGCACACGAAATCCCATCTCTAGGAAATTTCAATCATGCAGCACTTACACACAGAGCGGAATCCTATTCCCCCTCCGCAGAACTAGCGATTGAAATTCCGGTTGCCAACGGCGTCGTATTTCTCGTCGGAGTGACACATCCTCCCTTTCTCGCAAAACACCTGCGGTTGATACAAATAAACAAACAAAATTCACCGCGTGCAGTCGACAAACGTTAAGTTGACTACATAGTGCAGGCACGTTCTACACGATAGCTAATTAAAATTTCTCATTTCAATCTACCAGGGGGATAAGCTGCTTGACGTTCGTCCTGATGGTCTGCGCGACGATCTACGAGTACCGCAGCGGAGCCTTCAAGTCCAGCACGTGGACTACGTCGCCGGACGTCGAGTCACTTAGCGCCTCGAACAACAATGAGCGTCGAGCTGAGTACGCCGACAAGAACCTAGCTACAGAGGAGCAGCAGCGCATCAGCGTGATACCGGACAATGACAAGGAGCTCATCGAGAAGATCGAGAAGGGCACGAAGCTCACGGCTGCTGTGACCCCGCTGAGAAAGGAGGACAAGCCCAGGAAGGAAAAAGGTTGGTGCACTTGACGCGTCCTTTCTCTCTCTCAGTTTTCTTGTACTGTCGATTCCGCGGAAAAAAGAATCGACGCCTGCGGCAGGGCGTATACGTGTATACTCTGACTGACGCTTTGCTTTCTCTCGATGTTACAGGCATTCTGTTGAGCTGCCTGCTGGCCTTCAGCCCGATCGCCAATGGCAGCAAGATCGTAAGCACCGAACCTGCGACCAAGAGCAGCCTGACCTGTTTGCATGGACTGCGAGTGCTGTCGCTCGGATGGGTCGTCATGGTGCACACCTACCTCCAGGTCTTCTCGATCGCCGGTATGTACGCGTCTCGAGGCTGCGCGGATAAACAAATCGAGTCCTTGAATCGCTTTTGTTGTAAATGGTGTTTTAGACGTACACTCGTAAAAGTAGGTCTCGCTATACGCCACCGGTCGAAATTACGCGATCCTCGTAAAAAATATAGTGTTCTCTGGCTGGAAATCACCCGGCGAAGTACGAAAAAAAAAACACACGAGCTGGCGAACTTGGCTTCTCGTAATTGAACCATTTTCAACGGAGTTACAGCTTCGAAAACAAGGTCTTAAAATACCTCCTTTCACAAAGACTGTTTACATATTTGAATGAAACTTTCGGCGAACTTTCCTTTGGCACTTGTTTTACAATTCGCAAAACTTTTTATCTTATCAAACCGTAAAGATTGTTATTTTTTTCTAGTTCGAGAAAAAATTTTCATTTAACGACGCTCGAATCAGAATTTTACATCACGCCTATACCCTTGTTCCTTCACGCAAAGGTCGAAATATTCGAGACAGGTGGTGCGCGCGTATATATGTAAGACCTGTTTGCGATTCAGCAAACCGGCGCCGGGGCTTTATAGCTCCTTGGCGGTGCACTGCTAGATTTTACTGCTCAATAACCGCGGAATAAAGCGGCCTGCTCGCGAAAAAAATCACGCGCATTCCTCCGCGTGTTTCGACCTTTGCAATTTCCGTAAGCGCGGGTGTCCTTTACCGCGCACAGCTGACCCCGTAGACGGTAGCATATGTGCACTGCCGTATGCGCTCGTGTGTATGTGTACGCGAACTTTCACTGATAACTCGCCAATGACGCCGCCTTTCTCTTTTCTGCCGCATGTGTGCACCTTGCAGAGAACAAGATCTTGCGTACTGTCACCGAGAGGAACTTTATGTTCCAGACGATCAGCAACGCCACCTTCTCCGTCGACACGTTCTTCTTTATCAGGTACGGTATATGTGCTTCACTAGGGTATGTATAAAGCGTCGAATTATTGTGCAATTACGGGAGTCGAGGCAAATGTGTTCCATTGTTGATGATCGCGCTCAATCGCACTCAAATCCACCTTTATTAAGCAACTTGCGAAAGAGTTATCGGACTTTTGTTGTCTCCTGTTTGGCAACGCTGCGCGTTTATTCAGACATGATGCTCACTCGCACACCTCAAAATGTGCCCACGCATTGCGCGCTCAAGATGACGCTAATTTATCGCAATAAAAAGCACGATAAAGCAAAACTTGAGAATGGAGATAACGCTCTTAACGGTAGCATTAGCCTTGTTTCTGCGAACTATTGCGTGAAATCCAGCTCTGCGATTCACTGCGGGAACAATGCGCGTGCAGACATATTAGACGACTGAACTATGTGCACACGCGATAATTAAGTTCTCGCCGAAAACTTTGCCGCTTGTGCAGCGATCGATTGTACTCATGGCACGCGCTGTGTGTTTAGATTCGCATAGGAGGAAGCAGATCTGTATGTGTGTGTATATTATGCAAAAGTTGTTTTCCAGAAAAAGACCAAACAAAGTTTTACTATCGGTTATAGAACCGGCGACTAACGAGGAAAGTAAACGTTCGATAGTGCATTTAATTGCACTTTTATAAGCTCGCGCGCGCGTATATGCCTGAATTTATTGAGCAAGTTTTTCTGGTTGTAATTCAAGTGATTTTTAAGGTTCGACGATGATGTAATTAATCGCAACGGAGTGAGTACAATCGCACCTGTTGAGGATGTTACTTGAATTTCATCAGTTTATTAAAATGCTGTCGCGTAAGATTCTCAAGGAGAAAATTTTACAGCGATAAAGCAGCGAAAGAATTTAATTTTAAAGTTTATATCATTTCATCGTCGCTACGGCGGCACTTTCAAACATGCAGTTACATAGTTATTCCCATTAGGCTAACTCCCGTCTCGATTATATATAATTATAACACATGCAGGCATGCTTCCCCTTAAGGGTAGACAGAGAGAGTAGCTCGGCAGCAAATTGCGAATTATCCGTATCGATCGTAAATTATCGCCAAATGATTGCTGGCCTGTATAATTAAATATTCGAAGTTCCCGTGGTGACTCCCAAAGGATTTCGCGCGCTCGATAATCACAAGAGAGAGATCGAACTTCCCTTTTGATTCTAATAATTTTCCACTCGCTTTCAGTGGCTTGCTGGTGACCATACTGTTCTATCGGTCGATGGGAGGAAGCTCGCCGAGCGATAAGGGCAACTTCGTCAGGGCGAGCACGAACAAGTTCGCTATCATGATTCTCTACAGATTCGTTCGGTAAGTTGTTGCGAACTGCAAGACAGAGAGGAAGAGAGAGAGAGGGAGAGAGAGAGAGGGGGCCGCTCACCCGCGGCTGCAAACTGCTCTCGAACGAGAGATAATGAAAGATGCCTGTGAGATATGTCGAGAACGCATGCGGTGAATGCTCATGTGTTGTGTATATCTGAGTTGTAAGGAATATGTTTTGCACGTTCAAAGGCTGACGCCGTCGTACCTGTTCGTCCTGGGGATCAACGTAATAGCCATGAAGTACGCCATGTCTGTGACTGTCTTCTCACCCCAGATCATCGATCACAACACGTGCGAGCAATTCTGGTGGAGAAATGCCCTCTACGTGAATTCTCTCTATCCTCGCACCGAAATGGTAATATCTCGCTTTGCATACGTACAACCCTTTTCTTACGTCGCTGCTTTTTACGCCACGCATGAAGATCGTATACCTCGAGCAAAAATATCGTCGCTGATGAAATCAAATGGATTTTTTTATAGAGTAGCTCCGACGTGATCGGAGTACATACACTATCGACGCCGCCTTTTTTAGTCCAACTTTTATTACCTAAAACTGTATCAATAGCAGCCGCTGCGTTTCGTAAGGGCACCGCCATGAAAATTACTTCCGACACGATATTTTTTCGCATACCTCTCGACGCAAGCCCATCCATAATCGTTCGCGATATACTTTCACTTTTCAACCGGCGAACTTTCGGACCCACCGCGAGACATGTACACTTCTCTCGTATCTATCAATGTAATCCATTAATCTCGTCGTCCGCTACTCTTGTAATCCCGCATTTCTTTCGTTCGACGCGACACCGAAAAAGGAAAAAGAAGATTAGCAGCGCTGCGGGCTAGTAGCTGCTAAGTCGCGGAGGATTCGTTGGATGAGCGGATATAAAAAAAAAGAGGAATAAGGGAGAGAGAGCTAACTCCATCATCGTCCTGCGGTGGTAAGCCCTCTATTACGCGAGCGAGTGATGTACCTCCGGGCTGTGTCTTCTTCGATTTTCCGTAATAAATGCTCGCCGGGGTCTTTGCTTTATGCCGTGACGGCATTTTTTTCATATCGCGGAAAGAGCTTACTTACTTCGAGTCTGAACTTGCTCTCGCGAGATGAATTGAGCGTCGAATGAAACTTGACGCGGCGTCTGAGCGAAAATTAATCGTTTGAAGCGGTTTTCAATTGCTCGAGATAGCGATCGCGAGTATAACGAACGCGAACTTCAATTAACCGCGCAATCGCAAATGTATATACAATCTCGCGACAGCATCAGCCTTGCGCACAAAAAGGGCTCCCAGCCCTTCAGAGCCGAAAATTAATAGACAACATTTATTCCCGTGTATACCCTCTGACTTATCGGGTCTGTATACTCAGCCGCAGAATACACAAGCCATAACTCACACCGCAGCATCAGCGAATCGGTAGTAACTTAGATAAGCGTGGCTCGATAACCAAATTTGCCGTGTGGCTCAAAACTTTAATCACTCTCTCACTCCCTGGCTGCTTTTAGTGCATGCTGTGGAGCTGGTACATGGCCAACGACATGCAGTTCTACGTCCTCGGCATCTTCCTGCTGTTGCTCTCGGTGCGCTATTTCCGCGCGGTCGCCGCTACGATACTGCTGCTGATGGTCTCTTCATGGTTCACCACCTTCTCCATCGCTTACAGCAACGATTACATAGCCAGGTAAGCAAACGCACTGAACACTGCCGTCGATTCGCGTAAACGGCGGTACGGGTGACATAATTTCGTACAAGTACTCACACACGCACTTTAATTCTTTTATGCAATGCTCTCTCCGGCAAACGCTTTGAACGGTTATCTAATGCGCATCGCTGCCGCCGTCTCTCCTGCACTTCTCTCTGCATTGCGAAATGATCGCGGCGAGAGCGAGCGAGAGATGTGGCGTTACTCGAATTTATCGGCGTATTAAAGTGTAGCTCACTTTTGGCCGAGCGCGTTCAATTCAATTACCCGAGTTATTACGCTGTATCGCATTACGATAATGGCGAGGAAGAGAGCGCGCTCGCGCGCGGAAAATTCATCACGACGCGCGGCTCGCTTTAATATAACGTTTCATTTAATCAGCGGTTTACGCTGCGTGGGAGAGATTGTGAAATATTATTATGTGTGTCGCTTATTAAAAAAAAGTGATTCCGGTACTAGGAACGAGAGATATCGCAGCGAACGTACGAGTGTACCGCGTTTCCGCGAAGAAGCGACCGAGTAATTGCGACTCGCTCCGTCGATGATTCGATTTTCGTATAGGTATTTGAAAATCAATCTCTCGTGCAAGGTATGCGAGTCGCGAACGTGCTTTTTTCCCTTACTCCGAGGGGGAATAGCTCTCTATTTTCATAACTTGTTTAAAAATTTTTCCTCACTCGGAGAATAGATTCGCTCGGTAAACCAAAGCACGTTCGCGCTGGGGGAGAAAAATTGATAGAACCGCACGCACATGCTTCGAAAGCCAATAAAAATCAGGTTCCGAATTTCCTCTCTGAGAAAGTAACGATTTATAATTCTCGAAGAGCGAAGAAAATTCGACTTTAATAATCGGGGTTGGCTTCTGTTCGCAGGATCCAGGAACCTTTCGCGCTGTTCGACGAGCTGTACGACAAACCCTGGCTGAGAGCCGGACCGTATTTCATCGGTACGATGACCGGCTATCTTCTCTTCAAAACCAACTGCAACATCAAGATTCCTATGGTAAGTACCGACCTGTCGCTACACGCCTTCTTTTCCATCTTTGTGCCCGCCCTTCGATAGCGCTTTTAACGATGAATTATCCTTTCGCCGCCACGGCGAGAGCTGTCCAAGGTGAAAATGGACCTTTAGAGTTTAATGCGCAGATTATATTTTTACTGGCTGCTTGCGGGTATACTGCGAGGAGCTTCGCTTATTTCCCGCTGAATCATGCTTTTGCTCAGAACGTATGCGAGCGTGGCTGTCATATAACATGTGGGTGGTTTTCACTTTTTTTTAAACGAGCGATGATTTCTTTTTTGTTCTTGTTTGTATGTGAAATTGATGCTACGTAGGCGGAATATCGAGAAAACCCTCATATTATTTAATTTTTAATATTGAAAATGTTACGATTTCCGGTTGAATTGAAAACGCGCCGTGCGCGTGGGATTTCATCGCTCGTCTGTTTCTGTTGTGAGGTGTATAACAAAACCATTTTTTAATTAAACATTTTTTACGTCTGAATTTTGTTTTTAAATTATTTGGCAAAATGAGGAAATTTCGTGAAGCACAAGCATTGCCGGAAATTTCCACTTCTAAAGTTATCATCGGTGCTGCGCGAGCAGCATGTGCACAATATTATAATGCGATTCGTGATGTATTGCATTACGTACTCCATTTTCGAGCACGAAACCAAATACCAATTACTTTACCCGAATTTTAATCCCGTGCGATAGTCAGCTCTAATGCACGCTAACCCGAAATTCCGGACGGGAGCCGGCGGGAATTTCGCTGAAAATGTTATTACAAAGTGCACCTACCTAGTGACTAACAAAGCAGCACCGCCAATTAAAACTAAAAACCGCACCATGAAATGAAGCACGACTAACGCTTAAAAGTAAGTCCTGTACGCACTAACTCTCCATCTTCTCGCGTCCCTCGACAAAAAGCACAGAGCTCACTCTCTCTCTCTCTCTCTGTGCATTACCTTGCAGTTCTTCCGGGTGATCGGATGGATATGCTCGTCGCTGATAATGTGCTCGCTGGTTTACGGCCTCTACCCGGAGAACCTGAGCGTGACCGTGAGCTCAGTGTACGCCAGCCTTGGGCACACTGCCTGGGCCATAGCCGTGAGTTTTATTGTGATCCAGTGCTGCACCGGGGCCGCGCCCCTCATCGACAAGCTACTCTCCCTCAGGATAATCTACCCCCTGTCGAGGCTCACCTACTGCGCCTATCTCGTCCACCCGATGATCATGATGTTCACCTCGACGCAGATGGACGGACCGCTACATCTTCACAATGGCATCGTGGTGAGTAGGCATTGACGCGCTCGATAGCGCGCGTAATTGTGTCTCTCTCTCTCTCTCTCTCTCTCTCTCTCTCTCTCTCTCTCTCTCTCTCTACGCGCGAGAGCAAGATTGAATGTTGTGGCGCGGTATTTTGATGTTTAGTCTGGTATATAAAAACTGCAGATATGATCTTTTGATGAAATTGCCGACGCGTTAATATTTCAGATTTTTAATTTCACGCTGATATCGCGCCCGTATGTATAAAAGATTACACATTTCAATTATGCGCTTTTTCTTTTCGAAAAATACATCGCGTGTATCTGACAGATGAATTGCGTTCGATCATGCGCTGACTTTTTGCAATTTGACTTTGAAAGAATGAAACGCGGAATCAACTTTGCCGAACCCCTTTGTTTCGTGCGTGCAACAAAGCAAATATGAAAAATGCTCTCTTATCATTGAAATATTGCAGAATATCGTACATTCTATCGCATATGTATTGCTGACTGCATTTCTGCTTTTTTCCAGCTCATTGTGTACTTCGGAAACTTCGTTGCCTCGTACCTAATGGCCTTCTGCATTTCTCTGGCCTTTGAGGCACCGGTTGTTAATCTACTTAAATTAGTACTATCGCCGAATAAGCGGGCGAGGTAAGGCGGATATAGGGCGAGCCTCCTCCCGAATTCCAGGAGAGATATTCCACGGAAGTTGGAACACGGAAATGTTTAGTAAGTGAACTCCTCCTTTTGAGAAAAAACTTTTTTAATCTTCGCGGCTCAATGCCCGCCACCAGGCCTTTATGTGCTATATCACGCAGCTGCTCTTTTGCTCTTTTCTTCCAGATGAACGATGCGCGCACTTCGTTACTTCATTACTCCGTCAGCCCTCAAGAGGATATAAGTATCGATTCGTTATCAGTTTATTTCACCCTGGAAATCCGAGGGAAACGAAGAAGAAAGAAACTTCGTTAGATTAACAAAAAAGAAGTGGAGAGAGAGAGGAAAAAATACACACAGAGGAGCGAGTGTTCGTTTAACTTCGGTCGCTTCTATTTTTCAGGGATTATTACAAACTCTCTGTACCTGCTCTCATACGTATAGGAGCTTTTAGGTTTGATAATCCGTGAAAAAAACTTTTCACTCGTCTGCACGCGTGCATCCGCGGATAAAGGAAGAATTCGAAAGCCAGCACACGGCGGATAGCGAAAAATTTTTCAGTGTGCGCTCCTCTTTTTTTATGCGAGAGCGCGCGCGTACGCGCCTGTACGCCGAATGGCGAAGCCTTGCGCCTCCAATCATTCCGGAAATGAAAGTATCGTTCGCATATCAAGTTTGAACGAATCGGCGACAGAAGTAAAAAACACCCACGCAAAAATAAACAAAGTACGAGAGCGATAACCATTTTTTTATAAATTAATATTGTATACACTGTGTATAAGTCTAGTAATATTATTGTACAATATAGCTGTAATTACTGTTTTGTTACTGTATCAATAAAGCTATTTTTTTAAGAAGATTCCGCGTTTCAGATTAAAAGAACGCGTATCTTCATATCCATTAGAATCTTCCAGCGGCGTGAATCATTACTTTATAAATTGAAAGTCGTCGTAGAATCCAGATTATCCTCGGATTGTTTCGTGATATATACAAAGTGATCAAATAACATGAAGTTGGGAGATTGCCTTTTTTGTACAATAGAATCCAAAGAACGAAACGCGTACAACTATAAACTCGTATTTCTCTCAAATCTCGATAGTCTGTAAAACGAAACCATCGCCCAATTTAGCGTCTATTGGTCAAGTTCTTTCCAAACAAAAAGCTATTTCTATTGCTGTTCGATACTATTTATCTTTAGCAGGCTATATTTTAGAATGTTTATACATATATTTATTTCATTTACAACATTGCTTATACCAGCGTCATTAAAATTTTAAACAGAATTTTGTCACTGGATTGTAACGTACAAACAATTCAATTCATTTTTCGACTTTCAAAACTCAATAAGACTTACCCGTAGCGTAAGTCGAAATAGAGAACCTTGCGACTTACGGGAATCGCGCATACGTGCGTTAGGAGCCCACTTTCGCGAAGAATGCCATGTAGTCGAGTTCAAGGAGCGCATTACGACTGGTGAGTCGAGAAGAGAGGATGTACATGCATAAAATATTCCGCTACTCGAGTGACTGCTCGCGAAGCTGCTTCGGTACAGCTTCTCGCGGTTGCGTTTGTCCTCGTGGGTGGATGGCGCCTGTAAAATTTATCGGCCTCGCCGAGCCCTTGATTGTTGATTTAGGAAGCTGCCTGCTGTATCGGGAGACCAAGTTTTTGCTCCGCCGCGACTGGAAGTACTCGCGTAAATCATATATCCGCTCGAGCGTGACGTTGAAAGTTCCACTTTGGCGAACTCTTTCAGAGATTTTTTTCCGGTTAAATAGCAATGTGGTGTGAGGCAGGTTGGCGTGTACTCCCTGCAATCAGATAATTAATAGAAGGGTTTCGTTTACTGTTTTTAAATAGATAACTTTTGAAAACTAAAAACGAGTAAGCATTAACAATTGATGATAAGACCTTTTTCGGGCATGCTACGCGAAATATCGTCAATTGAGACAGATTTATAGTAAGTTCGCATATTTTTAAGATTGGCGATACTCGAATCGAAGCCATAAATCCTCGTGGAGCAGTTATGATATTTCAGTCTGTACATATTTTATGCGAAACGTGAAGCGCCGGAGAAACTTCCATACATCGGATCAATGAGAATATGCGTTTACTCAGAATATCGTTTTTCAAAAAAAAGCTTATTCCCCGGGCACGACGAAAATTTCCCAAGAGAATAATTCTCCCAACGACGTGTAAACTTTCTCGTACACTCACTCGTTACAAATATAAACTTTTATGCTTATCTCACAGCCACTTGGATCTTTTCCAAAAATTTATATTCTTTCACGCGAGCCTTTCACGTATCAAATGGGTCAAAGGCCATTACTCAGAGCGCGAAAAAGCCGAGAAAAGAGACACACAAAAAAGTCTAAAATCACCAAGAAGACAAAAGTGACCCAATTTAATTAGAATTGAATTGCAAATTACCGAGCATTGCACTGCACTGCACTGCAGTAGAGAGAAAGACAAATCGCGATTTCGGCGAGGGAAAAAAAAAAACGTGCTCCGCAGTATGCCCGAGTAAATGTACACCCGCAGGGATGTAGAGTGTGTGCGAGAGAGTGGGAAAAAAAGCCGGCAAAAAAGAGTAAGGAAAGGGCATGAGACTTTTTAATCTGGTCGTCGGTTTTTCTCGCCCCGCGCGCTCGCCTTTATCTTTGTCTAGTGGGCAATCTCGCGACTGTGTCGGCGCGCACGCGGTCGCGGAAATTTCACAGAGGGCTGCGAGTGTGATTTCCCGCGCTACGGAACAAAAGACGTCGCGTCAGCGCCCCGCCGGCTTGATCTCTGCTACTGCTTTTTCTCGACTCTTTTTACCGCCGCACACAGTGCGAGAAAATAGACAAAATTCGAGCCACGCGTCATTTTTAATCGTAGAGCCATGATTCTTTTTTAAACTCTTTAAAAAAGCATCAAGTTTAAGATACAGGTATTATTGTATCACCTTCCCCTAAACCCATGCGACCCCTAGAAGCCACCCCTACCAAACCACAAGCAGTCTAACTCACCTATCCCAGGGAACAGCGAGTTAAATCGCTTTATTTTTTCTTAAAATAATTAAGCCACACACCATAAGCCAGCTAATAACCTAAATACCTACCCCTAACCCGCTTAACCCCTAGAAACCACCCCTACCAAACCACAAGCAATAAAACATGGTTTAAAAAAAAATCTTTATTCATGTCGATTTTTCACATTGAAATCATTTAAGATTTAATGTTTAGAGCGAAGAAATCGTGTCCTCGAGACTTAAACTTCAGTGTCACAGTTTAAATTTTGAAAAAAAAAGGTAAAAGCACATAAAATAGCGGCTAACACGGGAAAATCGTGAAAAATTTCCAGAATTTTTTACTTGAGAATGATAGACTTTAGAAAAAAATTTACTGAAGAAAAAGTTCTTAGATTAAATAAAAAAAAATACGTTGAAATTCTATCAGAATTTTTTGAAGATTTCTCGAATTTATTATATTATAGTATAATCTAATATAATTAAATCTATTGATTATATGAGTGTTTGATGGTTAAATGTTTATTTTTGAATTTATTAGATTATAGTATAATACATACAAATATAATTAAATCTATTGATCATACGATTTTTCGATGGCTAAATGTCTACTTTTTGTATTTATTAGACTATAGTATAATACATACAAATATAATTAAATCTATTGATCATACTACTAGCCTGCTTGTGGTTTGGTAGGGGTGGTTTCTAGGGGTTAGGGGTAAGTATTTAGGTGATTTGTTGGCTTCTGGTGTGTGGCTTAATTATTTTGAGAAAAAATAAAGCGATTTAACTCGCTGTTCCCAGGGTTAGGTTAGTTAGCCTGCTTGTGGTTTGGTAGGGGTGGTTTCTAGGGGTAGGTATTTAGGTTATTAGCTGGCTTATGGTGTGTGGCTTAATTATTTTAAGAAAAAATAAAGCGATTTAACTCGCTGTTCCCTGGGATAGGTGAGTTAGACTGCTTGTGGTTTGGTAGGGGTGGCTTCTAGGGGTCGCATGGGTTTAGAGGAAGGTGATACAATAATTTCCGCACATGTAGCTTAAACTTGATGCTTTTTTAAAGAGTTTAAAAAAGAATCATGGCTCTACGATTAAAAATGACGCGTGGCTCGAATTTTGTCCATTTTCTCCCACTGTGCGCCGCCTCGCTGGTAGGCTATGCAGTTGTCGTGTATGTAGAAGCAAGTTCTCAGCTGCTGAAAGTCGTTAGCCGATAATTTGAGAGTTGAGCTTGCTTTCGATATCGTAAGATGACAAAGATTGGATTTGTTGGCTTTTTAATGGACGTTTGTGGATGTTCAAAGTTGTTATAATTTGCTCGTTAAATATATAGTAAGTAAATTCATGTTTATTTGCGTGATTGTTGGATTAAAATTCTGCACGTCACCGTTATGGTTCTCGACAATGGTTCATTAGAAGTAAAAACTGCATAAACTGAGAAAGCTGTAAGAGAAATTTTCAAATTTTCTTGAAAAAAGGGACACACGTCGCATGAGAAAAAGCTCGTGCCCTAGCACAAAACCATCCATTCTGAAGCCTGAAGCGTGTACACAGAGCCGCCACCTCGTCGTCATCTTTCTCTCTCTTTCTCTAGCTTTTGCGCGAATGCAAGAAACTCACCTCGATATCCCACTTTACATTTTCCACCCCTCACTCTCTCTCTCTCTCTCTCTCTCTCTCTCTCTCTCTCTCTCTCACTCTCCCCTTTCTTCTCACACTTCTAACCTACTTCGCGCGCGACGGCAGGCTGGCTCATCGGTGCAAGACCTACTTTCTCTCTTTCACTCATCCTCTTTCTCTGTCTCGCAACTACCTAATTAATTAAGGGATAGACACTTTGAGCCAAGCGCGCAACAACTCGTCTTCTCGCGCGACTCTGGCTCCTCCAAGCTTTTTCGGAGCACGAAAGAGAGAAAAGCGCTCCCATTACCCACTCGCTCGCTGCAGCATTGTTGGCAGCAAGGGCCCTTTATTACGTCTCTGCAGCCGCCCGATGTACTTCTACCTTTTTGTATTTCCTCGCCTTTCTCGCTTTCATCAATCGAACTCGACTCTCCCCCGAGCCACAATCAAGCTCGATTCACTACAGCGGCTCTCCTCCAGATTGCTCTGAGCTTCTGTTGGATGAGGAAAAAACGTGGCGAAGTTTTGAGACGCGATTATATGCGCAGTGATGTGCGGCGCGCGAGATTGGCTAACTTTTCGGAAGTTGTAAATATGTATTGGTGCAGTGTGTGCAGGCGAGAGAAGTTATAGAACTGTTATTACGTAGTGATATCTGCCGGGAAAGTTTTTCGAGTTTTGAATTCGAGCGCGGAAGTTCGAGGAAAGCGAAGTGCTTCTCCCGTGGAATTGCGATTTGAAAAAATGCTGCCTCTGTCGTCGATCGATTAGTTCTATTTCTGTATATGCACGCATATGCACGTGCTTCGCGAAAAAGTTTGAATAACAGGATAAATATACACAATAACCGCGGGGAGGAAAATATCGGGGACAACGTCGGCGCGAAATAGAAGTACAATATTTGTTTGTCTGCTCTATATAGGTTTCAAAGCGAGTTAAGAAAAGGTGAAAACACGAGGGATATTGTCTCGACTATTTGTTGTTCGAATTGACTTTTCTTCCATCACAACTACGTGATCTCTCGGTCGTTTATTTTTGGTAGCGTATAACCACTTCAATTTTCCATTTTTCCTATATTTTATATTAGACCCTGCATACCAAAATTAAGCGTATATTCCTGTAGTGTATATTTTGCTCGCCCGAGTTTATAATTTAATTCGACTTACAAGATTACAGTAGACAACGACGTGTTTTGCCTGTAAATAGATCTGGCACAGCTATACGTTGATAAAAAAAAATTTCGACGCGTCCTCATATATGGTGCACGAAAAGTGATCGACGGATGGGTCGTTGTCTGCGAGAACGCGTTTTTTTCTATACCGTGAATAGTTAATCGATTTTTCGACATTAACAAGCCCTCGGCACTCTCGCACGTATGGGTGCGATGAACAAAAGCCAATTTCATCAAAGCTGCAAGAATTTCATTTCGCCCGTGCGAACCGTCATTCGCGACTTTTTATACCCCGATCGATCGACTTGGGAGCGAAAAAATTAATACCCCTTCAAAACCGCATCGGCGCTTTCCGATACCCAACGCAAGACCGAATAAATGCTGGAAAAACTTAGCCGCCCGATAACTCGATCTCCGGATCAGTCTCAGGCATCAAGTCGTCGACTGCTCGTCGAGAGCGAATGAGGCCAGTAGCAGAATAAAAAAAGGAAGATCCACAGGATCAGACAACTCGGATTTTGCTCGGACTTACTACCTACCGCTTCTCGCACAGCTTTATATATGTATATGGCCACGTCGAAGGCTGCGAGGCGTCTTTTATTATTCACCCCCAGACCCAAGGACTGGATCTCGTCGGCTTTCGCCAGCTACAAATTTTCCGTATTCCTGCTCCCGAGCGGAGTTTCGCGCGCGAGTATAAGGACGCTATTGATGGATGTTGTCCCGTTGTAAAAATGTTGGCGCCGAATCTTTAAGAAATCATAGCCTGTTATACTCTTTAGAAAACTTTTAAAGTTAGTTTGCACCTGCCCGTAAATAATTAACTCTACCTCCACAACTCAATTTCCAAACCGTTCGTCCAAAGTAAAAACGAAAAATCCCCTAACGACCACTTAATAACTCCGCTAAAAAATCCCTCAAACTCCTCCGCTCCTTCAAAGTTCAAAAAGCCAGGGAAGGAAAAAAGCACAGCTCGATCTCGACGCAAAACAGAGCGAGAGAGTCAAGCCTCGAGTCGAGCTTCAAAGCTCCGGCAACGTAGTCGTCGTCGTCTCTCACCTACATAGTTGCAGCCACAACAGAGGGAGAGAGGACGGCGAAAAAGCTCAAAGCCGGGCGCAACGACGCGCATGCCCGAAGGGGAGAGCGCGCGCGGAGATTCGGAGCAGCCGGCGAAATCGCGGCGCGAGCTATCAGTCGGCCGCCGGGCGCCTCCGCGAACCGCGCGCTCTCTCGTTTGTGCGTGTGTATTCATCACTGCAAAGCGCAGCGGACAGCCGAGGAATCTGACTTCGGTGAATGTTGTGATCGTAATCGAGAGCTCTTTTCTTTGTTTTAAGCTAAGAGTACATCGTATACAGAAGGTTCCTAGGGTGCACGCGGAGGCTTGAGGGAGTAGGCTCGAAACTTCACCGAGAAGAGCGAAGAACAAGAAGAAAAAGAAGCAGAAGCTAGTCAAAGTCGGATCGGCGAAACTAATGAAGAAGGAGCGAAAGTTTTACCGGGAAAGTTTCTACATGCCGATACACTGATTAATAGTCCAAAGTTCCAGCCTATAAAGCTCTCTTTATCGACAGACAAGAGCTAGTATATAACGTCACTCTCGACATGACCACGTACTGCTGCCCGAAGATGTCTACGTGACGGAAAAAGGAAACAATGCTCGCGTGAACCCTCGTCGAGGAGGATAAAAAAAAACAATATCGCACTCTTCGCACACGTCAACGGTGAGTGAGAACGAACGAGCGCGCCGGCGATTTTTTACGCGCTCTCTCCCATTCAGTCTCTTTCGGAATTCCGGCGGACTGCACGGCACACACGTGCGCGCGGCCGAGTTCGATTGTACAGCCCCTCCGCCGACATGTACGCCGTCGAGCGTGCACGTGACAGGCGCTCTTTTATGTGTAGCAGACGGCGTGCGCCGATAAGCGGGATACGATGAACTAGTGCTTGCGAGCTTTCTCTTTCTCTCTGAACGCGTATTTGCGGCTCTTAGGCGCTGCGCGGAGAGAAAGAAAAGAGGGAGAGAGCAGCCTCTTGATTAAGCTGGCTTTTCTCGCTCCAGCACGTTAAAGCCGAAACTTTTCTCGTATACGTCTGTAAGTGTACATTGTTGGGGGCTTGCTCATTTAGAATGCGAGATTCGTTTTTAAAGGAGACATTATAACACACGGATCCTTATGCCGTGCGCGCGCGTGACAACACTGACGAATTAGCAGGCCGAAAGGAAGGAACTTCGTTACACTCGGGCCCTTGTCAGCGGGTTACCCTAACTTTTTCTCTCCAAAGACATGACGCGTGACTCGGCACACGGCGCGTATACACAAAAGCAGTGGTATAGTGGTCATCGTTGCGCGCGGACGACCGAAAGCTCGCGAGTTATGGACTCGTCGTAAATACGCGGCTCTGGCGCGAGCCGTAACTTTCCGATAACTTCCTTAGCGGAGAAATGAACGAACGCCACGGGTAACTGAAAATAGAAAGGGAGGTCAATCGTGTACCGCTGTTGAGAATTGAATTTTCGGCGACGGGCCGACAGGTCAGTAATGTGGTTAAACGCTCGACAAAGACGTTCCTCTTTTTCGTATTTGTTAGGCCACTGCACACGGCTGAGCGACAGCTTCAGACGACGTCGTCTCTTGATTTTCTGATTAATCGTTTCTGGCTGCAGCAGCAACGTCCTTTTTGAAATTCCCGAGGATGTAGGCCAAAGAGGGAGAGTAATGAGTGGCTTGTGGTAGAATTTGTTTATCGAGCGGAAAATTTTTACCCTGAAAGGAGGCGCTTTTTAATGGAAACTTTGAAGTACGTAATCTTCCGGGGAGAAACTGAGATTTACGCTGCTTTCAATTTTGGTTAAGAACAAATTTCATCTCGGCGAGTAATATGCCGTAAACGTTCGTTATTCCGCTCTATAATAAAAATATGTATGTGTGCAGTGCCGCACTCGAGTCGTGTATTTTTTGTCGTTAAAAAGATATAATTGTAGTGGCTGCAGCAGCAGCAGCACCGCGATTCAAAGAATCCACTTGTTAAGCTCGCCTCGACGGTTTTTTTCATCGTCGTGAAAATTCCACAGCATCAAGCACACGCGAATTTTCGCTAGATTAATCCTCGTTATCATCAGCGCTCGTTCGCACTTTTGGCCTTTTTTGCGGGGTCGCTACGGCGTGGAAGTCGAGTATCTTAGATAAATAACGCGATAAAAAGAAAATCAAGGCCGGAGTAGGGAATGAAAAAGGCGAGTAAATCAAGTTTATTGCGGCGTCCGATGAAATATAAAAATTGCGTGTGTTTTTCTCCAGCTAGCGACACTAAAAAATATATCGATGCGAAAGGTATAAAGCCGCAAAAAATCTCTCTCGATGCTGAATCGTAGAGACCACAGAGAGGCGAATGTTTACGGCGCGGTTTTTCGCTCCGGAATACCAACTCTCCTTCTCGCCGTAATCAAAATACTGTTTGGAAGACAAACTGACTTACGGTTTTTCCAAGACGAGGAAAAAATTGCATCACCTTCGGGAAAGCGAGCTTCGGCTATATTCTGCGGTCAACTCTCTGTTTTTACAACAACAACAAAATATTCGATCTAATTTCCACGCACTTTTCCCCGCACGCGCTCTTCCCCCTAATGGACATCATCGCTCCGATCCTTTTTTTTCATCCGCTCCACACTCTCGTCCTCTCCGTTACGGAGCTTTTACAGCCGCCGGGATACTAAAGCCTCGTACAGCTTCCGGTTTATTTTATTGAGCCTTAACCTACTGTATATAGTGCGAGGATTAAGTCTCATCACGGACCGCCTAATACCCCTTTCTCCGTCGATGATATCGCTATATAATACAAATTATGTCATAGACTTAGGTCGAGCTGTGGCATGAATCACTACAGCGTTGGATGTATCACTGACCCGATTTGACGCGCTATCGATTTTTTCGTTGATGATAATTCATCCTCCGCCGACAACGAGCGCCGCACGAAATTCGCATGGGTTACGAACTTTTTTCAGGCGTAATTCAATAGGGGGGTCTCTATCTCTACGTGGCATCGCGTCGAGACTACGTGTGTCCGTGTAGCTACAAGGAAAGCGATATACTCGAGATAGAAGTAACGCAAAGCGTGTGTACATAGTAATAAATACACCTGACACGTGCGTGTCTTTCCCGCGAACACGTCCCAAGTCCAGTCCCAGAGGACCGGCTGTCCGACCACGTGACTAGTGTAACTCCGTATGGCAGTTGGAATCGGATCACACGTATTGGGGTAAAAACGCGTGTATGCGTGTTTGTGTGTCTGCGGTGCCAATGGCTCGGTACTAATCGATGAATAATATTGCGGTTGGCTTCGACACTGAGACCTCCTGCTGCTGTTGGTGCTGGTCTAGCGTGGCTTTACGCGTGATAAATTTTCCAGCGGCTGATACTCGGCTGGGCGTGAAAATTGGATATTTCGATTGATGTTCGCGAGAAATCGATGTGCGCGAGGATGTGTTTATGTTAATTCGGCTCGTTTATCTCTCAGGATGTGCATGGCGCGATTTGAAATAGGCAATTGTGTAAATAATTTTCTCTCTAAATCTGAAAGAGTGAAAAATCTCACTCAATTTTCACTCGAAATGAGTGATTTTTCACTCTTTCAGATTTAGAGAGTTATGCAGGCGCGCCTGTAAATCTCGTTCAAACGACTCGAATACTGTTAACGTTTCCTCTCTCTCTCTCTATCTCTCTCTCTCTCTCTCTCACTCAGCCGTTGACTCTGCAACTCGACGTCAAGTTTGTCCCTGCCTCGCCATCACCTAAGTCGGATTCTGGATTTCATGTAATTTGTACTTTAATCGCATTGTACGTTCGAAAACAAACTTGACTACAGGCGAGCACTCGAGCCAGTGAATGTAAATGATTTTAACTTGGACGAGCTCGATCGCATTACGCTAATGGCGTTTCGGTCCAAAAATAGAGAACAATAACTGTTTAAAGTAATTAAGGATTATACGAACGCGAGGATTTCCAATTTAATTGCCGGAATCGCGGTAAAAATTAAACGCGGAAATTGAATTTGTAATCCAAATTGAATGCTATACGAATGTTACGCGTACGCATATCGTTGATGTGAGCGTAAAAGTTCTGCTGTGTTATTAAATAAACCGCGTGTGATTAAAAAAACGAAGGTAGAAGAAACGCAATTTACAGCGTCCCACGCTGGGAAGAAGCCATAGTATAAGTACAAATAAAAAAATGACGTGCTCTTGGCAGCGGTTCGCTCGGGGCTCGTATAGCTTCGGTGAACTGAGACGCCCGTATGTTCTTGCAAGTGGACTCGCGAGAGGAGATACGAGTTCGAAAATTCGAAATCTCTACGGCTATAGCGCACTTTGCCAAATCGCAATTGATCACATCTCATTCCGTTCTAGAAAAATTATCGCACAAGTATAGAAATTAAAATTTTATGCAATAATGTATAAAAGTGTCCACACCAGAGATCCATCTCCAACTTTTTTATTCCCCGCCATTTGCCTAACTGAAACAATCCGGCGACGATAAAAAAGACCAGCCCCGGGGATAGCTACAGCAGTAGTCAAACTTCGAATCAACTCATGGAAAAAACTTTGTCTGTCGAGTCTTTACTATTGAATTTATAGCGCCGGGGGCGACTAACGAGCCGAGACAGACTGAAGAAAAAAAAGAGACGACTCTCGGAATTCACAAGCACAGCACAGCGAACACATCACGCCCCAAGGGTATCGTTCCTCTCCCTCTCGAAAGAAGAAATGCAGTCTAGTATATACAGTATGACACTCGCCGGAATACTAATCCGCGTGAACACGTGTATCCCTTGCACACACATAGAGAGAAAGAGGCGAATCTCGAGTTTAATGCCGCAGCTTTTACGTTAAATTGCCCGGCGAAATGAAGTTCGCGCTCCTTTTTTTCTGCGCGAGATCTCTTTATTGGCCAAGTTTTTTTCCACTGATGTGCGGAGTCTATTTTCAGGATCGAGTGTGCGAGTCCGATGGTTGGTGTGCGAGGATGGGAGGGACTGGCTTTTAACTTTTACGAGCCCGACAATTTCGGAAATGGAATATTTGTTTTATTCAGAGGGCGTGCTTCATTGCTTTTATGAGAGGCTGCAGCGTTTTGGCTGGTAGAATATATCGACGTTCTATTTTAGTGCCGTCGCAAAATAAACACCTAAATTCTGCGGTCATATTTCGCGCGGAGATGATAATTTAGAAAATTTTCCCGCTACTCGAAGTTTATGCTGCGGAGGTACTCCGAGACATTCTTTGGGTGCCATTGAAAAAGCTGCATTCGGATGTTGAATACAAATGCAAGTTTGCGTGACTTGAAAACCGCGAAACGTCAAAATTGTTTACGTCTCTCCTGCGTGTAATATCTCTGAAATCCTCCGCAAGCAGCAAAGTCGTGGCTCGGCGAGCACATGTTCATATACACATCCCCTGAAAATATCACAATACCAAGCCATTCGTCCTTCATCCCAGCTTTGGTTCCTAAAACTCGAGGGTGTCGAGTAAACTCTTCACAGCTGTCTCTCGGCCAGTGTCTCTCGTGGTAATCTCCAGAGCCGCCGGCAATGCAAACTTAAAGAAACGCCGACGCAGTTCTCGCATAATTCTGCTGTGCTTAATTGGCCCCCGAACAGAGAGGGCGAGAGCGGTAGAGATACGAGCCGTTCGTGCGCTTAAATATTATATTCGCTTAATTAATACGACGACGAGGACGACTCTTCGGCCAAGTGGCTTGAAGAAAAGGGGCGCGAAATTTATTCGGCAGAGACTCTTCGCGCGGGCGAAAATGAATTCCGTATCAGGAGTTAATTAAGAAAGTACTAGTTCAAATTGAAACGGTTTTAGCGCGTATTAATCAAACGGCCAGTTTTGGGCGTTTGTTTATACCTTAACGCTTTATAGCTATGCGTTCATGAATTTTTCCATTTTGTAAGTTTCCAAGCTATGTAAATTTTAAAAAGAAATAGCAACGATCGCAGCGGTACAGTGTAGTATCATCATTGGCAAAAGTGAAAAATCTATAGCAACCAAGTCGACAAAGACGAAATCGGAGCATGAGTGGCCCAAGCAGCAAACCCGACAGGGTAGCTTTGGTACATTTCGTCACACCGCTATATATGCAGTGTGCACGCAGATACTGATGAAGAGAAAATATTTACCATAGAAAATGTACCCATGCGCCATCTACCTTCGTTTGCCAGATGCTAGAATCCTGGAAAGTTCGGACGCTGATGGGGGAAGGCCAGTCCAAAACTGTTTTGTTTTGTACCACTTGTAGATTCGGCGCTATTTTCCTGACGGATCATCGCTCGAATAAGACCAATTTGTGGCCCGAGTCGAACGCAACCGTATCACTTTCGCATACAGTTCGGGCGCCAAGCGAGGATTAATTAGCTGCGCCCGTTATTTTTCGTCTGTGTGCGGGTGCGCTGCGGGTATAACGATGGGAAAAATACGTCGTTATAAACTGCAGGAGAGGCTCTAAAAATACGGTGATTAAGGTAATTACTCTTGCGCAAACTGCGCGAGTTCAAATACGACTCTATACCATACCGGGACTTTGGCAAACAATACTCGTTGGCGCTCTATTATTTAACAGAGCGCAAATATTTACATACAAAAGACCCGCTAGAAACTCCGCTCGCGCGCGTCTGTGTATTATCGTCATTACGCGCGGTCATACTCCCACGCGACGTAATCTTTTAATTATTGAGCGCCTCACCGATAAATCGATGCGCACAGTTATAAAGTTTCGACCCCGTACTGCTACACACTGTTCGAGCGCATTATGCGCGCGATGATGCACGTCGTGCTCGGACAGAGTCTAATTCAATTTCGAGGCCCGTATAATTTGGTTGCATCAAAATTCTTGATGGCAGATTGCGAAGCGAAGCTTTATGCGCAGCGACGAGATGAGGACTGAAATTGAACGTTTCGGTCTGCGTGAGTGCGTTATGGCCGTTAAAGTTGAAATAGGGGTAGACATATGAGAGAAATTTGATTTTTCGGTGAATAGAGATAGAGCTTGTCGGGTGAATGGATGTTTGCGTGGATTTGCAGTTGATTTGTCGATGATTGGCTGAGCCGTGCTATTGAACGGTGTTTATTAAATGGTGAACGAATAATAGCGGTTGAAAATTTTATACTCCAATTCGGATTGTAAATAGATTTCATTTAAAAAGGCAGTGGGAAAATTGATTCAGCCACGCAATTTCCCATTCAGACTCCAGGCTAAAACACGATCGCTTATGGCAATGAATTCCCAAAATCCCCGCACATACGCCGGACGCGTGCGTAATTTCCGGCGAGTTCACGGATCGTCTCGAGCGAAAGCCTCTGCTCTTTCAGAACAAAGCCAAAACCGCGGAAAAATCCCTCGGACTTTATCGCGACGTCCGCACCTCTAGTCCTGATTTATCCATGCCTACTGCAGACTCGTCGCAATGAAAAATCCACTTTTCTCCCGACGATGCGTATATATAGCAGACTAGTGACAGGAGGAGGAGGAGTAGGAGAAGGTATATGGAGGATAGCTTTACAAATCGCGTCATTCGTTATTTGCACGCGTGGCCTGGCCCGACTGATCGATCGACTATGGAAGTGGATATAAGGGAAATTGATAGGAGACACGCGGCAAACGTCCTGCCGGATTAGGGACTGCTGAAGATTGCTGTTTTTTTAAAAGGGAACGTTTTCTGGGAGGGAGTAACTCCTGCGTAGAATCGAGAGTGCGTAAATGGAGAATGATAAATGTAGTCCGCGATGAATTTAGAATTAAAAAACCATTTTTTTTAAACGCAAATTGAAATATTTAGTGCTTTTCAGGGGTGAAAAAGTGTCCAGCGTTTTCGTCCTTAAAAACACATTAATCAAAAAGTTAAATTCCAACAGTCGGCTAAGTAGCTTAAATAAGCGCCTGCAATATTTTTTAAAACAGAAACCCTCGTCCTGCCGGCTCATAAATGGCATCACGACTCGGAGTGAACCTTGGTTAATCCAACTTGGACGGACCGTACATGCCGCTGCGCCGCCGTGAATTCTGTCGTTGTCAGCTTTGCAGGAACTCACTTTAACGAGTCTCATTATGGCGGATTAACGCAATTAAGGCCTGCATTTCAGATTTCAACGGTGGAATTGCGCGTATTGCTTCCCTCCAAAAAGGTTGCACAGACGAGGGGTATCAACCGGTTCCGTGACGCAATTTCTAGGACGGCGTGCATATAAGGTTATGGTAGTGGGGGACTAATGGAATTGCCGTATAAAATCCAGATGCGGAGTCGCTCGTCGCTCGTGTCAGGTACCGCGACTTTGGACGCGAGCGTGCAACTTCGAAATTCCTGCTGGGCCGAATCGCAATAAGTTTCCACAGATCTGTCCGCGATATTAAAAAGTTTCGGCGCGGGGTGTAAGCTCGCGGAGCCAAATAAAGGTAATTTGAGCCGCTGATGCGGGGGTAGAGCGCATTACTCGCGCGCTTGGCGACAGAGACGAGCTGATGATACTATATACGTATTAATGGCCAGGCGGGTGTATATAGAGAGCGGAAAGTTGGCTTTGTCGCGGTGCTGCTGTTATAAGGTATAAGAGTACGAGACCTCTTGGCTTTGTGGAACTCGCAAGAGTTGCAAGCATCGATTTTTGCTCGCGCGTCGAATTTAGGCAGAATAAGTTTTGGAGCTTATTTGTGGAAGTTTGAGGAACCATCGTAGGTAGGAAAATTTAAAGTTGGTTCGTTAAAATTTTGCGATTCGACTTTTCTTGACCTTCGCTTTGGAAAAGTCTGCGTCTCGAACGAGCGCATCCTTAAGTGTATCCTCCTCCGCTCCCGTGCAAATATCATCGGATATATCCAGCTCAGTGAATAAATGCATAACATACGTATAGATTCAGTCGCCAAGACGACATCTGCTCCTCTTTTTGCTCTCGTCGCCCTCTTTTCCTCTCCGCGGAAGAGGGAGAGAGAGTCGATGGGAGAACGATCGCCGTCAAAGGAGATTAATGTCCAGGAGGCTTTATACAGTCGGGCCTCGTTAAAGATGAGAGCCTCTTCGCCTAATTGATTCAGATTCAATTTCAGATTTTTTATACACTCACTCTCTCTCTCTCTCTCTGGCTTATATTCCCGACTTGCTTCCCTCTTTTATCGCCAGCTCCCCTGTACCGTTTTTTTTTTGCAGTCGTATAGTCTCATTGGTTTCCCTTTTGCGCCTTTTTATTGCCCGCTTCTCGGGCTTTCGTGTATATGCGGGAGCTTTCGACGGGTGAGAAGAGTGTCTCGCTGCTGGCTTATCGCCCCCCCTTTTTTCTTTCCTTTTGGTTCCGTCTCTTATCGGGACGAGGAATTTATGAAGAGCTCGCGCGATAACGTCGCTATGTATACACGCCGGCTTCCGGCGTATCGGTATACGTATTCAAATGCGATCTTCGGATTCGGCTCGAAATTTCACTCGACATCGTGGTCGTACGTGCTCAATTCGTATAAAAAGTTCGACGCAAAAAATATACACCCCGTCATCCAACGACGATCGGCGAAATAATCCGGCGCGGATAATGAACTTTTTCGTTACCAGCTCGGCTCGGCGCTGCAGTAAAACTTTTATCGAGTTCGGATAAAAGTCACGGAAAGTACTGCGCGACACTTGAGTTATGCTCGCGCGTCGCCGAAGAAGAGCCGAGCATTTCCCGATGCCGCATATTTCACGCGCGCGACTTTTCTCCGCCGTAATCCATACCACTCCCACATGCGCGTACATCCAGTATAGCTGATGTATATAGATGTGTGTATAAAGCTAGCGCACACATACACGCGGGATAGGGCACGGCAGCCAGAGACGAAGTGCCGCATTAGTGTAACAAGGCTCGCGGGGTGCGCGCGGATGATGTAGGAGGATTGGACTCTCTCTTTCTCTCTCGCGCGGTGTAGAGAAATTAAAAGTGAAGTGCTACTGTTGACTTCGCGAGTGGATAAGTTCGCGCAAAGTGCGAGCCTTTAAATCTTTCCGGCGATTTATGTCGAGCCGAGAAACTGCCGCTGCTGTTGTGCTCGTCGGCTCCGTGTAACTGTTGGACAAGCTCGTAAATGGAGATACCACGGCGCGTGGCATTTGAATTTCATGCAAAAATTATTCCCGGCATGTAATACAATCGCGCATTCGTTATCATTTTTATCAGACGCGATTATCGTCCTTCCCTTTCTCCTCCTCCTCGACTCGATATTGGCTCGAACGTGTGCTATTCAAATTTTCCGCTCTCCAGACTGCAGACAGGCAGACGCAGGTATTATATAGGCGAGAGAATTCCTGTAATCGAAAGGCGCCGCGCTGCCGCTAAGTCAAACTGCGCACGAAAGGGGACGATTCTTTCGGAGAACAAAGAAGAATTAATGGGATCATCCGAGTGGAGCCGAATCGTAATAACCCGCGTAAATATATTTAAGGAAAGAACTGCGCGCGCCCTGAGAAAATTACCGTAAAGCTCGCGCGACTATACGGCGCGATGAAAGTAACGATTATAGTTATTATTATTGTTTCGACAAAGAGGCATGATGTAGCAGCAGCGTTAAATTCGTTCTATCGCATTATGGCATAACTATACATGTGTAGTGGAAATTACGTATTATAGAAAAGCGAACGTTCTCCGGGAAACGTCCGCAGATTTATTCACCCTCTCTCGCACGCGCGTGCGGGTACAACGATCCCGAAATATAGGGAAATATCTAAAACGAAGAATAGAGCGTGGGCTATCCTCCTGGCTCTGATGCGCGCACGCGATATATACGTATGTATATCGCATTGAGGAAACGAGAATATTTCATTCCTATGTATATTCGGCAAAAATCTCAGCTTCCTTTATGAGAGGGGAAGGCGGCCTCGATTCCGCGTGTATATGGTCGAGTCGGACCATCGCTTGAGAAAAAAGAGAGAGAGAGAGAGAGAGAGAGAGAGAGAGAGAAAGAGAGACAGAGGAAAATCGAATCGATAGCTCCTTGGCCGAAACAATGAAGCCTGGATTTTTAAGGGTTCGCTTTTTTTCCGGGAACACAAAATAAAGCCCGGGCTATAGAAGCAGGGAGAGGAGGGGCTCTTCGCACTCTCGAGTGAATAATCGATCGCGAGGGTTATAGCAGTGACGCCGTACATACGGACAGATGAATGACAGATCAAAAGTATGAAAAACAAATCACCGCGCGAGTCCGAGAGAGAGGCCAATAGAAATTCCGAGCTCGATGTCGACATCTCTCTCTCGCTTTTTTTCGACATTCGCGCTTGGCGGAACGGTAGTCCCTTGTTTCCTCCCCAGAGGCGTATGAAATGAAAAAAAGGAAGAGAGAGGGGGCGAATATTCGACGGGTGGCTTTTAATTAATTGTTAGCGATGATTCGCGCCTTCGTGTCGAATAAGCGACGCGCTGATTTGGCCGGAGAGCTTCTCTAAATTAAATTCTTTCGCGCGCCGACGAGCAGCGATGCGAAAGATGAGCGAAGTAATCCCGAGAGAGATAGAGAGGGTTTATATCGAAGGATGAATTATGGAGCTTTGGATTATACGAGCGATATGTTCGCTGCCCGGAATCGCGATGTTGTTTTGTGTTAATAGTGAATTTAGTCGATGATCATTATGTCCTGCCGTATATAGTGATCAGACGCGTTCATTGGTATTGGCGTGCTATTCATCGACGTTGAACTTGATGGATTTTAGGGCTAATGAAGGCTTTCGCGGGGGAGATGCGCCGCTTGTAAATTTCGAACATTTGAGGGAGGGAATAATTCGGCGAAAAGTATTTTGAGAACTCCTTTGAAGGCGGAGAGGTAATTGAAGTTATAAGTTTCCCAGATGCTCGTCAGGGTTCGTTATAAAATTCTTCGATAAGTGTGCAAATTTTTTCATTCAATATCGTCTTTCAAATTTTAAGAGCTCGTTCGAAGAGGAAAAAATCCACGTAATCGGCGCCTCACGTACACATAGCCATCGCTTGCAAAAAATGTCATTTTAATCTCATTTTCCACGGTTTCCGTCATCGTTCCGTCTGAGATTTCTTTCTCCTTTTTTCTATTTTTCTTTCGACCCTATAGGTTGCACTTCCATCCCGAGTATTTCCTGCTCCAGAGCTCGCGTACGACGTTAAGGACAAGTTATATACGTGCGCGAATGTGAGAGCTGTACCGGAAGACCTTTGGCGTCACGTTATTCGAGTACTTCGTACGTCGTCTTGCAGGTACATATTATACAGCGTGTGTGTGTTGTGTGTGCGTGGGTGGAAGGGTATATACGTACGCAGCGCTTACACGACCATCGCGCAGGTATATCCGATTGCACGAAACCGCCCTAGGAGATGTGTGCGCCAAAGTATTTTTCGCTTGGCGAACGACGCGGAAATATCATGCGCGAGCGTCCGGAGATGGCCGACCTTTTCCCACCTGACTTTTCGTACCTCGGGTGTTCATTTTCTTTCTCTTCTTTTTTCTGCGGAGAATCGTTGCAACGTTTTGTAATTTGCAAAAAATTGAATTTTCCGCTCACTCGATTATTCTGCGATTGCTTTATTTTTCGGAATCACGAAGTGCAATAATGTCGAATGAAGAGGAACGGCAATCTGAATTCGGTTTTACGATTTCGGTAGAATTACATTACAGCTACAATGTCGGCTAATTACGAGGATGGAATTTGCCGAGTGAAGCTTCGTAAATTGGCGTTCGAAAATGCCTCTTCAGCAGTGCGGAGTCACGCAATCGATATTCTTTGCAAACACGATCGCGCAATCGCGATTAATAAATCCGTTTTCATTTGATCAGCACATTAAAAGCCAGCCTATCTCATTAAAGCGCGGAATAGGATTGCGCTTCCTGTGAAACTCGAACCAACCAATTACACGCAAAAAAAAGAGCTAGGCCCATTGAAAATTCATTCCGGAGAAAAGCAATCCCATCTCTCTTGCGCCGTCGTCGCTCAAAAGAAAGACAAGCCCCGTCGACTCAATTTCTTTCCAAATCCCTCCCCATCAAGCAGTAGCTTTCGCTCTCCACATGAGCCACCTACAAGTGACTAGCTTCCGGCTCGCATTTCATCCGGCCAATGCAGCGGCGAGCTGTTTTCAATTAAATCAACCGAAGGACGACAGGAATATCTCTCGTCAGAGAGTAACTCACCCTCTCGCTCTACTGCTTCCACCTACAGCAGCCTCCAGGACGAATTTCATCTAATTTCGCAATATCCGTGCCTCGGCGAAGCCCATAAATTGCGAACGCAAGTGCAGCAGCAGAAGCGGCAGCGGCGAGCTTAAGTACGCCCCCAGCGGTGCTACCGAGCGAGCTGCGCGGGAGCAACAGAGTGGGAATTATCAATTGCGGGCTCACTCGCTAAAGTCTCCGAAAACGCATGGCCGGGCGCATATACGTAATGGGTGAACGACGCGGACGGACGTGATGTTTCCAGCCGCGACGATAAGTGCGCGCGTCACGTGTAATTTTATTCGCGCTACGCGAACACATGTCAATTACAGGGGAGCCTCTCGTAAGCCAGTTTATTAATTTTCAGCTTTGCTCAGTTGCGCGACAGGAACGTCGATCGCCGGCAGGCTGTGTGTGTGTGTACGTGCTATATAAACGTCGGCGGGGAGAATCGATGAAATACATAATTAAATATAAAACTGTCTCGTCGCCGCTGACGGTGTAATATACACGAGGACATCGACGACTCCAATAACCAGCTCGACTCTATACACACGCGACAGTTGCTCTTATTTACTCTCCGTCTTTCTCCCCCTCCTCGGAAAGAATAGCTCGAAACGGAACACCATCCGATCGCTGAAGACGATATCCCCTTCGCGTCGATTTCCTATACACGAGCTCGCACACTCGTGCGTATATAAACTCCCATTTCGCCTTTATCGCTCTCGGCCTACTTAGCTTTTTATACGCGACGTTTAATTCAACTTTTCCCCCTTTGCGCTTAACGCAAAACGTATACGCGATGGAACGAAAAAGTTCTCTCTTCTTTATTGCGCTACGGATTTTCCGCGCCAGTATTTTGCTTTTAATTCGAGAAAAAAGATTGAAATTTCTCTCACTCTCTGGCCCACTGCAAGTGTAAAATTCAACTCTTTCGTTCTCGTCGGCGAATTTACGAGGAGGAAATCGTTTGCAAAAATGTCGCGGCTGCGTGTCGGACGCGGATTTTTGACGAGGCGCTTCCGAGAAGAATACATCCCGCATAGCGATTGCGCCTGTGCAGCGTAGGGAATGCGCCTCGTAAACGCTCCTGCATTTCCCCGATGGACATCCGCGTATTCACCGCAATCTTTACATATATCTCGGTGCAATAAAAGTATATTGCGATATTTTATCCAAATCCACGACGTCATACCCCGCGAAATCCCTCCCATTAATGTCGATGTATGCATCCCGATGTGCACACATGAAAAGTTGCTTTGTACACACATGTATACCTACTCCGATCGAAAGCACACACGATTCGAACTTTTACAACGTTCGCAGGCGCAGTTTCGCGCTCCGCTGGCCCGAAAGCTCTCGTTATACCCTGTGTCTCGCGAGCTTTCAATTTACGTTCTTCTTGTACGTACGCCTTTGTCGGGGCGCTCGTTTTTAGTCGCTTCCTTCTCCTCTGCGGTCGGATAAATACGAAGTCTTTTAATCTGCTCGGAGGTCATCAGGGGAACAGGCTCAAAGCGCGTGGCATCTATCTCTCTGTATATATTTATACACATTTCTCGGTGCACCGCCTGCGGAAATGGAGAGCCGTCGTCGTCGCGGAAGAGATGGAAAGCCTCTCTTATTTCGTTGTTATTCAAATATCTTCGAGTTTGTCGGCTTTTAATTGAAGGCCTCGTCGTCGACGTCGAGAGAAGATGTATATACACCCGTCAGAGAATCGTGGTATATTTTAACGTTTTCATCCTGATTTCGCCGTCTTTTTCATCTTTCCCTCTCTCTCTCTCTCTCTCTCTCTCTCTCTCTCTCTCTTTTTCCTTCTCCTCGTCTTTGCACTTTATACTTTTTATACGAACGACGAGAAGTTTTCAGAGCCTCGAGTTGTTGAAAAGCCTGCGTCATCGTCGTCGGGGCCGCGATGCAGATTGCATGAATACGACTATTACGCGCGAGCGACGTATAAATTGAATAAACGAGAAAATAATCAGAATTTTTTTTTCCTCCCCATTATCTCTCTGTCTAGGCACGAGGCAGCTGCGCTGGAATATTATTCATCGTAGCTCGCAGAGAGGAGATGCTTTGTTTAGTTTTAATGTGTATGCGCTACGCGAAATACAATACCGTTTAGCGAGCATTATTATAATCATACACACAGCCGGGCGAGCTGCTCCGAATAGTAATAGTGTTATTTAATCCAACAGCCGAAGCAGTGCAAGGAATCGGCTTGGGTAAAAATTGAAAAAGTCGATGTGTGCCGTTGGATTGATTCCGCGAAAGCTGCGTAATGCGTTCGATCATGTCAAGGGAGTATCTGGCACAACAGCAGCAGCAGCGGCAGCAACGACCTCCTGGGAAATTCGGACCGCAGCCGTGCGGCAGATCGATCGACTCGATTAACAAAGCACGTCGCTGCCGAGCCGCGGCCGTTTTTTCCTCTACCCCTGTTGTCTCTCCTTCCCCTGGAAAATTTACAACGCAATCGCGCCCTGCGCTGTATACCTGTGTCTGATGTTTCCCACTATGTGGCATGTAAATTTGACCTCGAAGCTCCTGCTTGTATAGTAGTAGTCGAAAATGCGCTGGTGCAGGCAAAGCTTGGCGGGATTAGCTTGCTAATGTGTGTTTTTCGTAGGTGTGCCTGCGCTTTTATGTCTGTATTTACGATGGGGTTTACCGAGAGATTTACTTTCGAATTCATCGGGGGGAGAAAATTCGGTTTTCGCAAAAACCAGCGTTACTTCGGCCGATTAGAGCCGATCGTCCACAAAGTTCTCCGACTATCTCGGCTAATTCTCGGACTATTATTTAGACTGCCGATACACGCCTCGTAAAGCCAACCCTCGCCTGCAGCGACTGCTCACACACTCCCCGCGATGCTCATCGCCGCAGGTTCCTATCCCGCAAGCAGCCGTCGAAACTAGTTGATCGTCTCCATAACGAGACATACGTTGTCCGTACGCCAAGGACGAAGCCTCTTCCCTCCGGCAGCATCGAGAGAGAGAGAGAGAGAGAGAGAGAGAGCGAGAGAGAGAGAGAGAGAGAGAGGGAGAGAGAGAGAGGGAGAGAGCGTGAGAATAGCCGAGCGGGCTGGCCTAATTACGGGCGAGAGGGGCCATAAAAATCCCTGCTTTATGGGGTGCGCGCGCGCGCGAGAGAGATAGAGAGAGAGAGAGAGAGAGAGAGAGAGAGAGAGAGAGAGAGAGAGAGAGCCGGAAGCAAGCCTATTCGTCTCTAGCTCGGCGGTAGTATACCACTGCGCAAAAAGCTGCTGGCGATTGCCGGTGCTAATTACGAAAGGCGACTGGACCCGACGTGTGTGCTTTCGAGTGAGCTGCTTTGGAAGGACACGTGGGTGTGTGTATGTTGACTCTCGCTTTTTTGCGATGTTTGGTACTCGTTAAGCGTCGCGCGGGAGTCTCTTTTGTTTTACCGGAAATAGATGCGGGGCTATTTTAAAGTCTTTGAATTCGGGAGTTGGAGTTTGCTAATTGCGAGGATTTGGGTTTACGCGCTGTAGTTTCGTTTTGTGTGGGCGAGTAGAGTAGCGGCTGTGGTTATGGGTAGACGGATATACTATATAACTGCTGATTCTGTGTGTCTTTTCGCACTCGCGCGTGAGTAAACTTGAAATAAAGCTAATTAATCCACACGTGTGTTTTCCCATTTTAATGAATCGGCCAACAGAAACGACTCGGTTCAGAAATAAAAAATAAATAATCCAGTCAGCGTAACCTAATCGTCACGCTCCTCTTGCACAAAAAGCGCAATCATCAAACGCATAGACTCTGATAAAAGAAGGGAAACACAAGCGTGCAAAAGAAGAGCGAGTAAAAAGACAGTCGCGTTAAACGCGGGAGCCAAGCAGCATCAGCACAGAGTAGAGGATTATAGACTCCAGCAGTAGCAGCAAGTGAAAGCGCCCAGTCGTATAGTAAGCTCCACCGCTTCGATTCGCCCTGACGATGAGAGCGTCGGCTACCCTCTTCTACTCTCCACTCAAAGGCTCTGCACGCACTGCACAGCTCTCACCGGAATCCGACTCGCTTCCCTCTCGCTCGACTGATATTCGAGCGGTAAAGTTCCTTTTTCTTCCTCTTCCTTTTTTTAATAAGATCCTCCACTAGCATTCTCGACGTCTGATATATAAACTTTGTAATTACGCGGGGCCCGGATGATCATTTCAGCGACTCGGTGTTTGGATAGGCGCGTCGTCTTCTCTCTTTCTCGTATATACAGTTTGTTTTTGAGGAGAGCTTTCTTTCTTCTCGGGGCTCTTTTGGCTAATATTTGCGCGGAAGTTCTTCGGTTACTCGAGCGGCACGATGATAGATATGCCGCGGGAATGGTAAGGCCGTTCGCGGAAGACGCGCTTTATATATTCTGATTGAATACTTTTGGCTGTAATGAAAAAAGTTCTCGGAATGTTACGTCACTACACGGCCCCCGGGGAACGTCCTTAATTTCCTGCGCAGCTACTATCAAGACATCAAATCCCGAACGGTATATCTCCCGCCGTGAAACTATACATCCTTCATCCCCGGAAACTTCTCAGCGGTGGGTCGCGTAGCAGCAGAAGCAGTGGGGTACGGTATATAGCTCTGGAATCCGATGCAGCGCGGCGTCTCTGCGCGCTTAAGAATTCGCGAGCGTGCAAAACAAACGCTCGTCGTCGTCGTGACGTGCAATCGTAATTACCTCTCCCGGGCTGCGTATATACATTCAGGGTACGAAAGACCGATCGAAACTCTTAGTCTCTGCGGTTTGAGTAGGCTGTTATTAAGCCGGGCGAGGCGCGCGCGGTGATTTAGAACGAGTTAGCTGCTTTTTCCGCTTCTTCGTCGACGCTGCGCTTTCGCGGTTTGATATCTCGTTGATTTTTCAGATGCGTGAGGAGTACCAAAAAGTGCGTTCGAGATATCTATTTTCGCCATTACAAACGAATTTCCCAGTTATACCCAATCCTGCGACCCACTTTTTCTCGCTTCTGTCGACATCACGGACGCGCAAAAACGGGGCGTTTACAAGTACGCCTCGTGCGCGCGTGTACGAGAAAATTGAATTCGATGAAAAAAGAGGGAGAGAGCGTGGAGCGTGTCTAAAAAACGGTAAAGCTCCGTTTGAAAGAAACGGCAAAACGAAGCTGCCGTTCTCGTCGCGTACATGCGAAGACTAATCTAGTCAGCGCTTTATTTGCTCGCGAAATAAAGCTAGTTTCTGGGATTTATACGCTGAATCGAGGAGTAGCAGCGTCGCGTTGTAAATCAATTTTTACTCGACGCTCCTGTGCGACTCGTAAACGTATTTTCTCTAATTACCCGAGATTTATTCCGTGGAGAGAGAGAGAGAGAGAGAGAGAGAGAGAGAGAGAGAGAGAGAGAGAGAGAGAGAGAAAGGGGATATATAGGTTTAATTGCGTCTAACGAGCCTGGCGCTATAAGGCGTCTAATAAATAAAGCTTAGAATTGCATACGCGAAGGCTATACGGTTAGAATTTCGCGTACGAGCTTTTTAATTTAGTCGGAGGGTAATTAGCTGCGCCTTTTGCCTTTTAGTAGAGAGAGAAGTTAAACGTCGCATTTTTCTTGATCATTCCGCAGTCCTGGATGATGATTCTATTAGGGCGCTGTATAGTCCAAGGGAAACGTGTTAGTTTCCTTACGTGTTTGTTACCTTCGCTGGAAAAATTAATTAACTAATTTTGCTTGTGAAAACTGTTCCAACGCGAGAGAATCAAAGGATATATCGGAAAACAGCGAGTCGTCATTTCTGCACTAGAACACAAAGGAGACATGTCTCGTAGTACTCGGCGTATTCTACTTGCCTGCAATCGATATCGACCTTATTATTCCATAATTTTTAGCCGCGTTTCTCCCACTAGTACTCTTCTAAGGCGCGACTCCGATTGTCCAGGTCACGAAGGCTCTTTCTCTCTTGGAATGAGATGTTCTATAATACGAAAATAGACTCTCTCTCAAATTTAGTCGATAGAACCTCCCCGTTGCTGTGTTCCTCGAAAGCCCACCTACCCACCCACGTTCGCGTTTAATCACGTACCTATATGTATACACAGGTGTTGAAGGATATTCTAGCAGGAAACAAGCGTGGGCGAGACACAATTTATTTGAATTTGAATTAGATTTTCGATAATGTTTTTCCCAGGAAGTGGTATGTTTCCGATGGCATAAATACAAATCCCGAAAAGTTACTTTGAAAAACAGAACAAAGCACTGCAGGATTATCATACAAACTGCCGATAGACACAGTAGCCTTCGCGGTCGAGCACAAAACTAGGAAAGTAGTGTACTGACTCGAGATAAAAGCGTTGCACCGTAAAAACTTTTCCGCGAGTTGCACTTCAGACCTGCTGCCCAATCGTCACTCCCACGAAGAGAGAAAAAAGAAAAGCCCCGCGGGAAAAAATTTATCTCGGGCAATAAAACTTTTCAGCCATGCCGTGTCCGAACAATGGAAGAAAGAGCTTGAAACTTTGCGCTTCACGATGCAACCCAGATGCAAAATATCATACTATTGTTTACGTTACTGTCTACCTTGTTAGCGATCATTACCTTACGTTGCGGTGACGTTGGCTGTTCCGCGGTGAAGACGCACTCGAAAGAGAAAATGGAACGAAATTAGAGGGTATATGCGGCATGCAAATATAGAAAAGTTGTGCGCGGGACTCGATCGCCTCGTTATCTCTTCCTCGAAACGCAGTCGCGCTGGCTATTGTCCCGCTGCGACGAGGAGTAACGAGTTTTCAATGAATAGAAGTTTAGTTTATCGGTATGTAACTTTCAGCGTAGACAGTCATATATGTATAGAGTTAAAAGGAATTTTTCAAATTATAATTTTCAATCATCAAGGTCGGAATGTCAGTTAATTGATCGATTGCCGCGGCGAACGGGCTGATTTTATAGTCGGTTAATGAGAAGGTTACAACGAATCGTTATATTATACATGATATGCGAAGCTTCATCCGATGCGCGAGTGCACATTGTTCGCCTCCATCGACGTGCTCCGATCATACCTACATACATTATTTCGATATTATATGAACGTCATTTGCGTGAAAATAGAACTGACGCATTGCCGGGCTCGCTTCTCTCTCGCCGGGGAACGAGATTATATTACCACGTTTATAATCAATTATTTATCAGTGGCTATCGTTACATACATAAAGCCGCCGAGATTAATAAACGCGAGTATTATATCGACGTAATAACCGTGAATACTGTATTTCATTCGTGCTTTTATTTTATTTTTAACACGAGCGATTCGTATATTTTTTTCAAATAATAATTCAAATACGAAGCTGTTAACGAGCGGGAGTACAAACTTCCTCGAATTGTGCGCGATACAGCGCGAGGAAATAATTAATACGTGCCGCGTAGATGGCCTCGTTAATTCTTCTCGGCTAGTGGCGGACCTAAAGGGAGTTAACTCCTTGTTATTATTTATACAACGCTGCGCGGTAATTCATCAAAAATGCATGCAGCTAGACGTCGGTTCGTAAACAGAAGGGTAAAAGAGAAAATAGTATGTATAACATATTCTATGAAAAAGGGATGATTCGCGGAAAGAATTACGAATCAAGCGCTTCAAACGCAGAGTTGAACTTTCTGGCGTTGTGCAGGCCATTTAAAACGCTTTCCTACACAAAGTTTTTACTCGTTTACTTTCGTAAACGCCGGCAGAATGATGAACTCGATTACAAAGCGACGAGGTAATTATGCGTGAATTTTCGCGGCGTCAGGCCGATGAATTTTTCTGGAAGTTAGAGCAGAAGCTTGCACGATGTGGTTATTCATTGACATAAATGAAATTTTTAGTAAATCCCGAAAATGTATTTTCGATACCCACTGCTCAGAGGATAATACAGAGTTGATCGCGTAAGCGTGAATTAACGCTCTTTTTTTCTCGAATCGATCCCGAAAGGTTATACTTTTAATCCGTTCCATTTTTACCCAAAAATTCAGAGAGCGCGTGCGTACACTAGCAGAGATTTATTCGAAACTTTCGAAATTCATTCAAAGTCGGGCGTGTACAGCTGAACGGGCGAGAACGACTATTTATTCGCTCTCGCCAGCGGCGTAAAATCGTGCAGCGTTTTAATCCGACGCCCGTCGGTCCAAAGTTAAAAATAACTCCGTAAATTTCGCCGACGCATATGCAGAGTGTATACGCGAAGCCGTATCTCAACGAGCTCGGTAATTTCAGACTCCGAAAAATCGAGCCAATCAATCACTCAAAACTATTCGCGTACGCGGCACACCCTAATATATCTCAATCAGCTTCTCCGCATGCGCGCTCAAAGCTCTATACCTCCTCTATAACTAGATTAACCTCAGCTGTGCGTGGATTCAAAATTCCCCGCATCGCTTCTGTATACTCGCTATCCTATAAAACCGTCAGCTCCCGCGGCGGAACCATAATTTCATTCGATTTTCTCGACGAGCGCGTAAACAGCCCCGACGAGGAGAAACAATAGGCCGCTCGTTATCGCTGTCGGCAGTTTTTTTGTTTCGTTTGCACGGTGTCGTATAGAGAGGTCGGGAGAACGACAACGGGGAGCTAACGTTATTTTTGCTGGTTCGAAAAATAAAAGAACAGCTCGGTAGCTCGTAAAGAACCAGCGGGCGGCCAGTGTGCGGTGCAGCCGCGAATGGCAACGCGTGTTTGGAGCAAAAAACTGGCTGATAAAAGCCGGCGTATAGGTGTGTTTCGAGCGGTATAGTGTTTATAATACACTCGAAATCACGCGGAGCACTACTATATTATACGACATCGGCGCTCATCGGCAAACTCCGTGACCCGCAATTAAAGCTTAGTCGCGGGCATATAACCCTTCCGCGCGCAGCCCTACAGCACTCTAAAACTAAGCGACCTTTCGGGAATAACGGCCTCTGCTCCTAATGGCCGCAAGCCTCGCTCTAGAAATTCTCTTCTCTGCGCCGTACACATGTCAGGCCGAAAATAGCTCGGAAGGTAGGAAGTAGGTACGTCGCTGAACGCTCTCGAGTATGTATGTAGTGTGTGTCTGTGTGTGTACGTGTGTATATATATGCATTACATCCCCAGAGTTGACACAGCGGTTATCGGGTTCTCCGGCTTTGTGCGCAGCGGCTCTAAATTATTTCCGTGACACACGCGACGCGAGACGCTTTTGGGAACTCATGACGGCCGCGTGAAATCGCTGTTCGCCAATCTGCTGCGCCGGAGTCGGTCTGATTAGGAGCTGTCGGAGAGTCAAGGCTGAAGTTGGTTTATTAATTTTTAATGCGGCTAACTTCGCGACACCGTCGAAGGGCTGGATTATTAGTATGTGTCTTCGGAAAAGTTGCTCCCGGAGACTTTCATATTTTTCCGAAGTTTCGACCCCATGAACTTCGGTAATTGAGGCGGCGGTTAATATCGTCAGCTGCCGCCACGACTTTCGAAGGAACTGACGTATATAACCGCAGCAGAGAAAAATAAACAAGCCTTCAGTAATCAGGCAAAATCATGAAAGACTCTGATGTAGCAGCAGTGGTAGCTCGTCAATATTAATAAATTTCCAAGAGCGTCGGGTATTCCAGGAATATAACGCTCCTCTCCCGCGAGATTAATTTGTTTGCGGAAAGGCTCTCGATTCTTTTGGCGCACTGGGCTATTTTCAAAACGAACACACACAGCCGCAGCGTGGCGCTTAATGGGTCGCGCGAGGAAAGAAAAATATTTGCACGATTTTGAATTGCCCGCGCTGAAAATATAACGCGCGCCGCGTCGCGTCCCTCCCTGACTCGTGTTTTCGTTCTTAGGTCATCGGGTCAATTATAGATTTTTCACGCCGCCTTTTTTTCCGTCTCTTCCTTTGGGAAAAGCGTGTACACGCTCTTCTGACCTTGAGCGTCATTTCATGAATGATGGAGGGGCGCTTTTTATTACGAGCGCCTACTCGCTCTCGTTAAAAATGCAGGCGCGACTGAATCGGGAGCGATTGTAAATAAAATTGCCGCTCATCTCGGCCCGCGGATTAAACAGAGGCGCTCGAGGGAGAAGAAAAAAAGGAAACAGAATAGGCCGTACAGGCGTATGCATAATAGACGCCAAGCGAGGTTCCGAGTCTGCGGGGATGAATTTTTCATGCATCGCCGACTACTGCTCCGTGTAATGGTTTTCTCTCTCTCTCTCTCTCTCTCTCTCTCTCTCTCTCTCTCTCTCTCTCTCTCGCTTCGGTTGCTGATTCCATTTCGACGCGCCGGTAAGGATGCGGGTATGCTCGTCTAGGAGCGGAAATTCGCCTATAAAAGATAGATCTGCTCGTATGAGATTATCCGGCGATACGGTGTTAAAGATTCGGATTTCAATTTTCGAAGTTAATTTTCAAATACGGCCAATCCGACTGATCGGCTTAATTTCTCGAACTAATCATTCGATGACACTCTCGGAAATTTAAAGACCTTTTTTTTTCAAAAGGGACATGAATTACGGCGCAAAAGCTTTATATTATTTATCAGCCCCAGTCGAATCGAGGCTCCCATCGAATAAATCAAAGTCTCGGCACCTACTCGACCTTGCGATCGCATTAGTCTCCGCATCGTTGACCCGGTCGATTCTCCACAGAATAGTAGCCTCCCTCAAAAGTCCGAGTCGTCCTGTGAAACAAAATCGATTTGCAGTCGCGAATCCAGGCCTATTCTCTTCCGCATAATATATATGCATCACAAAAGGAGAAGGAATCTTTATAGGAGAGAGAGAGAGAGAGAGAGAGAGAGAGAGAGAGAGAGAGAGAGAGAGAGGGAAAATAAATGGCCCGTAGTGGGATTAGCTCGTGACCCAGGACTCCTTTGAGCGTTTTTCCGCGGCTGTACGACAAAGCCCGTTTGATGTGTGCAGAGACGCCCGCACCCACGTGTGCACCTATACGTAGCACATACCTAGAGCAGCGAGAGAGATGCATTGCGGATGTGTACGGGGAAAACCGAAGCGGCGAGAGGGATATAAAACGTCCAAATCCCTGGTGAGACGTTGTATCCCGCGCGCATTTTCTTGCGACGCCGCGCTGCTTTTACGCGCGAGCCGAGGCTTTGTTGAATCAAAAGCAACGATACGGCCGTCCATTTTTTACACGCTTCTAGAGCTTTATGTCGCTTTTGTCTGGGAGTGTCTGATTGAAATTTGAGTCAATAGGCGCGATAGAGCGTACATTACACGGGAAACTCAAAAGAATATTGCAAGAGGGAGAATCCGAGTCGCCGAAAAGTACAATAAAACTTTCCAGCGAATTCGGCGCTTCCATCCTGTCGCGCTAAGCTCGTCCGAGAAAGGCGCTAACTTTGAATCTTGCAAATCTCGCCGACGAGCTGTATTCTCCTCTCGAAGCGGACCGCGCGGTTGTACCATTATCCGCGGCGCAATAATTATACGGAAAAGTTCGGCGAGTGCATGAAATAATGAATGCCAATGAGGGAGAGAGAGGGACTCGAGTTTGAGAGCCCGCTCGAGAGAAGTTGCGCGGCCGGCTGTATCTACACGTTTCGTGGAAAGTAGCGAGTGGATTCATTATGAAATCGCGACACATCTGTTAGTTTCGTTATTTCGCCGGGAAAAAGTCGTTAAAAAGAGCACTTCTCGGTAGCAGCCTCGTCGACAAGTGTCAAGCACGTCCCCTCCCCCAATCAAAGTCGAGCATCTAGAAGCATAATTGATGCTCCTCGTGTTATACACACGTCGCTGTTATTAATTTCGTCGACGTTAGCCATGTAATGCTAGACAGGGAGAAGCTATAGAGCGAGAGCCGACAATAAGGGAAACTCAGGGCCGTAATTAGCCGTGCAGAGCGCGGGCTGCAGTAGCGTCAAGGTAATTAATAGTGGCCTCTTCGATAATAACGCCTGCTTGAGAGAAGCTGCTGCTGCGAGCAATTAGTTGCGGCTTTGCTTCGCGGCGCTGCAGCAGACGATGCGCGGTTCTCTCGAGCCTATTCGCCAAGTCGGCGCGCGTTTGTGTGTTGTATTATAGTATAAGCGCTGAGCTGCTGCAGCTTCGAGTTATATAAATTATCAATTGATGCTGCGGTGCCGGCTGTAATCGATTTGAATTGTTTCGCTGCGCTGCAATAAGCTTCAACTCTGTTTATCGTTGCGGTGAAGGGTTTATTAATTGCGGATGCTTGCGGCTGATAAGCCTCGGCGAGAGAGATTGCGCGAACAATATAGAGACTCGAGTGTGACTTTTATACGGGAGTGTGTTTTTGAGGCGCGGGATTGAATGGGAGAATTCGAAATCGAACGAACCTCGCGAGCTGATGAAATTCGAGCGTCGTAAATGCTAGTGCGAACTAGTGGGACCTTACAGATAAGTTTCGAGGCCTGCGACTACACCCATGCGCTGCGAAAATCGATCCTCGTCGTCTGCGCTGTAAACTCGTTTCGACGGCAATCTTCCGAAACGGCCGCATCATGCACATACGCGCGCGCCTCTACTGTGTCTATCGTGGGCGGATAAACGTGTTACGTAGCCAGATTACACGGTTACATCGAGTACATAACGGCCTCTCGGCTGCGGTCAGCCTCGTTCCTCTTTTCCCCTCTCTTATACAGCCAAGGGTGTCGAGAGGATTTTTCGGCCGCGGAGCTCGATAAGAGGATTAATTCGGGGACAGAGAGCTCGCATACGTGGTTTATGCATAATTTTGGCTCGACCAGATAAAAGTCGAGGGTTATACATACACTTTAGAACGAGGAGGCTCTTTCGAGAATTCGAAATATATAGGCACCTTCCGCGCGGGACGCGATCGATGCGCGCGGCAAAGTAGTAACGGCCGAGATGATAAGGCAGCTGCGCCTCGATTTTCGCTCGCGCCGCGTATACACTCCGTAAACAGCTCTTCTCTCAATTTTTCTTATTTACGCCGCGCTGTCCGATAAAAATTGCAACCGCGCGCGGCGAGAGAATAATGCCTCGGCGCCGATAAAAAAGTAATTTCCGCGAAAACGTTTGGCGCTTTTTTTCTCTCGCTTATGCGTACGCGGCGTGCGCGAGCTTAATCTCATTAGGAGCGATCGGTGCTCTGATGCAGTAGGTGCCTTTTAATTAACACATCTGCAGATAGACGCACGTGTGTGTGGGTGTATATATACAGTGGAGAAAGCAAACTCTCAAGCTTTCGTTTATTTTCATACGCGCGAGTCTGCCCCGGTGGATGATTGAAGTCGGCCAGGAAATCAGACTCGCAGTCTCGCGCGCGTTTAATCATCGACTGCACACGTCGGCTGCGGCTCTCTTTCGCATTCATTTGGATGGGTATGCTCTGCGCTGGCATGCTCTCGTTTGGCATACCTGCAGCGCTGCCGCTGCTAAGTATCGCACACACGCAGGTGGTTTATTCGCCGCTCGATCGTATGTGCGCGATTCGCGCGATTGATTTTTACACATGCCCCGGCTGTTCGAACGGACTCGATCGATATACGCGATTACCCATATATTTACGCGGTGCGTTGGTCGCTTTGGAAAACTCGAAGTCACCGAGAAAAAGTGTCCCTTATTTAAAAATATCCCCGCGCACGCATAGTATAAAGTAGCTTCGTTATGCGCTCGATCGTGGCCCGTAAAGAGCACGTCGTCGTTCGCTCCCTCTGCGGTGTACAGAAGCGCGTTCACCTATTCCACGCAGCAGCCGACGTTATGTAAGTGATACAGGCCGTGTGTGAGAGCTTGTATACATGCGTGGATAACTAATGGAGCCGCATAGCTGAGATGGAAGCAGATGGGGCGAGGCGATACGCGCGGAGGGGTACGCATAGGAAGCGGCAGTTTATTTTTATTTTTATGTATAGTAGAGGATTAGTCGTGTCAATGCTCTGGTTCGAGGGCACATGCAAATGGCCGCTTTCCTTGTATTCAGCCTGTGTTTTTGCATTTTTCACGCGAACTCGAGGGAGAGGGGCGACGTCGTTGTTATCGATTTCTGCTCGAGAGCAGATTGTAAAATTTAATCGCATCGGCTACTGCTTACTCTTCCAACTCAAACCGTTCGTTTCGTCAATTTCTATATACTCGCACACACAAAGGCCGCGAAATTACGCAAAACCATCGCTCGAGCTTCAGGAAACAAGATAACTTGAGGCGCGCCGGCGTCTAAAAAGAGCCTCGCGCAGTGTACGGCGCATAATGCAGGCTTTTGGCGAGCTGCTCGGCGCTCCTTTACCACATCGCACACAGTCGAGAGAGTGCATATATACCCAGTACCCCTCTCGCGTATAATCGTGGCAACGGCGGCGGCGGCGGCGGCGTCCGAGATAACAGCTGCAGCATCCGAGCGCGCAACCGAAGAGGAGAGAGAAGCTCCTCGAACACACATCGCACATATGTGTAGCTAATACCTACGCTCTCTCTAGACCTGGCGATTACAGGGTAACGCAGTTCCGCCTCTATCTGGCCTGGATTATGTTAACGAGGATTACGTCTGCACACTCGAACTTTAACGGATCGGAGCCGTCATTATCGTCGGACGCACACACGCTCGCAAATAATTAGCGGGATTGCTTCACGTCGGCGTCATCAGAGAGATAGAGAGAAGGGGCTGACAACTGTCCGCGCTCATCAGAGACCGCCGTCGCGTAAACACGTTCGCGTACACACACACGGTGACGAGGTCGCGTACACGCGTGTGCATTAGAGGGAGAAAAGGGGATAGAGCGTATTCCGCCTAACGTAATCCGCCGCTACATTCCTGCAGGTCGCTGCCATAATTTATAGGAACAATATTCGCCCGACCGCAGACGCAGCGCGCGAGCGCGGTGCCGGCCAAAAGACACAATCCGCTAGGAGCCACGGAATTAGCCGTCCGATGTGCTCTGCGGCTTCTCTCTCTCACTGGCGTGTGCAGGTCATACCGATAATAAATAGCCCCTGGGGAGATTGCAGCCTTGCACACGCGCGCGCGAGGCTAGTTTTTCGATAATTACAAGGAGAGTGCATTTTGCAGCGTTGATAGTTCGTCGTAAATACGGTTCGTTACAAAGAGACCCGACGTCCTTTGCAACGCGATACACTTTGTGCGGGCTTGATGTGGCCTTGCAAAATTTTCGATAGCGCTGAGATTTTAATTAAAATAACTCTGCAGGCTGCGTTCTTTTTCGGGAAATGAGCATTGAAATTCCGGCCATGCGCGGCTCAAGCATTTGACAATGTTGCCGCGCTGCTGCGGGAGATATAATCGTACTGAGGTAATTACGCTTGTTGGACGTCGTAATACTTTTAAAGGGACGTGTAAGCGATAATTCAATTAGTTCAAAGCAAATAGCGATTTATTATATAGCGAGGATTAAGACACATTAATAGCATAACGTCGGCATTTTAATTTGGTCGCAATTTCACATTAAAGAGAAATACCTACACTTCCAGACTAGAGGTGCGCGCTTTCCTTTCGCTCAAAAAAATTAATTGCTATCGCACAGCGTATTCCGTCGTCGCACTCTCGCTACTCATCCTCAGTAAAGACGTGTCGCCCGCCACGCTGGCACAGCGCACTTAGCAAAATGAGGCAAGGTGCCAGCACCTATGCTCCGCGCTCGAGACCCGACGCCGGTAATGCTACATTATACCAGTAGGCGTTCATTACCTTGCCTCCGCTCCTTGCCTTCGCCGTATGCGTACACATGTATATACCTGTGCATACACGCCGGTACAATCAGTCATCCGAATACCTCGCATACGGCTGCGCAAATACAGCGCATATGTATATCCATCATTCAGAGGATCGGGAAAAAACCCATACCAGTTTCGTCTGCGCAAGCATACATAGCTGTAAGCTATTGTTCGGGGTGTTTTCGGGGCGCCGCTTTGCATATTTTTCCACACGCCGAGAGTTGGGAATGTATGGAATTTTCTATTGCTATTCTAAAAACATGAGAGAGGGATCTCTCGCACGGATTTGCCTAATTTTCCCCTCCCGCGTACACACAACACACACACACACACACATACACAAAAGCGATTTCATTTGGAAGATGCGAGTATAAATCATCGCTCGCATCCCGAGGAAAAGCGGCTAATTAAACGCGACGGACGAAGTGGACCCTCGGGTGTAATAATATAAGCTCCGCAATAGAGCGGTAAATATAAAGTATAACCGACCGACAGTGCTGTTATCGAAGGGGAAGTAACTTTTTATTAAACAAAGCCTCTCGATCGATCCGCAATCACCATATCCATAAACACACGCGAAGCAACAAACAAAGAACCGACCGCGCAACAAACCGCTATCAGTCCAAACAAACTGCAGCGGTTTGAAACCGCGTTTCTGCACTTTGGTAGATCCTCTCAATCCCACGCTGGTATGTATATGCGCTGGCTCTCTCTCTCTCTCTCTCTCTCTCTGAGCCTCGTTTATATTTTTGTCCCTACCGCACGACGGCAGAAGCGGCAAAATCGTATACCTACTACAACGAGTGTCTTTGTGCCGCGATAGCGTTTGTTTATCGAGAGATAGATATCGCCGAGGAGGCAATCACTGGTCTTTGTCACCTTTGAAATAGAACCTGTCCCTTTTTCCACAGTCGACCATTATTGCGCAGATGGACTCGCGCGAGCGAACGGGAATTGCGAGTTGAGCTAAATCGAGCGAACCTCTCGACCCTCGTGTATAGCTTATGGAGGAGAAGCTTCGTGTCTGCGAATTTTTCCATATTTTATTGTTGCGGGAGCTGTGTGGGAAAAACGACGATACGGTTATTCGATAATTCATCCGGCGCGCTGTTTTAATTTGATTGCGAGATATTCATCTTGGGTCGAGCGAGCCGGCGAATCGGATAAGAGCTTGAAATTACCGCTATCGGTGTCGTGCACTTGGCGCGTGTGTATATTTTCATTTCGTTTTATTATATTTGATTGAAAAAAACGTGTTAATAACAACGCCTGAGGCAGCTTTCAACGCGCGAACATCGTCAAAGTCGAAAAAGCTGACAAAGTTATACACAGAGAGAAGCGCACAATAGATTTAGGAGAAACGGCTGCTCCCTTTCTCTCTCGACATCTGCACTGTGCACCGAACTGCAAGTTAGCTTACGCGATATTAGCCCTTCAGAACTATTACACACTGCGGCTCACAATGGCTACACGCGCATATAGTCAGCGAAACTTTCAGCCGCGTATTTTGAAGCGTCGGAACTTTATTCTCCAGCAACGTTCGTTAATTCTTTTCAAATGTCGTTGCAGTGACGCAGGAGAGACTGATCGCGACGATGGCGACGGAAGTGGCGAGACCGGCGCCGAGGCCTACCATGCCCACGATAACGCAGTCCAAGAGGCCTATACTTATTTACCCCACTGGTGAGTATACACATATATACAGTCAATTGTTGTCCAACGGGAACAATAGGCCGCGCAGAATGGAATCGAATCTCGAGTGTGAATGGCTTGATGCTAATGATGACGTTGGCTTTGCTTTGTGTGCAGTCTGCCGGATTGATCGGAAGTTGCTCTAGTTTGTTTAATAGTTCAAACGCCGAGTCGTTGTTTTGTTAACGAGACTACGTTCTCGCTGTGTGTATTGCATATATATCAAAACGCGGCGATGCGCGTTACGAGCTGGAGGCTGAATTCGTTGTATAAAACGCGTAGGATTTTCTCGGAAACTTCCTACGCAACAGCCTCATGCGTTTTGCGGTTTATTTATCTGCATCGCTGCAAGGCAAAGCCGATAAGTGCGGCATATTACGCTTACGTTCGAAAGGAATATAACGTGTTGAAAATCCGGTAAAGTATATAAACGCGTTAACCACTCGAACAAAGTCAGTGAGCAAACGCGTTGATTTAAGTAGAAAATGCCGGGATCCGGTTAGACGCGCGATCGACTAATTCCACCAAACTATTTTCCAAACTATTTTCCATCGCATCTCGCGAGCTGTGCAACTATGCGCCAACTGCTGTAAAAAGTCAATTTTCCAACTCGGCGAATTTCCCTGTGTGTATATCAATTACCTACCCCCACTCCTGACCCTGAACACACGCAAAGCGAGCCTCGCGCTGCGTAAGTGCATCGTTACGAGGGGCAATTCAGCCCGAAGTTATACCCAGCCAAGGCCTAAGGCGCGGCTTTATTTCTGGCCTCCTGAAACTTACACATGCACCGCGCTATTATGCCGATACTCCCCCCCCCCCCCCGGAGGGAAATAGCCCTTGGTATATGTACCATAAAATCTCTCTCGGAGAAGCCAGACGACGAGTCACATACACACACACACACACACACACACGTGCGGATCACGGAATTCAATAAAAACGCAATCTCCCTAAAAGCAAAGCCTCGTCTGGGAGATCCACAGATGTCCAGCAAATTAGGAAATATGTCGACTCGTAAAGCATCTAAGAGGCTCACGTTCAAGGTCGCCCCTCTCTATCTTCACCTCGCACGGCGGCACTAAACTTCCGAGGCTCGCGTACGTGTACCAGCAAGTATACTTTACTCTCGCACACATACACACGCGAGAAAAGCCATAACGGCGCTCGTTAGGGGCACGCGATATTTCGCCCTTACGCCGCGCGGCACCTACTCAAAGGTCAATAGCGTGAACGTATAATACATGCACGTGTGTGCACCGCGAACCTTGACCCGCTCTGTCGCCGGCTAATTTCCATTGCAGATGCACCGATCTCGCTTGGCCCTTCGTGTGTTCTTGGTAAGTAGCCGAGTAGTTGCTGAATAATTAAAATTTTCCCGCCTCAAGGTTCCAGAGGGCGGGGGGACTGCGACCGGCCGATAAACGCGCTCTTGACGATTCACTGGCTCGCGCACTTGACATTGTGTGTATTATATATGTATAGCAGCGAGATGCTATCCGATGGAGTGGAATTTCCGGAGCGAGATGTTTCAACGAAGGATTTTTCGCGTGGGCGGAGTTACCGGAGAGTAATTGAATTTTAACGTTTCACCTTGCACTGAAAATTTATGAAAGGGCGATATCGAGCTTTATATCGAATGCGCGATTCTGAAAATAACCGTTACGTTGATAATTTAATATTTCGCGCGCAATTATTCAAGACACCGGATACGCGTTTTCGGTATAATTATAACGCACAGAATGAGAAGCGCGCGGCCCTGATGTAATTTAAACGAGCTCTGTTATTGTTCGCGAAATTAATACGCTATGTACAAGAGCGTATACGAAAGTGCGCATCCTATCGAGCCCGGAATAAATTTCACATCGACGATACACACACGTTAAAACATAATAGAAGCTGAAAAAAATTCTCTCTCAACGGTAGGAAATCATTTTGCCGAAAGATCCCGAAGAAAGGGGTAACGAGCTGCGAAGCAGCCACACAATTTTCATCCTCGCGGTAGCGTAAAAAATGCCCCATTATGTAGATCCGCCGCAGCGCACAACCCACGTCGTCGTCGTCGTTGTTCGCGTATAAGCAAAAGAATCCGCAACGCGAAGAAGATTTCCAGCCGCGGGAGATTCCAACTATTTCTAGGAATCCCGGGACGACGACGGCGCGCATTTCCCCGCCGCAAATGGCATCCGAAGATCGCGGAAGGTTCCGCCTGCGGCGCTTTCTTAGGAAAAACTCGCCGGAGAGTCGTATTTATACAATCCGGTATATAAACTTTGCTTTGCAATTAGGCGCCGCGCTTTAGGTGGATTCGAATTTTCGCGGGCTCTTTCAATGCAATGTCGCATTCAAATATCGCAACGCAACATAGTCATGAAATAAAGCACATCCATCTCCGGGCGTGAATTTACTCGACACACAGCTCGTTAGGAATCAACAGCTAATAGCGTCTGTCGGGCGGTGCCGGGGAGCAAATACACCGCGATGAAAGCTCTAAGGACGACGTTTCACGAAAGCAGCTTCTCTCCTCTTTCTCCCTCTCTCAAAAAAGACAGCATCAACCGTTAATTTATTTTCCTCGCGAAGAGTGTCGCCGGCAGGCGAAAGGCGCGGTTTTCATCATCCGCGACAAATTGTGAAACCCAGTCACGCCGCCGCTGCTGCTGCTGCTGCTGTCGGCAATTCTTTGCGGCGCGAGTTATCGACAGGTGCGCTTTTTTTACCTCCACGGCAAACTCGATTGCCTCCCGCGTATAATATGTACATACATAGCAACGGGGAGTATAGAGGAAGAGTGATAAGCGCCGATCAATTAGAGCGACGGCCGATTCGATTGATTGGGTAAATAGCTCTCTCACGTGGTAGCTAGCAATCGCTGAGATAATTAGCTGCCTTTCACCGACGCTCATTTCGCCGACTCTTTGCGATGATGCGGTATGGTGTGTGTGCATCATCCTTTCGGCTGACTCTGCCGTGTTTGCTTTGACGGGGAGGGGAGAGTTCGGGGGATGTTTTTCTGTATAATTAGAGAAACGACGCGGGTTTATTCTTGATCCGTGTGTTTGTACGGGAAATTAGGTTTGCGGACGATTGAGACGGAGAGCCATCAAATACAAAGTTAATTCGGTTTAGCTGCGCGCGCGTGCGTGCTGTATAGACACGGAAATAGAAACTCAATCTTGTGTTTACGCTTCAGTTCGCTGCTGCTGCTGCTGCTGCTGCCTCTTATTTGGTTCGTCAATGTTTAACGACTGTTTTCTTGAGCCGCGATCACGATTCGAGCTGATAGTTGAAATATTCGATATGAATGTTGGCAAATTTTCGAGATACTTCGTGCCTTGTCGGCGGCGTTTTCAAGGATCCGTTACTTAGGGGGGAATCGATATTCGCATTTTCGAGATATTTTTAAGCTCGCGCTCGGAAAATTTTTCTACAACTATCCCGGAATTCATTAAAACTTTCAGGCTTATCCCGTATAGCCTCTCTGAGAATTCAATAAAAGTGCACAATTATAATCAATAATTTCTAGCCGCTTAAGCATGAACGTATACAGCCGTAATATATTGCACAAAAATTTCCGACATTCCGCAGCTTCTACGGCCCCGTGCGTCTCGTCCTCGTATAAATAATCGCGCGCGAGGATCAGGCTTCAAAGCAAAAATACACCGCCCCGCCATTTTATATATTGAAAATATTCAAATGGGTATAGGCATTGTGCCGATCAGCCTCCGCGGCTTTATCCCCGCGACATCCGGTGTGTATATGGGAAAGGATGGATCTTCTTCTTCTTGGCTGCGACATCAAATAAATCCATAAATTCGGAAAAGGGGGGCTTATCGCGCCGAATTTGCTGAGCTTTGAGAAAAAAGGTCGCGAATATTTCTTCGGAAAAAGAAGCACACGATTGTCCACGCGTGCATTTTTTTCTCTTTTCGAGAACCTCGAGTTGACAGAGTCGCGAGGAGGCTGCACGACACGCGGGAGTCTCGTAAGAGCTCTTCTCCGGTGCGACTCTTTACGAAGTGTACTAGGTCGCGAATATCTTAACTGAATGCCACGTCGACCGGTGTATTTTCACACTGGATGTGAATTATTTTTCCTCCGCAGGGCAGCTTCTTTTTCGAAAACATCGACTTTTATTGTGCGCGCGCTGCTTGTAGAGAATCGTGGGGAAAAAGCAATTACGATGTATATACCGGTTCCTTTCTACCGGCGAAGTAGAGCGTTTCGAGTGTTTTTCTCTTTCTTTCTTTCATCGCGCACACACGCGTATAGGTACGGAGAGAAAGAGGTGAGGGTATAAGGCTGTATAATTTGGAGAGACGACGGGGGCGTTTTGTGCGTCGGCAGCAGCAATAATGATCCATATTTTCGCGATTTTCATGCAAATTCATGGTGATTTATGCGCGAAGAGAGAGGGGCGACGATCTAATGCGTCTTCGGCTACGCGACAAAGCGGCACAAATGCTTTTCCTAATCTATGTGGTCGGAGCTATATCGCGGCTTATATACTGTATATGAGTGACGTTGTTTAGAATACATGAATGTGTCGGCTCTTTTGGTTATTGTAATGCGTTATTCCGACGAATGCGAGAATCACGTGAAATAATCTATAGTAGCATCTCGAGAGCTAACCGAGCCAAAAGCGCGCGCGCAATAACGCGTTCGCTCGCTTTATTAAATTCGCAAATCGCTCGTCATTATCACGCAAATACGTGCCACCTTTGAGTCTACAGACTGTATACACCAGCGCGCACACACTAGCACCAGGCGAACTGCACAGTCGCCTCGTTTGCATAATCTCCACCTAAGTAGCATTACCGGGCGTAGTCGCAACGTCTACACATATATATGTATACATCGATCGTCCCGTTCTGCATGACCAACTACTCCTCCCGCGCCCGTCACGACACAACAAACAATAAAACTAAACAAGATTGTAACCGTATGTACAACAAGCATATAACTAATATACCCAATTGTGTTTCAGTGTCGCCGGAGAGCATAATCGTGCCCATAGTCTCCTGCATACTGGGCTTTCCAATACTGGCGCTGCTGCTCATTTGTTGCCTCAGGCGGAGGGCTAAGCTCGCCAGGGCTCGCGCCAGGAGACGCAACTGCGACGTGGAGCACGGGGCGCTCAGCCTCGTGAGATTCAGTCCGGTGCATCGGCTGGGTAAGATTTCGCTCGCTTTTCATTGAATTTTCGCGAGCTAATAAAACGTCGGCTCGCGCGAGGTCTCGCGATTATAATTACTTGTCTTGCATCAAAAGCGATAGCAAACGCGACTGACGTCGACACTCCCCCCGGTTAATCGCCAGCTGTTTACGGCCTTTGTAGTGTTCACGAACTCGTATGAAATGGCGACAGGTCGTAAACGGGGTGCCCTTGTCCTATCTTTCTTTATCCTCTATAATTGCCCTCTACGCAAACATAACTTGCTGGTTGTCTGTCTTCACTGGAAAAACGCATACACTTCAACGTGTCATAAAAACTATTCTAATTGTTAATCCGAGTCGAGGAAGTCGGATTTTTCACCCCGCGCATAAACTGTGCCATCGCGACGTTTCGCTCCCGAGGTCGGCGCATATAGCGTGTACTCGCGTGACGCCGCGGCAAAGGATGCTATAAGGGCGCGCCGAGCCATGTATTACATACCGCGCGGCAACGGCCTCTAGATCCACGCGCACCGTTTGCTCCTTCTTTCCTTTCCCAGCTCTCAAGAAAAAAAGCGGGGCGTCATCATTATCACGTCGAGGCTTTCATTACCAGCCTCTTGACTTTCACGCGAAATGATGTTGCTTTGGTTGTTGTTGTACCTCTTGGCATTCGCGGCTGGTTCACTCGTGTTTTGAGGCCTGTACGCGTGTGACGAATGTCCAGAAGAACGTTCCGTTATTAAACTCCCTCGCAGACGGTTAGTATGAATGTATCGAAAAAATCAGCTGCAACGAGAAATTCGATTCGAAAACATAGAGTGGCGCACGCTGGGCGAAAATCGATAAACGTTTCATTCGGCGAGCTTTTGATAGCCGTCAGCGCGCCCGGCAATAAATCTCACTCTCTCTCTCTCTCTCTCTTACTTTCGTCGTTCATCAAACTGAAATTTTTCATATGTCACGAATGGTCTGATACGGCGAATCGGGATATAAGTTATTAATTCAAGTTTGTTTATTTATTCGAGAGTAACGTAATTGTAGCAGAGGAAACATTAATCAGGGAATAGCGTTCGATTGCAAATGGTCAGTCTAATTAAATGAATTGTTGCAGCTGGAATAGAGAAGCCTCCTAAAGCCATGCCCATACGAGCCGATCGAGGATCTCGAGCGTTTGCCGCTCTTGAACTGGACACCGTCCTGGAAGAGCGCTCCGACCCCGAGATGAGCACTGCGGTCGAGCTCAGTAGCCCTGAATAACATTTAGCTCCGGCGATCTCTAGGTATGCACTAGTTTCTCCAATCGCATATTATACGAACAAAAGAAAACTGTATCCCAATCTCTTACCGAATACTTATTGCAGATCGCCGCGGCCATCAAGATCGAACGCAGTCCCGGTTCCAGTCGACCACAGTCCCCTGTGGACGGCCTTGACCAACGAACGTGACGGTGAGGAAGTCGACGATGCCGAGCTCGAGAACACCTAGCAGGAGGCCCCGGGCGCCGGTTTCATCGGCGCCCTCGTCCTTGATCTACCCATAATCTACTGACGTGAGTTCCAGTCTGGGCTGCTGCAGACATCTTCAGCTCCAGACTCGCAACACAACAGCCGACGTGGAAGCAACGTCAGTAGAACCATTGAACAACCCTCCTCGACCAGCGATAAACTCTAGTAGTCGCCGTAGTTTATCGCAATCAATGAATCATCTTTGATGGGTTGATCATTGACGGACGAAAATTGACCTCGTGTTAGTGGTGGTGGTTTTCCTTAAGGTTGAATATTGTGGTGTAAATAAATCCGGGTATATTTTTTGGGATTGTCGAACGTTTTCGATGCTTGGTGGTCGAAAAAGAGAGGAAGCAGTTCTGATCTTTACGAGCCGCATTACCGCAACATTGCGCTAGTGGAAATCGTATTAATCGTGCTTTTAAAACAAGCAGATTACATCTAACATGTGATCGACATATAAAAGGTACATATTGGGCCCACGTATCAAGAAGAATTTAAGCTAATTCGCGCTCGAAGCAATTCTGGCACCGTGCACTCGCGCAACTTTGTTGTTCCCGATCAACTTGGCACACGTGCATCAGCTCCTCTGCTTATGTGCGCTACGCATAAACGTACACACTTGACAGATAGCTACTCGGCCTATTATATATATATATATATATAAAGTATACATTTATAGACTTCGCTTGGACGTATACCGACAAAAATAAAAAAACGTTGAGCACTAGTGCAAAATCGTACGCACTCGATATCGAATTTTCGGGGAATAACTATAATTACATAGCGGGTGTAATCGATACAGACCATCGCAGACACACTAGTTTTACAAACGACGATGTATATTTTGTAAAGTGGATCTTTATTATTTTCAACGTTGCAAACTCCCTTCCAAAGTTTTCTATACAATGCAACTTTGTGTTTGACTTTAGACATGTGTATGGCTATTATATACGGCGCGTGTTCATGCGTTTGTCCGAGAGAAGAAAGTAAACGCTGCAAACTTAAATCACAAGTTAACTAAGAATTTTATACACGACACGTAGAATCGTAAATTATGTACAGATTGGTTGGTCGGTTTCTTTGTGAACCAAGTATATAGAGCATACAACAGAAATAGATGAGTTTTTACAGAAAAATTATATGCAAATAAAGGTGATTGTGTACAATTTTAGTATGTGTATATGACCAGCTATGTGCCACTGCTTAGATTAAAACAATGAATGTATATACATTATGTTTGAGGAAAACTTTAATGACTTATAAATGTGAACGGAGATTATTACAGCTTCAATGTCAGAGGTGTTGACTTTTTAAATATTTTCTTCCAAGACAAGTATTTGGTTTATGAAAAGTAGAAAATTCAATTGTGAGTGTGCTATAAACAATGTAAATATGAAAATATTCACAAAAACAAGTGTTATCATTACATATCTATAAACATATAAATATATTCTTTTAAAGTACGTATATTGCACACTGTTTGAGTTTTAAACACAAAAGTACATGTCAAAGTTTCATTTTATATGTAAAAATTCATTTAGTATGAAAAATATTTGTATTTTCTGATAGACCAGAAAGTTTAATAAAAAAACAGTTAAGGAGAACCCCAAAATTTTGATCAAAGTAGATGCCTTTTTTATCTACAACATTGATGGTAATTTAAATCTAAATTTATCATGAAATCCTGTTTTTATGCGTCTTCTTTTTGACCGCTTGTTTTAGTTTATTTGTTTTTACATTCTTTTTCCTTTTCAGTATATTTTCCGAGCTCTTTTATTGTCTTTCTTTTACTGCTTTGTGCACTCCTACTCGCCCGTATTTCCACTTTTTGTGACTGTATTTATTTTTCTATCATTCACACTTTATTGTTCTTTTTAACAATTTATGGCCTTTTATAAATAATAACGAAACACCATAAACTAGTTAACGTATTTATAAACTACTAAATACTGACCTTTCCAAGCATCCATATTCAGTCCTGGAAAATTTTTCAGCTTTATCTTATACTGAATTTTGTTTATTTAAAACTTATGGCAATAATGTGAGCCTCTTGCGATTTGGTGTCTGACTGAACCTGCGATAGGCCACGGAAATCCCCTGGCTCCTACCTTATATTATGTAACGGTGGCAATTGCTGATTACGTAGATAATTCATTTTACTTACTTATTTATAAAGCTTTAGAACGCGACAGTAAAACGTACGTCAGACTACAGAGTTCTCAAAATTCTCAAATTTTATATACTTTTCTTACAAAATACTTGATCAAAGTTTTAAAACTGTTTCTGTATAAAGAAGCAGCTTGACTCAAGAGCAAATATTGTTTCACAGCTCCAACATAAGCTTAGAAAGAAGAAGTTTCTTCGACTGAACTCTCATCCCCGTGACAAACGCGACACATTGCGCGTTTGATGTTTCTGTCCCTGTAACCATAGAAATTCGCAGTACTTTATTATTCTCTTGAAAAAGGTAAATACAAAATTGCTGCAATATACGACGACGTCGCGAAAATAGCCAAGGAGAAGTTTCAGCTACATTGTTTCGAATGATTATAGACGCGCGCTTTTCTTCTCGTTAACAGAGCATCGATACGTTGTACCATCAGTCTATTGTCATACACTTGTCTGTTACGACGTGTATACCTTTCTAGGAGTTCCTTGAGTATCTCTCCTTTTGAAAAGTTATGAGTCAAGCGATAGAAATCGGCAAGCTGGACGATGTCAAAATTTCCAACGTCGGCGACGTCGAAAAGAAAACGTTCCCCAGGACGTTTGCACTTCTGATAATAGGAGGACTATGGGCACCGACGACCATCAAATAGCGCGCACTGTTCATCTGCTACCAAATCTACGCAGTCTTCTATTTCATCAGCGCTCTCATGATGATAATCACGATAGTGATAGATAATATCCTCTCCGATGACAAGTCGATGGAATATCTGATGGAGAACTGGTAAAAGCTCATAGTTTTCTTTAACGGACTCCAGCGTATAACAAACCTGGCTGTCAGGAGAGACAAGATCCTGCACCTGCTGCGAAGCAACATCATGTCAGGCAGGTGGCAGATAATTGAAAAGTCTAGAATCTCGGAAATGTAGTGCATTTACTCGTCGCAGTGCGAGAGACTTGACGCAATTAACCGAAACAAAAATTTGCAGATTCATCCTGAAGATCTGGGGTTCTCTCATCTTCGTGAACGGCATCAGCAGTTGGCTCAACCCCATAGTTCACGAGAATCCCGAAAACAAGCTGATGTACGAGTGCTACTCGCCCCGCGACAGGAGAACACCCACGTGCTTCTGGATCGCTTACGCCTATCAACTGTTCGGATACCTCGTCCTGAGTGCAGCCAACGTCGGGACCGACTGCTTGATCTACAACTTCATCGACCGAATAAACGCTCACATGATGATATTCCTCAATAGGTTGCTGAAATTACCGACTCGAGTCCGGGATACCGCAGCCCAGGATGACGTCGTTGCTTTTCACTACGAGAACAAGTACATCAGGGAGTGCATAGAGGACCATCACGATATTTACGAGTAAATAAATGTTCTAATACACTTTTAATTTTTTTAATACTAATATCCGATGACAGCTCGATAATGTGGTACGAAGGTCGATCGAGGAGCTCAACAGAATATTCAACGAACTGATCTCCATTCAATTCCTCTCGTGCATATCGCTCCTTTGTATGAACATTTATTTTTTATCCAAGCAGGAGCTTTTCAGTCTGCCTTTCATTGCTGTCTCTGCTTTTCTTTGACGCAAAACTTCTTCTTCTGCCACTACGCAAACAAGCTGTCCCACTTTATGACCGCTCAGCGCGAGTGCACAGTTGTAAGACTTATAGTAATAAGGTATATTCCGAAACGAAAAATTCCGCCTATAAAACGTCATGGTTTGCAGTCAATATTTTTTTCTTTTTTTAAATCCATGCAGAAGCACGTGTATGCGGTAGTGACGTTCTTGAATATACAAAATGTATAAAAAAACTCATAGTTTTATTTTTTTTGTGTGCAGCAGCAATGCCTGGATTGATAAATTGTTTCGACATTTTAACTTTTAACGAAAACTTAAACTTCTAGATATTTTTAAAGCTATAATGTGCAATTATCTCTGTGTATACCAGCATATTATAATAGTCTGCTCATATATACATCTAAATTACTTTTATTTGCATAGAACTTCATTGAATTATATACATACAGTTCGATTGGTTAGTTTTTCTGCGACTAACCATAAGTTTAAGGAGAATAGAACGAAAATAGATAAATTTTCGCAGCAAACTATGAGAAAATAAAAAAGATTACATACAATTTTAATATCCATGCCTAACCCTACTATGTGCCACTGATTAGATTAAAACAATAAATTAATGCATATACATCATGTTTGAGGAAAACTTTAATTATCTATAAAAGTGAATGAAGATTATTACAGTTTTATTGTCAGAGATGTTGATTTTTTAAAATTCAAGTATATGGTTCATAAAGCGTAGAAAATTCAATCATGTGTGTGCTGTTAACAGTGTAAATATGATAATCACAAAAACAAGTGTTATCATTGCATATATAAATATACATATATATATATATATATATATATATATATATATATATATATATATTCTTTCCAAGATGTGTAATGCGTATGTTTCACACTGCTTGAGTTATATACAAAAACGTACTTAGTTTCGTTTTATATGCAAAGATTTATTTAATACAAAAAATATTTGTATTTTCTGATAGAACAGAAAGTTCAATAAAAAAAAGTTAACAAGAACCCTGGAATCTTCATTAATGAAGATGCTTCTTTTATCAACAACAATCTTGATGGTAATTTATTTAAAACCTAATTTAAAACTAAATTTATTCTAAAATCCCGGTATTATACGTCCCTTTTTGGCCGCTCGTTTTAGTTTATTTGTTTTAACATCCTTTTTCCTCTTCATTATATTTTCTGACCTCTTTTGTTGTCTTTCTTGTACTGCTTTTTGCACTCCTACTTGTCTGGACTCCCACTTCTTGTGACTGTGTTTCTTCTTTTGTTCTTCACGCTTTATTGTTCTTTTCAACAGTTCAGGGTCATCTTTCACCTAGTAGTATTAGAAAGGAGATGGTATAAATAATAATGATAATAATACCATAAACAACTAGTCGACCTTTTTTTATAAATTATTCATTACTGACCTTTTCACCGGTGGCTTTCGCCAGTGCTGATTTCCATGCATCCTTTTCCTTTATTTCTTGGGCCTTTTCTTTCTCTCCGGCTTCTTCAAGTTCTTGGACTTTTCTTTTCTTTTCTTCCAATTGTTTTAAAAGTTTTTTCGGATCCTTTTCTGCTTTCAAAGTCTTTTTTTTAGTTCCTATTTCCGAAAAGTCAAATTTGCTGAATACCATATTGCCTTTTGAGTTGAAAATTGGCTTTTGTTTGGGAGCTTTAGGTGCATCGCCTTCTTCTTTGACTTTTTGAGTGCCGTTTGCCTCCGCAGCCATCCTTTCAGTCCTAGCAAGTTTCTTCTGCATCAACCTCTCTTCTCGCTTAGTCTTTTTCTGAATTCTGTTTTTCAAACCCTTCTTAAGAAGTTTATCCTTATAGTTCAGCTTTTTCCCCTTAAGTTCATTGAACTTTGCATGCAACTCTTCAAAAGTATGGGCACGTTTAGCTTTTTCTCCAAAACCTGCAAATACTTTTTCTAAAAAAAAATCACCAATTTTATGAATGGATGCACAAAATGATTGATTTAATGAAAATCTGTAAGAACAATAAATACCTTTCTTTCGATTTGAAAACTCCTTTTCGTAATCTTCATGTCCATTTTGAGCAACTAATATAAGGAAAATAAATTATTGTTTGTCTTAACGATTTGCAGGTTAGAGTCGTAAACTATTGTTTTACGTACCAAGTTCGTTTGCAGGTAATGGCATTTTCGAGAAAATGTCCGAGATAAATTTGTCTTCTTCAAGAAGCATTTGTTTAACTAACTTTGCATTAAACGGTTTAGACATTTTTAATTTCATATTTTTTCACTGGACTCACGTGCGCACACCGCTGTACTGTACAACGTAAAACCTGTAAATATAACCTAAAACATCTGTCACGCTGTGTTAGACAAAACTGAAGTAGATGGCGCGCATAACTCTAGTGCGGGTATTTATCCTTGAAAATTCAAAAAGAGGTATGGAAAAATAAAATAATAAATCTATGAATTTAAAATAGTTATTTTTTTTATTCAAAATACAAAATATAGCACTATAATCAGAATCTTATTTATTCTTCTTTAACACTGTTTAGGCGGTTTAAATTTTTTTAGTATTGTTTTGTTAAAATTGTAAAAACTTAAAAAGCTTATTCTAATTACTCTTATTACAAAATGTTTAAGTCTTTTGAAATACAACATAAATTTTTATGCTCAACTCATGGCTTCTGCCATTAATCTACAAGGTCTCAAAACAATTAAATTTTTTCCAGACAAATCATATTTATCAAAAACAGTTTCAACTTCTAAAGAGTCTTGCGCTGACTTAAAGTAAACGTGGCAATAGCGTACTTCACTATTTGGTAATACTTTCATATAGCTAACAGCTAAGGGTTCATATTGTTCAAACAAATGTAAGACATAAGCACTGCCATAATCAGTATGTACATTAGCAACTATGACTTCTTCTGCATTCAGAATTACTTTTCTTGGTTGTTTAAACACATCCAGTTGAGTCTTGGTAACAAGTTCAGGAATCTCATCATCATCTGTATTGCTATTATTGTACGACTCATTAATAGAGAAAGAATTAGCATTTGCTCCTCGAAGTTTGAGAAGATGTTGAGTTCTGTTCTTTTGGTCTACTAAATTTGGTGGACTTAGAGAGTCTGCACTGTTTGAGCGTGATACTTGACTATTCATAGTGTTCTTTGGTGTCTGTGGGATGAAATTAGATTTATTACAGAAAGATTTACTACTGGGTGTCAATTGCACTGATGCCTTATCATTGTTTGGCCAAGTGTCTGAGTTTTTTTGTTTGTGCATTGATTCTCTGCTAAACATCATAGCATTCTGGAATTGTTGTTTATTAGAATCTGTCTGCTCGTTGTTATTCTTAGGTGATTTTCTTTGATATAAATTTCTTTTTACACTGTCCATACTCGTATCTTGATTGATCACATTGTTATTATTTTGTCTGTCTCTTTGTGAACCATTACAACTTTTATTATTTTTCTTTTTTGGACGATGAGGTACAAGTTTTATAGTGGGGTGATCCTGTAAATTTTCAACCGCCCTTTCAACATCTTCTAAGGTGGCATACTGTACAAAACGAAAACCTTTCTCATCACCTGCCATTGTCAAATTCAGTACTTGTCCATATTGTGAAAAAATTTCCCTTATTTCTTCTTTGGTGAGCGCATGTTTGTTGGGAAAAAGTAACCAATAAGTCCCATCATCACCTTTGGACCACATTGGTCCATTATCCGCAATGAAAGACATGTTAAAAAATTTCTGAAATTAACATACGTATAGGTTAGACTCGGATAACATAGCGTAAACAAATATGTTATAACTAATCATTTGTATTTACAGGTTCACACAGCAAAAAAATGCTGTCCTTGCTAAAACCGCTACTTTTTATAACTTGACACTTCACTGTAGATGAAGCCTTTTCCTTATTTTACTTATAAGGCAGAAAACGAGATGCATGCATTGTTTTTGAATCAACTATCAATGCAAACTTCGCAAGTTTGGGCGCACAGTTGGTAAGTAAATACTTAATACTTATAGCAATAGCGTTTCCAAGAATCTTGTTTGATAACCAAAATATGTTGCATGTGGTTCTATATCTACATGTATATGTATCTATATATGCAAGCGTAGAGATGGCGCTGTCGGTATCACTTTTCAAAAATCAAACGTTATGAAGCAATACGTTATTTCCTTTTCGACGAAAAACAAATTTTATAAATGTGTTACGCTAATGAAATAAATATAAAATAGATTGTCAATTAATTTTTTCATTTAGTTTAATTTATACAACTTTATAAAAAGTCGTGTGTTCGATTTTTCTACATGATTATTTGAATGTCTTTTTTTTTTAACGAAACTTTTTTTTTGAAAAATATTAATTATTTATACAAAAAATGTATTAAATGTGTTATAGCATTTTGGTTCAAAACTTAAAATAATTATATTATCTTTATTTACAAATTTCTGTTTGATGAAATACTTTACCACTTGATATGTCTTCTACTTACGAAATAATAGTCATAAACAGTGTTTCTAGTTGAATTACTGATTTTATAAAATTATAAAAATAATCTACTATAAGGTATTGCTTTAAAAAGTATATTTGGCTTTGAAAAATTATTTGGCATACCGTTAAGTCTTGAGTTAATCTAAAACTGCATTTGCCATTAAAGTGCTAGGTCTCTGGACAATCAATTTTTGACCAGACAAAGCAACTTGGTCAAATAATCTTTCTACTTCTAGACAATCTTGAATTCTTTTGAAATAAACATGACAGTAACGAATACTAGATTCAGGAATTACTTTGATATCACTAATAGCAATTGGTTCAAAGTAATTCAATAAATGCAAAGTATAAGGAGCACTGTATTTTATAGGTATGTTACCTATAATAACTTCTTCTGCATCAATCATGAACTTCTTTTTATTCATGTCGTTGGTCAATGTTCCTTTTCCATTTGAGACAATCATATCAGAAATTTCTTGTTCACTAGTCTGACTTCTTGTGCAACTCGTGAAAGAATTTTTATTGCTCGAGATTGATTGATTACCTCTTCTACCTTTTCTTGGTTGAGTTTGGGGAACATCCACTGTGTATTCGCTTTTTTCAGATTCATTGCTACCTTTATTACTGTGTTCTTCATCGCTCTTATTGAAATTCTCATTTCTTGTTTTGCTTTTTTTACATCTTCTTGTAGGTGGAATAAGTTTGATTACTGGATTATACTTTAATCCTTTGATTGCTCTCTCTACTTCATCGATAGATCTATATTTTACAAAACGGTATCCCGTTTTATCTCCACATATGTGGATGTAGTCGACTTATCCAAAATTTGAGAAAATTTTTTTTATGTCATCTAAACTTAATCCTGCTGTATTCAGAAATAAAACTTGATATTTCCCCATTCGATCCTGTCTAAATAATTCGTTATCATCCTTGCATTCCATACTTGAATCTAAAAAATAAACAATATAATTTATATTTTTTCAAAAATTATTATTTGATTGTATGAATAATTAAACAAAACACGAATAAGCAATTTGTATAAACCGAAAAATATAATACAAACAACTGTAAAAAATGAGTAAAATGTTAAAGCTTCAAAGAAAACAATTAAACGTGCAATAAAAATGGCACATTAAAACTAAAAGATAAATCGATATAATGCATCCTAACCTTGAAAAATGCAAATAATTAAAAGTAGATATTAAGCTTGTAATTAATCAAAAACTTTTTTCAATCCTCTGTAGTGATTAAGTTCGTCAAAAGCGTGAAAAACAATAATTTTTTTGTACCTTTATAGTTGTATGCAATGTATGCAATAAAAAGCCGCGGGTAATCCTCTCAATTTAGTGTGTTATTGCTCCGAAAGTTCTAGGTCTACTGTACTGCAGCTTACAGGTAGTATAGCTCAGATCTGCTTAGCCGCTACACTTATGCTGCCCTAACTTTGTTTGAAATAACTGCGCGATAAAGAGTAGCTCATATTTGTGCGTGTGGGTGTTCGAGCGCCGGTCAAGACAGTCGATTCTGCGCCTGACGCAATAGGCGCAACAAAGCAACTGTAGGGCTAACACATAAGACGTACTTATTCTTCTTCCAGAATGCCGAAAGTGAAAAACTGTGTTTACCCACAAAAGCCACAATATGTATGACGTCCTTGCATGGCTGTATTACTGCGAAGCTTAAGTATGAAAACTGGTTTTCGAGGGCACAACTGCACGCAAGGACTAGTTTAAAATTACTTGCGTAATTCTAATACGAAATTCGAATGCAATGCGCGATATGACCGGTGAAAAGGCGCGAAATTATATGTATGCTATCATTATATGGGTTTATAGTTAATATAGTATGGGAGAATACAATGATTTAATGAGTAAACCTTTGTTTTGCTTTGTTTATTGTCGAAAGACACGATGTTTAGAGGTAAGGCTTTGAAAGGCTCTCCTATTGGCAGCTTGTTTTCGCAGTATTGTATCTCATACCTGCAATTGAACGAACGATATAAATTGCCATTTAAGATCTTGCTTTTAAAACTAAAGAAGTAGAAAAGAGGTTCGATTTGAGCCTTGAATGGTTAAACAAATTGTGTAGCCGAAAGGGATTACACGAGGTGTCTCTGTACCATTAGTTAGCGCTTTAATTATAACGGCAGGATTCTTCACGAAAGACACGAGTTGACTCGTTTCGTGGGTGTATAGGTACTGTAAACAGTTGTGTTTACAGTACCTATACACTCACGTGTATGTTACTTGTTGTTTACAAAACTATAGACTTACTCTGATATTATGCGAAACTATGCGAGCAAAATTGAACATGGAGCGTTAACGTACTTTTTACAATTCGTTAAATATTTTTACAAAACTTTAGTCAAAGTAGAGCTGGTTTGCTTTGATTTATTTGTTTGCTTGACTCTTTTTTTTATAGAAATGTAAGATTCTTTTTATTAGCCTAGAGAGGGCTTTTATTTTTTATTAGCCTTCTGGCATATCAGCTAATCAAGTTGTTAAAAGCGGCCCTCGCACATGGCCTCGGCATACAAAAAATAGAAGATAATCAAGAACAAGAAGTTCGCCAGAGACGCAAAGTCATAAATAGCAACTTTTTCGATATCTTCTTGAAGATATAGATTTTAATAGTCAGTGCAGACGTTCTTTTTGTCACGATCAAAATACTTGAATTATAGAGTCCGCCTGCGCAATTTGTTTGGTCCTCTGCTATGTAACACCGAAAAGCAAATTGTTACGTGTGCAATTAGTTTTTCGAAAGTGCGAAATAGTAAAGAAAATCGGGACCCCCTTTTACCCTATGCTGCTTTTATTCTTACCAGTACGTTGGTGGATGCGAAATCCGCTGGTAGAAAATATCATCAGCATAATGTATCGGTATATTCATGTCGATATCCATGTTCAGTATACTAGTCATGGTACACAACTGTCATCGTTATCACCGATCATATTATAGGTGATCCGAGGTGTGTGTATATCGTCGACAGTCTTAACGCTGTCAACAGCCGTAGACTTTGCAGCTTAGGTGGTCCTAACGAGCGAAATCCGAACTAATAACGGTAAATTGCAAACGTTTGAAATTATACGGTGAACCAATTGAAGTAAATTGTATTATTGTTATTATTATCATTATTTTTTGCTTAGACCGGTTCCAAGTAGAAGCAGCGATAACGCAGCTGTATACGCGATTGTTCAGAAAGGCTCTTTTTGAATGAATTATTCTATTGGAATAACAAACATAATATAATGTAATTTCATAAGCTTTATTACACTTTAGAATCTATGGATCATCTGGCATTTTCTTTTTTTTTACATGGTATTTGGAACTCGAAAGTTCATCGCCTCATCTACGCAAGCCTTCCACGCTGCCCTATCTTGTGTCAACCCCACCCAAGATGCACCTCTCCGATCGACACCCACCCGTCCTATTTCTACTAGATCCGCTTTTACGTTGTCCTCACATCTACGTCTAGGTCTACCTAGAGGTCGCGTTACCATCGGCCTGCCCTTCATGACACGCGCTGTCGTACGGTCGTCTCCCATTCTCGCTACGTGCCCTGCCCATCCCAATCTGCGCGATTTTATTATTCTGTTAATATTTGGTGACGCGTACAGATTGTGTAACTCATCATTGTGTAGTCTCCTCCATTCCCCGGTTTCCTCATCTTTCTTCGGCCCGTATATTTTTCGCAAGACTTTATTTTCAAATACCCTAAAACTGTTGTCCGCCTGCTTAGTGAGAGCCCACGTTTCGCACCCGTACAGAACCACCGGCAGTATTATCGTCCTGTATATTCTTATTTTAACATTTTTAGACAACAGCCTCGACTTAAGTAAATTACTCACGGCGTAGAAGCAAGCATTACCCGAATGGAGTCTCTTATTTATTTCGACATTAATCTCGTTTCTATCATTTATGGTCTTACCCAGATACCTGAATTCACTAACCTTTTCAAAAGTAAAATTCCCAACTCTGAGATCTTCCTCCCCTCTGCAGATGCCTAGCTTATCCACAATCATGTACTTTGTTTTTGATTCACTCACTTCTAACCCTGTATACTCCACCGCTTTTATGAGGATTTCCGCGTTTCTTGCTACCGTTTCCCTACAATCCCCCAGTATATCCAAATCATCTGCGTAGCCTAGTATCTGCGTTGTTCCATTAAGCGTTGCGCCCATCTGGCTAACCTGCATTTTTCTAACGGCATACTCTAACGTTAAGTTGAACAGCACCGTAGAGAGCCCATCCCCTTGTTTTAAACCATCGCGTATCATGAAGGGTTCTGATACATTACCGCCTACTCGGACCTTTCCCGTGCTTCCGTTCAGACATATTTGAATTAATCTCACGAGTTTTTTCGGTACACCGAGAAGTACTAGAATCTGATACATTTTTCCATGAATTTCCATGAATGTCCAACTGATTTATTTGCGTTTAGCGTTTCTGCGCACATGACTATTGTGATTGTTGAGTCGTTTAAAATCGTAGTTTTTCTGAAGTAAGTGCCTTTTGCTGAGGCCCAGGTAGGCGGAGATTCATTTGTAGCTCTTCTGTATAGTTGTGACCTAATCAGTTTAAAGGTGTAGCCTCAACACGTCACTGATCTGAGTTTATGCAGCTGCTTGCATGCAAGTATACCTGAATTTATGTATTGTAAATAGTTGCACCGGCACATTCAGCCTTGCGTATTCTCATCAAAGAACGTGTAGATACAACAATTTCCAAAATACATTTAATCAAATTGCAAGTTCCGTGTATTATCAACACTATTTTCGCTTCTGTGACGTAATATTTGCATATTATATACTTATACGCAGAAAAATAAGTAGAGGCAATTGATCACGTATATTCTGTTTTATTAAAAAAATAAAGAAAGAAAACAATTGTATTGGTAGCTATGTTTTTTATACATCATAGTTTCTTATAAAAGTAAATAGTATGAGAAATTTGACATTCCTTCCGAACGAATTTGCAATAAATAAACGGTCTCAATCAATTTTTTGTGGGCAAAAACATTTGCGTTTCGGTTTTTGATCCCATACATCACAGCTTAGATACTTGTTGTGAGTTTTGCCGGTCACGTCCCTGATAATATTTCGATGATTTCTGTTCGAGATTAGCCGCTTGTTGTAAATCGAGAGTTGGCAGAGAAGTTATAGAAACAGCAGGTGATTTAGCCGTGGTTTGAATACGCAACGATTCTTTCTCCACTTTTTCTGGTTCTAAACTTCCTGGTTCAAACTCGCGAGCTTCGCCATCAGTGTCCCAGTAATTCGAAATGCGAAGATTAAGAACTTACTTTTTGAATACCGTATTACGGTTCGCAGATGATAATTCGGAAGCGTTTCATACTTGTGTATGCCTTAATTGCATAGGCAACTTTGCCCATCGCAGTAACAATAGCGGTACTTGAATTGGCACTTTTGACTATTTCTCTCTGCTGCTCGATTATGGATAAACACCAATCAATTTTCTGAATTTGCTTCTCGAATAGTTTTTTGTTCTTCAATGCCTGGCCAGCGACTGTGTATAATAATGCAAAATGAAATTAAAAAATAACTTATCCTACCTATTTAGATTGCAATCGATGAATTTAAATTGTGCAAGTATTAAGTTTCAAAATTAAATATGGAGATGAGGAGATACGCGTTGTTACGAAGACTTTGAAAATTCTTATGAAGAGAGAAAGCAATTATGCATTAATGTCGGACATTCAAACAAGAACAGGATTGTTTATTATAGACAGACCTTGTATACAACAAACGACAAAAGAAAGTCAAACCACTCCGGAGCAAACAAATAAAGATTAAAATTTTCGTCAAAACGTAAAAAATCCGCGCTATAAATCATTCTCGCTATATACTTATCTTGTTTTTGGTGTCGTTTTTCCCGACGGTCACTATCTCCTGCTCGATTTTGTTTTTCATGACGTTTTTCCTCTCGACAAGACTCATCTCCATACTGTTCCAGGTCTGGGTAGCCAAAGCCTTGGTATCTTCCTTGCCACCGTAGACTTGCGAAATTCAGCTCATTTTATTGTTCTTCTGTTTATGCGCGCACCTGCAAAAGACACGCGCGTACAGTATAACCACACTGTTAAGTCTTTATTTTTGGTCTTTTGTGAATATGTTGTTTAAAATAAGATGTACTTACTAAAAACAGAAGACAATTCCTGGATGTACTCAGTACCAATGTAACTGTGCTGTATAGATCTCATAGACGTTTTAGAAATTGGATGTTGGGTAATACTTTACTATCTGAGTAGGAGAAACTTTTTTACTAATAATTAAAACTTGTTCAGAACATTATAGACACTTGATTTTATGTATAAACTTAATTAGTATTACGATACCGCTTATGGATTCGAGAGTCGAGGGAAATGAGGGAAAAATCAAAGAAAATCTGGTACTACGTGGTAAAGCACGCACTTTCGAAACTATCAGATTGAAAAGTAGAAGAAGAAAAGGTGTAACATCATACTATGACCGTCTTATCGGCCCTTTGAATTTCCTCCTGGAATGGAGCGCTAGACTATCGAAGCGGCGCTGCACCGAAACAGGTTCACCGTCGAGCGACAACGGACAACTCGACAAGTGGTAACTCTAACAAGACCACTAGTATTGTTATCGAGAGAGAACATTACTTTTATCGATTTAAATTAATCAAAAGAGTTTTTCTGAATAATTTGAGATTGTTTGAAGAACTTATCAATATTACGTAATTAGTAGAATAGCTAGATTGCTTCCAAGCTGCTTTTTCTTCATTGTCTGCAGTGTGCAAACTGAACTGACATATTACTTTTACAAAAACTGAAGGCCCTATTCACCCGTTTCTCTCTAGAATGAAGAATAAACATCTTTGCACTTGTGCGTTTTATTCTTTACTTATCCCAAAGCAACGCGTCCGCCAGCACTGTTCAAATTTCCCGCCACGGCGAAATACAACGATGGCCGGCTAAACGGCGGCCATCTTGGATCTGGCGCAGGCGTCTCGTACAAGTCCGTAATTTATCGGCGGCTGGTATTGGCTGGTAGTTCGGAAAGCCGCGACGGAGGGGGAAAGCCGCCACGCTTGGACAACTTGATTTCGGAAAATACTGACTTTGTTGGGAAAATTGAAAGAAGAAATGCACCCGAAAAATCCGTAGAAAATCACAATGATTTTTGGGGATAAATAAATACGTGGTTGGTCGACGAGAAATTTTTAATGAGTTTTGCGAAAAATCGTAAAAAAATCGAGGTGGGCGGAGTTTTCAACGCGCGATCGGATATCCGCGTGCGCGTGAAACGCGCGCGAAATACGATCGTTAAAAAACGAGCTGAAAAAATATCGGTCGCTTTAAAATCGCTGTTCCGTTTTATTTTTATTCAGGACTTACGATTCGTTCTGCATAAATACTTTTACACGAAAGATGATTTTGAAATAATTAGTTTTCTTAGGAAACAAGCAATTCGATACATCGTTCCATTATTTATAGCTAGTGTAAAAACTTTTGCAAACACAAGCCTAAATCTCGTGCTGAATTAATTTCTTTACTCTTTGCACAGGAATCCGCTTTTCAAGAATATACGGAAAATAAAAGGCATCGTGTAAGCAGCAGCAAGGATTGGCCGGTCGCGGGATGGCCGCGCGCGGCGCCGCCGCTATACATATCAGACTTTTCTCGCGCATGCGTACCGCCAGGCTCAGCAGCGAGTTCTCACTTCTCGCGACGACGCCGCCGCGAACCAGACAAGGACAACAGCATCGCGGAGCCCATACTCCCGACAAAGACAGCATCAGCCGAGCTCGCGCTAGACAAGGACAGCTCGATTCCCGACGACGGCGAACTCGCTCAGCTATAGCAAGTCTCAGCGGTGGCGGCGCAGACTGTGTGGAGCTGCTGCGGGGCGAGAGTGTGTGACTGACTGCACGCAGCGGAGGAAAAGGGATAGAGTGTGTGTGCGTTGCTGGTGCGTGCATCAGCCGTGAAGAGGATCCTCGGCGTCGCAGCTTCCTCGTCGCCGCGCAGGCAGCAGCAGTGGCGGCAGAGCGACCTTCAAACACTACTCCGTATACGTAAAACACGACAATCCGTCTGAGGAATAGCGCTCGAGCTCCCCAGACGCAGAGAGAAAGATAGATATATACATATAGATATATAGAGCAAGAGAGAAAGAGAAAGAGAGCCGTATGTGTACAGCCGTATACAGAGTGCGTGAGTGCGAGTGAGATAGAGAGTTATATATATATATATATATATATTATATATATTGTACGTACAACGCGCGAGAGCGAGAAAGAGAGGGAACGGAGTTTTTTCTTTCTCGGCTCTCCCGTATTTTAACGCCGAAGTATAAATAAAGCTAGAGATAAGAAGGAACACAGGGAGCGCGCGGAGAAGAGAAAGACGGAGCTAGAGATAGTAGCTCGTGTGCGACGGGGGATTATCATAGACGTTGTCGTCGTGTCTTCGTCATACATACAGTCTACGTCTCGCGAATGTGTAGTGGAGACGGAGTTCGGGGCACAGAAGAAGAGCGAGCAGTAGCTGCGAAGGTGGAGCGTGCCGAGTCCGTACGAGAGCAGCGAGACAAAGAGGAGCAGCAGCAGCATAACCTCAAAACGGAGTGCGTGTGAGTGCGTTGCAAGCGAGCAACAGCAGCAGCGTCTCTCTCTCTCTCTCTCTCTCTCTCTCTCTCTCTCTCTGTATTCGCGGGTACAGACGCAGAGAGATACATCCTTAAAAAACACACGGTCACATATAACACGAGTGTGGTAGTCATCGTTGTGCGCGAAGCGGTTGATGGATGAAACTGGCAGGATGCTGCAGCACGGTGGATCTGGCGTCAGTTTGATGGGCGGCAATCAGGGCCAAGGAGGCCAGAACGCTGGTGGATATGGAAATATGGGCCCCGTCGACGGCTCCGCGGCCCAAGGGCCCGAGAACGTCGAGGCCAGGAAACAGGATATCGGGGATATCCTGCAGCAGATCATGAACATCACCGATCAGAGCTTGGACGAGGCGCAAGCGAGGTACGGACAGAGCTGTATCTTTTATTATTATATTTATCGTCGCGCCGATGCATCAGCCGCGAGTGTGGGAGAAAAAAATGATGGAGAGGGAAAACGCGCGCGCGTGTGTATCGCGCCGCAGTCATATGTTGGGATTTCGCGTCTGATGACAAAGGATGCGCGAGGTTTGTTTACCGTCGGTGCGGGTTTTTCGCTCTGGAAGCGCGTTGCGCTTTGAAGCGTTCGTTGAGCTGCGTTTCGGAGCAGAGTCGTTGGAACGTTTTACTTTTAAAATTGGTCAATGTTGATAATAGCGCATAGGAGCGATAGTTCGTTCGCAAACAATACTTTCGAAGCGTTCGCCGCGTACTCGCACGCGCGCGAGCTATATGTTTATGCAATATTTAAATAACTACGCTGCTGTACTTTTGATTATTTGAATACGATTATGAACTTACGAGCGATGTTACATGAAAAACATTTCGTTTTCAGAAAGCACACGCTGAACTGTCACAGAATGAAGCCAGCTCTGTTCTCGGTGCTGTGTGAAATCAAGGAGAAAACTGGTAAATACCATCAAACCCATATTTTTCAGCGCTAAATCTCTTTTCTCGAGACTCGCGTTACGAGATTTCTCGGTATATCAATCCGGTAGCTCGTCGAGTGCGTGTATATATGCACAGCTCTGCGGTGGGTTCGAGTTTGCCGCGCAATCTTAGAGAGGGGTCCTATTGTCAAAATTGTTTGATAAACGTAAATCTTATCTGGCGATGTTGACGATACGATTGCGGCTGAGATCTCTCGAGTGTTCTTTTCCCACAGCGCGGCATCCTCTAGTGCGTAAGTCTGGTCTCGTTTCCATTTTTCCACCACCAGCTGGAGCTCGATTGTGATACAGGTGTAGTCTTTGAAAGTTTATTTTACATCTCGTTGATGATTACGGCGGACATCGCATTGCTGACGTAGCAACGTAAAAAAATAAAAGAATTCCATCCCTCGCATATTATATTGTTTTATTTATGAGATCCGATCGATTAATTATTCATTTGCTAATTAAAGATAGCTTATCTCTCTTGGCGAAATTTCATCAGCCTAATTAATCCGCACCTCGTCTGTAAAAAGAAAAAGAGCGGAAGCCCCGTATCGGAGTCATCATCAGTCAATAAAAACAGCAGCAGCAGGCCGCAGTGCAATAAAATAAAAACAAACGAGAATCTCAGCGCATCGTAAAAAAGGGATCAACTCATCCGAGCGGCTCCGCGCCGAAGATAATGAAATTGAAAATTCTATCGACGGGGCCCCCGGGTGCAGGGCGCCCCGCATCACGGCCATTTGAAACTCGTAAACATAATTTTTATGCGTTGTTTGGATTACTCTCGGAGCGCGCGCGCAGAGACCGCGAAAGGCGCAATTATTTCGAGACGAAGACCGGGGGACTTGCTATGCAGAGTGCGTGTATACAGTGCCAAGCTCTTTTCCCCTTTCCCTCGAGGGAAAAGGGCCCCGTGGCGACACGAGAGCGCGTATAGCTTATTGCCGTGTATAGGGGGAGCAGCAGCAACTTTATTCGGTGCGCCTTACGTTTCTTTATTTCCACTGCATTGCAGTAAAATTTTCACGCATCGCACATATCCAACCAAAAATCCCAACACCTCATCTCGCCCCGGTCGTCCCCTCCCCCAGCTCTCTGCGCTCTCGCTTTCTCTCTCTCTCTCTCTCTCTCTCTCTCTCTCTCTCTCTCTATACCACGCCCCTCGCAACGCGCGCGCGTGTATCCCCGATGTGCATCGGAAAGCCGAAACTCTCGCATGCGTGTCCGCCGCTCCGTATATCCGCTGCAGACTTTTCTCGGGGTTCTTTCTCCGTATCTCTCTCTCTCTCTCTCTCTCTCTCTCTCTCTCCTCAGGCGCTGAAGCTCACGTGCAGCGCCGGAGACGCAGGGGGAAAAATACGCCCGGACGGAAAATTGACTTTCGTCGTCGTCGTCGTCGCCCCGATGGGCTATTTTCGACAGCACAGCTCTTTTTTTCATTCCCGATGTTTACTCGCGCCGCGGCCTCTGTTTCGAGTATATATAACCATGGAGAAAATCCAAGCCGCGCCAATTAAAAAGGAATCAGTCCGCTGCTCTCGTGCAGCCAAGAAAAGGGAAAAAGACTCGCGGCAGCAGCAGGAGCGATAAGAACGGATAATTTATTTTGTCGCGAAAGCGCGCACGTTCGAGGGAAAACGAGCGCCCGGAGTAAATGACGGGGTAGCCCTCGGCGAAGAAAGGGGTGGCCGAGAATGCGAGAAAAGCAGCGGCAAAAGAGAGAGAAAGAGGCTACGCGGAGAGTTTATGGCCAATGGCTGACGAGGCAGTGAAAAAGTAGTAAAACCGAGAGAAGAGCAGATAAACGCTATGTTAAGCAGCCCGTTTTACCAGCCATTTAATATAATCAACGTGCGAGAGAGGTGCGACTCTCTCTCTCTCTCTCTCTCTCTCTCTCTCTCTCTCTCGGAATAACTTTGGATCACGGTGTGCTCCGCGCCGCTTGCGCGTATTATTCTAATGACATCTTTGCAGTTGCGCTCTGCTGCACTGCCGCTGCGATTGTGATTATGGCTCTTTCGGCTTAATAAGATTCATCGCCTGCGGTCAATGGGCATTTTATTGCCCGGCGTGAGCGAGCGAGAAAAAAGGTGTTGTTATGCGCGCGCGAACGAGTGCTCGGCTTGATGGGCAGTTGTCACGTTATTGGACGCGTCGTTAAACTCTAATAAAGTGGCTACGACTGTTTGCTCAAAACGGCGTGTCTTGTAAATACCGACGCGTTTTCGGCTTATAATAATAATAATGTTAATCGAGTCAAAGAAAAATAATACACGTATATAATGTACATCTCTCTCTGGACATCCCCGGTCATTTTCGACGGCCTATAGTAGCTCCCGCGGGACGACCGCGAAAAGGCTCGAGGCTTTTCTAAATCCTAATCCCCTTTCTCGCACGGGGAGCCCCTTTTTGGACACATCCTCACTGACAGCGGGTGGTGTGCGACTAGACCTGGCCTCCTCGCTCTCTTTTGGTCTAATAATAAGTTACCGCCGCGTCCATTGAGTCGCCTGCGGGCCTATATCTGATTTCGGAGCAGCGGCACAATGGGAGAGCGCGTCGGGCTGTCAAAATCGGATTCGGCCTTTCGATTGTTAGATCGGGTATGCTAATGCCGTTATACTCTTTCTCTCGGCCGATGCCGATGGCCAGGGAGATAGTCGGGTATTATACATCGCGAGAGGAATTCTTTTGGCTGTGCCGAGGTGTCGGCGCGGCAAGAGTCGAAGGCGGATTAACTTTTGTTCTTGTATTATTTTTGGCTGGAAATCTGCTGTGGGAGGGAACAATTAAAAATCCATGCTCGATTTGGCTGGGATCCAGAACTAACCTGATTTCCTCGCGAGCGAGAGACTTTTTCGGCGGCGAACTGGTTATTAATTCCTCGGAGGGAGAGCACAATATCGGAATCGAGCCGAAAGAAAAAAAATGAACGACAAAGCAGAGGCGTAATTTATTCACAACTCCCTACTGTTTTCCTTTAACTCAGAGTCGCGTCGTCGGTTTCTTCTTTCTCTCTCTCTCTCTCTCTCTCTCTCTCTCTCTCTCTCTCGTATCTCCGATCGTATATTCCTATCTTCATTATTCGAGACGAGAGCTGGGAGTAGAGAGAGAGAGAGAGAGAGAGAGAGAGAGAAAAGGAAAAAGCTGATGAGGAGGGAGAGGAAAAGATGGAGGCGAAGGAATAATAGAAAGGTCTCGAGCGCTCTAGCGAAGGTACACGCACGGATGCTTCCGAAGTCGCTTTATCAACTCTTTCTGCGCGTTCGCACTCGCGAGAGCAGATCTCTCCCCCGTGGCATTGAAAACGTCAGCAGTTCGATATCGACTCTGAACGCCCTCGAGTGGCCTTTTTATTCCTCGGCACGATCGCCGCCATCTCTCGCGGGATAATTAGATTTATTGTGAACGTCGTACGCACCTGAGCAAAGAGAAGAAAAACTCGATCAAAAACGTTACATACACCTCGCGGCAAGCATAAGCATTCCCAGCCGCGCTTTTCGGCATCGCGCAGGAATCCTCTCGTTCCGCGCCGCGGCTAATCGTGAGAATATCATACGAGAATACAAGAGAGTCAACGCTCTCTTTCTCTCTCTCCTCCGCCTTATTTACGCTCGAAGCGCAGGTACGCGCGACGGTCCCCTTCGTTCTTCTCTCTCTTTCTCGCAGCCGCCTTATTCCTTTTTCATCTTATTTCCCTCCGAACGCCGAGCGAATCTTTCTCTCTCTCTCTCTCTCTCTCTCTCTCTCTCTCTCTCTCTCTCTCGGCGCAGCATCAGATCGGCATCTCTCGCGTTTTCTTTCCACTTGATCTTCGAATGCTGCCGCTGCTGCCCTACAGCATGCAGATGGGCTCTCTCTCTCTCTCTCTCTCTCTCTCTCTCTCTCTCTCTCTCTCTCCTTCTTCTTTAGCTCGGGATATCTACGTTCCAAGCAACAGCGGCGGCGGCAGCAGTCAAGGTGAACCGGCCTTCCTTTCTGCTCAAAACTTCCCCTCCTTTTTTCCCCTCTCTCTCCAAACGCGATATACGGCTCTCCGCCATCGCATCCTCCTCCTCCTCCTTCTCCTCCTATATGTGCGCGGGTTCTTCCTTCGACCCGACTAACGAGCCATCTCGCTTGCCCCGTACGCGCGTACTTTCATTCTTCTCAACAGCGAGCGAGCGACGAGCTTCTTCTTCTCCTCTATAGAAATGCCGCTCTCGCGCGCCCACGAATCGATGCAGCGAGAATTCCTTTTGTCGCGTGTATGTACGTATAGAGAGATGAGGGGAGGCGAGGAGGATGTTTTGAAGATTTTGGACGACGACGTGTTCGTGAGTTTTTGCGGCGATGCTGTAGGAGAAATCGATCGAGTCGCGTTTAATAACTTATTGACGAGAGGTGTTTCCTCGGTGAAGAAATTAAAAGAACGAGCGTAGGCGTGCATAGATCTCGAGCGATTTAGACATTCTCATGCAAACCCGCGCTCTTATCACTCGGCGGCCTCTATTTGCGCCGTTCCGTTCTCGGGATTACCATAATTGTGTGTACACTGTCCACATTGTTAGGCTTTGCATATCGATATTGCGCTCTCTCTCTGTTTAAAAGCAACCGCTACTTATCCGCGTGTACGCGCTTCTTTCGCTCTGCAGCGATCTCCAAAAAATAACTCTTCCTCAGCACTTAGTCCGTCAAGCCTAGTCGTCGTAGCGTGCTGAGCCGCGTGTAAATTCTTCTAAGGATTTTGCATATAATTATGAAAATCGTTCAAAGGTTGTGCTAAAATTACAGAGCTTCCGCAGTAACGGCGATTCTAATCAGACTCGACGTTCCGCGATAGGAGCATAAGCAAAGCCTGTCGGCCAATTATCATCGATTACACTTGCACCGTTCGAATGTTTCGCGTATGTACACGCGCATCAACTAATTGCGCGCGTCTGCGTAAAATCGAACGAGCGCGTGTTATCGGGAAAGAAAAAAGAATCTCCGCAGCACGCGGTCCACTTTACGGAAGTGTGCATTACGTGGTCATTCGCCGCGCGGCGAATTAAGAAGCGGCCGCGAGAAGGAGTATAGTATACACACTTCTCTGCGCACCACTAGGACTACCATACACGCTCTCGAGGCTCTCTCTCTCTCTCTCTCTCTCTCTCTCTCTCTCACGCGCGCGATTTAACAAACCATACGTTACGCCGCGATAAAATCTCGCAAACCTATAAACTTCAGTCGCTGGGCACACGCGAACTCAAGCGAGCGCGGGCTATGTTATATCATAAAAATCCAGTAAAATAAGCTCGTAAACCGAGAGCTTCGCCGCGCATAAAAAGCCTCCCCGCGGCAACTTCCTCTCTCTCTCTCTCTCTCTCTCTCTCTCTCTCTCGCTCGCTGCGCGTCGAGCTTTTTTTCTCTCCCGCGCTCGCGTGCGCCGGATCTCTCTCTCTCTCTCTCTCTCTCTCTCTCTCTCTCTCTCTCTCTCTCTCTCCTGGCAATCGCTTCATTCGCGACCGAGCCGAAAATCCAATTTTTTAATGCGCGACGGACAAAGTAGCTACGTATGCACCAGAGAGAGTCGTGCAGGCTAATTAGCCCGCGTCATCCTTTAAAGTTCCGCTCGAGACTGCAGCGCGGCCGCCGCGGCAGATCATTCCTCCCCTTTTTTCTTGCCCCTCTCTTTCGCCTTCGCTTTTCTTAATCGTATGGTAATTCTATGGAGATTGCACGGGCGTGCGAGGAAGCGTTATCTCCCGTATACATACACTTGTGCGCGCGCGGGCGCTCGCTCGGTTTCGATGTATTATATTTGGCGAGAGAGGTAGCTCTCACTAGATGTGCCTGCGTATTGATTATAAATAAATATCTCGACAAAGGCCCGTCGTTTTCGCGCGTATTATTAGCAACCCTTTCTCGTTACGCTTTCGATACATATTTCGAGGTCTCTTACGATTCCCGCGTGTAATTATATAAATACCTCTATCTCTTGTCGACAAAGGCCTGCCATTTTCTCTCTCGTATAATTAGCAAGCCGCGCGACATAAACTCTCGGCAAACAATGAAAAGCTCGCCGCGCAGCCCTTTCCCGTTACGTATAATATAATCTCGGGATACACAGCGCTGATATAGTCATACGCGCGATGTTTTCCCTTTTACGATTATATTGGCCTTATCGCGCTGACTCTATACATGTATACACGAAATTTCAATCCGTAGGCGCCGGCGGCATTAATCCGTAATTGTCGCGCGATAAGCAGCAGCCGGGAGAGAGTTTATATCTCTGCGCGCGTCCAAGCTTTATCTCCTACGCGAGAGCGTGACAAATTTATGCGATAGCGATGAAAAACGCTCGCGTCGAGTGTCTTCTCATCCCGCGATACGTATACGCTCTGATTTGCCTTATCAATTAGTAGCTTATTCGCGCGACATTGTATATCTACGAGAAAAAAAAGAAGTCTCCCTTCGATAGCATCGGTTCGAGACAACGGCGGCGAGTCCCAGTGGACGAGAAGAAGAAGAAGAGGAAGCTTCAACCGCGACCCGAAGACAGAGCAAAGTTCGCGCGCTGTATACACGGCAGCTTTCAGCGAGCTCGCGAAATTTCATTAAAATTCATGAAGCGTGCCGGGATGCGCCGGTGACTTCTGAATTTCTCTCTGTCCCTCTCTCTCCTCTCTGTATGTGTATAGAGCAGGTATAGCGAAGAAGAAGAAGATCCGAAATATAAGATGCGCCATAGTGCGGAGGGAAAAAACGACGACGAGCTGGCTGAGAGAGAAGAGCAGGCCGGACTATGAATAATGCAGAAAAGTTCTAATTGCTCGGGAGAGACAAAACTGTGTATACGTATATATAACAGAGCAGCGAAGTTAGTTTCGGCGGAAAGTTTTTTCCGCGTTTGAAATTTTCGGAGCCGCGCCGCGTAATACATAAATTAAAACGGAGAGAGAGATGAAAAAGGAGGATGTGCATTATACAAACACACACGCGCGCGCGCAGGGATGAATAATACACGGCTAATATCCCTCGATCATCCTCTCGAAAGTCCATCCAATTTATCCTCCCTCGAGTACAATCCTCGATTCAAAACCGCAGAGAGAGTGAGAGAGAGAGAGAGAGAAAGAGAGAGAGAGCGCGCATGGCTGAATATTCAACCAGCTCTTCTCTCACCCCTTTCACTCAGCTCGTCGATTCATTCAGCGCTGCGCTCGGGAGATAAAGAAAACGGCGTGTTGCAGCAGAGCCGGTGCAAATATCTCGCTGTAAAGGCAACACATGAACACACACACACACACACGTGTACGTGTTGGTGCGCGTGTGTGTGTCTATGTACGCATACTTGGGGCCGCCGACTGTAACGTCGCTCGTAAAAACACCGTAAACTCGACAGCAACAGGTCCCGTGTGTCTGGCAGTGCCGCGGAGTCCTGATGCTCGGCTCTCGGTACTGCTTATACTCTCTCTGTACTTGTGCCGCCGTTGCCGCTGCTACTACTACTCTATATCTTGGCGGCTGCTGTGTACTCCTTTGGCTCGAGTGATAACGCGGATGAGGGATAGAGTTCTCGAGGTGATTGGAGCTTTCGTATATAGGGAGTTTCGAGCTTTGCTTTGCTCGCGATTGTCGGCTGCTTTTTATGAGCGCTTACCGCCTCGTAAAATCAGCCGAATCCTACGCACAGCTGGCTCCGTGTATCATCATCGTCGATCAGCCGTTTGCCTTTTCACGCCAGATGAGCCTTCGCACCTTGTAATCGTTCGATGCTTCGCGAAGAAAGAAATGATTCTCTCAAGCTTGCATGAACCCAGATCCAATTTCGCTCTATCTGCGCCAAACGAACCCACGACCAATCTCGCGTCCGGCATCCGCAGAATTCGGAAAGTCGCGATCTCCCCTCTCTCTCTCTCTCTCTCTCCGCTGCAGCAGGCGTACTCGCGTCATTTCGTGCGTTATCGCGATTTCAACGCGGCGCATTCTCCGAGGATTTGGAATTCCCGTCGCCTCTCTCTCTCTCTCTCTCTCTCTCTCTCTCTCTCTCTCTCTCTCTCTCTCTCTCACCGATGCATAATGCATACGAGTATGCGTATCCGTGCGTGTGTGTGCATGCGTGTACAAAGGGGAGAGATATCTGCCGCTCGCAGAGAGGAAAAGGCTGATGCTACTGCTCGGTTGCTGCACCGGCGTCTTTTATCGATCTTCACCCCAGCCGTGAGAGGGAGTTTCGGCTGCGCTGCATACACCGCACACGTCGTCCTGCGATAAGGACTCGAGATTTCGTTCGGAGTCTCGCTTCTTTGTTATTTCATTCCGCGTGTATGTCGGAAGAGCGTATCCGATTTGCATACGTGCGAGCGCGCGATTGGTATGCAATCAAAGGAAGACCGATGCAAATTCGAACGCGCGTGTCCGTCAAAGAAGCACTTCGTACACCGGAGAATCGCAGGATTTCCTCGCATGGCACACGCATCGCAATTGTCTAGTCGTCGTCGTTGTGGAAAACAACGGAGCAATCTTCTTCCGCAATTACCTCTATAACTCGCCGTCGTAAATCTCGACTCTCTGAAGCTTGTTAAAAAAAATCCTCCTCTCAGCTGTCCGCGAAGATAAATAAATCGCGCGCGGTCTATACGCCGCATACAACCGATCCGTTTTCCGCGGGCGATGCCAAAAATTATGGCCGAACTTTCTTCTCCATATAGTACGTAACGTCCTTGGCTCTCTCTCTCTCTCTCTCTCTCTCTCTCTCTCTCTCTCTCTCTCGGCGAAAAAGCTCTTGGCTCCGTTTGCGCTTCTCGCTTTTTCCCGCGTGCTCGGCAGCGGAATTCCGCGAGAGAAGTCTTCGTCGCCGGAAAGAAGAGCGCGCCGGAAGTCCACGCCATCGGGGAGGTATATGACGCCGCGGTTGCGTGTATTTTTCTCTGACTCCTCGCTGCGCGCGATGGATTATTATTGCCAGGAGAGACCGAGCGAGCGAGGAGTTGAATACAGAGATGTGCGGAAGGAATTGTATATATACCTGATGCGAGAGGGAGTAGCTTTCGAGAGAGAGGAAGGACGAGTTTTATAAGAGCAATCGAGGGTATAGGGCGCGAGAGCCGACGTTCACGGCTCCCCTGGGAGGCAGCCGCCGCTGGCTATCCGACGGATGAAAGGGAAACGTAACGAGATGCGATGCCGCGCGTCGGTTCCGATGGACGGAATGTTTTTTTACGCGCGTAATTGTACGTATAGCCGCGGCGTTGGTTTTTGGGTCGATGAGTGAAATGTTGCTGCTGCACATAGGGCTTTCGTCTATGCGTCCCCGGAGACGGGTGTGTGTGTGTGTGTGTATGTGTGTGTGTGCTTTTCTGGAGGAGGAAGGAGCCGAGATCGGGTGCATAGGATCTTCGTATAGAACGCTGAAATGAGAAAAATTATAGATTTCTGTGAGGTATTAATCGACTGAAAGAAACTCGCTTATACACTCCTGCGGCTGAACTCAATATACGTACATTCGTACGCATAATCCCGGCGCCTGCACGTGGCGTGTATATGCGCGTAAACAGCGTCGACGCTCGACTTCGTGCCTGTGCGCAGGGTTCCTCGACCTCCGCTCTATTGCAGCCGCGATCCCTAATGTCTTCTCTTCCGAAAGAACGAGCACAGGGATACCGCACCTCTTTGTGTGTGTATAAACATCTCATGCTGCTTTTTCTCCGCCGGCGCACATTGTTCCTTTCGATGCGTATATAAGTTTGCAGCTTTTTCGGAAACTATAGCGAGTATATCCGACTTTTTCTTGGTATCGAGCTTTTCGACGCGATAGCCAATTCGGAACTTTACACGTGGCGATAAATGGAAATGGCTCGTAAATGTGGAGCATTACAGCGCGTCGTTAATAATTCAGAGCCGATCCATTTATACAAATTAGAGTAAGGAGAAGCCTCCTCTGAACAATTAGAGAAAAAACGCGAGAAAGGCACGTACGCGCGTCTCCCCTTCTTCGTAGCCATTACCCGAATCATCGACCTACCCCGAAACTGACAATGGAAAAAATCATCATACTAGGCGTCCATCAAAAAACCTCAAAAGCGTCCTCGCCCGCGTGGTCCGAAAAACTCTATCCCCTGCAAGCGTGTATATCTATATTCCCGAGATAACAAACATCACACAGCCCACGCGGCGGCGGCAGCGGCAAACAAGTTCCGCACGCGCCACCCCTACAGCGTCGCACCCACACTATCGCGCTCTATACCTACATAGGCGTGTATGTATATACGTGTATACGCAGTAGCTCTCTTCGTGGAGGGAAGGAGGGAGGAGGGGGTGTAGTAGACGGCGGCGGAGCAGCCACTCGATCAATACGCCAGCACGCCCGGCGCGCGCGTTTTCCCTCGCGCGCTGGTTCGTTCGTTCGTTCGGTCACCCTCGTGCTGCCGCTGCCGCTGCTACCCCTCGCTCGAAGGGTGGCGCGCACATGGAGGTGGTTCTCTCTCTCTCTCTCTCTCTCTCTCTCTCTCTCTCTCTCTTTGCGTGGGTGGGTGTACGGGGAAATCCGGATGCACTGCCGAGAGACAGAGAGAGAGAGAGAGAGAGAGAGAGAGAGAGAGAGAGAGAGAGAGAGAGAGAGAGAGAGAGAGAGAATCGAATGTTGCAACGCGTTTGTTTATGTTTGTGTTTTTTCGGGAGGGGGTGGCTCGCGCTCGTTGCCGTTGGTGGAGGGGGGTATTGATTTTTTGGATTTTAGCGAAATTAAAAATATCGCCAGGCGGAGCTTTCGGCCGATTCGCCGCTCGGGCGAGCGCGAGAGGTGTAATGATTTTTAACGCTTTGTTTTGGCTGGAGAGTTCCACGGGTGAATCGTTTTTCTGTATATAGAGGCTGGTTTGGGATATTCCATGTCAAAGAGCTGTCGGGAAAGAGAGCGAGTTTCTGCTAAATCTCGAATCGGGAAAGGCCAGCGTACAGACGGACACGAGGGTATATATAAGGGACAGCGTCCAGTCGGTCCTTCCACTGCGTATAGACCAGCCTGTCCACTCATCCCCCGTATACCAATAGCCGGTGTAATATACAAGAACAAACGCAGTGGCCGCAGTCACTGCTATACCGAGAGATATGCGAGAGAACACAGCAGTATAGCGGCAAACTGTCCCTCTCTCTCTCTCGCCATATAGACTATATATAGGTGGTGGCATTCCGTACACCTGCTCTGTATATTGCAAAAATACCGGACTTGCCGGGGCAATAAGAATTCCCTTCTCTCTCTCTCTCTCTCTCTCTCTCTCTCTCTCTCTCTCTCTCTCTCTCTCGCTCTCTCGGCCGTGATAGATTTTATTATTGCCTCTCCCTCAATTTCCACGCTCTCCGCTTGCGCGCGCATCCCTTTGTTGCCCGGAAAGAGAGCGATGAAAAACGATGAACTTCGCCGGCGACGTATACGCTGTATTCTCTCTGGAAGATACACCATACACATACTCGATCGCGGATTCGAGAAGAGTTGATTTTTTTCTCTCAACCCTCTCTCTCTTGCAAATGCAAAAATATCTCGACTGCGAGTGTGCACAAAATTGTCTCCGCCACACACACCCGTGCAGCATCGCCGTCGTCCCTCGCTTAATTTCCCGGGCTATGCATGTACACATACACACAGAGAGACAGACATTGGCGCACGCTCGGGCCATTTTCCAGCATTCCCCGCATTCTAACACCCGCGCGACTTTCATTAAAAGCCTTCGCCTTCTCTCTCTCTCTCTCTCTCTCTCTCTCTCTCTCTCTCTCTCTCTCCCTCGGCTTTATAAAGGGCCGCCGGAGATAAAGAAGAGGCTCTCTCCTCCCGTGGTGCTCTCTGCTAGCGCTATTGAACAAGGCGTTGTTGAGTCGGAGCCAAGTGCACAGTGTCACTCAACTCGCGCGCACACTTTCTCTTTCGCGAGAGACGAGGGAGGAAACATGTATGTGTAGTTTTTGCAGCGCGTATCGTTAGAGAGCCTCTTGACACACTGCGGTGCGGTGGATGACGCTGTGGTTTCGCTGCAGGTTTTTCGAATGATCCGCTGCTGATGAATACACACAGGGGATCTGTCTCTCTCTGTTGCGGTATTCGTCGATTATTCCGCCGCGCGACAGCCGGCGACGTTTTTATTAGTGTATAGGCTTTTTTTAATTCTATCTCGATACGCGCTGGTATTAATAGGGGTTGCGTGTTCGTGAACGAATAAAAGTGTCAGCTCGGGAGACCGTATATAAAGCGGGGGGGGGGGGGGGGGGCTCGAGCTCTTCCGGCTGAGTAATGCTTTGTTATTTTTTGCAAATCCGAGCGAGCTTTTTTTATAGAACTTCTCCTAATTAGCCCGCTGGTTATTTATAGAAGCGTCGCTCGTATATTCGCGCGCGTTGATCTGTCGTAGACGCTCTTCTTGCCGCGGTATCGTACGACCTTTTTTTCTCTTTCTCGAAATTCCCGTACACACAGCGCACGATCAAGAGATTGTAACAGCGACTAACTACCGCGGACAGTCGATTCCAGAGCCGTATATAATTTGAGTAAAGCCAAGAATCAGCTCCGACATGACTTTTACGACTCCGAGAGGCGTGACTGTACACGCAGGAGTCTCACCCCCCCCCCTCATCTGCAATCCCGCAGACAATTTAACGCGTCCAAAGAGCCGCGATATATACACACGATGACAACGACAGTAGTCGACAGAGACACACAGAAGCGAGTAGTATACCCACGTATATAGTCTGTAGCATAAGGCAACGCATCCCCGCTTGCGGGGGTTAGCTCGGGCGTAATTCCGCGCGAGGCACTCGCTCTCTCGACGTTTACGACGTGTTTTACGCGATCAGAGCCGGCCCGTAACAATTATTGGGCGATTTCGCGGCCGTAAAATTTTATACGTTCACCCCCGCATCCACCCCCTCTACACCCCTCGCTCCGCCGATATATAGTCAATCAAGGGGATTGCATTTTCACTCAGCGAGTCGTGTATGCCTGCGACTCTTTTTTTTCACTCTTATCTCGAAAATAGCGACCAGGGAGTGTGTGCAGCTAGTGCATGGAGAATATTCCGTTTTCCATTTCGCGCGGAAGACTGCGCAGTCGTTCGTCTTCGATATTCAAAAGGACGAAGCCCCTCGGGAGCTGGGAGATATTTTTTTTCTTTTTCGCGCTCGCTCGCTCGCTCTCGTGCACAATAAAACAGCGCGGAATAAGCGGTATCGAGAAAAACTCACTGCGGCGCAAGATGGAAGTATTTTTATATGCGCGGCGATTCGTTTTTCTGCGCGCACACCGCGCCATAAACGTTGAAAACAACGAACTGCGCTGCGTCTCTCCTTCCAATACTCGAGCGCATCCGTTCCGCGTTTGCATCGTTAAAACGAGCCAGTATTCGTCGTGTAAAAGTAGCCAAAAATTAACAACAAGAAAATCGCGTACGCAGTAAAGTTTGGGGCTCATACACGCAACGGCTGTAGCAGCGAAGTTTTCGCTGTATGTGTGCACAGTGTAACGCCATCCGCACAACCTTTTGCTCGTTTCCGCACGCTGCGAGTCGTTCCGAGCAGCCGGTGCTACTCTCTCCGCGTCCTTGTGTGTAGACGATATTCGCTTCGGCTTTTCAACTCGTGTGTCTTATGATTTACGAGCGCAAACTTCCGTACACACAGCATACGTGTGTACGATCTCTCCTGCACGCGAGCGACGTCATATTGGATTTTTCTCGAGGCTCGATAAGTGGATTTCCATAATTTTCCTATTTAACCCCCGCTTTCGCGCCGGCGGCTTTATCTCTTATTCTCGCGTGTGTACAATTTAGCGAGAGAGCGAGAGCTCGTTTGCGCGCCAGCCACCCTCTCGTCGCGCGAATCGGAAAAGCTCTCTCTCTCTCTCGGCGGTGTATATCGAGGGGGGTGGAGGGGTTGGCTTTTCCGAGATATATCTTCGAGGCTGCTATATGGCGTGGCCGCCTCCTCCCCGAGGAATATTCCCGCGCGAGCACAGTGTGTGTGTGTGTGTGTGTGTGTGTGTGTGTATGGTGTATGGGATCCCGGATGGATTCGCCGGATTAAAAGAGCAGTCGATTCTAGCCCTACGGCCGAGATTACCCTCGGGCTGCTGCTGTCTTTTCTCTCTCGCTCTTGCCTGCGTGTTGAGAGATATAAAGGGAGGGATGCTGCCTATTTTCTCGCGCTAGACTGTTCTGGGGGGATATATGAGGGATTTCGATGTGTTCTCGTTTCTTTCCTTTTTGGAAGCAAGAGAGAAGCCGGAGAGTGGAATTTTCAGAAGGATTTTTCGAGAGATACGGCTGCACTCCGATATTCCGGGGATTTGCATGCGCTTTCGAAGTTCCGATATTCATGGGGATAATTCCAAGTCGAGTATACGCTCGGAGAGAGACGCAAATGAACCCTGCACGACTGTCCGGCACGACAACAATACGCCTTTTATAAATTCCCGCGGCGGTGCAGTGTGTAGTAAACGCTCCTACCACCACACTAACACACACTGCCGAGAAGAGAGCGGGGGCGTGCAAGTGTCGGTCGGCAGATCGTCGGAGAGTCGTAAAACCGTAACTGCCAGTAAAAGTGAGTTTACGCGCTTGTAAGGACCCCCCAGGAGCCCCTCTCTTTTCGCGCAGAACTGCATCAAGGCCAAGACGTCGCGCGCTCCTCTTGGGGAAAAAAATGTCGCGAGAGAGAGAGAGAGAGAGAGATGCGCATCAGCGCAGATTCTTCAAAAGATCTCGAGAGAGAGAGAGAGAGAGAGAGAGAGAGAGAGAGAGAGAGAGAGAGAGAGAGAGAGAGAGAGAAAGAGGGACGAGCTTCAGCTGACCGCGTGTTCGTTTTACCTTCTGGCTTGGAACACATTTCGGAGAGTCATTTTTATCTCGTTCCAAGTTTCCTCGTTATACTCGTTGGTATATAATACCGATACATCGGAAAGCGATCTGCGAGAGGCATCGATTTTTCCCTCAGCGTTATTTTCTCGTCAGCGCGCGTGAGACGGAATTATTCAGAGACTACCGACGCCGCTGTATACTTAGCTCCCCCGAAAGTATATGTCTGTATAGGTGCACACGCGACTCCGCGTCATTGAGCTCTCGTCAAAGCGGCTGTAACCGCGTAGCGGGCGCCATGAAAATTTTCACAGCCAGTCTATAATGCATGGCTACGGATCGATTTCGGCTCCTTAACTTTTCACGAATCGGCAGAGCAGCCGAGATGTCAAAAAAAGGCGAGCCGAGAGATAGAGAGCAAGCACCGAGCCGAGCTTTTATGGGTCGTCCAGCTCCATCATGTACCGTAAAAGTACGATAAAAGCACTGTTACGCTGCAGCAGCATAAGAAGCTGCCGCCCAATGTACGCGTATATAGTACACACGTACGTATAGAGCAGAGCAGCGCGACAGGGGAAATTGATTCCTTTACGATCAGTAAACGTCCCGCCGACGATACTTTCTTCTTCTTTTTCTTCTTCTTCTTCTCCTTGCACTGGACTAAGAGTATAGTCCTGCGGTCGAGGATTTTATTACGCGCTCGATCGTGCGCTCCGAGACTCGCTAATTTACATCGGCCTTTACGGCCTCGTCTTCGCTGCTGCAGCGAGGGATGAGAGACTCTCTCATTCTTTTCTTAGAGACGATGCCATACTCCCTGGTGATGATAGCTTTTTTATGGCTGCTGGATATAGGCAGGGGGAGAGAGAAGTTTTGACGAGTCCGAGAGCTTCTCGAGATTTTTTATTAGTCGTTGCGCTTGATGATTATATACATATAATTCTGATTTTGACTGAGCACTTTATTTTCTGTTGCAGTTCTGTCGCTGAGAAACACTCAGGAGGAGGAGCCGCCAGACCCACAGCTGATGAGGCTGGACAACATGCTGATCGCCGAGGGAGTCGCTGGACCGGAAAAGGGTGGCGGTGCTGGTGCCGCCGCCTCGGCTTCCGCTGCTGCCGCGGCTGGTCCACCTGGACAACCCGACAATGCCATCGAGCACTCGGACTACCGTGCCAAACTCGCTCAGATTAGGCAGATCTACCACCAGGAGCTCGAGAAATACGAGCAGGTGTGTACTGATCCTCCTCAAAGTTTATAACTATTTTTTTTTCTATTGCAGACGCTTCGTCGGAGAAAAATAAACATTTTTGTTTCTGCACAGTCGGATTTTAAACCACCAAAATAGCCGCGCGCGTCTCCCAGAGAATGACGTTTCAATCCTCGCGCAAGCCAAAGAGAAAGAGAAAAAAAAGAATCGAGCGAACGGAGACACACGAGACGAAGCAGCAGCAGCAACAAAACTATCAAGCGAATCCCGCGTGTTTATGATTTCACTCAAGTTTCTGGAGACCGCTTCGCGTTCATTCTCTCTCAGCGCCGCGGCTACAGGGTTAATGCCTGCGTGGCTATGCAAAATGGCGTGACAGCCACGGAAATAGACGCGCATGAATTTAATGCGATCGCGTGATCAGCAGCAGCAGCAGCTACCGTCTGGCACGGATTTAACGAATGCGAAACCGCTGCATTTCAATACGGGCGCGAGCGGCGCGAAAATCCTTTAAACTGTCGTTTTGCATGTGCTTTTCGCCGACGATACGTACACACACGTTTCGTCGTACGTATACGGCTACTTTGCTTAGCTTACTGCACTGCGGTATAATGCTCGGATTGACTTACGACTTGATTTGCATACATGACTTTTTTTCCATCGCGAGCCTGTAATTTCGTAAATCCCTGTGCCAGACTCGCTTTGGCAGGATTCGGCTGTCTGCGCGCTCTCGATTCGATCCATATTCCGAAGTTCGGGAGAGTAGAAGCCAACGCATAGATTCGAATGGCCACATTGCTCTCTGGCACAAATTCAATATTCCGAACTATAATCGATGCCGACTCTGGCGAATGCGAATACCTTTTTTTGCTCGATAAAATTATGCTAAATACGCGCTGAATCGAGATACTCACTCTCGCGTGTTTGCTACTGTTCTTATTTTTCTTCTCTCTCTGTGTATAACGTGTACGGTCGAATCCTCTTTCTTCGTGGCGATACACGTCGAGTCGAGCCGTTTCCAATCGATAGGATAGAACTGGATTTTGTACAGGACAGCTTTGTGTCTGTATACCGTCGCTACCGTCGCTACCGTCGCTCAAGTTTTATGCTGTGTACTCTAGCTTCCCTCTCTCTCGGGCGAGAAAAAACTATTCGGATGAATTTTCACGCCAATATTCCGCCCTCTCATCGCGTAAGTTCGGCTCGGAGCCAATTAACTTTCATTGCTCGCGTTCCGGGAATTCCCGCGCAGTTCGAAAAAAAGCATCAGGCAATATTACCTTCAGTCAACGAGATTACGTTCAGTCGCCATAGCTCTCTTCTCGAGCGAGAGAGAAGGAAGGAAAAAGGAGAAGAAAGCTAGACGGCATCACCGTTTAAATTTTTCAAGCCGCGTCGTGCTTCCTCTCGCGAAAAGCAAAATAAAGATGGAGGTCGAGTCTCTCACTCTCGTGTTTCCCATCTCGAAAGCCTTGGCTCGCGCGCAGCCTCCGAAATACCCCAGTAGCGCCGGCTGCCGCTGCCGTGGCTGCTACTGCTGATCCAGGCCCCCGCTGCTGCCGAGGCTGAAAAGCTCAAGAGGGGAGCAGCGGCGCCAGAGAGAATCCATTCCGAAATTGCAAAGCCGCCCCTCTCCCCCCCCGACACGCCGGTCTTCCCTCAGGAAAAGCTACCCCCAGGCGGAGGCGGCTCTCGCTGCGCTACTACTGCTGCTGCTGCTCGTCGTCTCTCGAATACTGATATCGAGCAAAGTCCTTCCCTTAAAACCGGCAGCCACCAGGAATAATGCATTATTCTCTCGTGCCACGTCGGCCTTTCTCTCTCTCTCTCTCTCTCTCTCTCTCTCTCTTACTCGCTTGCTCTGAGTCTCTCTTCGACGTTGTTTTGGGGAACGCTCTTTTCGTGTATCCCCCTCTGCGTATGCCTTTTTGTTTGTTTGTTCATTTTTTCCAATGGGGATTGAATTTCCAAGAGAATATATGACTTTAGGATTTGGCCGATTCGAGTCCGACAATTATGACTTGGAAATCGTCATAATTGCGTTACTAATTCTTCTTTTTCAATGCAGGCCTGTAACGAGTTTACGACTCACGTTATGAATCTGCTGAGGGAACAGAGTCGCACCAGACCGATTACGCCCAAGGAAATTGAAAGAATGGTCCAGATCATCCACAAAAAGTTCTCCAGCATTCAGATGCAGCTCAAACAATCCACATGCGAGGCGGTCATGATTTTGAGAAGTCGATTCCTTGATGCTAGGTAACAACACATGACGTTTGACCATTGTATCACGTTTTCTTATTCATAAGGGAGCTTAAGCTAATTTCCTCTTTTCGTGATTTCCAGGCGCAAGCGAAGAAACTTCAGCAAACAAGCTTCAGAAATCCTGAACGAATACTTCTACTCACACCTAAGCAACCCCTATCCCAGTGAAGAGGCGAAGGAGGAACTTGCCCGAAAGTGTGGCATTACAGTTAGCCAGGTAAGTCAATTTAATTTTTTATTAAACATAGTGCCACAATGTCCTCTATTCTAATTCGTTTATTATTCCATTCAGGTTTCTAACTGGTTCGGCAACAAGAGGATACGTTACAAAAAGAACATAGGCAAGGCACAGGAAGAGGCAAACTTATATGCCGCTAAAAAGGCAGCTGGTGAGTTATAAGTGCAAAAATACCACAAAGAAAACTACCCGCGCTTTTTGTCGGCATATCGAATGTCGGTTACTTAATTTTCATGCTCGTAACCAAAACATTGTAATTCGTATACACCAGCGACAAAAAGTTATTTCTTGTCGTTTCTTGTCCTGGTCAATTATCCTCTGAGGGTTACCCGATGGCCACCGTAGAAAGGAAATCGTAGCGCGCGCTAGTTTCTTATTACTGTAAATCATTAAGGCCGTGAGTTACTGCACATTGTTACTTGCGCGCTCGCCGCGAGCGCTGTTATTGCGCCTGCCAATAAATCACTTTGGGGCGAGAATAAAATGAGCGATACGTGCCCGTATCTTCGCGTTGGCTTGTTTTCTGCGCGCGGGAAGCAACAACACGCGCCTAAACTAAAGTTGTTTATTGGCTCGTATTTTCTAGTTTTCGAAAAAAGAGGAAGAGACGAAGAAGAAACGCAAAACGCCAAGAAGTGGGAGAGATCGGCAATTGTATTTATAAGTTTACGCGCGCGCACTAGCTGCGTTTCCTCTCTGCGACTAAGGCCTGCCAACGCGCGTCTCGAGAGAAACTTCCACGAGGAAGTGCGAATTTCCGAGTGGAGTTTTCGAACTTAATAACTCTAAAGAGCAATCAGAGCTGAAAGAGAATATCATAGTAAAAGTAAATTGCATGAAATTCTTTTAAAATGATACACTTGGAAGTTCTTTCTTCGTCGAGGAGTGTTTACATGGTTGAAGATTATGTCGTGTCGGATTTTTTCTAGAGCTCCAATGTGAAAAATCGATGCTTTTCTTGAAAAATAACTGCGATTCACGAGATTTCAAGTATTTTCTGACAATATAATGCGATTGTTTAGTGCAGTGGCTCTAGAAAAAACATCAACTCTTCTTCACGAGTTACGAAATCGTTCACTTTCTTTAATGTAAAATAACTGTCGAGTCGATAATGACCGTTTTTGACACGCACACAATCTTCAAGATTAAAAAGCGTCTAGATGCAAAAGACAAAAACACTTCCTCGAGTCGTTGTAAGCACCGCGATTGTTTCTACAGCAGCTTTTGCAGGAGCTTCGCCGTACAGTATGGGCGGTGCGAGCCAGGGAACCCCGACGCCGATGATGTCGCCGGCGCCGCCAGGTGGACCCCAGGACATGGCCGGCTACGGCATGGGCATCAACGGCAGCGACTACGGCTCCCAGCCCTACAACGACGGCTCGATGGGCTACGACCCGATGCACCAGGTAAATTACCAGAGGGATCGCCAGCGCAGCCATGACTACGACGATGAGTAGACACGGTAGAGCTGGCCTTTTCTTATCTTAATCCTTTGCACGATGCACGAGTGCGCTCTGAGAAACGTTGCTTTCAACAAACAAAGTGTTAACGCAGACTGCAATTCTGTCGATTGTATTATTTGGTGAATTATTATATCTCCGTCGAGAATCGTATTCTTGCTTCTGAAAGCAATATTTTTCCGAGCGTGGAATATATAGGAACGATTCACTTGCTCTCCTGCACAAGAGATGTTTTCATTGGTTTATGTGTCGAACAACTGTACAAAGCTTGGGTGTATCTGTCTGCATGGCTGTTCTTGCTTCGCTTTGGTCACTTCCGGTTGAATGCGACCTCCTGGCATCGATTTTCCCGGCCGACCAGTTGTGTTGTTGGCTCGCGGAATGCACAGTTAGCCGCTCTTGCGAACATTTTTGATGAAATTGCTTTTCGCTTAATTTAGTGGAAAGAGCACGCACGCGCGCGCGGTCAGGTATTTGCCAAAAAGCCACGCTCGGCTACGTTCGCGCTCTATTTTATCGCGCCATTGTAATGAAAATTTTCAATCACACTTGTGCGTACACCATTGCGGAATTTATATCGATAAAAGAAAAAACAAACAAACAAGGACTCGCTTTAAATCATCGCGACAAACGGCTCGGAGCAAAGCCAATGGCTCGGATTCTCCTCGTCGTGCAGAATTAACCCTTCCAGTTTTTCACGCGCGCAATTATCTCGACGACGGGTGGGTGCGTATATTAACACACAGCCTCGTGCATGACGTACGTGCACGTATGAGGGGGATACACGCCTTTACGTGACTCAAGGGCTGCTGCCGCTGCTGCGCGTTCAAACTGCCGGATTAAACGCGAGAAACGAGCCAGAGCTGCTAAAGTTCAAAGAGTAACTTGGCTCGCGGCGTTTCTTTTCCCCTCCTCTTCAAGCCCTTTGTTGCCGGCGTCGCCGCTGTCGTGTAAATTACGGTGTCAGGAAGTTTTTATCTTGAGCTACTGTAATTGTTGCTCGACTGCGTTCTGCTTTTATTTTTATCCGACGATCGATGCTGACGCTTGAATTGTGTTTTAGGCGAACGACTCTGGCTCCATCGGAATTAAACGCGCGGATTCGAGTTGTTTCTCTCTCTCGGCAAACAAATACTCCAGAAATTCGCTCTCCATCTCTCCGCGCGCAAATAACGCAAAATCCAAGAACTTTCATAATTAGCTCGCGGTGCTTAGCTCTAAGCGTCCATCCGTTTACCGCGCTTTCGTTAGTCTACATTAAGAGTATATACAGGATGTATGTATGCTCTCCCGCCTCCGACGTGTACGTGAGCGGCGGCAGTCATAAAGATGGTCTTATGCGTGTATATTTGAATAGAGAAGGAAGGAAGGCCGAGGCGAGAGAAGGATGCCCGCGAGAAGGTGCGGGAGAGAGAAACGAGCGGAGGGCACGACAGCCCGGTGTATGTAGTATGCGTGTGCATAGGTATATGTAAGAGAGTAGCGCAAGGGGTAGTAGGAGAGGGCGCAGTTTCGTTGCTGTTAGCACTGTAGCGAGTAACCAGGTTGCTTAGTATGCATTGGAGTTGCAAAGTCACTTTTTTAGGCAGCCACCGCCGCGGCTGCTGCTGCTGCTTTCACATAGTAATAGACTATGCAAGGAGAGTATGGATGTGGCAGTAGAGGATGTAATGTAGGGTCGCGCGTGTGTGTGTGTGTGTAACGTAATGACGCGGGAGTTCAGACAGTCGATATTTGTTTGCTTACGCGAGAAAAAATTCGCGGATGTATACACGCCGAAGGTAAAAGGGCATCGGAAAGACAAAGGAAGGGGGGATTCTCGTTTTGCGCGAAGGAAAATTAATTAAGGTCGTAAAAGTAAATGAACGTCCGCGCGCGCGGAATGTGATGCTGAAATTTATCGCCGACTTTTAATTACTCGTTTTATTTTTCGTTTCCAAAGTACATTATTGCCTCGAGATCAAATTCATTAAAACGAAACGTGACTGTAAATTTTAATTTGATAAATTACACGTAGCCCTTTCGGCCCCCGGAAACTTTATGGACGTTCATTTCGCGCGTTGTTTCATTATATGCTTGCGCGCGCGCGTTCGATAAAATATTTGAGCGCGCCGATGAAAACGGAAATTTACTGGTCGCGCGAATTATAATGTCTCTGCGTACACACAACGTTTCTGCGTGTCTCTCCCATTCCGCATACACGGTCGTTTTTATTTCGTTCGTCTTATCTCGATTAACCGTATGGAAAAAGCTCGTTAGCGTCGCGTTACGCGCTGCAGTTGGATTACACTAACTAAATTTGCTCACGACTGGCTAACCAGTAATTATAAGCACATATTGTAGAGAACCTAACACGGAGCTGCATAACAGTTTTCTTAACCAAATTTACTAAGAATCTCTTTTCGCTGCTGTCTGGTTTTGCGTATTCTTTCACGAGATCCAGAATTAACATTTCACGAACTGTGTTTGTTGCAACGAGTTGACGATATAGTTACAAGCACAGTTCCCTAACACCCGTAGATTTTTAATCAGTAAATTTCTTGTGGTTTCAAAGCCGAGTCTCTACTTTTCAACACAGATTTCTATTGCTCGCAGACTGTCAGCTTTATGAGCACGTTTTATTACTTCGCGTTAATCTGCGATCGATCGAAATCATCTGTAAAGTTTTAACAGAATCAAGCCTAACAGTGTAAATAAAAACTAGTCTCGCGTAATTTGCAATAACAGGAGTCGCTGCTGCAAGAAAGACTCATAACTTCGTGTAATAATTCGGAAACCATGTTGTTTTTCTAGTGACGGGACACAGGCATTAATATCTCATAAGTGTGTCATCCGGACCTTTGAGAGACGAAGCTCAGCTGTGCGAGCCCCCCACGGGATCATTCGTCCGTTGCAACAAGCACAAGTTACTAGACTGCGAAACAAAAATTAAATGTTGCGAAAATACGGGGCCTGACATCAACTCTGCGTTTTTGATATGAAAACGATCTGAGATCGCTAAGGAAAGACATTCGTCGTAGCTATAATATAATTTTCTTTTTCGATTCAACTTTTACATCTACAATTTGTTAGTTAACTACGAACGCCTTTCTTCACGATTCTTTGCCTTAAGCTTATAGGCATCTTAAATAAGTGTGCAATAAGAATTTGATAATGAAAGTTTTTTTTCCTATAGCCGTTAACGTAGAATTAACAATGAAGCTTAGAATTAGGAAGATTTAAAGGTCTGGATTATTTCGATATGACCGTATCGATATGTGCATTCGCGTACTGTCTACTAAGTTTACTTATACAATGGAAATCGAGGGAAGTAAGATGAAAAGAGAATGAAAGCGTTGTCGTTTCGAAAGACCCAGTTCTCGGCGGTAGCATGTGCGACTGCATGTTGACTCTTGTCTTGTGTACGTTATTATGACAATGATTTTACACAGTAGTATGCGTGCGTATGTTTCACTTTACTCTTTGAAATACTACTCACTGGTATTTTTAAATTCAATGCCAGAAATCCATGCTAAACTTGCCTGAGTTACATTTTGTTTGTCTATAGTTTGAAAGAGAAACTTACGTAGAAAAGATGAAACTTCAAGTAGACAGGAATGATAATTTTGAAAACTAACTGATAGACGATGAATTAGCTTGTTGAGAATTGCTTGTAAACAAAAAACAGTGTAAAAAGAAACGAAAAAAATAATGACGCAGGGCAAGGCAATGGCTGGGGGATGGATGCAGCAGAGCCGCGAGCCGGTACCGGAATTTCCACCGCTGCACGGCGATTCTGCCGACTCGGATTCCGACCGGGAGAACAACAGCAAACCGCGAGTATAAGCAAACGAGCGAGAAGGAAAACGCGCGTTCGAACAACGAGAGAGAGAGAGAGAGAGAGAGAGAGAGAGAGAGAGAGAGAGAGCTGATGGTCAGTCGAAGGACTATTTTCAACTCAGCCGGATTACATTTTCAGTTTTGTTTCCTCTTCTGATTTTCTGTTTCACGTCATCTGCATCGGACGCACATCTTATGAAGCCAAGACACGGAAATTACTTTAGACATAATATGTATGCGACGCGAGCGCGTGTAGCAAAGGATCTTTCGTATAGTTGCGTGCAAAAGTGGCGTTATATTTTGTCGAGTTAAGAGACACACTCGTATTCGATGGAACTGTAACAAGAACCTTGTTCTCTTCCTTTCTTATAATTTCTTAGATTTTATTTTTTATTGTTTACTATTACGTTTTACATATGATATTATGTAAATTTAATTCTATATGTATTTAGCTCGCGCGTGTGTACTGTAACACATTAATGGTGCATTACTCGTCCGCGTATGCGTAATTTATGCTAGCTCATGTTTTATAATAAGTTTATATACTTACATATACTGAAAGTAATCAATGCATGGCATATACATATATATTTTTATCATATTGGGGCCACCGATCGTTACGTTTGTAATATCAACATAAAATGATGAGTAAATAACGTTCGAGTTGATCGGAAATTCGATAGCTCGCTGAATTATCAATGAATTATACCGGAAGCCCCGATAGTGATGAGTTAATTTTAATTTTCGTTCATAACGTTGATTGTACAGCTACACTATGAGTTAAGGATTTACGTACAATGTCGTATAAATCAAAATTATCAGGATTAATTGAACGATGCGTTTTGTATTTCTGTCTTGCCTTTCGATGAGTCAAATCACGTTTAACGCACCGATTAACGCGGTTATTAAAGTAGCGCATTCTCGTTAATCTAAGACCCAGTATAGAGGTGACAATATTAAACGGTGACTTTCTGCAGGCCTTGGCCAAGGAAAAAGAGAGCATCGCGTACGGATTAGTTACTATCACATACGCTAGTTTGCCACTAAACGATTTACGAGCGCCACTTGCTTACTACTCGTTTTTAGGTTCTTGTAAACGTTTTACTCTCGCTTCGTGCCTTTCATTACTGCATACAGTTTTATCATGACTACTTAAATTGCTACACAATTTTATTTTTAATTACGTATATTACATACTTATATAGTATATATCTAGATATTATTGTCATTTTATTTTGCATAGCGCATACTGGCTTAATCGTACGTTTGACATTGGATTTTTTTTTGTATGAAAACACACATTTTCTGCATGTGGCGAAACCGATGCAATATCGAACTCGATATAAAATATTAACCCATATTATTTGTTTGATGCGAATACGTTAAAGGAAATCGAAGTTTGCTTATCACGTTACATCGTCGTCTTTTAATTATTTTCGTTTTCGATTCTTCGTTGTAGACAGCGTGTACACGTCGTGCGAACACTATCGAGTGTCATTGGAAAAAAAAATAATGTTCTGAGTTCAAAGCTTTCGAGTTCTACATGAATACAAGTTTACATTATGTTTACAAATGTTCTTTTTTATCGTGTTAACAAGTTTTATACGAAATTTTACTAATGAAAAACATAGATGCGAGTGAAAGAAAAAATTCTATAAGCTACGTGTTAGAAATATGAGATGAAAATAACGAGCGTTTTAGATACGTCACAGACTTGTACATACATGATCAAAATGCTTACGACATGACCGGGCGATGAGCACGGAAATTTACGTTATTAAAGTTTGCTTTCTTACAAATGTTCATTTATGTTCTGTGTTGATTTCATACCTTTTCATTTTACATCCTTTGATTGCGCCTGTACTATTATTTTATCATTATTATTATTATTAGCATATTCATAAATCTTATGTGCGTAATTGTATAGCCGTGCGTGTATACGTCTATTGTGTAATTTACGTATTTTGTGTACATACAAAAAGCGCGCTGTAAATATAATTGGACAGCCGACGTTGATTCCACCGGAATACAATAGCTGAATTCGAGCTGTCCAATTATGCAAGCCAGATCTTTTTTTGCTAGAAAAAAAAGACCTACGGCAGTTTTTCTCTTGGTGCTTTTGTGTAAGTTGGTTGAAGAGGGAGAGAAGCTCTACGTTATTGTAGCATAAATGAAGGCGCGCGTAGCGTAAAATCGATGAACTTGCAGAAAAGTTCTCGCGGGATGTGGTGGCCTGAGGTCGCAATTTCATAAAATTTTCAAGGGAAAGAGATACGAAGTTTGAAATTTGAAACATTTATTAGAAACTTGTAGCGGGAATTAGTTTTATGAAAAATTTCGTATCTCTTTCTCTTTATGACTCTTTTTGTTCGAGAAAAACGAGGAGGAGAGCAGGGTTATTGCGATTTCCTTCTTTGTTGAGACCTCATTCCAACGAACTTTTGCAAAAGGATAAAAAGAGAACATATAATATACAAGATGCCAAAATCGGCCCGACGAACTTTACGCTGGAACTTGACGTTTGCTTTCAGGAGCTGTCGCCTTGAAATCCTTAAGGAGAGAAGAACCGAGAAGCACGCAGAGCAAAAAACTTAGAGAAAGCGAATACACACCGCTAAAGAAAAGAAAAAGAACAAAAAAAAAATCACAAAAAACATATATAACAAAACTAAAAAAACGCTCGCGCAATCCGATCACCCTACTATCTGTGATCCCAAGCTCGTCGGCCTCGAGCGACGAGTAATACGAACTAAACTCGATATTAAATAAGCTCATTTAAGATTTACGACGACGGACAGCCCGAAACCATAGAGCACTCGCTAATAACCCTTGATACTTCCCTTGATACACCCTTCGAACCCCCTTTCCGCGCACTATTTACCTTAGTCGAAAAAGAAAATTATAAACGCGGGAAAAAGACAAGTCGCGAAAATTATCAAAATAATGTAACTCGCATATGCTTCCATACAGGCAAGTGTTCTAGATATATAAATTGTACTAGTAAGTTACCTAGAGCCTCCAAACAGAAAGCAAAACTTCGTCATGGATAAGGAATTGACACCGAGTATAACGAAAGACCGAGAGGTATATCACTGGCTTATATTACAACCAAAACGAATCAAATCTTAAAAGCGCGCGCGTGTGTGTACATATGGAGCGAATTCACATAAAGCTAACTTTTCCCGAGGGTCAAAGGGGGGAATATATACGAGAAATTGTTTTTTAAATCTTTTTATAAGGTTTTTCATGGCTCGATAATAAAAGATGACGAATGTGCAGAGGGTAGGATACTCCTGGTTTCGGTGCATCCTCGGTAGAGACTTTTTTCGTAAAAAAAAATTGAATAATGTTCAAGTAACTATATGGTATATATGAAGAAAAAAATAAATAAAAGGAGGATACCGTTTGCGTAAAACTAAAAAAAATATATATTAACGTAAGAACGGAGTTTAGCGAAGCAATGGTCCTGCGACAAGACACAACTGATGTATACGATTTTTCAACATGAAAATATTATATATTATAGCTATACATATGGAAAATATAATGAAGAGGATAGTCTCTAGAAAAAAATGCGTAAATCGTTTAAGAAACATCATTATAACGATGATAAATATATTACTTATATCATCACGGTTATTACTTCAGTTATATAATTGCCATTATTATATATTACCACTACTATTGTGATTATTGAACATTATTGCTCTATGAATTATTATACTATTATTATTGCTATTATTTTAATCGTCATTGATATACTATATTATGAATATGCGCGCAATGAGCTAATTTCGCGGTAAGTCAAAACTATTTTATACCAAGAACACGAAGATACACTCTCGAATCCGTTCCATGCCTACGCGAGAAATTAATTTTTATATGAAGTGTAACATTTGAAGTCATGCTATTAGATGAAACAAATTTCGATGATGAAAAAAAACGGCGCAATATTATGGTTATATATTGTCACGATTATATTATTATTATTATTATTGCTATTATGATTATCCGGATCATAACTACAATTATTAAGTAGCGTGTAGAAGGATGATATCCCTTTTATTGTATAAAAAATGACGAAAAAAAAATGAAAAATAAAGCAAAGGTGCGATTAGGTGGTTAACTCTATTGTTAATAATACGTCGCAAGCGGATTGCAGTAAGGCCAACGATTGATTTTTACCTAGTTGTATTAATTGATACGAGTATATTTCTATCGATTGAATGTCGGTGCTGAGCCTAATACTTACTTAAAAATTTTTAAATGTTTCGCGCATTCGTCGATTAAGGACGTTGACACGCATATTGTATACGTATATAAACGAGGAATTTCGTTTCTAATTTTTAACAAACAAAATGACAGAGAGCCTTTTATATACTTTTAAGAATTGTAATAACTGCTGAACTGCGGGTCAAAAGTCAATGTTTGGCCCGAACGTCGATCTCGTAGCGACAAGTACAAGTGCATTATGGCACAGCTAGTATACGAGAAAAAGATCGCCTGAAGGTCGCTGAAAGCGCATTCTCGGTCGTCCCTTAGGCAACTCTAAACCTTTATTGAAGTAAACAAAATAATGAAAATAATAATAATGAAGAAAAAAAACGAACTAAAAATAAATGAAATAAAAAAAAAAGGAATAAAGATCAAGACATTTAATATTCGTGGATTACACGCGGTATAAATTTAACTATATTCATATACCCAAGCGATTTTTGAAAGCATTGCCTCTAATCCCTTAAATCTTCTTGCCCGCAATTTTGTCAACGGAGTTTAGGGAGAAAAATGTCGCCGCTCTTTGTGCAAAAAAAAAAGAAAGAAAAGAATAATAACGATGAAGACTCGAAAGATATTTCTCTGGTCTGCCGAATGTTTTTTGCATTTACGTTTTCACACTTCTGAATTGTAAACTGAGTGAGGGAGAGAAAGTGAGAGAGAAAGAATAAAAAAAAACTAAAAGAAGCGCCACACAAAGAGAACTTTAACCGAGCGCCACCGACGACGTTGCAACTATGCAGTCAATCTCTGATGAAAGATCGGTGAACTGACATCGATCTTTTTTTGTCTCTTTTTTTTTTTAATAATAATAAAGTGTATCAATGTCGCTCGAATACTTACGCAGGCGTCGTCGGAGTTGTCGGTAAAAGTTGAAGCGGTGTTTCGTGATACGAAGGTATACCACAATGAATCATTGTATCGGATGAAATCATTATGATAACTAAATAAAATTCTTAAAAATTCCTGCGGCCATTCATTTCAATGCCCACCTCGACGATCTTCTCCACGTCCACGTGTTCATACCTATGCAATATATATAGTATATATTTAAGTTTCTTGATTTATATTATATCTAGGCGTATGAAAAAGGAAGTCAGCAGTTGTAGAGGTAAAGTAAGTAAAGGACGAGCCAAACTCTCGCACAGGTATTTTTTAATACATTATTTATTTTTCTCCTTAAAAAAAGAATGAACTTGAAATCGGTTGTTTGGTTTGAATTCTGCGAGTAATGATTGGGCATTTTGAAGCGACGATACATACTAGGTTTGCGAATTGAACTAACTAGGTTTGTATTTATAATATTCTTTATGTATATTTATATATATATATATTTATTTATATATGTATAAGATAGGTATCCTGTCCCATTACTGCGTAATACATAAGTAATAATGCATTATCATCTTTCGCGTCGTTTCGCGCGCCACACACGTATTCCCAAAGATAGAGGAGAGAGAGAGAGAGAGAGAGAGAGAGAGAGAGAGAGCGCGTACACAACACATCTTATATTCGTATATGTATAATTTAAACTTCGCGTACACATCTTTGTTTCTCTCGGTTAATTAATTAATTAATTTTTTGTTATTCTCATCCTCAACCGCATGCGCACGACAAACATATTCGGCTTTGTGTCAAAGCGCGATTTAAGACCCCTCGATAAAATCGCACTTTTGCACGGCGTACAATGTTGCGTATGCGTCACGAGCGCATGCATATATAGTAAAACGACTCTCTGTCCGCAGTCTCTCTCATCAAATAAACGACGACTACTCGGACTAAAATTACACACACTTGCGCACGGATTTTCTCCCCGGATTTGCGTTTATGTAGTATAAGAGTCTTGCGTACACTATACTGTATATTTATCTCCTTCATGCAGACTTTCACGCATATGTATTATCTCAGGCGCGAGTATACACGTGCACTTCGTCGCCTCTCTGCTTTTGGATCCTCGTTTATTTATATGTATAATGTAATAATAATAATACGCATAGATTCGCAGTCGCACATGTATATAATATTTATGTATAATCCTTTTTGCTTTACGAACATAACACGAGGACGCGGGAAAAGCTCGAACGCGGCGCGACGTCATTGCGCTCCGATTTTTTTTTTAATTATACTTGTTCTCTCGCGTTATACATCTATATCTCCCGTGTCAACGATAGCGGCATTTTCGCGCGAGCTAGTTTCTTTCGTCGTTACACAATTACATCGTTAGAGCTAAGGATTCATTTAAGATATACAGTCGTATCGCGGAGATGCGAAATATGCGATTTTTTTTTATTACAACAACGCTCGCTCTCGTCGTGAAAAAAGTGACAAATTATTCGTTTATCTCGACGTGTAATATATAATATATTTTGTGCCTCGCTCGCGGTGCGTCGTTCTCTCGGCGAAGCGCCAGTGACGTCGCGCGTCGTTTTTCTTTCATTATATTATTTATAATAATAATCTCGTCCGATTGCATCGTCGATTTCATAGTGTAATTTTTTGCGCATACACGTTTTTCACTTTTAGTTGATCCGATTATTCCCTATACATTAACTTCTCGATCAGTAATAGCCGTGACTCTGATCGACTTTCTTGTTCTCCCGCACGGCTTCGTCGTATCTTGCATTTATATTTATAATAATCGTTTACGTGTATGTATAGTGTGTATATATATATATATATATAACTTAACTTATTGTATATATATATATACAATCTTTTTTGTTTTTCCTTTTCGAGACAAAGGGAAAAGAACGAATCTTATGTGGAGTATTTATATACATACAGTGAGTATAATATACAATAAGTTTACACAGTGACACGAGGCCAGACGGTAGACTGCCCGGAAATTTCCGTATATATTCCTGCGTTATATGCATCGTTATTTTTTGTCTTTTCGTTCAAGAGAGATAGAGAAGATTAAAGCGCGATCGATACGATGTCCGGAATCATCGTCGGTATAATTTTTATACTTCGTTCCGGCGAGTCGAATTATACTTTTATTTTTGTCATATTTATAATTATTTATACTTATATAATCGAGAGAAAAAATAGAGTCGACGATGGCAGTCCGAGCATTTTCCGAGCAGCTTGCAGCCCGAGCCTCTGGTTTACAATTGTTTTTTTCCTTCTTCAACATGCACGCACTCGGTTTTACACAATATTTATATATACTTGCTCGTATATTTTCGAAGGTAATTTATATATTCAAAGTCAAAGCGTCCAATGGTTGATCCTCGAATTTTCTCCGGGCTCGCGTTCATTCGTATTGACACGCACACATCTCTCCAGTTCGTGTAATGCAACATATTTATATTGTGTATAAGGTTTCGTATAACAATGAGTCGTGAGCCTCCGAAGTAGTCGCGTCCTCAGTCATTTTTGTTCTCTTTACACGTGTGTGTGTGTATTACATTCGATCATCCACGACAGCTTGCGAATGATGTTCGTCGTATTTGCATTTGCGCACCTGCAGCAAGTTTATTCGGGCCGTGTGCGGGCGACGCGTTTCTATAATAGTCATTGTCTGAAGTAATTCCAACGTTTCGTTGTCATATGCAAATGCACTCTGTCGAACCTTTTCGCTCTATACCGTTTACTGCTACTGATTTTACGGAATTTCATTTTTTCGACAATTATAAATAACGAGAGAAAGGGTAAAAGAGACGATGCAACATTTAGGCGTGGAGGTACGCAAGGGGTATAAAAATTGGAACCCGTGACTTTCGTAAATGCGGAGGAAGAGAGAAGAAACAAGAAAGTGTTTGAGTGTGTGCGTTTTTTTAAATAAATCAACAAAATAACGTGATTTTTCAATGTATGTATTTAAACGATATATAAGCGAAAAAGGTTTAACAAGACTATCTATCTAGGTACATTTCCACTCCTTGCTTCTTTTTTTTTATTTTGTTAACATTGCACACAAGCTACTTAAAGACTGGATTTTTTTCACTTTATTATACTTCATCTATAGACTTTCTCTCTCGCACATGCTCGCGGATGTATATAATAATTTTTGAGTCCTCTCTGTCTCTCAGACACACTCGCGCCAGCTCATTCACAGCTGCAGACACATAATCTCTCGTATGTATATATATATATATATATATATATATATATATATATATATATATATATATATATATATATACGCGCGCGCGCTCATCGTCATCAAAAAAGAACACTGATATTTTTTTAATAAAAAACATTAATTTCATCATTCGGATTATTATAATTAAGTTTAGAGATTATATCGAAGTGTCGACGAGTTCGATTATTATTTGCAAAAGTATGAAACTCTAGTAGAGCCGCCGCCGTGTCGCCGGCCCAAGAGGTCTAGTGACGTAGTGGAATATATATATATATATTTTTTCATTCATATAATATAATTAATAATTAATTATATCCATTTTTTTCTTTCATTTTTTATTATCGACGGGGTTATTTATCTCATTTGTTAAAGTTTTTATCTTTATTATTAAGTATTATATTATTATTTTATTTTCACTTGAATTATCGTGTATAGATGTGAATCTCTCGAAATGATATACACGTTCTCTCGTTCGCAATTTCGCCTTCAACACCACTCGACAAGTCGCCAACACACGTGGGCGACTCGTTTCAACTTTAGTTTTCTCTCTTTCATGCGTGGGATGTACGTGTATCGCGTGGCCGAACTTTTCCTCGACTCGATTCGACCAATGATTTTTGCTAAACTTTTCTCGATGATCTTTGATGTTTACGACTATAGTAGTTATAAAGGAGCCGATCACGAGTCAAGGAAAACTTTCGAACCGCGTTTATACACTGATAACATCAATTCATGTTCATGCGTGTGTGATGTAATACGTGTTGTATTGTGTTATGCGCAAATATGTATAGATAAGTAGAAAAATCTTAATAATCGCATTGTATCGTACACTCTTCATTTACGTGAGATCTTTCGACATCATTTTATATTTTTATTATACACTTAAATTTTTCTCCCGTTTCTTTTTATCATAACGTAATTATATCATAGTTCGCGTCATTTCGTTTGTTAGATTACGAGTATACATAATGGAGACCTACAGATGATCGATTCGACGAATTGGCGAGTTTGGATATTAATGCGATTCTTTGTTATTATAGTATTATTATTATTATTTTACGTCTTTTCAAAGTCCCTCGCATCGATTAATCCTTGTATTTCCCGTATATCTCGAATGTATAGTTTGTAACGTCGTCTTTTGTTAATTATAACTTCGAACGTTTGGCCACGTATTTCTCTTTATGTCAATCAACTCTTTTATCATAAGTAGAAACAAAAGTAGAATGCACGCGAACGATTTTTTTCATGTTATTATATCTCGAAATCCGTAAATGAAGACCGTCGCGCGTTTACGAGTATGACTGCGACTTGTTTCTTGTTTATTTCATACTTCTTTAACCGACGAAGGGATAAAATGAAGGAATCGTATTGAGTTATCGTTTTAAACTTTATTTGTTATCTTTTTTAAATGTAAGTACTACGAGTGAGAAAAAACCGTTGACTACAGCCATCTTTTTTTATTTTTTAATAATATACGCGCATATCTGATTTACTTGATTCTTCTTATTCTTTCTCGTATAAGTGAACATTTATACTTTCTGCCTCATGGAACAGTCACACACGTGATCAGATTGAACTCGACTTTTTAATAATATAATTATTTTAATTACCTACAAGAGTCTTGTTTTTGTTGCCTTCGTGCTCCAAGACGATCTAGCGATCATGCCAATTATTTTCTCTTACACATTTACCGCCTCGACCTATCATACAACAGCGCCATCGGAGATCTTGGTCATATATCATTAGCGTTTTTTTTTATATTTCTTTAAATTCAAGTTAAACCTAGAAATTTCAAAATGAAGATTGGCTACGCGAGGTCCCTAAGAACTACGTTTACGCCGGCGCATCTATTTCATCTGTTCAAATTTCGCTTTGTTCTTGTCGTTCATCGACACACGGCTTCTAAATAGTTAATGTAATATAATGTATATTTATTATGTAACGAATAAATTTTTTTGTCATAGCAACGTTCGTACTCTTTCATACTCTCGCTCCCGGTTTACTCTTTAATATTTATATATTTTATATACTCTCATCATTCGTAAATCTATATCTGTAACAGGTATAGGTGTGACGCGTAATTTCGACAGCATACAAACACATTTCGGGGCTGTAATTATATACTTATAAACGTCCGCGCGGACAGGATCAAGTCCACTGTTTTTTTCGCTAAGATTTTATTCATCCTCAGCATTATCATATTTATCATTATTATTTTTTTAAATATTTATTATGCTCGGATTTATCACAGAAAAACATTATAATTTATGACGATTAAACCTACTACTGCCTTATATACTTTTTTTTTAACTCTCGCGGTCTTCTCTCATTTAATACATAATCAATAGTCATATAGCAGACGCGTACTTTTGTTCTCTGTGTTATTTTCTCCTTCATTTTTTCGTTCCTTAAAGGGAGACGAATATCTTTCTTTCCTCTTCCCGCGCTTGCTTTCGATCCTTGTTATTCTTCTGCGTCTCAATTATATTAACGACGTCCGGTGCGCCACACTCTTTTCTTTAAAGGTCTAGTAACGCGGACGATATACTTCAATACGAGATATACGATTGAGTTTTGTTTTAAAGCACTTAAGGGAAGAAACCACGCGATCCCGATTAAAAAGACGCAAAATCCTCTCGAGGCTTTTCGGTTCCGTCGGATTTTTTTTACATTTTTGTCGCTTTTTATGACTTTTTTTAAAACGTTTTTGACGAATACGCCGCAACAAATTCTCGAAAATCGGTGGTGAGTTTCTGTTCTGATAACTTTTGTGCACCGACATTTGAATAGTTGCATACGATTTGAGGAATATTTTGTTGCGACGTACTCAACATCGTAGTATACTTTAGCAATGCAACGATTGTTAATTTTTTTATTTTTTTTTTGTTTTTAATACTCGAACAAAATTATATGAATTTGCACAACCATTATTTGTGAGTCAACGCGAGAATATACTATAGACATCAGAGTTTAGTATCATCGAAAACAATCAAAATGCGAGCAACTACAGTATTTGATTTTTAAGTACAATTGGAGAATAATTGATAGATTTTTGGCGACGAAACAAAAAGAGAATGAAAACATCTCGTATATATTTATATATATTTATGAACAGTGTCGGAAGAAAGCGAATAGTAAGCTCTAGTATTTCGATCTATATATTTATGAACGCTACTTACGAATGATATATCGATCAATGAATTCACGAATAACACACGCTTATTTTTCCTTGTCTTTCTATTCGATTATAATCTTGTATATCCATTTATACGCAACCGTACGATTATATATCACGTATATTTTATGCGGATATTTTGTGATCGTGTCTCGTGTTCTTGCTCATGTATTTTTTTTTATATACGTCGTTTCATCATTCAAACACTCTATACACATTGGCAGTTATGTAATGTATTTGAATTTATTAATTAATAATGTAATATTACGCATTTCAGTTTGGCGCGATGTATAATATGTTTTATATTTTCTCTTTTTTCGGACGAAACAATGAAGATAAAAATAATTGGATATATCTCCCGAACGTAATTTGTTTTTATACTTCTAAAACAATTGTTTATTCAATAATATTTGGATAATGATAACGATTGCTAAATGATATCATGTAATAAACAATACATTTTGCAAAAATTATGCACGCACATAAGAACAAACGTAATAATAAATATAATATATGTATATAGTATAATACAATTCACGCAAAGAAATTTAAAAACTATAGATACAATCTGTTTGAACTCTGTAATAGTAACGAACTGACTCTCGAACGCGCGGGATTAAAACAAAGTTGCACATATTATCTATATATATCTGCTTATAAAAGAAACATTCAATTTTCAATAATACTCTTGTCCTCGCGGGATAACATCTTTTTCATCACTTACTTTCTCTATATTGAACAGGTAGTATTAATCGCAATTATAATTACAATGTTACATTTAATAAATTTCTTCTCATTCAATAATATTTAGCAAGCATAACAATAAAATCGGTATTAGGTAATGAGCAATATACAAAGTGTGTTTTTTTTCTCAAACGGCGCCAAGTATCGTTTGGCTCCTCGTCAGCCGATCACGATTCTGGCTTCGAATGTATACTCGCGCTCGGTGTGTGGTTTATTCTGCTTCCTCGTAATCGTTTAATTTCCGGTATCTCTCCTATATCGTTTGTTATATTCTGCAAGAAGATCGCGAAATCGGCCTTCTACGATTAGCATCTACAACTCGGTACATATGCTCGATGATGGGAAATTTTATTTTTTTTTCTTCTCGAGTTATAATTAATTTTCTATTTAATTATTTCTCAGACTTTCCTCGGGTCTCTTGCGCGCGAGTTGAGTTACATATACAGCGCGGCTGCTTGTGTGATCGCATTACAAGGTGGACTCTTGGGTTTTTATCTATTTTTTAATTTTGTTATCATTTTTTATTCTGTTTGTTAGTGTATCAGTCGGTTTCTCCGTTCGAAGGCTCGACCCGTCGTATCTCTTTGTGTTTATTTATTTTTTTCGATTCTTTCGTATATATTATTTCTTTAAAATCATTTATACTCTTGCAGTGGACTTGCTCGTACACGCTCTTTCTCGCTCTTACATCTGTATATTTTCTCTTATTTATCTCGACTCGCTTCTATTATACGGTTTGATAATTTTGGCAGTTCGGAAGGAACGCAAGAAATGCAACGCTAAATTTGCAGTCGTACTAGGCTCCTAAAAAGCTAACCAGAGACGCATCCCCGACTCTTTTTACTTTCTTTCATCATATCAATATGAGTTTTTTGCGATATTTTCTTTCTTTCTTCATTATTATTTTTATCTTTATAATCCGTATAAAAAGGGGGTGACACCGTGTCCGAGTATGTTTTACATATAACTTTATCATATACTTGTGTGTATGTGTGTTTAATTACGTGTTATATCGTCTGTTCGTATGTGTCGACAATGTGTTTGTTGTGTTTACAAGTGTATAATATATACTTATATATCGTTCAGCGAAAATGGAAAAAATATGAAAAACCTCGACTGTGTGTCGTACAGTGGTTACGATGAAAGAGTTGATGCGTCGCTATATATATAATACTAATAATAATACGTCGACATTGTAATAATCGCTTCTTCTCGTAAACTCCTCCTTCATTTTTTTTTGTTTGTTTACACCTTAAATATAAAAAAAACTCTTCAGCGTGTATGTGTATGTACAACCGGTCGTGCTCGTGATAAAATCTTTTCTAGGATTAATTAGCTAGTCCCGCTCTCAGTTTACATAGAAAAAAGAACTCGTCGGAGGTTTTCTCAATGTTAATTTTTTCCGCAAGTTTAGCCTCAAGTATATATAACGCTGAACAGCTTTCTTTGCTTCTCACACTGTCTGACCCTCTACATCCTTATACTTATACTCATTATATATTTATATGTATATATAATGCATACATAACGTCTATACCGCAGAGGAAAAAAAGAGCGGGAATATCGCCGGCTCCGCCTTCGTTCCTCCGAACCGAGCCTGCACTCGCGCGCTTGTGATTATATTTATCCGTTTTGTTTTATCTTGTTTCTTTGTTACACATTTCAAGAAATTGTGTAGGGTGTGTTCGCGCGCGCGCGCGCGCGTGTGTGTGTGTACGTCGGTCGGGCGCCGCCTTTAGAGCGAAACGGACGATGAGGATGACTCGGTGTTGCAGGGCGCTCGCGGATGGCAGTGTGGTCCCGGGCGCCACCGGGGCTAGCACCAGTCGTCGTCGTCGCTGTCCGAGTGCCTGGAACGCGGCGCTCGCTGTTTTGTCTGGAAACAAAAATTTTCCAAGTTCATCATTCTGCCTGGCCATGATTTCAAGCTATCTCGATTAGTCAATATTTACTTTGAAGCGAAGTGAAAGAATTTTTATTTGTCCTATTCTTGCTTCGGAGATTCCTTAAGCATAATTCATCGACATATGTATTACACTCGTGTATTAATAAGCTCATTATAACATTTCTCGAAGAAGTACTATAGAATGATCTTCTCTAGAGACAAAGCTAATCTTCTTCAATGTTGAAGGAAAGACGTGATTATAACGAGAACGATATATTGTATCTATAGTATAACACACGAAGCTATAGAACTGTCTTCAGTAGTAACGACCGAGTTTGGTCGGGCGCCCCATATTACTTCTGCACGAGTGAAGTTATTTAGTTTCATGTTTATTATAATAAAAAATCAATCATCTAAGGTGGACAGTTATATGTATACACTAACCAAAAGCATCTTAACAACATGTTTCAAAAAAAGAAAAAAATTCTAATCTAGTATATAGTAAAGACAACTAACGAAACATCGAGTGCACGTTTCATACTTTCCACATAGAGAGAGAGAGAGAGAGAGAGAGAGAGAGAGGGAGAGAGAGAGAGAGAGAGAGAGAGAGAGAGAGGGAGAGAGAGAGAGAGAGAGAGAGAGAGAGTAGTAGGATAAAAATTCCGACAAACCTGTGGCTTGTAACCGTTGGGCACAGGGCTGGGCAGCATTCTGCCGCCTCTTCCCATGGCAACGGCCTGCTCGAAGCTGAGCGGACAGGTTCCGGCCATCGCCTGCGAGCCAAGTCCGTTCGTGGGTGGAGGCACCACAGCCCCGGGCTGTTGCGCCGCCACAGCCACTGCCGCCTGCACTGCCAGGGGCCCGTGGGTCGGCGAAGCATTCAGCTTGGGAAAGTTGATGTTCGCCGGAGCCTTGAGTTGCAGTGTCGAGGGCTTGTTGGGCGTCGGTGGCAGTCGCCGCCCGGTGCGCCTCGTCACCAGGACCGGATAGCTGTGCTGGTGGGGCTGATGGTGGTAGTGGTGGTGACCGCCGGGACCGATGCCGCCGCCACCGCGTCTAGCCGTCATCGGCGAAGGTGAGCGCGAGCGCTGCTCCAGCGACGTCGTGCCGTAGCGGTGGTGCTGGTGGTGCTGGTGGTCCAGGTGGTCTCGGTGCACCGGCGACGGTGAACGCGCCGGAGACGTCGAGGCACTCCACGGACCTGTATTCCAGAAATCGTTAGCTTGGGTCTCTTTTTTAGGCTCCTTACTTTGTCCAGTATGGCAGGGTTGCAGCTTTGAATTCCGTCTCTCATCGCAGTCGATTCTTTTTTCAATTGACAAAGATGATTTTCATCGATCGACTGTTGAGCAAGTAGAATTCGAGGCTGGAACGACTACCCACTGCTTTTATAGGTGAATACAAAATAAATGCGTTCTTATGTATATATACTCAAATTTTTATACACGCGTTTTACGAGAATCGGAGCTATAGTTTACTTCAGACTTGTAGCATTACAAAGAAAAATCGTAGAAAGTATAATCTATTACTCTAGCGATTTATACGACGTTACTCTGAAACGAAGCCGACATGAACGAGTGCGACTTTACGGCGCCTTTGCACGTCTTCATGATCGTTTTGCAGCTTTTGCTCAGAGCAACGAACTTTTCTAAATAAAATCAAAATACGTAATATCATGTACTTAGATATCCTCGATAAAAGAACAACTAAGTCTTGCGGCATTCCTTAAAGAAGAAAATATAATATATTTACAGATGATAGATCATCCGATGCTACGCTGCCTTGCAAAGCTCAAAAAATTTCAATCTGAAAAAACTTGTATTCTGTCTGTATATCATATCGATTTCTCGAACGACTACAAGTGTGCGGATTATCTTTTGAAATTCTCCTTTTGTCTCTCGACGCATGAATAACTACGTGCAATAACTCGTGTATAGCCAACGACTATTCTATAACATATGTATGTACGATTCGACCAAGTATAACCTTGCCAATGACAACAAGACCGCAGCATCGACTGAATATCGATGACGTTTAAAATTCTAACAAAGCGGTATAGAACGTGCCTGCACAAGGTGATACTTGGTCTTTGTGTAGTGTGTGTATGTGTAACACAGCCGTTGACTACAAGGCAGACTTGTCTACAAGTGCCAGGTGAGCATACTATACAACCATGTCAAGCGTCACATCTTTTACGAGTAATTATCATACATACTCGTCGTCGATCTAGGACCGGCGACTCTAAATCTCTCGTTTGGCGTGCATAACGAGTTAATTCTAAAGATACGTGTATCTAGCGCTATGGTGATGCAAATCACACATTATGTAGTAAATGTTCAAACACACACACACACACGCGCACACGCACACACACACACACACAATAATACCGAGTGTCGATCCGCTCGGAATCTCTCCCTCTATACTACATGTCTCTTAAAGCTGTATCGAGAAATGCGCGATGTAGAACAACGACTGCGGCTTAATCCGAGATATCTGGGAGAGATTGAGAGCTCGATCGTGGTGGTGTGATATCGGCGACACGAAAATGTCTGTGTTTACCAAGTGTAAATCATAGTGTGTACCTGTGATGTAAAACTATATAAAACAAAAACAAAAGAGAAAGATATCGCAAAAAGCTGCTCTTGCAGGATAAAGAGAAAGAAGGAGAGTTATATAGACAGATAGAGTAGAGAGTTATAGACAGAGGATAGAGATAGAGATAGAGATAGATAGAAAGAGAAAGAGTTATGAAAATGCTTTGGTGAAAAGAATTACCATCGTCGTAATAGTCGCAGTGGTCGTAATAGTCTGTGTAGCGCATAACAGAACAGAACGAAGAAAACTTATTACATCGATTGACACATTGAGCTTGTTTCACTGATTGCGTATGTAATCTATTAACAGCAACATTCAAATGAATTTACACAACTCTTGCTGCAAGTTTTGAACCTTCGATCAGTTGGACATGAGAAAAATAAAGATGTATAAATAATGAGTTACAAACAAAAGAATAATCGATATATATATATATATATATATATATATATATATATATATATATATATATATATATATAATCTCCGGGCCCATCGCACTCAATATACAACTCTATAAAAAACAATGGATTATGTATATGAGACACACTGTTACTTGCAGCGCGAGATATATTTTTTTTTCCAAGAGTTAATAGTATAACTTCGCTCGCGCGCACGCAACGCGGAGACAGAAGCCGAATTATGCACCTCTTATCCTCCTCGAGTGAGTGTAGCGCGGGTAGCCGTGATGCGTGTGCCTCTGGATCTCGACGACGTTGTTGACGGTTTCGCTGAAGCCCAAGCCGTCGTGGTACTGCTGCTGCCGATGGTCGTACCTGTGCTGTCGAGGTGACGGCGACCTGAGGCAAATTCGGCTATGTTTAATCCATACATAATCGATTCACACCAAGGACAAGTAGAACATTGCGAATACACATGGCAATCGGCTGACATTAGGCTGTACCTTAGACTCGGCGATCGGGAATGTCTCGCCGGATGAGTCGCTGTGTGATGAGGATGAAGTCGCTCCGCGTGGGTGAGGCTCTCGAGACTGCCGGCTCTCGAGTCGCTGATCACGACGTCTTGCAGGTCCATCTAGAGGCGGGATTTCGTGGACGACGAGGGGAAGAAAGAGAAAAAAAGTCGGCCGTGAGTATTGGCAAGGCTCGAGGCTTGATTCGCGTTTGGTTATATCGTTAATTATATGCACGTAATCTAAGTATTATAGAAAAAATATATGTAAAGTAGAGATACAAGACGAAATCGAGTCGAGCTCAAGAAAAAATATATCGTGTCGTAATAATGTAATACTCAATATATAATAGAATCTTGGCTTCGTGTTCCGATCTTGGCATCGAACAAATCAACATCGGGTTCGAGAACGACGATTTCTTTTTTAATACCAGCTGCACCTCCGCATCGTTGTTGGGCGATGCGTCGATGAGCCGAAACGCGATGTACGTTTTAATAGTTATGTATCAAGCAAGTTTTTTATGATATTCGGCGTATCGGCGCCTTTTGCCTCTGTCGATGGATCAGCTGTCCGAGCGAATCGCTATAATACTCTGTTGTAGAGATTCGACCGAAAGCTTTTCGTATTTTTTTTTGTTGCATGTGCAAGCTCCACTCAGCGTGTTGTCACTACTTGCGCTCTAATGGAATTACGTTCTCAACTATTGTTGTGCGGGTCCTTTTTAAAGACACACCTACTTTATCAGAGAAAGAAAAATGCTACGCACACAATTTTGAACTAGATTTCTGAAGTTTTGAAAAGACATTTAGTTTAAAAAGGACGTGGAGTCGTGATCTATTAGACGTAAGTTTGCTAAGTGAAACTGCTTCGAGTGAAGCGATTTGAAAGAAGTACCATAGCTTGCAAAAAGGTATGTAGAAAAATCGAGGTAGTCTATCATGCCCAAGTGTGAAAAATCTTGTAGTAGTAAAATTTTGATAGAAAAAAACATGCTCATGCGATTGAAAAAAGATGTCTATCTCATCTTCTTTGTTCTCTTAGTTATTCGCTATATATCCTGGTGCAGCGAGTATCTATTTATGCGTATACGGAGACTTGAGACTGATGGCATCTTCCAGAGTAGAGGCAGAGCGATCTATTTTAGGCGTGTGTACTTACCGGTGATATTTCACAACCGACACACCGGATTAGCGATTTTTATCGTTCGTACGCCTCATTATCGCGCGAGGTTCACGTATATTATTTCGTAATTGTTATTCTGATTATACACATTACACGTACACAGATGGTTATACAACATTATTCAGATACGTTAATCTAGTTGTTCTCCTGGATGTCGAAAGCAGCTAGGGAAGGGTGGGACTCTCTAAAGTCGTTATGTGAGTGTATAATATAAATATATAGAGTTACGGTATCATATCTAATTTCGCCATTTTCTAGTAAAATGTCATCTATGATGAGTTGGAGAGGGTTGATGGACTGATGAGGGGAGATTCACTAAACTACTGGGGAAAATGTTTGATGATTGATTTTGTATATATAGTATTATTCAAAAACGATAAAAAAAAACTAATCTTTCGTATAGAAATATCTAAATGTTGTATGCTAACGGGGTTGAAGAGGTCGCGATGGTCGTGTAAACATTGAATGTAATCTAATATATATATATATATATATATATATATAGTATAAGGTAGAGATTTCTCTATAAGAAATCGAATATCAATTGTATCATACAGTATCTGCGATCATCAACACAAACGCACTTTTAAATGTAAGTATATAGTAAATATAGCAATAAAAATACAACTGGTTACTCTATCAATGGGGTTCACTAACACTTAAACGCAATAACTAAAACACGCCTCGTGTCTACGTTAAAGTCGCGCAATACCGTCAAAGATCCAATCTCGACAGGGCTTATGCAAAGTACAATGTTGAAATTCAAAAATATTGCGAATCTTACTATAAAAATCAAAATTAATAGAGTAAAGTGATCAAAGAAAATATAATATACAAACTCAAATCAGCTCGACTTTAAAATAAAAAATAAGATAATTTGCTGTAATTGGATTTGAGAAAAAGAACCGAGCGTTGACACCTTGCGGTAACGGATCGAGGATCGAGGTGCGTAGGTGTTGGCGTGGTGACGATGATGGTGGTGGTGGTGATGGTACGAGGATGGTCGATGGTGATGATGATGATGATCATGACGATGATAATCATGACGATGCGGTCGATGGCGGTACGATTGATCGTAGTAGTACTGATCATAGTATCGATTATTATTGTCGTAGTAGGTGTTGTTGTAGCTGTCGTAGTTGTCGTAGTAGTACTGATTTCGGTAACGATTTCGGTTTCTGAGTCGGTGATAGAGATGATGATGACAATACTGGGCGTACTCCCGACGTGCCGGTCGGGAGGGCTCCGTCAGCAATGGCTCTAGATCGGGGCTGAGGCGCTCATCGCCGTTACTAATGATTGCCGAACCGTGAAACCCCGCCCCGTGAGGCCCAACCCCTCCCTGGCTACTCTCTCCGTTGCTCCCTAGTTTATCGTACTGCTGTGACACCTTCCAGTTCACCTTTTTGTTCCTAAAACCGAGCAAGCAGAGCAACGATCGTTGCGTCAGTGAACTTTGTACAGTGGAGCTCATAAATTTTTGACGAATCGACGACTTACCTGATGCTACGCTGACGTCTCTGCTCGGCGGCCGCGAATATCCCGAGGGGACCCTCCTCCTCGTCGCCGTGCGAGCCTCTGGGCAGGTGATGATGCTCCTTGTGGTCGGGTGCGCCCGGTGGTTCCAGGCTGTTGGTCCGACTGCTCGGATGGTGGTTATTCCCCGCGTGGTTCACCGCGGCCGCGTCCAGCAACGCCTCCAAGAAGGCCGAGCGCTGTATCGTGAGTGGAAGCGAAACAACACCCGTTCGGTCAGACTCTCCAAATCTCGTATTTCAGATCTCTCTCTTTCACTCTCACATCACAATAATTAATTTATAACCATCTTTTAAGAATTTACTTTTTAATTTTGCAGAATCCACTGTACTTTTTTTCGTTACGCGGTATGTACACAGGCACATACAGGCTTTTCCTCCGACACGAATCTTCTCTCGCACTGTTTTCCGCTGCGTTTAATACAGACATTTGCCTTTTTTCTACTCTCTCTAGTCTCCTTCGGGTGTTGCTTTCGCGAATGTATTATTCGAGAGATGGAGGTTTTATTTTTTTGAGAACAAAAATGCATGTAAACACCAAGAGACAAAAAGGAGCACGAGAGCAGAAAAATGTAATTTACTAACTTTTGTTGATTATTAGAAAAATGCTTAAAAAACCATGCCAGAAAAAAGTGTCGTGGTGGATTAGTGCAGAGTGTCTTTTTATTATGAGAAGATTTAAAACGTTGGTCATGCATGATTGAACAGTAATTCATTTAAGTGATCATTTTTTTTAATCAAAATTATGTGTCTCTTGAGATCTGTGCTGCTTGAGGAATGATAAATGTAAACTAGATTGACTGAGAAGTGACATATCAGCGACGATCTCATAGTCATGATTGTAAATTAAAAAATTTTATAGTGTTCGTTATTTAATTGAAGTTTACTTTTACATTTATAGATGGTTGCTTTTATTTTGAAACATTTAATTTTCATTGTCATTTAAAGCCTGTATATGTTTGTTGGATAGCGTACACTTTGAATTTGGATGCTGCTTTTATGGCACACGTGATGGTGTCGACAGTTAATGACATTTGGAATAATGCCAGTATATTACGGGACATAAAAAAGTTCTGCAATATACTTGTTTTATTTGTTATTATTATATAATAAAGCATGCAAAGCAAACTAATCGACGATGAATTTTAAAGACGATGACACACAGACAAAGTAAGAAAAAATTCATTGTCAATGGACGTTTGCGGTTATACGTGATAACGTGAATTTAACAGACGAGGATTTTCAAGCCAATAAGTAGATTTTAAGGATTTAGGGGTCCAAACGTAGCCACACAGACAAATTATTTACCTTTACAACCTATACGACAAAATAATCGTTATTGTACGGGGATTTGGTATTCAATTCATTACAAGCATGCCTGAGTAATATTTGAGGAATTAATCGCGCCTTCCGTCGACAGTGGAAAAATTCAAATCTTTCCATTGCCTCTGGAAGCATGTTAATTATGCTTCAATTTAAAAAAAAAGTGATTGTTCAGGGTAGTTATTGGGGGTAAAGACAGAAGTACGATCTAAAACACGCTTCAAGACCAATTTAAGCAAAAGAGAAAAAAGTTCTACGTTCATTATCATATAAGTATGCTAGGTTTATAATTTTAAAACTAATCTACAAGATGCTTAAGTAAAAGTTGAAGAGTATAAGTATCTCTCTAATGATATGCTTTTGTGACGAGTCTCAATCGACAACACAATGATTATCTAGAGGAATTATTGAATGAGCCATGGAATATCAATAGCTGTTCTATGCTCCTATACTTACATTTGGCTTTTTATATATCAATAAAATTCCTCAAGCATGATTGTGAAAAAGACTCGACTAGGACTACACAAGAGTATATAATTTAACTATGCTATCGTGAGTATAAGAAAAACAGTGTCTGACAAGTCAACTAGACAGTTACAAGAAAAAGAGATCAATGTTTAATATAAAAAAAGAGATAAAATATGTAATTACTCTAGCTTCGATCTAAGACCGACTAATTCTGCGATTAACTAAGCCATCGTATTGTAATGTTACTGATAAGACACATGATAAATAAAACACACTCGAGTGTCGTGCCTAAGAAGAAAAGAAAAAAGTTAGATGCGTATAAGTTATTATGAAGAGAAATGTTGTTATTGAGGCAAAAGGCGAGCTAGTTATCAATAAGTACTAGAGTCGTCAACGATTTTTATTTACGTTACTAATAGAAGAGTAAAGTAATAAAGAGGCTGCTGTTTTTCGTTACTTATACTCATGTAGACATTAGAGTTCAAGCGCAGGTTCTTTACTTACATCACAAGTAATTACTATATATAGAACGTTGACGAGAACGAGCCGCAAATACTTGTCCGGCAATTTGTAAATCGCTGCGCGCCCAGTATTTGCGCTTTCAATTTATTTAACGGGGTGTATATTTATAAAGTATAGGTATATTAAAGATTGCTTTCCAAAATACGCCTCGATTCGCAGCTGCTTATGAAGTAGTATTGTCGTTCGAAGCGTCTTTTGCAAGCCTAAAGTTCCAATCTCCCAATATCACGTGGCAATCCAAATTTATTGTAGTGTATTAGTATAGGTTATCAATTGGTCAAACATCCATTTTTTGAAAAAAGAAATGCATTAAAAGTATAAAACTCGTTGGATCGTTGCTGCAATATACGAAGATGGAACGACTACTGATCTATTTATTAACTATAGTAATATAATAATAATTGATCGTGCGTGCTCTGAAAAACAGGACCTGTTTTTATTTTGTTTTCTGTTTGTAAGGCACTAATACTTCTAATCTGCTATTATTTTAGTAGGCATTCTATTTTCTATAAAGTTGTACTATATTGTTCAGCTATAAGTGTTGCTGTTTAGGAAAGACTTAATAAAAAAATGCTCGTGTGGTGATGGTGATATATCGTACTAAAAGAAAGCACAGTTATCGATGTTGAAATCGGAACTGCAATACATTGTTCCTTTGTTGTGATTCATCGAAATCTGCGCTGCTCTCAATGTTTAAGAAAGAAATGTCAGGTAAGGTTCATGATGTTCAATGCCAAACTAAAGGGCTATAATAGTTAGCAAAACAGGTGTAACTGATAACTAAATTATAGAAACACAGTATAAGTATAATTATAAGGAACACAAATTTGAACACACACACACATATATATATATATATATATATATATATATATATATATATATATATATATATATATATATATATATATATATATATATATATATATATATATATATATATATATATATATATATATATATATATATAAACTATAATAGTATAACATCAAACGTAAATGTAAAAATAAATGCATATAAATGCAGTGAAAAAAGACGAGTTCTTCTCAAAAGTATAAAAATTTAGATAATATAATAATAATAAAAACAGAACAAAAAAAAGTTTGAATAATCAATAATAATTAATAAGAGTAATTATAATTGCAGTAAAAAAAAAGGAAGAGAGAAAAACAAGTCTTCAAAGCATATAATGATGAGGTGAACAATAAATGAGGAATGCATAAATGCTTAAACAAAAGTAGTACGACAAGTAAAAGAAAAATAATAATAGTGTCGAAAAAGAATTAAGATAAGAGAAAAGAGTAAGTACTACCGCCGTGGCCGCAGCACTTTGCCCGGCATTATCGTTATCGATAAGATCGTTATCGTTCTGTAAAACAAAGAAAAATCATAAACAGATGATTGAGAGCTTCGTTCTTAAACCTGTTGTTAAGGGTATAGTTTTTTCTTTTTTTTCTTCAGATTTAGTAGAATAATTAGCATTATAGTGCTCATCAAATAAATTATCTAATACCTAATTATAGTAGTATCAAATCACTCTAATTAATCTAAAGACCCGGCGATGCCGAGTTAATTTTCTCTGTATACTTTAATCAGATTATATCGTACTTCGTTACAGATGAAAGTCAATCAAAAATACCACTCAACACTCAGTCTTCTATAAGTGCCTACTAAACTTATTCGTTATACTCATATATTTATCTAAATCATCTAAACTTATATTAGGTCTCTAAAATTGGGAAATATAGTATTCATTTTATCTATTTCGTTATGTATTGCATTCTTTCATTATTGTCTAAAAATCGCTAATATTCAGATATAGGTTCTATATTGGCAATTCGCTTTTTTACTTATTATTTTGAGAAATATAAAAAATTAAGCTACGTTTACCGAAAACTATGTAGATTCATAAATATTAAGTGTAGGTCATCTATCAATATTATAAGTCTATTGTATAATCTTTGTAAATTATTTTCTAAGATCTATTATAACTATGTTGAAAACGGACATCACTTATTATTCTGGGTTAAATAACATCAATTATTTTCTACAATATAAAGAATTCGACTAACTCGAATCTTAATAATCGTAATATCCACAAATGCTTGATCATCGGATGATTAAGGGACAGCCGATATTTCGTCACTTCATCACTTTTACATTCAGTGATATTAACAAACGGGGTACAGATGTTCTGAAGGACAATCACAAATGACTGCGAAAGGCTTGATGAAATGACGTTGCTGACTCTATATATATATATATATTATATATATATATATATATATATATATATATATATATATATATATATATATATATATATATATATATATATATATATATATATATATATATATATATATATATATATATATATATATATATATATATATTATATATATATATATATATATATATATATATATATATATATATATACATACATACATATATATTTTTCTTTCAAATAATTATTTGGATCGGGTACACTTTCACAAGAATTATTAGCACTACTGAGCACAGAACAGTTCGAACGGTCTCCATTTTGCAAAAATGAATTCTTCTCTATTCACTATAGATTATGATCAGACTAATTGTAGTCAAACAAATATGAAATTCAGAATATTATATGAATGTGAAAATTTAGAAATGGAGACCAGATAAAAGAAACAAAAAAATAATACAAAAAATTAAAAACAGTTATCTAAAAGCTGCTGTTTAACACTTGGATATGCTAAACGAAATTCACAATCTTCACACACTGGCCGTCAACTCCTACGACGAAGAAGCCAACGACAAACACTCATTCGGACACGTAACTTTCATCATGATTTCGTTCTCTCTAATTTTCAAATTTATTCCCTTTCTATTAGAGGCTACCGATGTGACTCTGAACTAAGAATGATGTCATTTAAATGATTGAGGACGTACTAAAGTATCAAAGGGCTAAAATTGAAAAATTAGAGAGCCATCTTCAACGGTCAAAAAAAACATTATGCTTCGCATCAACATAAATTTATATAGTCAAAGGGGCATTATTACCGCGTATAGTAAGTATAAGTCTAGGTAGAAAAGGTTCCGAAAACTCACCTGAGTCGACTCCTTCTGGCCAAATCTCGTGGCCTTCCAACTCTCAAGGATCAGCAGTCCGGCGTAAATCTTACCCACCGTAAGCTTCTCTTTTTTCACGGCTGAAAAATTCATCAACAAAGAGTTTCAGTGTCCGATAATCAGAATGGAAAAATAATTTAGAAATAGAAGTACTACCTTCTGCCCTGGGTACCAATAGATCTAACAATTTCTTAGCCTGTAGAGGCCAAATGTTTCTTATGGTATCCCTCAGTTCTTCGTCGGCTTGGTCCATTTCATCCGCTGTTGGAAGGATATTCAGTAACAATTGCAAACAAAATGGTTGAACAGTACATTGCATTAAGTTCACTTATTCAATTTAAATTTGTACTTCAGTAGTGCAAGTCAGCGCTTGGTCAGATGATGCTGATACTTCAACTCACCGTTTCTCATCTTTATGCTGAGATTTTCCCTGATAAGCGCGAACAACGTCGTGGTAAAGTTGACCTTCCCGTCCACATCGACGGGCATGTTCATTCTTATCAGTTTCTTGTAGGCCAGCCTATTCGGACACTTGTTACCGAAGCCCAGCGGCGGATCCATGTTCTTCAGCATGTCGTACATCTCGGTGTAGTGGATCTTACCCGTGGCGTTGGGATCGTACTCGGCCCATATCCTGACGAACTCGTCGAGATGATGGGCGCCGAGAATCGACGAGTCGCGCGTCAGGTAGTCGAAGTTGTCCATAATGACGGCGACGAAGAGATTGAGCATGAGGAATGAGCAGAAGAAGATGAAGCTGACGAAGTAAGCGTAGGCGAGGTTCGAGCCGCATTTGTCGCCTGTCTCCTTCGAGCGCGGATCGCACGGCTGGTCCGCTATGCATGCCAGCATGATGTTCGGCCACGCCTCGCCCGTCGCGCATCTTCAGTGGGTGAGCACGAAAGAAAGAACACACGGTGGCTGCATTAGCTTGGCTCATCGTTCACGCGTTGCTTTACCGCCCTGCTCTTTATCTCTTTTTTTCTCTTTTTTTACTGTACTTTTAGCATTATAGTTATAACATGAAGCAGTCTTCGTTACTCGAGCAACGAGTATTTCGAGCTACTTTATCATATAAAACGCTAATTATATAAAGGTTTCATATAAAAGATATTACCATGTCAGTTACTAAGAAATGAAAAAAAAAACTTTTATAGAGACCTCGGAGTACGGGGGTATCTAGAAAGCCGTGCAGTGATTCAATCAAGCAAGCCATGAAACTGTCGACGTGCAGATCTAGCTCTAGAAGCTCGACCCAGTTCATGCATTTACGCTCTTTCATTGTTGGTGTGTCTAACAAATGATGATCAAGATTTACTCGAGTGAAGATATCTTTCAAATAAGTTTATACAATTTAATCAGTACGTTACGTGACTATCAAATTCATCTATGAACTCGAACCATTTTTAGGAGTTAAAATGGCTTGTTTAGATTACGTTAAAATCAGCATCATTTATTACGATTAAAATAAAAAGTGTCTAGTGTAGTGTGAGTGTTCTGAAAAGCAGTTGACGCTTCCATGGCTTGCATATCTACGTTAATAGTCTAAGTGTGTCGACGTGTGCAGGAAAACTAAATAGCTTTTGATTAATTTTGATAATCGAGGTTAAGACGGTTGTCGAAGTTTGGAAAAATAATTTACAAAGTATACTGAACCCACAAAAATCGTGGCTTACACTGATGTATACAGTACGAGTGAATGTACACACGCGAGCGCGAAAATTTTCCATAGCTTTCGTGCACGTCAAGTCTTGAGGTGGCAGCACTTACCGAAATAGTAACATCAGACCTTGAATAAAACTCTGAAAATTATTGTGCTTGTTGATCGAGTTTTTCTCCACCAAGGCGATGTTACCGAACACCTGAGGGAAGGTAAGCAGATGGCCGCAGCGAAAACAGAGCGAAAGCACCATTAGAATGAGTAGGATGATCGATTAAAAATGCGGTTCGAATTTGATCTCTTTTTTTAATAATCGGATGGTATCTTTTTTTATGTTTTCATCATCGTTTCTTTTCATCGTTCTATGGTTTTCTCTAGATCGATCGCGTGCTCTCTCTTTTGCTGGGCCAATTACTAGTGTCTGTTTGTATTTATGCCAACTAGCGGTGTGTGTATGTGTGTGTGTGAGAAAAGTATGTGATTATTAGCACTAATTGCCGTACTTGGTTGTTGATGAAATAATAAAAGAAGTCTGTCTCTACGACTAATATCATGAACAGAAAAAAGTATAAAGCTATAGTATTACGTAACGTTATTGTCTGGGGATGTATGATGAATAATAGTATAGTAAAAAAGTTCAATATAAAATTACCTAATATTCGTCGAGCAGCTTACTTCTAAGTCTACACTCACAAGCTATGACTAGTATTATCATACGTTCTTTGTTTACCAAAAAATTACTAAGTATATAATCAAGAATGATTAAAATCGCCCTTGTCGCTCAAAAGTACTGTCTTTCCATTAGCCTTCTACGATTACTTAATATAATATGTAAGAATAAAAGTATTGCCTATGTATCAGTCACTGTTGCTTACAGAAAAAAAAAGAAAGTCGGCTAAAAAGTGGTATCAAAAATATAGAAACATTGTCTGTGAAAAAAAAAGTAATAAAGTATAATAAAAAAGTTGTATTGACTATGAAGCAGAATTACGAGAAAAAACGAGTGGGCGATATGTAATAATAATAATAATAATAAAAGATTAAAAAGCGCTCTTCTATGTTTCAAGTTCATTTAGCGAGAAAAATTTTGGCCCTCGAGTAGTACGGGCCCAATATCATGGTTCAGCTGCTCGACTCACCGAAAGAGCAACATAAGACCGCCAAAAAAGGACTGAAAGTTGTTGTGTGATTCGATAGCCGTCGTTGGATCGTTCGCCAGATTTCCAAAGACCTGATGGTTAAAGATAGAGTTTTCAGATGACTTATTGTGTTCGTTACAGTACGTGGCACTGGAAACTTGCAAAATCTCTCTTTCTCTCGATTCACCGCTTTTATAAATATACTTTCGGGGACACACTCACAGTGCACCCCACTATGCATTTGTGACTATACATCCGTTGTGTGTATTCCCACCCGATCAGTAGGATGAATGATTATTATGATTTCGAGATGATTTTTTTAGTACATTTCAAATTAATGTTTTTAGCCAATGTGGCCTACGACCCTTACCTGCATGCCGATGATTGCGTAAATGAAGAAGAGCATCGCTATGAGTAAACATACGTAAGGCAGAGCCTGGAATGAAGGATCGTTGAAATTCGTGTTAATTCGGATCAGTCAAGTTACATGTAAATTACACCAGTGAGAGAAAAAATGAGTCGGACAACCGTACCTTAAATGATTGAACGAACGTCCAAAGTAATATCCGTATGGTGTAACCTTGTCTGAGCAGCTTGATCAGCCTGGCCGCACGAAAGAGCCTGAGGAAGCCGACGTTGATGAAGTTCTCCTGCAGGGGACAGAGAAAATTGCACTTAAACACAAACAGATGCTGCTGCATGGGTTTGGCAAAAGAGCTGGGCTTCGCGCGCGCAAACGAGACGGCCCGAGTCATACGCGTCGACCTCGCCCACTTCCGAGCGAGACTCGATGCGATGCTTTTTAGGGGGCCATGCTCTTGCCCGGTCGAAGCTATCAAAAGCTCTTTATCCTTTTTTTCTATGTTTTTCTCTATATTTTTTATTTACTTTTTTCATAACAACTGTCTACAGATTTGTCTTTTCTATGATTTTTATGTGGACAAAAACTTGCTAGGTAGAATGTTCTACTTTTTTGATCAATTATCTACTGGCCTCAGGCCTAAATGGAATATTTGTATACGTATATGGACTGCCTCCAAGAAATAATGTCATTGGAAAATTTGGATTCAACAATTATTTGGATTGACACTACATTATTGTTTCAACAAAAATTTTTCAGGGCTACTACTTGGTCATCCAATTTAATGCACCATCAAATTTATGTTTTGAAAATTCGAGGTAGGTACTGTGGCATATATATGTTGTACTAAATAATATGGAAGGGCCGTGTGTTCAAGCGCGAAATCAAGATTGCACTGAAACCATTGGATTGCTGAACAAGGCAGCAAATTATTAGCGACACAGTAAAAGGCAGATAAAGGTTTAACATTTATTTCGAGCAGTAAAATATATGCGAATAGGCAGTATGAAAGAAAAATATATGTCCAAAATCCAAAGTAAAGCCTGCGAGAACCGCTTATCGAATACACGGTCCAACATTATGGTTATATAAACAGGTATTGACACAAATAGCAATTTTTAACATGAGCTACGTTGCACTCCAAGTGATCTTAACACTATATTATCTAATAGTCGAATTTAAATATTTTTCTCTTGAAATGCAACAATATTTACGTTATTGGTAGCTTAATGCAAGAAGATTTAACAATAAATATATATTGAAATATATACTCTTGAATATTAACTATCAACAAAAGGAGACTGGTTCAATTGCAATGTAAGCTTTAATAGAATCCAGAGAGGTTGAAGCTTTGACGTTTTGCATGGAATTTAAATGATCATAACAATTCTATTATTTTCAAAATTTTTAATTTATGATTTGATATAACTTTGAATGTGAAAAAAAAACAACTACAGATTAAAGTCTAGCACTCACTACATCTACAAATTTTTGTAGCTGTTTTTACTTTATTCTACATTCTGTAATAATTAAAATTGTTATGAGGGTATAAAATTTCGTAGCAAAACGTCTCTTTCGAATACTATACCTACAAATTGGCAGAATTTCTGAATCAACTATTTTTTATTTGAACAATTTTTCAATCCGCTATTATACTATTATACAGAAATATTTTAAGATAACAGAATTAATCGAACAATCTAACATTAAAATAATTATTAGATCGTGTAAAAAAGTTTCGTAACTTTTGATAAGTTTTAAGCATTCATAGATATTTAAAAAAATACATTGATCTTAGTGAATCAAGCGCATTGATTTTGATTATTGCTAAGCGCGAGCAGTCTTTATTTATATCATGAATAATACTTTTTATTGACTTTTACGATACGAGAAAAGCGAAGATATTCAAGTCTCAGTGTTGCCAAGTCGGTGAAATATCTTACGTCTGTGAAGACTTTGTGTTGAATAATCTGAAAGTAATGATCTTCATTTCACAGTATTAATAGTGAAATTATGTATATGTACATATCATTCATGTGAAATATGTCAAGATATAATTTAATGTATTGTTTTCTGATTGTGAGTCTGCGTTGTTATGTAGTGCTGACAGTAAGCAAACGTGTAGAATAAAAAGAAAATGTTTTAGTATAAAGCTGACAAAAAAAGTTAAAGACAGTAACACTAACACTCTTATGTACACATTTAAATCACTCAAACACACGTTGGAAAAATAAAAAGACATATAATTGTGTATTATACTGCGCATACGATTATGCGGAGTATGCAAATATGTCTCACCTTTCTACCTTTAATGTAGTTCGTACTATCCTTCTGAAAATCGAAGTCCTTTGTTTGAATTTTGTCACATAAATACTAGTTGCCAATTAATATTAAGTAGGTATCCGATTTCTTTATAAATAAAAACAGGACATACTCGTCATAACAATACCATTGTGTTTAAATGTGGATATCGATTTTTATGTGTTTGAAACAAATAAAGTACACTGTGCACTAATATACAGCGAGTAAAGACTATGTAAACAAAATAGAAAAATTGATCAAGCACTATTCTATCTATCTATTCTATATCTACCTGTGCAAGTGCTGATAAAAGAGATAAAGGATTGTGACTGGTTCATAGATCGCATACATTGACTTATTATAAGATTAGTGTGATTATTGCATCAATTGGTGTGACAGAGTTTGTGAAACTTTGTAACACATAAACACCGAATCATATAGTTATAAAAAATGAAAGAATTTACGATCACATTTAAAGAAATCATGAAACATACATTCTTATATACTAATAATTTTGAAAAATGTTTTTCATAGTGTCTTATGTTTGTTTTTTTCCATGTTGTAATCTTGGTATAAGTGTCAATGGCGATGTGTGACTATTGTGTGGTGCATAATGTTTTTTGGCAACACTGCTTTTAAAGTTTCATTTCGCGAAACAGTTGAGGTATATAAATTGCTTTAAAAAAAGTCTTGTTCGATAATCCTTCTGATTTTCGACTTCATGGTCAGAAAAGCCCACAAAGAACGGTTTGACTAAAAAGGTAAACTTCTACATGGAAATTTACGGTTGATACATTGTACAGTTATACAGTAATGACTAAACTAAAATATACATGAACGAAATTTTCATTTTGAGATTTAACATATGAAAAATTCGATGCAGTAGTTTCTACGGTCGCTAGAAATAAACTGAATTTCGAGGAATCATATTTAGCCGCCATAAAACTATAATGATAAATTTATATAAACATCGATTTAATGAGGTTGGGTATCGTTAGAGGAGCTAATACTAATTCGGCTGATAATGGATCGTAGGTGGGTGATTTCAGAGCGCCAACGAACTGCAGCTTCCACTAAAGCGGCTTGCCTTTCTGTATATATATTTATATCAATAGTCAACGTTAAAAATAGAAACAAAACTACGGCGCTATCTGCACTTGTTACTCCAACGACTTACCCGTCGCACGTTCTCTTTCTCGTTTTGAAAAATACGTGCTATGCTATCCTGGTGTAAAAAAAGAATATTTTCAATATTGTGATTCTCCAACTGCACAGATGCGCCAAACGACTCGAAAGAGCTAGTTATACCGAACCGATCGCACGAGCGTTACTCTTCTAATTTACTTTCCAAATATTAATTGCTTTATTGTTCGTCGCGCCGAGGGTCGCAATATAATATGTAATATAAATAATATCTTTCATCTGCCTATTTTATTTAGTAAAATTTATATGCCCCGACGAAGCTCCATACAGCTTATGTTTCTTTGGAGAATTTAATTATCCAAATTCTATTATCATACAGAATTATCTTTATGATACTAGCCTCTTTGTTATGCCACCCTCGCAGAAGACAATAAAAGCCAACAATTTTTAATATACGTGGGAGTATATTAAAAATCGAGCTCTTTCGTTTCATTTCGTAAATCTGCTTGGCAGCTGCGTGGGTTGCCCAACAAAATTTCCGAAAATTTAATTTTGTCGAGCATTGTTCTTAAAAAATGCGGGTACGAAGGGTATATCAAATTCGTATTATGGGACGCTGACGTTAGAAACGAGTATGTTTATATATAATATATAGTTATGCATGTAGATTAAGAGTGCCAAGCGCACGTGGACTTTACATACCCCGAATTCGATGACTAGCGCGTCCACGATGCTACCGATGACCGTGATAAAGTCAAACGTGTTCCAGGGATCCTTGAAGAAGTTCTACATAGGGAACATCAGAAAATATGGATTAGATATGCTTGGTATTAAATTATTTTTAATAGCCATCCAAACGTATTCTTCAGAAAAAGTTTGTAAGACAAGAGTTCTATCATCATTTAGCAGTTAGATTCGCATTTGGAAACGTGTGTAACAATGGAATGTGAAAAATACTAAAGTTACACAGTATTTCTGAAGAAAACTTTGCAATGACTCGTAAAAAGCACTACATCTATATTTGTTATACATTGACAATAAGTACTACATTTAAATATAGCATCTTGAACGAGAAGTTTTATCAATTTTTAGTGTACCTCGTTTTAATATTTCGGTATCCGTGTATTAACAGTTATATTCATCACAATACCGTGTTTATTTGTGTAAGTACGTAGTGTAGCATTTACGATGTCTGTATACGAGTGTTTTAAGATATATAGGGTGTTTATAGATATATCATGTGTGTATATAGCGCGTTGGTGAGAGATGTAGAATTGTTTTATAAGGATTTATATGCGTGTGCTCAAGAATGTATAATTAAGAGCGAATAGAACTTGGTTTTAAGTAGCTATGTGTCTTTCGCTCGTATAGTGAACAGAAATTATAACAATATATATTTATTATATATATATATATATATATATATATATATATATATATATATATATATATATATATATATATATATATATATATATGGTGATCACGCGGCAATGTGAGCTGGTGCGTTTTCAACTAATGTGTGTGGCCAAAGAGTCAAATATATATATAATAGGCATATTCAGGAGGTATACTGCTATATTCGTATACTTTGAGGTCGTATAATAAGTATATAAAAGGTGATGGCGTCGAATGATCGACTAAGTATAATATATATATATTATATATATATATATATATATATATATATATATATATATATATATATATATATATATATATATATATATATATATATATATATATATATATATATATATACATACGAGTGAGAGGATTCTTTCTATAAAAAAAATATATAAATCTACAGGAGCATGCCGGTATTAGCAAGCATTCTAGAAATAGTATTGAGATATATTATTCAACTCGCGAGCCTTATATATGAAAAAAGTTTGTATGTAATAATAAGCTTGTCTAATATACTCGGCAAACGACATAGTTATAGAAAAGTATATACGTCAGTAGCTTCTCTATGATATATATGTATAATACGTAGATCTAGTGTATAAGTATATAATAAAAAACTATTACATATATGCATATATAAGATACTTATATAAATCGTCAAATATAATATAATTGTACTAAATAAGCTTTGACGCGCGTTCGTCACGTAAGTCGCTTCTTTCCGTATAATATAATAATATATGAAAATAATACAAATAAATGAAACATCAATTGTCTCGTGCACGGTTCAATGGTCTACGTATTCATGGACAATTTCCATAACAAAAACAAAAAAGCTTGTGTGAATTCTTTAGACGACCTTATACATAGGTAAACTTTTCAGATTCCTCCAACTTTATATTCTCGGCGTTTAAATCCCTGCTAAAATCCAGACGGAGATTATTTTGTATATAAAACTTCTTTCGCCACGACATACATTATTCGGTTCTTTGTTGCTCATCTATGTGGTGATATATATATATATATATATATATATATATATATATATATATATATATATATATATATATATATATATATATATATATCATTGCGTATAGTAGTAATTATATGGTGACGTTACGTTATTGCAAAATCTATATATTGCTTGATCATATGAGATACTATATTGCCATCAGATACAAAACATTATATAATATATATTCATTATCGTTATTTATACATTGATGTGTGAGAAAGTGGAGTGATGAGTAAAGGCTTTATTGTACCTTGCATCCGAAGGCGACGAGTTTAAGGATGCACTCAATGAAGAAAAGGAGGGTGACGACCAAGTTCACGTAGGTCAAGCTGTCCAATAGAACTGGCGGCGCGTCGTGATACTACAAAATACACCCAACACACAGACGTAACACACTCGGCTATTTAACTTGCTTTTTTCATCATCATTGTTTTATTAAAAATTTCAATTCAATCGAACGTACACAGGGCTTTCACTTTCAAAGCTGTGCTATCTGTGTGCCTTTCAATATAAACATCAACATATTCGATTCTTTCAATGATTTTTCACATTTATACAAATATTCATGTGAATTGTTACTTTGCTATACTTTTATTATATGAACCACTTTATACTGTATATGAGACAAAAAATCTCTTTATTTCCATTGAAATCATGAAAGCTGACTAAATATCTTACAATTAAGTTGAATCGTCAATTCATGAAAGAAAAAGTTAATGGTATCAAAGCACCGAGATATACATGATAAAATATACCCAATTGTGAGTACGTCTTTATTACTATGTAAGCCTAAAAATAGAACCTAAAGATTCTAGCGACAGTTATTTTCATTAATATAAAGAGATCGCAAAAAAGATGCAGGTGACTTCAGCCATCTCTTTTCTATAAAAAAAAAAAATTTTTCATAAATTATATCGAACAAAAGTTGATGATCGACGATGTACAAAAAAGAAAACTCCCAAGCATGCGAGGACGAAAACAAACGAAAACCATCGCCCCACGTGTCATTGTCATCGAATTCCAAATTCGTTACACGGAGTGATCAATATATAAATATTTACATGTGATATGTGAGCATGCATGGATAAAGAATCAAGGCACGTGCAGAGTGAGGCATGCGCATGCATCAGCAGAATATCATGTTCTAATGCATAGGATTCAGAGGCATCGAGGGTATCTTCTTCTTTTTCTTTTTCGGTTTTCTGTTTTTTTTTTCACTTCCAAGATCAGGTAGTCTAAGACTCCTCTTCGTGTCAATCTGGACAGTACCGAAAAAAATAATGTAATAATGAGAAATCAGGAGAGAGAGAAAATGATTGAGAGAGAGAGAGAGAGAGAGAGAGAGAAAGAGAGAGAGAGAGAGAAAAATCTAAGTAGCCATAGACTGACAGCAGATATACAATGAGAGATAAAGACAGAGAAACTGAGACAGAGGTATAGAAACAGAGGAGATATAATAGATAAAAACAAAAATAAATATACGTGTACGATTATACTTTTGTGAAGACTGAAATGTAGATTTTTGTCTTTCATATAAGTGTGCGTGTGTTCATATATATATATAATATGTTGATCGTGTAATGTGTACGTGTGGATGAATGTATTTTGTTTGTATATAATACGTATGCATGTTAGGTTTGTCTTATATTATTATATACGTTTTTATTTCGCCTCGTGTAACGTGATGATGTACTTTTTTTGTTTCGCTCACACTCGAGCCCCTCTTACGAGCTCTCGACTCACAAGGATACCGAGATCCATTCATCACCCAAGTTTTTAATTATATATATATATATATATATATATATATATATATATACACACACGATTTTGTGTACATGTAAATCAGTTAGGTTGTTTTATAGTTATTTTTTATAAATTGCTTGACCGCAATTTTGCATCATGTTTTTTTAAAGTATTCCTAGTTTAGCGACTTATTTTTAAGCTATTACGCTCTATGTTTCATCTACGAAGCGAGACTTACCAGATCGGAGAGAGGCAGTCGGTGAATAGAAATTCATGACGTTATAATTTTATTTTTCAATAAAGATTCCTCGTAGTTTGTTAAGCGAATTAAACGTCACGAAAATTCGATTCACCGATGAGGAATCCAAGGTCGAAGAAGGCAGAAGTGAGGCGAGGGGTGATGGGTAAACATGGTGGTAGCAGAGCCAGCGAGCTCAGGGATTAAAGGAGCTTTAGGTTTTTCTTGAGGGTATGGAGCTCTTACCCTGACGCCGAACGCGGCGATCTTCATAATGCACTCGACGGTGAACATCCCCGTGAAGCACATGTTCATGTACTTTAGTGTGTTCTTGTACACGTCGCTCTGCTTGTGGTACTGTAATGCACACTCACTGACAAACACACGGCCGACAGACATATCTTACGGACATATAAGGGCCCTAGCACAAGTGTCAATGATAGGCTTTTCTTTCAGATCGACATGTTCTTTTTCTCATAATTTGATTAATTGTTTTGTTGCTAATAATTGCGTTAAAAACAAGTGCTCTCTTTCGTATTGTTCCATCAAATTGATTCTGTTTTCCTTTTGTTTATCTTTTACTTTGCTTACCAAAGAATTATTCTAATCTAATGTGGTGGACTGGTAATAGTTCAAAGTTACTTTTCTGTGACTACTTACTCTACTCAAAGGACAAAATATCTCGATATAATAGTCAGAGCTAGTGAATAATAATTACCTTGAGATAACAGAAACAATCTTATGCTTTAGAAGCTGGTAAATAGATCTATGATAAGTACAAACGACAGCACAAAGGATTACAGTATACTTTTGATATAATCTATGCGGCTTGATTGTGGATCGTAACTAAATAGTGAAGGAACAAAAACTATTGGGACAAGTATATAGTATATATCCGATGAACGTTTAACATTCTTGCTGCGGTAATTTTGTTGGCTACAGGAATCATATACGTGTAAGTCGTATATTATTTTTCGTATCATTTAGTCGAACTCATGATTAATTCTTCCATAATATAGAAAAAAAAGCTAAACACGACAATGAAATCATAAATACTTGGCTTCGTCTACTTGCAAACGTCTCAAAAATTATGAACATATAAATTAGACAATGACAGCACATACAGAGATCAGATTTCTTTGTCGTCAACACACAGTTATATATGAGATTTCTCATGACTGTTATGAATGTCTGTGTCTGAAAAAATCATGAACAAGAGTTACTGCAAAACAATTAACGAATCTCATGGAAGAAATCAACTAAAAGGAATGCACGCGTCTCTGCGTTTCCGAATTATAATATAATATGCCAGAAAAATGAAGTACCATAATTATATGATGAAGGAAAACAAACGTGGGGGGATACGTGTGGGACACAGAAAAAGAAGATATAGAGGGGCTATGTGAGAGGCTTCGGGATTGAGAGTGACTTGATCATGTATTTTCTTTCGTTAAGGTGAAATGGGAGAGATTTCATTTTGAAAGAGTTCTGCGTAGTGCGATCGCCCCGTGCAACAAAGTAATCGAATAAATATTAACATTCCGTGATTGTTGGTGCTTTTCTGTTTCCTGTGCGACAGCCAGCATGCGACACGCATTTCGTGTGTGAGTGTTGGTGAGAGTTAGTAGTATATCTGAATATATATTATGAGACTGCGTGCTGTATTCGATCATCGATTCGACTCAGAAAGCTTGCATGGTCTTTTATCATTATTTCCAAAATTTAAATTCTCGTTCGCTTTCCAGACTTCGAATCTCTGCGAATGAAGAGGTCGTTTGTATGCATCAGTCTGTTAATAATTGTTGCTGTGCAAATGCGGTAAAGTCTCGGACATATTTGTTTAGGCATGTAAAACGTGACATCACGATCAAGCGGGTGACTCATCATCAACAGAACAGAAAACCCGGTTTGATGTACATACAGTATACAACAGACGGGAGACAGAGAGAAAGAGGTAAACAATTAGACATAGGAGATTGTTATACATAGACTTTGTTTTTACAGTAGGACAGTATGGAAACGAGCATTTCCACATAATATATAATATTCGGGATAGGGAACATTCAACTCAAGTTTGATGACGGTTGTTTTGTTGGTTTTGAGATCTTGGATAAGTTAGTTTCAAAAGCGTGTGCTCAAAAATCTGAATGTCGCGTGCGTGTAGTTATTCCGCGGTCAATACAAAAAGTCGCACTTTTGCAAGTGCTCTGCCTCTGTTCGTAAGAGGAGTAATTTTCACGATTCAGTTCAGAGTCGCGAATTTTTTTTTTCAAACTAATAAGATTCCAGTTAAATCATGGATTTGACAAGGTGCAGAAGCAATCGTTTGAGCGTGTGAACGCATTCGTATATAATTATAGAGGTGGTATTTGGAAGAGATCAAGAATAGTATATAATGATGAAATCAGGACACTTTATGCTGGCCATGCAGTCCCAATCAGTAATAGAAAAATTACAAAAGGATTCTAAAAGAAAACAATAAATCATGTATATGTAATTTAATGGAAAAAATCAGCTGCATTACGCGACTACGTAAGAAGGTACTACAGACGGCTATTTCATTTAGCTTCTTTCATGTGTTAGAGTAACATTTTTTCATCTAACAAATAGTAATTATTGAAAAAAAAGGAAACGTTAAAATAATATTGGTTAGCTATGAGGTTGATAATAGAAACAAAAGAAGCTCTTAGTCAGCTAATAGTGGCAATATTCTTCTGTTTTCATTGTAAGTGGTTTCAGGAGTGAGAGAGAGAGAGAGAGAGAGAGAGAGAGAGAGAGAGAGAGAGAGAGAGAAAGAGACAGAAAGGAGTACAGATCGCATAGTGGGACGCTGGAGTTTGGATTAATATTTGTTCTGGGACAGAATAAATTTTGATTAATTCACACGACGAATCGAACTAACTTTCCGGTTAGTAAATACGGGAATGGTATATCATGTTAATTTGTATAACAAAGGGAAGGGAGTATATATATATATATATATATATATAACAGTTACGTCAACAAATGATGGGAATAGTGGTTCAAGAAGAAAACACGAGCTACGTGTATTTTGCCAGTAACAAATAGGGACCACAGACATACGTATGAAACAAATACGTTGGCAAGCAAGTATACAACGAATTCTTTTCTTAAACAGATGTGCATGATTATTTTACAATTTTTTGCACTCTTAATTTTCTGTCATAACCTTGGTTAACGAATCTTAGAGAAAGCTCTCATTTTTTAAATCAGGAATAAACAAACATCATTACATGAACTTTAGCAAAGTCATCAGCAATTCTTGGAATTAAAATAATCAATCGTATGCGAAGACATTCATGTCATTCTTAGTTTTGCAAACCTACTGTTAAAAAAGTTGCTTGATTCGATCAAACTCATGAAAAAGTATAAATTATCTCTTTGGAATAGTCTAATAACACAAAATTATTTACAGTTTAGAACTATGAAGAAGGGAGCAATAGCATGATAGAAGAGCTACATCTCCTGACTATATCCATGACACTCCCTTCTTCGTGGTTTCTTTGAATCATCAACTGATTGTCGAAACGTGCTTTTACGTCGATCATGAATGAATATGAAGCTTATAATATAACTCTGAAATAATAATAAATTTATAATGCTCGCATAGCGAGGTATGCTTACCTTCATCATGAGTAAAAGTGTATTAAGAACGATAAGTATCATGATGAAGTACTCGAAGGGCGTCGACATGACTATCCTCCAAATTTTGTACTTCATGCTGTTCCGCTCTTTTGGCATGTACCTTTCAAGCGGTCTAGCCTGTATCGTAAAGTCTATACAAGATTTCTGCAAAGTACAAAATGAAGAATGAGTATCAAAGGCAGTGCACAGGAGAAAATATATAAGTCGGCTGTTGCGTTTCACCTGATTTTTATCAATTTCCCCATCCTGTAGCTCGGCTTCGCCTTGCTCCTGGAAAGTGATGATAATCAAGGCCACGAAGATGTTGACGAAGAAGAATGGAAAGACGATGAAGTAGACTATGTAGAATATGGACATTTCAATACGAAAATTTTGTATGGGACCCTTATTCTCGTAAGTGGCAGCCATGGAATTTTGTAGGACTTGTGGCCACCCCTCCCCCGTCTGTACAGCGAACAACGTCAGCATCGCTACCATGACGTTGTCGTAATGAAAGGATTGCGATTCCCATTTTCTTTCTTTCGCTTCGGGATGCAGTTCGCCTTCTTCGAATTGGAAAAACCAGCCCCTGAAAGTACATACATTAGTCAGATTAGATACATCTTTCCACTTAAGCGATACATGACGTTTGCTGTATTCTATATTTGTAACCTCTGGGTTAAATTGCATTACAAGCCTATCGGTGTACCGACAAAACGATGAGACGACAATTGACAAAACTGAGTTTCATGCAGCTGTCTCATGAGTTTCGCCGGTACGCTAATTTTCTATGGGCAATGCGATAATAGTAAATTAGCGTAAGCATGATAAATCGTAAAAGAACCCTGGATTGCTCAACAATGCCCGCACAGCACCGGTAGCATTATAAGTATACATCACAGGCAGCCTGCGACGTGTAAAACAGGCGTTTTCGCGCAGTATAGCACTGAAACGAACTGAACTGAACTCGATTACTCACTGGCAGTCCTCTTTCGTGTACTTGCTATCGTCTGTGCAGTAGAAGAACTTGCCGTTGAATAGCTGCACCGCAATTACAGCGAAGATGAATTGAAACAATATATACACTATGAGAATGTTGATGACGTTTTTCAAACTGTTCACCACACAATCGAATACCGCTTTGAGCTTCGGCACTCGTTTAATAGTCTTGAGGGGTCTGAGTACTCGAAGCACACGCAGCGATTTAATAGTCGAGAGGTTCTTGGACGCGGAACCGCCACCTTCACCGCCGCTCATCATGTCGAAAGTGAACGAGACCGCGGCGCACACCACTACGATAGCGTCCATGAAGTTCCAGAACTCGCGGAGATACGAGCCCGGATGGAGTATCACCCCGAGATCGATGATCTTCAGGATCATCTCGATGGTGAAGACACCCGTGAACGCGTAGTCGAAGTAGTTCAGTATGGTGTTCCGGGGATTCGAGTCGTTCACCGGATCCTCCGCTGCTAACGCTATACTCGATAACGAGATGACGACCATAATGAAGAAATCAAAGTATCGTAGATTGACGACCCAGTGCGCGCCTCTCCTCACGCTGAAAGCAAACGAACGAGTTTCGAGTTTTTAGTTTATGTCGAGCATTCTGATCGAGAATTAGATTATTAGATGCTGGCATATAAAAACGTACGGGTTTGTAGGGGACAATATAAACATAGACGAGTATGGCAGCATTGGTTTTGGTCCCGAATCATCTTCATCGTCTTGCTTCTTCTCTTCAGACGCTTGCTTGCCGCCCTTGCCACCTTTGCTGTAGGGACGAAAAGGAAGGAAAGACTTCAATTAGAACTCAACGCTATAGGTGTATAGAAAATGGAAATTGACCGATTTGAAGGAGCACTCACAAATTTGCCGTTGGACTTGGAGGACTTATTTCCACCTTTGGTGCGCTACCATCGCTGGGCTTTTGCAAGGACTCCATCTCTTTCTCGAGCTCCTGAATCTGCTTCTCCTTGTCTTCTTCCTCCTGTTCCTCTTCGGCCGCTGTCAGTTCTTGAGCGTTCGCCAAATTATCGACGGCGATAGCCAAGAAGACGTTTAGCAGTGTGTAGTTGCCGAAGAGCACCAGGACGATGAAGTAAAGGGAATAGATCATGCCCTTTTTGTGACCACCTTGAGATTGGATACCTTGGTACATGACTTCGTTCCAATCTTCGCCAGTCAATATCTGCAAGGTCGCACATCGTTGCGTTAGACTAATTCTAGCGTCAGACACACACAGCGACGCGTTATACGCGAGATAAGCGACAAAGGAAAAGGCCAATAAAGCTCGTCTATCTTTTCCAATTGTTCTCGAGAGAGCAGCGCACATGGCAAGTTTGGAGAGCACAACTTACTTGGAAGACAGTGAGAAGTGCGATGGGAAAGGTGTTGAAGTTCGTGGGCGGCGTGCCTGTCTCGAAGTTGAATTGACCGCCGAACAGCTGCATGCCGAGTAGGGCGAATATGAGAATAAAGAGGAAGAGCAGGAAGAGGAGCGAAATGATGCTGCGCATTGAGTTGAGCAGGGAAATGACGAGATTCCTCAAACTCGACCAGTACTTGGTCACTTTGAAAATCCTCAGGAGTCGAAGGGCACGTAGGACGGAGAGGCCGAATGAGCCGGACTTGACCGCCGACCAGATCACCTCGAATATCGAGCCCGAGATGACGACGCAGTCGAACCGGTTGAAGCTCGACTCGAAGTATATGCGCGGTCCGAGGGCGTACATCTTTATCACCATCTCGCACATGAAGAGGCCCAGGAACACGAACTCGGTGTAAACTGCAACAAGACACACGTTACATGGTATCAGCTCTGATCAATTTTACATGATCAATTCATAGAGAGGAAGGGAGGGATACTCACAAAGAAAATCTGTGAGCCATTCGGGCTGACCGTAATGCTCGACGGCTACGCAGACGGTATTGAAAAACACGAGGATGATGACGAACCAGTAGAACCACTGCGTCTTGACCGTGTGCCTGATCCAGAAGCGAAACCTCTTCTCGTTGCGCCAGAATTCCGCGCAGGCGCCTTGGTTCTTCACCTTCGACTTGAGGTAGGAAGCTCTTCCGAATCCTAGAAAAACAGTCTCGTTTAATGCTTGTCGCTCGAAGGCTCCGCAGCCACAGCAGCGCGCTTTTTCCATATATATAAAATATATGTAGTGCCAAATTGCCGTATGCCTAGCGCCAAGCGCTGCGACTTTGGAATATAAAATCATCGATAAAACTTTCAAATAATCATATATATAGCTCTGCAGGGATCATGTTGTCTAAAGCTATGACAAAGGGACTGCGCTTCCTACGGAAGAAAGTCTCTTAGATGTGCGTTACTTCTTTTGTCTTTGTTTTCTCTTCATTTAAATATATAATTACAGTATACACTGAGAGAAAAGAATCCTTGTCGCAAAGGATTCGCGACTCAACCACAGCTTATTTTTCATGTATTTGCTGCAAACGAAAATTTCTTCATAGTAAGAGAAGAATTCTTAACTATTAAGGATTTAGGCATTTTTGAGCGATTGTGGCGCACTGTCGGCAAAGACTTATCGACCGAGTGCAGCAACAGCGCGACTCGTCGGCACGCGACTACATGCGTTTATACTATTTCACGCGTGATATGCTTTTTTTACGTACCTGGAAGAAAGCATATTGATGCACAACATTTCAAATATCGTAGGGCTTGTTCGATGAAGTCCAAGATTCTGTATGCATAAATACTTTTGTGATTGTTTCATGCACACAGAAAAGCGGGGTTATGTGGAAGGTTATATTCCTATGATACCTATCGTGCTATCATTCGAATATATTTTGCAAAAACTTTTGCAAAAAATCTTTCAACATTGAATAGTCTCAGAGCGATACTAAATGATAATAAGAAGTGAAAAGAAGTAATTATAAAGTGCTAGTGATTTTACGTCGACGGAAAGAAAGTTACGAAAATTAAAAAATCTGAAAACCTAACTGTTAAGACGCTTGGATTTATCCATATTTTAATCCAATTTTATTAACAGTTAAGAATTCTTCTTTGTGTCAAGGATTCTTTTCTCTCAGTATATGTATAGTGTGTAATAGCAAAGAAATGAAGATGACAGCTATAGTATACAGGTTGATGATCGAATGAAATTTAGAATGATGACTGTTGCATATCTAGAAGACTTTTTTGTAATAGGACCAGGCTATCTACTGGTAGCTTTTGCATCAATTTATTACAGGAAATTATATCGCTAGATGTATATAAAAATGCGATATATATATATATATATATATATATATATATATATATATATACGTAATGCAATAGACGACTGATCGACTTATAGACTAGTCTATCTAATATATAATCTGCTGCCTTTACCAAGCTCCTAATAATAAAAATGATGGATAATACAGTAGATGATATGGCTTAAGGATTTAGTAAGTAGCAGTGATTAATCACATGGTATATGGACTCGCTATATTGCTCGCGAGCCATTATTGATTATTCAAAATATCTAAGATATTTCAACTGTTTTTTTCTTTTACAAAAAAATACTCGTTCTCACATAATCACTATGGAAGGTTCCACTACGACACGCGCTCGCATGTAAATGGACGTATCAATAGTTTCTACTCAGAGTAAAAGCGAGGGATATGGATATCATGATATCTATCTATATGTATACGATATATGTGTGACACTATGCGATGATATATATGGCATAATAATAAATGTTGACTAAAGTTTATGACACGGCCGAACTCTAAAGTTCGACTTGCTGGGCAAAAGTTTACGACTAGAGGAGGGAAACTAGATTTGTATATATATACGTTCGAAAAGGAGTGCACTCGCCTTTCGCGACAAACTGCCTTACTCGCTCCTACGATCAATTTTAGATACTTGGTTATACAATGAATAATGTATAATAATGCAACTATGGATAATTCGCAAAACTGCTGCGACTATGTGTGTAATAACAACGTATACATATATACAATGTAATAATAGTAATAAGAATAATGTTTCAAGTCAAGTACAGAATGTTTACTCGATACACATCAGCGCTAACTAAGTCTCTCCACTACGTTAGAGAATCGAGCTTGCTCTATTCAGCTACATATATAGGTATACACGTTCAATGACAGGTTCATGTAGTTTTCAACTATATAATCGTGAAAATGCGAAAACAGGATAGAGAAACTTTTGTATAATATCATAGCCGCTCGCTAATAATGTAACCCAATGTTCATATAAGAAGCAGAAACCTAAGAAAAGTATAACAATCCACTTGGTGAAGTTGCGCACTTTTCCGCAGTTCGCGTAAAAGATTATGCAAAGAAAATGAACTCAAACGAAAAAAAAGATAATAGAACGAATGAAAGAAACAAAAAAAAGGAGTGATGAGATACGGTGAAAACGACCGCGCGCGACGACGACGACGGGATCGGAGAGAACTCTGAAGAGTGACTGCGTTGCACAAAAACATATATAACAGACACAGAGAGAGGTGTATATATAGAATAATAATAGAAAAAAAGCAGCGCGAAACGAAGCGGACTGTATGCAGCGGCAGCAGCATCGCACGGCCCGGTGAGCGCGAGAGAAGTTATTTCGAATCGACGCGCGAAGATGAACGCATATGGAGTGAAATGAATTTTCAGTGAACGTACGTGTACAGTTGTTTGAGTGTATATATAATAAACTCTCGCTGAGCAGCGCTCTTCGGTCCGCACTCGTCGCGCACGTGGCGGATATGGATAATATAACAGAGACAGAGTTTGTGTGAGTGTGTGAGACATTGTGCTTTTCTTTTTATGTAAAAATAGACAGAGCTAGAGAGAGAGAGAGAGAGAGAGAGAGAGAGAGAGAGAGAGAGAGAGAGAGAGAGAATACGATTCATGTATACAATACTCTCGTTTTGGATGCGTATTATTACGTATTTTTCACAGCCAGGATTATAGTGGTGGTAGATATAGATGGAGAGTAAAAAAGTATGTTATAACTATGCTACCTACTGCAGCCGGCCAACTCGAGTGAAGTATACTTCGCAGCAAAGTCGACTGGCGCGCTGTTTACAATACCGCACACAATTACGTAGTAATTACAACAATGACTGTAGCTTACTGCGCTTGAGGAAATGGAACTGTGAGTGGATGTGTGTGCGTGTGTGTGTGTGTGTGTGTGGGTGTGTCGAGCTGACGTGATGGTGGAGAGATGCTGGTGGTGTGTTGCGTGTGCTCGCACACGTGTGTTGTTGTTTATCTGCTTGTACGTTTTCTTTGCGCGCGCGCGAAAGAGAGAGAGAGATGAATCTACGCTCTTAATTTATCGCGATCTTTCTTTCCACTCGCAGTCTTGCTTTTCTTCGATTAAAAAGTTTGCGAGATCGTGTTGCCCGAGAAAATCTTCAACAGACTGCCCAGAGTTTTTTAGAGAGATAAGAAAAATTCGGTTATACTCGAAAATGCTTATGGTCGTGAATTTATGATGCAAATTTTTCGTACGCGTCAAAAGTTACAAGCAATCAAGGCTCCTTTCAAGAGAGTTCTCGTATACACGTGTGCGAGTGAGTGTGCGTGTGTTAGTATAAAATTAGCAAATGTAAATCGTAATGAAATACGCATAACAGTACCGTACAGTACTCGTTACTCTCAACGATCAACACAAATAGTTAAAAGAAACAATGTAGCTTTTACTCGTAACGTTAATAATAGATATAGATATAGATTTACTGTAGTATGACCTGGATTGTAGTTACCTTTCAGTTTTTTCTTAGGCTCTGAAACAAGAGGATCATCTGATAGCGTGTGTTTAGAATGCTCCTTGACAAAATTGGAGGGATATGATACGCGAATAATGAACAGTAATAGTAATTACAAACATATGTACATTATGTGAAAATCTAAATTTTTTTTTCTTATCGAACAGATCGACTGACCGCGCGCGCGCACACTGCTTGTGCGCATACCGCGAGCGAAGTCGACTAGTCAAAAGAAAAAAAAGAACAAACAAACGATCAACGAAAGAACGATTTTCTTGCACAAGGCAATGGAAACAAGTAAAACACTATAATATATACGATGTATAATAGAACAATGTTGAATATATGTAAGGGTTGATAAAAGTATGTAACTCTCTGATTCTAAATGATAGATAATGAAAGTCGATATATTAATTTACACTAAAGTGCAAACTCTGAACTTTTCACAGATCTTTACTCAATAAAATAACAATAAACGTATGTATATATAACAATGTAAGAATCGACAATATAGTATACTGGTATATATAATATATAGTAAATATAGTCATCACATTAAAAGTATATGTATATAGTAGAAATAAGAGAAAGAGTATACGTAAGTTTCGAAAAACTCTCTATCAAGAATCAAGAGACACGAACGGGAAAAATACAACTCACCATCTTCCTGATCGTCCTCCGCGTCCTCCTCCTCGGTGTCGGTGCTCTTGCTCTTTCCGAGATTTTTCAGCTTTTTTCTCTTCGCCGCCGCTCTTCTCCTCGCTGTGAAATCGGACGAAAATTTTCCATTAGCTCATCGTTTCGAATCGCGTCCAGCGCGTTCACAGAATAACCGAAACTTTTCTCGTTACATGCAGAGATAATGCGCGCGTAAACGATTACCTTCCATAATGTGCATTTTTTCCTCCTCCGTCGTGCGCTCCTCCGCGAGTATAACTTCCTCTGTGGAAATGAAATTGACAGTTCAATTATCTCGCTTTAAATTGGAACGCGAGGCAAGCAAGCGCCCGGAAAGTCTGTGTGTGTGTGTGCGTGTGTGTGCGCGCGCGTGCGTGTGTGTGTACGTTTGTCTGTCTGAATATACATAGACTAGCGCAGCGGCTGATGCACTCGTAGACATGTATGATTGCAAAGTACTATTACAAAGGGGCAGCTGAGAGTACACTCGGAGACTCGAAACCTCTGTCCGGCTTTGCGGATATTAGGCTGCATCGCGATTAATCTGATCGTTTCTCGTTTATTTTAATACGCGTCGGTTTAAAAATAGGAGCGTGGAAATTTTTTCAAAATCGATAGAAAAAGTGTGATAGAGTACGTGCGTCATTAAGTTTATTTATAAACTATAAAACAGCTCGACGACAGAGCATATAGGAAAGCACGGTTATTATTTATAACGACTTGCACACGATGATAGCCTTTCGAATTTTTTCATCGTCGTCGGTCGCGTGTGCAGCTCCGAGTGTCGCTATATCATATGGATGAGAAACAAATGCAATGAGTGAGTGTTGAAATGAGAGTCTAGCGGCGTCTAACCTGCTTTGCAGATCCACTCGACGTAGCCGTTTAGCTCGCGCTCAAGCTGCTGGTGTCTTCGCATTTTGAGAAAGGTTTGTCGGTTCTCCACCTTCTCCCTCTCCTTCGCAAATTCTCTACAAAGCGTTACAAAAACAAATACATGATACATGCTGCTCCGCAGAAGCTCTGGACTCGATCGAACTCTCGGCTCGATCGAGCTCGACGACACCCAAACTCTTTCGTTCCTCTTTTGTTTTTGTGATTATTAATAGTAGCGTATATAATAATGATGCGTAAATGTGATGAGTCGATGGCTGTACGTAGCTTTTACTTGGAACTGATTGGTACAAGCTGTGGGTGATGTTTATACGTTAGTTCTCTCGAATGCGGAGTTTAGTGGTTTCTACTGATTAGTGTGGCTTGAAAGCTCTCGAGCTTTTTATTTTCTGGCTTACTCTTACCTCGCGGCGCTTTTTCAAGTGGCTTACTTTTAGTACATTACCTACATGTACTGCAGGGTAATTCAAACTACTACTTCTGAATACGAAAGAGGGGAAGGATTGAAAAAATTAAAACCTGCTTGGGTGATCCAGTTTAAATAAGAACTGAAGGCAGTGGTGAAAAGACGCTTCATTTTTGCCTTTTGATAAGCTGCTCGCCGTTCGACGCGCGTTCTTTCGTTCGAAAATTCCCTGGGAAAGATTCGTAAAAAAATATTTCTCTTATACATCTGCATGCTCAATTGTTCTTCGCATGTATTTACCCTTCTAGAAGTTTCTCGATAAAAAATAATAATGTCACATCAATAAGATTCGAATGAAGGATGACGTGCAGGTCGTCGTTATCGCAGGCACAGATTCGCGGATCATGATGACGATGATGATGGTGATGGTGTAAAGTAATCAAAGTCAATCAACTCACCCAGACAACACACCGAGAACTAAGTTCAGCATGAAGAAAGACCCGATGACGATCAGTGGTATAAAGTAAATCCAGTTGAACGTACTACCAAGAGCGTCATTCGTCTACAAAATTCATCAAAGCATCGTGAAACATTTCAATCTCGCTGTATGCGGCAGCTCGTCGCATCATCGAGCAACGGTATTGTAAGCAATATAATTCTTATAAATTTTTTTATACATCGATCGACCGATTCGCACATCGGCCTTCGTGGAGAGAAAGACAGACAGAGTGTGGCACACAGCAGATCGAGAATGCACATCACGCACATATTGATCAGCGACAATGAGAAATAAAAAACATTGTACACACGTAAATAGAAATCGCATACATATAAGTACCAGAGTATAGATAAGAACAAGGCTGCACATGTGCCAGAGAGGCTTTATGGCGAAGAGGAAGTCGTGAATTTTTTATGCCGGCAAAAGTGTATATTCCTTCGAGTTTTATATCTACGCGCTTCGCGCTGGCTTTACAGCATTGTTCTTGCATTTCCAGAGAGGATATACTTATATAGATGCTTTGTTTCATATTTCATATATATATATATATATATATATATATATATATATATATATATATATATATATATAGAGAGAGAGAGAGAGAGAGAGAGAGAGAGAGAAAGAAATAGGAGGTGTGAAAGATTGGTTCTGAATATGAGATTGTGTATGTGTATTTGGTACAGGGTAGGTATAGGTTTTGCTCTGTGCTGGGGGTGGTTACTCGTTCTTACAAGTTCATGATAATCTTTTCAAACTAAGTTCCAGCTATATCTAGATGATTCACTAAAAGTTCGTGATTTATACAATTGTCATAATCTACGGAACGAGTAATCGGTGTTTGGATATATGGTTTGCATACACAAACAAGTATTTGGATCTGACTATAGTGGGTAAAACGTGTGTGATTCATACCCCCTTTATTAAGCTTTCCCGTATCCTCGCGGCAGCGCGATAATTTTTCTCCAGAGATAAATGACTCGTGCGCGTAGCTCTGAAAAAGGATGAAGTTCTATTGCGCAGATTCGTTACGTCGCTTCGGCGAGAATCAGTGATAAAACTACAAATCCACCCTTTCGCAAGCGCGAGCAAATCATTTTCCGGTGAAAGAAAAACTACACCCGCGACCGCATCGAGGATCCGAGAAGCGTGAGATCTCTTCTATACGATCGGGCGATGTATATCGGAAATAAGATTACAGAAGTGAGGACTGAAACTGACAGTGTCATACTGAGCAAAGTGAATATATACGTCAGTGTTAGTAGAGATTCATGAGGAAACCCGACGGATGTCATGCTTTTTATATTGACACGACATGATTCAAGATCGAGTAAAAGAAAAAATTACGAATAAACAAAAAACGAGAAAAAAAACTTTACACCAGGATCATTATTATTATTGGCTGCGTTTATGATCGGAGGTTCAGAAATAAAGAAAAAACAACAATCACGATGAGCGTATACATCATATTGTAATACAGAGATGTAAAAAAAACAAAACACCGATAGAGAGCTATGTGGAACTGAAAAGGAACGTAAAAACATGTACAAACACACACGCGTATATATATATATATATATATATATATATATATATATATATATATAGGAAAGGCAGATGTATACATGTATATATAAGGGAGAAATCGTGCCTGTTGAGCCTCGTACTCTTTGAGTAATACCTGCGAATCTCGTCAATGACTCAGAAGTTGGCTTTTGTACACAGTGCGGCTGAGAATGTACATGTGAATCGATATGAGCGCTGATATTCTGACGAAAGAAAGGGACACGATCCGCCGGAATGCTAATGCACAGCTATATATAGGTTGTGTGTACATGAATGCTCGCTGCTAAATACTTTTCGAGGCCCGTTTTATCTATATACATATCGACTTTATCGGGTGCATTGTTTTCTTCTCGTTACTCTTAATTCACACCGACCGCGAACTTTTCGAGACATTAAAAAACTCGTTAATAATCGTGTCGTTCCTATATCAAGTATATAAGAAACTTTTTCGCCTCTATCTTCGAGAGCAAAAAAAAGAAACACGTAAAGTTTCAAGATTATTTAGCAGTTGAGTTACGTGCTCATGTACTTGTGCAGAGAAAGGTATATATTATAATGAATGTATCGCGTTACAGACATGCGAATGGCCAGTGTTCTCATTATGCCACATGCATTTGATGCCATATATATATATATATATATATATATATATATATATATATATATATATATATATATATATATATATATATATATATATATATATATAATGTAATGGTAGTTCGCACTGTGAAAGGGGTATATTTATATAGTGCGGGATATATCGAGGGGTTTTGTAATGTGAAAGCGCCAGGCACGAGTTCTCTTTGCAAAGAATTTCGATCAAAATCATATAAGGTCACCATGAAGACTTTTGAGAGATAATAATATACATCTATACATCGAAATCATAAGAGACACCAAAGTATAAGTGAGAAAAGGAAAGTACGTCGAAGAAAAAAAACATCGGAACTAAGACTTCCGACGCAATAATAATAATAATATTAAAGAAAGTACATCGAGTGCACAACATAAACAAACGGCGGCACGCTCGCGCGCATTCTATGCGTATTCTCTCCTATACGCTGGAGAATCGTCGAAGAGGAGAATATATCAATCATATCACTTCTCCCCTTCGCGAATCCAATCCTCCTGGCGCATAGACGAGAGAGAGAGAGAGAGAGAGAGAGAGAGAGAGCGAATCGAATGCGCGCGTAACTCTGGACATAATGCGGAAAAAACAGCACAGAAAAAGAGTTTCATATAATATACTCGCATATATCGACGAGACGAAAGCGCAGAAAAACTTTGTCGTTGACGAACAAAGAAGAAAAAAAATAGAGAAAAAAAGACACAATTTCGTTTGCAGCGAATTCGGTTGTAACACTGATGAACATATTTCTTGCGTTACCCAGTACAATATGGCAGTCCAGCCCTCCATGGTGATGCACTGGAAGACGGTGAGCATGGCGAAGCCGATGTTGTCGAAGCTGGTGATGCCGCTGTTTGGTCCCTCCCAGCGATCGGAGCACTTCGAGGTATTAGCGTTGCACACATGGGCACCCATCGGCGCCTCGTCTTGGTTGTCCGTGTTGCACGGATTTGGCTGCTCGCCGTCCTTAACGATTTGCTCTGCGAAAGGAGAACGACAGTGTTTATACGAATAAATTGAAGGAGTTATTAATTTTTAAAATGATTTACCGGCATTCTCTATGCTGTAACACGTCTTGTGCAGGGTCCCCGAATAAAACTCGAGGCCGATGATGGCGAATATCACAATGGCGAACAGGACGAGCAAGCCGATCTGCAAGAGCGGAGCCATCGCCTTGATGATCGACTTGAGCACCACCTGGAGACCTGCGAGGAGCAATCCAGCCCTTGATTAGCGCCGCTCCTACCCCAGAGGAGCTTTTCTCTTTCTTTTCAATACCTCCTTTACTCTGTGTCTCTGTGTTTTTCTTTCTTTTTTTTTTTTTTGTTCATTACTACGATGTGTGTATGTTTCAATGCCAACTATATCTTACTCGTGTTCTCTATGTCGTAACTATCGTATTTTGCAACATTTAAGCTATGTAGTTTCTCTGAGCGGTCGAGGGTCAACGCCAGTATACCATCGAAACTACTTTCGATAAACGAACGTTGATCCCCGACCGCGCAATCTAATCTCAAATATTTAATCCTCACGAATAAACACACTGATTAATTGTACAGCTAATATATATCAAACGAAAAAAACTTGTCAAGATAAAAACTAAAAGGAGGATGTCTATAATATGGAACAGCTAATGTGACTAATGAAAAAAAAAATCCTCTGGCATATATCGGCGTGGGTGTTGTTTTTGTTAATTGAAGCGCTCTACTCACTTGGTATGCCGGAGACTAGTTTGAGCGGTCGCAACACGCGTATCGCGCGCAACGTGCGCAGATCCATATCCAGGTTTATGCCTTGCGGGAACGCCGTGATGAACCTGCCCCAAACATACACACCCCCGCCACACTTTACTACTTACTACTCTATTACGCTAATACACTACTTAATTGTATACTACCAAAATAATCTAGCCACTATGGTAGACTAGGCTCTTATATTTTTATTTATGTAATGCTAGTTTTTGACTAATATATTCCGGTACGTGGCTGACGGGAAACGTCGCGTTTGTTAATATCTGATTGCTGCGACGACGTTTGCCGTCTGCCGATGAGACGATACGCCGATTTCGATTTGTTCTCTCTATCTGAATCGTTATACGGCGTATCGTTTCATGGTTTACTTAATTTATTAATAGCTATGAATACTCTATGATTATATATTTGCAAATTATATCGTAATGACTAAATCGTTGATAAGTTTGGTTCAAATTCTGTTCGTCCTTCGTCGAAAAGAAAAAACGTCATGGTATGGTCGTCGTAAACGCTATGATATATATTCATTTATGAGGTGAAATGAGGACAACAAAAGATGGAAAAATATAACTATGTATATTCTAGCGTTCATAAAATAAAGTACACTATATGTATATGTTCTAAAACTATGACAGCATGATATGTATATTGTACATATATAAAAATGGTAACGGACACGCACTTTACTCGTACACATTAAACGAAACAGGTTTATGTATAAGTATAGCATTGATTTCTACTGTCTTATCGCTCCGGCACACACATAAAATGTATCCTTCGGAACAAAAGTCGCAACCGTCATCGCGCACAGCCCTGCACTGGAAAATACATCAAACGTGCCTCTTAATGAAAGAAGAGTATGCCGCGAGAAAAATTTATCAATGCTCGTCTCTTTCCAACTATAAAAGATCGATGAATTATTACAGCGATCAAAGAGAGGGTGTGTACATCGAGAGCTGCAACTTTTTGTAACAAAGGATATCACTAAATCATCTCATCTCAAGTGCGCCAAGGCGAATCGATAAGGTAAATCTCTAGCCCTACGCGCGTGTATAGCTATAGATAATATACGCGAAGAAGCCGTACATAGTTAAGATTTTCGTCGTATATATAGACAAAGGCGGAGGGTAAGGGGTAGACTCAATGGGAGTGTGCACGCTCGGTCGGTTCGGCCTCGTCACAATGGGAGAAAAGGAGGATATTCCTCGTGTGCACGTGTGTGGAAGACTCGCACACGAGGAAAGAAAAGGGATATCGCCGGTTCTATTCACGGACAGCGGCATGAGGAGAGGGAGGGAGAAAGTCGCGAATTCGTCGGAGGAGCTGCGCTGCAGGAAAAGAAACCCGTGTGGAAATTTAATTGGGTCCTCGAGAGTAGTTTCTCCCTCCGGAGCTAGTTTGAAAAATACTAGGGAAGAATAGTTCTTCTTGCCTTATCTCTCTCTGTATTCGCGTTATAACTTTGGATTTAAGTAGTCCGCCGTCGAGGGCTATTGCGCGCAGACGCGCGTACGTCGTCTATGTTGTGCACGCGAGATTTTTTAACGACTCGAATCATCGGCAAAACGAATGGAAGCATAAATTTGCAAATACTCGAACAAGCTTTGCAGCAACGGCAGTTATACGTTCGTATACGTGTACAGCGTATACGATAGCGTCGCGCGGAAAGTTTGTGAGTTATGCGGCGCGCTTCGGGCGACTTAAACGCGCGCGCGGGGGGTGGGGGGGGGGGGGTGACACTCGTGTCTCGGGCAACTGCGGAAATAATCAGCTTAAAAACTTTCGAATATATTAGTTTAGCGCTGCGCTGCACGGAAAGAACTTTCTATTAACCCAATTTTCCATACAGCCAATTATTAAAAGAGCGAGATTGCAGCGAGAACCGGGGCTTTTGTCCTCAAACATTTTCCCGACGACCGATCTACTCTCGCCAGTAACTTATCTCCTGCGCCGGGGCGAACTTCTCCTTCTTTTTTTTCCTCATAACTCGTCGGCGAGTTTAAGAACACGTTTACGCGCTCGTTATGGAAAGTTTGCAGCTCGACTCGCGGCTTTTCGATTCATGTGCTCTTGTTCCAATTTAGCGATCCCTCTTTCTCTCGGAGGGGGAAAAAAACTTTTGCGTAATTTTACTCTGATCTGAGGCTTCTGCAGGGATAAGGAAAAAGGGTGATTCGTTCAGTAGGTTATACGGAGCGTCGTCGTGTCTATCAGTAGCGTATAGCCGAGAGACTTTATTATTCACCGACCGGGAGCTAAAGATAGCGGCAGCTAAATATAGTCCGACGTCTTCTGCGAGCAGCGGCAAACGCTCTATGGGTGCATAATAATACAGGTTCCTCTTTCTTTTCCTTTGTGTCTCCTGCCTATATGACATCTCTATGCACCCGTTTCCGTTTAGCACAGCACTGCTGGCACTACGTATACGCATGGTATGGTCGGTGTATTAATAACCGTCTCAACTACCCTATAACTAATGGGAGTTGGGCAACGACAAATATTTATAAACCTACTCTAGATAGGAGAAATCCTAACGTCGCTGAAGATCCGAAAAGTTGAAGCGGCGGTGGGGTAAAGCACAGTCCAGTGTTTTATTTTACTGCTACTATACGACTCGGCGCTATATACTACTACGAGTGATTCGAGCCGGCCAAGTTGACAAACTTTCGAAGCAAGTAAATTTTCGAATCACACTGCGCGCGCGAGAGATTTGTTTGTCTTCGCAAATATCCTCTAACCCAGATGTACGACTGGAGAAAGAGAGAGATGCGAAAGTTCAGGAAAGAAAGAGCGGCAATCGACTCGCTTGCCAACTTTGCCGACTCGCCCCGTGTTTCTCTATCCTAATGGATGAACTTACGCGAGCGCTCTACTATCTTATATTATATAAATCTCTTGCTCTCTTTCGAACACCTACAAACACACACACACACACACACACACACACACACACACAGACGGGAGCAAAAGTGCAAAGAATAGCCCTGTACTATACGTGTACAAAAGAAGGAAAAAATAAGATAGGGGTGGCTCGTGTAATGGAGAAAGATAGTTACACACACACGTTCTCTCGTCGGCCTTACCGCATCGCTAATGACTTTCGCAGACGCATTTCGACGACGAGCTTAACGATCCTCAGGCTCCAGCTCGCTCTACACTCGTCGTCGAGCCTCGAAAGTGCTGCAGTTTCCGTCTGTCTGGACTGTAGGCTAGGTATATTTGCTCTCGTTTGGAGGCACGAGTGGCTCGATAATGTCATCAGAGCAGAGCGAAGAAAGGGATGGGGATGAAGAGAACGTCCCAGCAAGCGTTTCTTGGAAATTTTTATCTGCGCAAATTTGCGAGAATACGTTTTTGCTAGGATATTCTTCGCGACGATTACACTAATAGTGTAACTATCTAGCTTATCTTGTATACGCGCTTGATAAGTATGTAATAATAGTAGATACAGCAGGGATAATCATCGTATTCATCTCATCTGGCGAGTATTCGTCGTCGTATAAAGTTACATCTATGTATTCTGTATAATCACACCACTAAAGCGACATTCACAGTTTAAACAATATATGTATTTTCCATGGTTATAATTGTAAAATAATACTCTTCATCTATAATATTTACGGAAAATTCACTAGACATACATTATTTAGCATATAAGAGTTCTCTAGCAGAGCTCTGGGTATACAAGGTCTCGAAAGTTATTTTAAATTTTTATAACGTGCTCAGTTCATCGAAAAGTGAGTCGAGAGAGAAAAAAAACTTTGCGAGACCTTGATAGGGTGATCGAACTGTATACTTTTATGACGTTAATCTATACGTATATAAATAAAGACATGTATAGTGTGTCTTACCTACGTCAACTATTTTTACTCATTGTCCTAATCAACTTTGTTCTAAAAAATTAACAGCCGCTAATTATATATAAGTAATAATAATAATCGTTATGTATGTGTAACATTAATAATAATAGCTCTGTATCTATTGTAACAGGGAAAAATAGACAACGATTGAGAGCGAAAAAAGGCAAGACTTTTATTCATCCCTGTCTATCTTTCGTATCTAATTCGAATCGAGTACACGACCGAAGCAAAACGTACCACATTGTAATAGGACACACATTATATAAGTATACATAATAATCGAGTCCTAAGCCTCCTATTTTACATGATTTAACTCCACGAGTATAATAAACTGACACAAGAGTATAAGCTAAGAGTCTCTATGTAGACGCAACTAAGTCAAGTTTTAAACTAGCTAAAAAGTTTCATCAGAGAGCGTCTATGTAAATTACACATAGAGAGAGAGAGAGAGAGAGAGAAATACGAGAAACGACTATATATATATATATATATGTGTGTGTGTGTGTAATTACGTATGTATAGGGGGAGCGAGCCAAATACACAACGCATAATACGCATATGAAATCATGTCGTAGAGTACATTAAAAATGTATGGGATAAATCTAGCTGCTGCGTTACAGAGTTTTGAAAACAAGGACTATTTGTGCGAGAGAGAGATAGTAGAAGGTGTGTTCTCTGGCTCGTCCAGAGGCTTTTGACTCACTTGGAATTTTCGAAACCAGCTTTAACGGTCTGAGTACCCTGAAGGAACGTAGCATACGCAGGTCGACGTCCACGTTTGTTTCGGCGAACACGGTCATCGACCTAGTCATTTTTCCTCAGCTTTACATCATTGCTCCCACGCATAATAATTGAGTAGTAGATATATAGATAGTAGCTTAATAGTAATCTCCGCTTTCGCTTAATTAATGTCTCGGCTCCTGTTCCTTTCTTTATATAGAGTCTCTGCGTCCGGTGCCCACAGCCGGCAAGAAGCTCACCGGTGCGCCGGCTTTGGACCGATTATGCTAATTCGATTGGACGAATTAAAGCCGGCGGCGACCGCGGGAGGCAACTCTCTGTACATCGAATTTCGAAGACGCGGCGAGGGTTGCCATCGCGACGGGACCGGTGAACATTTTCTCGACGTGTATAGATTTAAAGTTTATTCTCCTTCTTTTCGGGAGAGGGGAGGCTCGACGCTTTTTCTATACCTCGCTCTCTCTCCCGTACGACTTGTGCCTCTTTTGTTCGCGGAGACACGCACGTGTATGGGGGAGAGAATGAGATGTATGTGTGGGCTTGTAACGGGGAGTCGTATACAGTGCAATACCGTTGCCAGCTTTACGATTCTTTTTTTCCCTTCGCGGAAAGAGAAGCAGACGGCGTTGCACCGATTCCGTCGGATTTTTATAGACTCGTGGATGAGATAAAAAAAAGTGAATGATGATGATCGCGTACAAATGTCCCTGTCGGTGAGAAAAGTGCAAGAACGAGAGTGCTTACCCGGTGACGACGACGAAGAAATCCATGATGTTCCAGATGTTGCGGAGATAGGAGCCGCGATGGAGGACGAAGCCGAGGGCCAAGATCTTGAGGCTCGCCTCGACGCAGAATATGCCGAGGAAGTAGATCTCGGTTGTCTCGAGCTTCTTGGCGAGGGTGGTCTTGTCGTGGCATGGCAGATGTTCCTCGAGGGCGAGAACCACGCAGTTGGCGATGATGGTGAGGAGGACGGCGTATTCGAAGGGCGGCCACTCGATTATGAACCTCGTGTGCTTCCTTATGCAGTTATCCTCGCTCAGTATGAACAGGGACGAGGGGCCCTTGCCCCCGCCGTCCCCCGTCCCTCCACCCTGATCCCGGCCTGGCGCCATCGCTTGACCTGATACCTATGCGCGAGCGACCCGTGCATTGTTTTTGTTTTTTAACTTTCCCGATCGCGACGTGACAAAAACAAAAAGGAAAATCCTTACCTCCCCTCCAACGCCAACCCAGTCACCGAGACCGCTCACTCCGGTCCACCTCTGCCTTCTCCTGTACTGACTCGTGTATCCAGAGTCCCTTTGTGCCGCCTGTTGCGCTGCCAACCTGCGAAGAGAGCGACAAAGGTGAGATATCGGGTGTATAACCTCGTTTAATTGGATATTAAATATTCCGCGAAATCGTCGCGTGCAAAAAAGTGCGCGCACAGTAGCGAGGGAAAAACACCACAGCGGCGGTGTATAAACGTGCGGGATGAGAGTCGGAGAGAAAAAAAGCTCTCGAAATTTCCCCAAGGAAATTCAATTAATCTAGATTGCCTTAGGCGCGCAATGAACCTCTGCACAGTGCGGCTCGATGTCCATGGAAAATCGATGCGCACGCTCGCGCGCATATATATATATATACATCGGACACGACACGGGGAAATATGGGCCATGCACGCACCTATATAGCTATACACGCGCGCTGCATGCGGAAAGAGGGCAGCGCTCGTTAATGCTCGGGGGGAGCTCGCCGGTTAATTAAGTGCATTAGCCGAGACTTTTGCCTTCGTTAATAACCCTATCTCTCTCCCTCTCGTTAGCGGACGCGACAAAAAAGCCGCCGCTCGCCTCTCTCTCTCTCTCTCGTCTTTCTTCGGCGCAGCTCGGGCAGCGGCGTGTTACATATACCTATGTATACAGCGAGTGTTAGATGATAAAGCGGCGCGAGGATTCGTTCTCTTATATACTATGGCTCTCTCTCTCTCGGTCTAATTACAGGGGGATAATTAAAACCGATCCTGCGAGAGTTCGTTACGGGCGGACAGCATATAGACGGTGGATGATGCGACCCTCCCCGGCTCTAATTAGCCCTACTGCGAGAGGGAGATCGGAGGCGCAAGTGTGCAGCGATGATAAAAGTTTCGGTAAGCGCCGATGGATTCTCGCCAGCCGGAAATTACTTCGAAATTATTCCGTATTCGTCAAAAACCCAACGCGACTTTTCACAACCACTCGCTATCTCGATCGGCGTGTGTGGTGTGATTTACGAGGGTTCAGCTCCGAAATAAAAATATACCTCGGAAAAAAAGTACGAGCGAACCGCACGTAACGCGCACACACGGAGAGAAAAGTGATTTACACTCGTTATATATCTAGCACGGTTGACTCGTTCGAGCGGAAGTTCAAAAGTCGTCGCGGCGATAAGCGAGTGGAGGAGAGAGAGAGAGAGAGAGAGAGAGAGAGAGAGAGAGAAAGTGCAACATAAGCCAGAGTGAGAGAACGGCTGCACTCCGGCGCGCATATCTAACACGAGCCACTGGGGAGGGTATCGAAATGCCACGCATTTGCTTAATTAATCGGCAGACCGATAGCTCGATCGATGTGTACGTGTGGGTGTATATACATATACGTAAGCGCTAGCGTGTATACTCCCGCGCGATGCAGCTGCAAGCTTGCCCGAGTGACCGAGAGAGAGAGAGAGAGAGAGAGAGAGAGAGAGAGAGAGAGAGAGAGAGAGAGAGGAGAGGGTGAGGGTGTGAGGGGAAAACGCGAACGAGAGATGCGGTATTCGTTTCTTGTTAATGGGATATGAAATTACGGCTTTGCACGCGCACTATACCACGTACTCCAGGCTTGATTATGCGCGCGAATTACATTTCGCATTATTTTACGATTTGGGAAATCTGCCGCTGCTGCTGGCTATCCGTGAAATATCGCTCCGACGAGTGTGCAGCTGAGCGTTTATTTCTGAGTAATTTGAAAAAATTGTATACGCTTCGACGACGATGCATAGTTTATTACACGAAGCGTGACTCACTAAGCACGCAGACATAGGTACACGAAAACAATGGAATTCCAGTAACCGACGCCGCCGACGCCGACTGCATTAACCAGTGAGTATAAATAAAGGAGAAACTTTTTTTACATTATTAATGCCCCACAGAGAGAGAGCAGCGGCAATACACAAGTGGCATGCTAATGCAGTCCAGAGCAGCTAGCCGCGGCAACTGCTTTTCCACGCTGCAGCAAGAAGCCGCGACCGCGAGCTTTTACAAGATGCTCGCAGTATATATACAAGGAAAAATGCTGCGGAACGCTATAACGACGTAAGTAGCGGGTGTCACGCGATATAGCCGCTCGCTCGCGCGCGAGCCGACACACTACTGTACGCAAAGCCCCCCAGAAAATTTCAAGGAATTTTAACGGTTCATTTTTTCTCCCCTCGTTAATTTCGTTTAATGAAGATTACAATTACGCGGTATGGAGCTTCGTTATAGCGCGCCTTAACACAGGCGGACGATTCCTCGAAACGACGCGTTGTAATTGCTGTGCTCTATAGAGATATTGATTTCCGGCCGATATCTGCTGCGACGACGGCTTGTGTATATCGAGCTCTTCCGAAAGCGTGCGCGCGTGCGTATACGTGTGACTAATGGACGCAGTTTTTACGCCGTCGCTTCGAGGATATATAGGATGAAAAACAATTTGTGGAATAGACGCGCAAGCCGCAGGCTATTTTTAACGATCGGGGCAAACAGCGAGAAGTTCGTTTGCGGGGGGTAAACACACTCTTATACGCTACTCTGAGTTTGTCGATTCGGAAAATTAGCATGTGAATTGAGAGTCTCTATAATTAAAACATATATATATTTCACAGATGAGCCGGTGGCCGAAGCGTTATACGCGCGCGGGTGCAATATTTTCATCGATAGAAAAGCCGCCGTGCTTTTTTCTTGCTCTTTCACCTATGCACACGATCGCGCACATCTAATCGAAAATTTCGATTTCAGTAATGCGCGCCAGCGGTGCAGCGTCAACGGCGGCTCACATTCTCTCGATAAACAATTCTAATATCTCCTCACGAGCTACGAAATTCCTGCAAAGAAAACGCGCGTCCCTTCTTCCTCGACCCGAAAAGGAAGAAAAAAATCCCTCACCCCATAAATTCATCACCCCCTCGTCGTCGTTCCAGCAGTGCTGCATCCCTCCCCAAAGCTCGAAAAAAAGCTCGTATACCGGCGACGCGCGCCCCCGAAGAAGAACACACAGACACACACGCGCGCGCGCGAGTGGGGTTTCCGACACGGTTCTCCACACCCCCCTCCCCTTCTGGCGTTTCACGGCGCGCGTGACGTCATACTGCTCGCCGCCATTTTAGCCCGTGACGTCAGCCGCAACGAGTTTCTGCGTAGGTATATAGCGCCAGCCACGCGAGCCTCGCGGGAGAAGCTCGTATGTATGTATGTACGTGTGATGCATGTAGGTGGGACGCGTGCTGCTACTGCTGCTGCTGCTGCGACTAGACGACATTGACGCTTTTTCCGCGCGCGCGGCGGTCGCCCATTGTTTCTCTCTGCAGTGCCGCCGCCGCCGCTTTTGCTACTTATCGCGGATTTGCAGCGCACTCTTTCTCTCTCTCTCTCTCTCTCTCTCTCTCTCTCTCTCTCGCCAGTGTTTCGTGCGAAAGCTTCCTGGAAGTCGCTAATTCGGATGATTTATGGAAGAGATTTTTGTATGGCTTGCATTGTGAGGCTCTCCTTTCCTTTTTTCACTCGGTGATTCGCGTAATTGCTTCCGGAACTCCGTGCGGAACGACTGTAGCGACGCGCAGAAGTATAACTGGGAATTGAATTCGGGGGGGGGGGGGAAATTCGGAAGGAATTATATATTATACCTGGGTCGAACGATCGGATCACTCTTGCGGGGTATGTGTGTATTACTTCTATTGGCTAATTATAGTAATTACACTCGCGACTTGTGCAGCGTGACTCGTATTGATTTTCTTCGAAATAGAATTATACTCCACATACTAGGGCTGAACTTATGATTTATTGTTTTCCAAGTGTACCCACGCGTATATAAACAAGTGACAGACGACGACCGTAAGCTCCTGTCCATTAAACTGATTAAAAATAAGTCTTCTGCGAATTTTTTCGCCGAGCGACGACATTTCGCAACGTTTTTTCTATCGTCGCTCGATTGCCGGGGAAAGACCGCTCGACAATCGAAGTGGACTACTGACGTCACTCGCGCGCGAGCGCGTCGCTTGATTATAGAACAATTATTCGATGAATTTAATAAACCCCTGCAACGCGTACATGCTTTTTTTATTTCCGTACAGACAATTGTAACAGCGGATTATAAATTAACGTAACGATTGCCGCAATCGGAAAGCTTGCTTTGCGACGTGCAAAAACGAAGCTTACTCCAATTACGCCATTATCGACGAGCGCGATATAACCTTCCAGAACGTCTGCATGGCAAACATTTCCCGTATACGATCCTCTTATCGCGCCCTCCGAACTGCAAGCTCGCGCCGTAATTGGCTATTTTTCTTCCCTCCTCCTCTTTGTAATTGCCCAAGTCGCCGCGCAGCATATTCTCCTTTATCGCCACCGTCCAGAGGAGACAATTCCAAGTAGTTCACGCCCGTGTCGAGTCAGACGCCGGTATGCACGAGAAAGGGAGAAAAGTGCAGCAGGAGCTAGTGTCTGGCACACGTCCAGCCTCGAGAGGCTTGAGATTTCGCGGATCATGGCACTTCGTGGCGCGCGATTATGTGTGGTTGAATTTTTATGCGAATGTTTATGAGAGAGAGAGAGAGAGAGAGAGAGAGAGAGAGAGAGAGAGAGAGAGAGAACGAGTAGGGGATGAGCAGAGCGAGCGTAGGCTGGATTTTATTGTGTTATCGGTCGGGGGGAATAGTGTCAAATTTTGTCTATCGAAGATTATGCGCTACTGTACGAGTATTTTGCGTCGCTCCGAGAAAAGCGATATACACGAGGCGAGCACTTAATTGCTCGACCGAAACGCATCCTCGACAAATATAATAACGAAACGACGGGGATGAAAGCTTCCGGGCAACGGCAGTCTCGCGCTATACTGCAAAAACAATTGTGTACGAAGTTCGCAGGGAGGCGAGCTTTTTATTTTTAAAAATTCATCCGCTCGAATCACGGAATTTTACAATAACAACGTGCGGGCTCGCAGGGGAGCAAAAAGTTTCCCCGCGGCGCGCTTTTATTCCGAGCGCTCCCGCTGGCAGAGGTTCAAACTGTTTTTTCAACGCTCTAAATGAATCCGGCGCTGCGGAAGAGTTTCGCGATCCCGGACCAGACAATATCTCGGAGTCGTATATTTCCAAGCGACTTGTATCCGTGATTAATAATACCGTCGGTCGATTCGGGTAAACCAACCCGAAATCGAGTGTCAGAGAACGTATAAAGCAGCTCTTCCGTCTGACCTGCTGTACAAAGCTCCTCCTGAATTTTCTAATAATGCCGACGACGTCGGGGGAAACGCTCAACTCATTTCCCGTGTAATAAAAGAACTACGAGAGAAAGAGAGAGAAAAGTCGTGCGGAGGAAAGACAGTAGGGGAGAGAGAGAGAGGGAAGAAGAAAAGTCCGCCCTTGTCGATGGCGAGATCAACCCTTGGCGACTGGACGTCGAGCTGGCGCTTGGCACACACACACACACACACACACACACACACACAAACACTGCTGCCAAAAAGAGAGACGAATGTCTCGAGGCGAAAAATGCGTTCGCTCTACGGAGAGAAAGATGTAATATAGCGCGGATGGGAATTTTTCGTTTTGTCCTTGTTTTTGAAATTGCCATACACTTGCTCGGATGTAACTGCCGTATATACTTGCCTGGCATGCAGAAAGGGTGACCCAGATGATATTGTGCCATTTTGGAAAAGTGTATTGTGCGAGTCGGGTGATGTATCGTTCTCTCGTGCTGCTCTCGCGTTTGTTGTTTCGGCTGCAGGACTTTTTGATTGATAGAGAGAATCGCCGCCACGCGGATTTGATTTTATGGATTCGACCTTAATATATCACGCGCGGCCGCGCGCAGAGGATGCACTTTTCTCTCTCGAGGAGCAGAGAAATAATGATCGGACATGTTTTATGCATGAGATCTTGCTTGCTTGTACAGTCCGCCGTCTCGAAATGTCGATACTCCGCGCGAAATTCGGAGGATTGCTATTGTTAATCGTTGTAGAAATAGCACAAGATTTCGAGTGCGCATAGCCTCAATTTTCCCTTCATCTCGTTACTATACATGCAACTGAATGACGAGTTAACGAGACTTGCGCCGTGCATAGAAGGGCGTCCTCCGCTCGAAGAATTTTCGCGAAAAGGCTCGTTTTCCAGCCGAGGCATATCATCTCGTCAGCGCTTTATTACAAGGCTGTCTCGGAATACTTAAGAAGCGCCGCCGCTCGTCGCATCAGTCTCGACGATAAAACCCGGCTCACGGCGCAGTAGAAACAGCCGAGCGGAGTCAGACGAAAATACACAGCAGCGGCGGTGGCGGCGGTGGAAGATGGGTACACCCAGGGGCAGCTTACTATATATCTATTGATCGTTCATTCATGCCGCCCTTCCAGGCTCCTTCCAGTCGCCCCTCCCTTATTTCCGCGCCCTCCGAAACCGGCCGACGTTTCTAACCTACAAACACCCCGTCGTCGTCGTTGTCACAGTCCTGCCAACACATCTCTCTCTCTCTCTCTCTCTCTCTCTCGAAGCGAGCTGTGTGTGACTGTATGTGCACACGTGGCGCTTGAAAGCGCCGCCGGAGCAAATGCCAGCCGACTTTTTTCTCTTTCTCTCTCGCGCTTTGCTGCGTCGATTCCGTACAAGCGATGCTGCTTCTTCCATCTTTTCTCGCGCGCCTGCGCTGCTCTTTGGAGTTAGCCCGAGTGCAGGTGTACGTGTGTAAGGGAAGCTCTGGCTCGGAAGGTTCTGTTGTTGATGGTTGGAGAGCTGGAAGTTTTGTTTCTGCATGGGCTTTGAAATGTTCACTGGGTCTTTCAGCCCTGTTGTCGGAGTTGCGTACTTCGGGAGGATGTCGGCTGTGTATACGCAGTGAAGATTTTCGAGGGAATTTTAATCCATTAACGGAGCCAGCTTCGGTTTCGAGGAATAACTATGAAGTTTCGCTTGTTAATGCAATTCGCGCGCAACGTCTACTGAAAATATTGCGTTACAGCGTGTCTACGGAATTTATTTATATACTCGGCGGGGAAGGGACTTTAAAAATAAATTAGCTTGCACTCCCCAAGGCCGAAGATCTAGGTACGATTAAGTTTAAAATTAAACCCTTCGAATGTCAGCGATGCGATCGTTCCGAAACGCTGTCGTTGCGTCATCCCACGATAATAACAAGCTCCTACATGTTGTCGAACGAAATATTCTGGAAATTCCCGCGAATCTCCAAAAACCACGTCATCCCCTCGACCTCCACAGAATCCCGCCAATTATAACCAGACGAAAATCGAGCTTGCACGCACTACGCAAGCTCTGATCGTAAATAAATCGAGCCAATCTCACGTGTCCAATGGGTATTCATCTTTCTCTCGCTCTCCCCCAGCTTCCTGCGGGGCTTCGCGTTTTCAAGCTGCGCTGACGCTGCGAGCCGTACAGCGCATATACTCCGGCCGATGATGATGACTCAGAACAATGATCCGCTGGAGCTATATCGTGGAAGCGAGGCATAACGAGGGAATTGATTTACGGCGGAAGAGAGCGTCGCATAATATGCCTCTCGGCTTACGTACAGTAGACGTCTCTCTCTCTCTCTCTCTCTCTCTCTCTCTCTCTCACTCTCGTGCGACAGCCGCGTGTGTGGGAGTGTAGTGCACGTGTACGCCTACACGGAAAAAAATGGTTAGTTGTAATAACCAAGTACTTGGTTGGGATAATCAAATTGCTTGGGAAAATACGCACCAACTATTTTGTTGGTATCATTAACCAAGTGGACTTAGTTAAGAATAATTGGTAACCATAACCAACTATATGGTTGTATTTTGTGTAGTCGCGAGGCGACAAACACTATTTAATCTTGGTTATCTTAATCAATATATTGGTTTGTTATACAAACAAAATATATCGACAATGATAATTAATCTGTCAGTACAACCAAGATAATTGTTGGCTCAGGAAATAATTTAGTTCTGATTACTAAAAAAAATAGTCAAGTTTGTTTCCAGAACGCTGAAGAAAAATTTCTTTTTCTGATTTCTTTACTTTTTTTTATTTATTATTAATTATTATTAATTATTATTATTTATTTATACATGCAGATTTATTTTATAGACCCGTTTACAAGTGTGCCATTATTTTCAGATTTAATTGACATATTTACAATTTTATAATACAATTAATATATCTGAAAAAAATTTGTGAGGGATCGAACTCGGGCCCTTCAAGTCCAAAGGCGGAGACTCTGTCGTCGCGCTAGCGATGCAGTTGGTAAATGAGAAAATTTTTGAAAATATAAGGTGCAACTCGGATTTCAACTAATATCTTGATAATTACAACAAATATATTGGTTGACCCACTATGAAAACAGTGATGTACCAGAAAAATTGTTGTCCTTACCAAGTAAAGTGGTTAGTCACCTATAAAGTCGACTTTTTCATTGTAAAAAAGTCAGCTTGATTAAATTAACCAAGCACTTAGTTCTCATAACCAATTTTTGATTAACCAATTATCACTTGGTTACCACAACTAACCATTTTTTTTCGTGTATATATAGACAGCAGCTCGACTCGAGTCAAGAGCTACGTCGACTAACTGACACGATCATGTGACGGTAATTAGGTTACTCGTGGAGGTATATAGTAGGAGATACGGAGGGAGTGTATCCTTAAATTTGTAAAGCGCCAATCGATTCATTGATTGATTAGCGTCGCGCGCGCGCGAGCGAGCGACCTTTTTTCCGTTTCAAGACCTCGGCGCGACGACGAGAAACTCGCGCGTCTCTCTCTTTCTCTCCGAGCTCGCTCGTGTGTATATAGATAGCCGGTTTCTTCGCTTTTTTTCTCTCGCGACCCTACACACAGCGAGGAGGAAGAACGCGGCATTAAAAATTACTGAACGCTCGTCGTCGGGCTGGGCTTGGCTCGTCGGCCGTCTCTCCGCAGTTTTTGACGTGTATACAAGGGCGGAGAGGGTGTATTCCGTATCTTCCTTTCAGGGAAGGAATTGATGAGTCGCGCTCTGTCTCTGTGCGTGTGACGAACCATTAATTTCGGGGATAGGGAGTCGCGGTTTAGTGATTTCTCGACGTTCATCGTGTCGTGTCGACTAAATATACAGCGCGCTCTCCGATGGGCGATAAAAACAAACGGCTTGGAGGGAAAAGCTCGAGAATAGTTTCCATTTGTACAATCCCGTCAATAATCGTGATAACGAATATCCCCGCGCGAACGATAAACCTGATTAATTATGCAATAAGCCTTTTAATCATGCGTCTCTCGTCGGCGAAAGATCGAGGGAAAATCGTAAATTCCGTGGCGAAACTCGTAAAAACACCAAGCAATTGCATACGCCAGCGAATAAACTGCGATAGCGACGCGGATATTCCTCTCAATATGCATCACGTCTGCCGTACACCCGCTCTCCTAATTCACACAGGTGGACGAGCGAAATATCGCGAGTTACAAACGTCAAACGCGACTGGGCGTGAAGCAGAAAATGTCGAGGGAGAGGGAGAAAAAATTAATTACCCTCCCGCGCACACACACAAACGGCTATCAGTCTTCTCTCTCTCTCTCTCTCTCTCTCTCTCTCTCTCTCTCTCTCTCTCTCTCTCGCTTAATGGAAACGATAGATTTTTCCCTCTCGCCGCAATCCTAAATATAAATTTCGCGCTCTTTTTCTCCCCGCGCATCAGTAGTCGGCGGCGATCGAAGCGCGGATGCAGCTGCAGCATTTATTTTTTAAGCGATCAATTTTTCGATTAGTGCATCGGGGGGGGGGGGGGGGGCTGCGACGAGGAGAGAAAGAGAGAATATTCCGAAACCGCGAAACGGAAATTATACGCGACCTGAATAAAGGATGAGCGCGGTGTAGAGGTTTGTTTTCTTTTTCGGTCCGGTGTAAAAGTATGCGATAATTATTTTATACGCGTTATCTCGAGCTTATCCTTCGATTAATCCGATAGGCTCTGGCGTGTAATTCGAAGTAAATTCCGATATTTACTTCCCAGCCTTTATTAACTTCGATACACGTATATAAAAGGCTAATTAACGCGCGGCGCTTTTGTTAACGCGAACGAGCTGATTATTAAAAGCAAAAAATTTCACTCAAATATCGGAAAAACGCCGATCCGACGACTTTTCGCCTATACTGAAAGAAAGCGAAACCACCTTCGCGCGCGGGCGTATAACGCAATAACGTTCGATATCCCCGTGTTTATATTTTCCTTGCGCGCGCAGCGAGTGAAAGAGAGTCAGCTGACAACGACGAGGCTCCGAATTCAAAATTTCTGCTATGCGTGTGTGTGTACGACGCGCGACACACATTCGGCTCTGGCGCGATAGGTACACGTGTATGCAGTGGCTAAAAGGGCGACCGATATGGACATCGGCAGTAGCTCGCGATAGTCTAGTGTGCTATACGTATACGTATAGGTGTGTGTATGTAGCTGCGCGCACAATAATGGCCGCGCAAATATATGTCAACGAACCTGCGCCGTTCTCCGAACTCTAGCCTGGCTGGTTGCCTGCTCCGGCTTCTATAGGCACAGAGCGTCGGAGCTGCTTTTGTGGGCCTGCTACTAGCTATGTACAACTACTACTACTACCGAAGCACTACTGCTACGATATTCTAGATCTCTACGTCCGTAGTGTGTGGATACGCGACTATTCGTTTCGTGTGTTGCTTCCGAGGGCCTTCGATAACTTTTCCTCGACAGTCTGTACGTAGTCCGTGTGTAATTGTTTGTTTTGGACGTGTGTGGCAAGGCTCGACGGGAATTTCGTTCGAGTACTTATACGTGTGTGACACGAATTTGAGGGAAAGGCTCGATGAGCGAGAAAACATTACGCTACGCTACGAGTGTATAATGCCAATGCATACGACAACAGCTCTAGTTTAATTACATACTATAGTTCAATACATCAAAGTATCGAGTGGCCCCCCTGTATGTGCCGTATACATGTAATAATGAATTTTCCTCAGCAACAGTAGACCCACACACTCGGCTGAACCGGCCGCTCTATAATTCAGCCGCTCCAAAATGCAGGTATCCCCCAAGAATCGATCGCTATTCGCTCTAGAGAGAGAGAGAGAGAGAGAGAGAGAGAGAGAGAGAGAGAGAGAGCGCAGAGCTCATTCAAAATTCAGATTAGATATGGCGCGCTCACGCACATCACGTGATTCGCCGCAGCCGTAAACGCGTCCGGATTTTGTGAATTTGCATAGACCCGTTCGCTCATTAAACGGCAACAAGCGAGCCAAAAAAGGGGAAAAAACAACGCGTGCGAGTATGCTAATGCTCTAGAAGAGCAGCGAGAGAGACGAAATTTCCCTCGAAATCAGAATCTATTACAAATCGGCCCGGCGCCGATCCGATAAATTTCACCCGCTGGCGCGAGACGACAGTATACGGCTATATGTACGCGGTGCGGAGAGATGCGGACTCCCCGATGACTATACGGCTAGTTCGAGCTGGAGATAAAGCGCCACGTCACACGCACACACGCGAGTGTAGGTCAGTGGTGAACGAGCGATGTAAAAGCTGCGCTCACACACGGGGAGAGCGTATATAACCTCAAAAGCTCGCTCGAAAACAATAGGAGCAAATTATATTATTCGGTACATCGCAGCTCCTGTATATTCAACGTAATAACATCGTCGCGATCTAAACCACAGCGGCGACTTCTGCGAAAGCTCCCGATCATAAGCCTCGGCGGCCACGAGCAGTCCTGCCAATTTCCTCGAGCGAAAAAGCTCCGCAGGAAAATCAGCATCGCACGGTGTAGGTAACCAGGTCGCTTTCTCTCTCTCTCTCGCGTTCGCTCGCTCGCGGTGGCCAGAGCCGAGAGCTCGCAGTGGGAGCGAGTGGGTGCAACCACCACGCCTGCAGCGACCTTCCCACACTCCGCGCGTATATATAGCTCGTTCGGTGCACCAGAGTGCACCAGAGCCTTTGCGTCGCGCGCTCACACACACACACACACCATACACACACACGGGCACGCAGACGTCAGGTGCGCGCCCTTTCTCTCGTGAGGAGAGTGCCTCTCTTGAGACGGAGTGAGAGAGAGAAAGAGAGAGAGAATATCGACTGGGTGTCGCGCGAATGCGCGCGGGGGCGAGGGGCGATAAAAAGAGAAGAGGCGATCGCGCTCTCTCTCTCTCTCTCTCTCTCTCTCTCTCTCTCTCTCTCTCTCTCTCTCTCTCTCTCTCTCTCTGTCTCTGCCCGCACGCGTGCGAGCGTAGCGAGTGCAGAGTCGAGAGGCTCTCGACTCTTTGGCTCACCTCTAGTGGGAGGCAGGGGCTGGATGAGGCCATGTTCCTACATGCGTTCGAGCCTCTGCCCTGCTGGCGATCCACCGTGCAGTGACACCCGCTGCTTCCGCTGGCTCCTCTCCTCTTCCGGCTTGCCTCGCGCACTGTGTGTTATGTGGGCACCGCACACGCGCGCACACTCACGCACACAGACACTGATGTAGAGCAGACGACGTCGACGCTGTGACGAGGATCCTTGCTGCCGCTGCTGCTTCTGCTGCTTCTGCTGCTTCTGCTGCTTCTGCTGCTGTTGTTGTTGACGACGGCGATTCGCTGCGGGAAAGAGAGAGAGAGACAGAGATGGCCTCCTTCAACTAAACTTTCTCTCCCTCTCTCTTCTTCTTCCTCCTCCTCCTCCTCCTCCTCGTCTTCTTGTTCTGCTTCTGCTTCTGGGGCTACTACGGCCAGCTCCTCTCTACTGGCTGCTGCCGACGCACACTCGCGCATAGACACGCAGACGGAGAGACGTCGAGGGCGTCCCTCTTCTGCTGCTTCTTCCTCGGCTATCCTCCCCCGTCCCTCTCTCTTTCGCTCGCTCCTGCTAACTACTTCTTCCTCTTCTGCTTCTGTTTTTCGTCGCCTCTTCCTCCTCGGCGAGGAAGCGCCGAAGCCGCGGGCCACTCGCGGCAGCTTTTCCGCAGAACTCAACCTCCGCTGTAGAGCGACGGCCTCCGTCTTAGCATAATCCCAAACTACGGCGACGGCGGCGACTCGAGCGTAGAGAGTAGCACTGGCGTATACGTGTCCGGAGGGGGACTGGCGCGCGCGCGCGCGCCCCGTCGCTTACGTGGACGTGCTGCTAGTCGGCAGCTCCTTCATCGGCGGCAGAGCAGCGCACACGGTACACTTTGGACACTTGTTCTCGAGCACTTTCGTGTCCTCTCTTTCAGCCCTTTCGTTCTAGCTGCTGCTGCTGCTGCTGCTGCTGCTGCTGCTGCTTCTACCTACGACACCGAGCATCGAACTCGTGCTCTCGCTCTCGCTCTCTCACTCGCCACCACAGAGCCGGACGGTCGCTCGACTGCGCTCTCGGCTTCTCCCTCTCCGCTGCTGCTGCTGCCAGCTCTCGCCCTGCTGCTCTTCGCGTCTCGCTCGCACTCGCCTGTGCGCGCGCCGCCCCCGGAGAACGAGCCACGCGAGCGCGAGCGCGCGCGCAGCCAAGCGGAGCCAGGGCCGTAGCGTGCTCGGCCGTTACCACTGGATCTCTCTCGGCTCGCGCGCGGGCTATAGCTGCGGGTCCAGTCGCCCCCTCGATAGCTGCGATGTTTTTTCTCAGAAGCTGCGGATTAAGCGGTCGGAGCTTTATTGCGAGGCCGGCGGAGACGAGAGCGCGGATTGCCTCTTCGTTTAGCTGCGATTTAGGATTTGCATGCTAGAGAGGGAAGTTTCTCTTCTCGGTTGTTGTTTTCTTTTTTTCTGATCGGGGGTGAGGCTCTGGCATTACCCTTTTCCGTGCTGCGCCATCGGCCATGCGCAATGGAATTGTCACGCTTGCTCGCACACGCGCGCGCACTTTGTTTTCACCTGTGCGTACAACGTACGCCGAGAGAGAGCGGGCTTTTTACCTCGCTCTACTCTTTCTCTCTTTGATGCGATGTGGATCGGGGGAGATTGGGGAAATGGCAGGAAATGTTGGAGGCGATGCTATCGCTCCGGCGGCATAACGCTGTTTAGCCTTCCTTTTCTCCGCCCGTCTCGTCGCAGCCGTCTGTTTCCACTTGTTTCGACTTCGTTCCTTTTAATCGGCCGATAAATCTCACATTAGCTCACGGCGGCTCGAGTACAAGCGTAACCAAATAGTCCCTCGTCTGAGTAGAATCTCACGATAGCTCACATAAGAAAGCGAATCGGTGGCACATCAGAAAAAGTTGTAGTCGTAACGCAGCTTTCCGGCCGAGTCAGCAGATGTCGGTGTGCCGTAGTAGACAGCTGCTGCATGTGAGGGCGCATGCCCCGGACACAGACCGCTCTCTGCTCGCTCTTGGAAACATAGGTGCGTACGTTGAGGCCCTCGGCACCCCGGCTCGCTCTCTTCGCGCACCTATATTTGCTGAAGTTGGAATTGGCCGGAAGCTGCTGGGAGGCAGCGGCTCTCTCCCTCTCTATACCTCTCTGTTTATGTACGTGTGTGCAGGGCCAGAGATTGCACGCGCTGTTATCTCGTGTGTGGAAGTATACGTGTAGTCGAGGAAATCGCGGCAAAGTTTCGAGTTAATATGAAAAGTGGACGGAACATTGGATCTCGTCTCGAGATTCAATATTTTATTTCAGCCGACGATTCGGCCGCAGGAAAACAGAGCTGCTCGCTTATCGCACACCGTATACGCGAAATATGAAAGCATCATAAGAAAATAGCTCCGCTGGAGAGGAAAAAAGAGAGAGAGAAGACGCTACTCTCTGGCCGATATCGCGCCGCACGAGTAGAGGGAGTAGAGCTAGCTGTGTGGGGGAAGGCGAAAAGCTGCAGCTGACTTCTGGGTTTCTGGGTGTTCGCGCGCACAGCCTTTTCGAAGTTCGAAGCCAGCGAACGCGCGCCGCCCGAATGTGGAACAGTAGGTCAGCGCACTCGGTGACCCCCGAGCAGCAGCAGCAGCAGCAGTAGTAGCTCTCCCCCTGTGCGAGCGCACGACCCTATACACTAGCCCCTGCTGCTGATGCTTCTCTCTCTCTCTCTCTCTCTCTCTCTCTCTCTCTCTCTAGCCCCACGCTCGGCCATGTGTGTGTGTGGGGGTATCGATGAGAGTTTTTTCGCGCTGCGCCGGCAATTTCGCGGGCTGTTGCGCTATGCATGTGTGTGCACGTATTATATTTCAGGGGTCGTGCTTTATTTTTTAACGCATAACGTACGTGTGCGTAATAATACCGGGCATAAACCATATTCTCTCAAAGCTTCTCCCTCTCGTTAATTTCGACACGTTCGCGCGCGCGCGCGCGGCGGGTAACAGCTCGCAATTATTATTTCACTCTCCGGGTCAATACTCAATTATCGTCGCCGTAGTCGTAGTTAACCGCAAACTGCGCCGTGTATTAAACAAACCGTCCATTAAATTCCATCGAAGGAAGCGTAATACATCACGCGCGGACTACTGCAGCTCGGTATACTGGGTAAAAACTTTGAAATTCTAATCTCGTGCCAGCCGCATGGAAAGAACATTACGCGCGTGTCCTCGAGTTATGCCCATCATTTGCGCCACTTTTTCCAGCGCCGCGCTATAGCTCTCCGGTATTATAATGTATCTGCGGATCGCTCGAGGAAAGAGAGAGAGAGAGAGAGAGAGAGAGAGAGAGAGAGAGAGGTGAAAAAGTATACTGCAGCTGGTGCAGCTTTCAAAGTTCATCGGGCTCGCTCTTTCTCTCTATACGACGACCCCGCGGGCCTCCTTTCTTTCTTCTGCGGACGAGCCAGGAGGGAGAGAAAAAAGGAGAAGAGCGACGAGCGGTATTATAATCTATACGCTCTGAGGCCGATACGCTGCTGCTGCTGCAGGACGAGAATATCTTGCTCCACTTTAGCTGCATCAACCCCTTCTCTCTCTCTCTCTCTCTCTCTCTCTCTCATACTCTCGCTGTGCGGCGTCAGATTCCAGCGAGAGAGCTTTAATCACTTGGCCCATTATTGAACTTTTAATAATTACTTAGGCTAAATCTCATAGCTGCTGCTGTCGAGGATGGGAAGTCGAGAGGGTTACTTATCGCGCGGTGCCGTTTTCACGAAGAGAACAATCGACGTCGGCTCTGTGTGCTTTGCTGGGGGAGTTGTTTTTTTTTCAGAGCCGACGACTGTTGACTCTACTGTCCCTGTGTTGCTCGGCGGACTGTCGATGCGCTAATTTTGGGTTTTTTTTTTAGGCGAACGGATCGCTGCCTCGCTTTTCGAGCCGATTGAAAGGATGCGGCTTTGTCGTATTTTCTTCTCTCGGCTCGGATGGACGCCAATTACTCGGGGATAAAAGTATATAGCGTAATTAACGATCACTACATCCACGAGCTCAGTGATTCCCGCAGATCAAAAAGCTCGGAGTATAACTCAGCGAATCAGAGCTAATTTCCCCTCGACGATACGAGAGAAGGAGAAACCTCTCATCTCGCACTCCATTTCATCTTCTCTCTTGCTCTCTCCCTCGTGTACCGAAATATATCGAAAATTATCCCCGATACACAGACGGCCGCGCGTCTGCCCGTGTAGTAGGCACTTTTCCACTCGAAGCGCCCGCGTATACGACAGCGGCTCCTGATCAATCGCTCTTTAAAGCTATATATATATATATATATATATATATATGGGAAATGTCAGTTTTCAGCTTGTACGCGACCGGCGATATAGACGTGCGCTTCATTCTACTGAAAGGCCCGCGCTATCCCAAGGCGCGGCTCCGTGCGATTTATCGTCAAACGACGAATCCACGTCAATTTCGCTCGCTCGCTCTCTGTCTGCCTCTGGCTCTGTTTTAGGTCAAAGACGCCGCACCATGAGTTAGAGCCAGCTATACGGATCATCGTCTTCTCGGCTGTGCGAAAGTGGAACGGAGCCGAGTTAGAGGAGTTATACGCGGGGCGGTCTTCCCAGCCGGCTCTCCGCGGCTGTGTAAAGCGCGTTTCGCCGGAAAAAGTCTACGCCGGGCAGGCAAAGCGCGCGTAATATAAATATGTAAGTTACGATAAATCGCGGAAATTCTCGCAGCGCGACGGGCCCATTACCGAAGGAACAAAGCAGGAAATTCATTAGCAATTTACTCCTCATCATCCTCATCGCCCACGAAGATCGACATTGTTCTCCCGTCCCGACGCGACCGCAGTGCCAGCGCCGCCGGCAGCCCTGATACTACTACTACTACTGCTACTACTACTGCAGCCACTGCCTGTACGGCGCCGATGTATACACATAGGCCGATGCAGCAGCTGCCGCTGCGAGACTCGCTGGCAGCTCTCGAGACTGAACTTGAAATAGTGCTTAATCATGCGCACTCGTGTGGGTTTAGTTCGAGCTCGTATCCAGTAGCCTGCTATACTTCGGATAGCTACACCATCTGCGGGCCAGTTTCCCCGACACGTTGTATTGTTGTTGCCCGTTGCAATGGACATCGCGATGCCTCGGGCTGTTCTGCGTGGTGTGTTTCCGGAAATGAGGTATCAGCCGCGGGTAATTGGCTGTCGTTTCGATTGCGGCTGTATGGGATTCGATTGAGGGGAGCTTTCTGCTGGATGATGCGAGCTTTTTAGGGAGAATACTTATAAGAACGTACTCCGATAATGTGTCTGAATAAACAAAAATCCCGATCGGAGACGTCGCGCATACTTTCCAAAATCAACCCTTGAAAACAATCGCCCCGAACGATCGGCCGACAAAAGCTCTCCGCGACGACCTGGCTCTCTCAACCCAGCAACAATTCGTGCGTAAAGCAGCGGCAGGCGACCGCGCAACCTGCAGGTGCAGAAAACTTGACCGAGTTTTGCGAGGCGCGCTTAGCGCCAGAGTGCGCGCAGCGCTCGGGGATGCAGCACTCGGGGATGCAGCGCGCTGACCCAGATTTCCGCTTCCCCCTTCCTTTCGCTATTATATAGCGACGAGAGAGTCGCCGCCGCCGTCTGGCAACTCTGCTCATCCTTTTCCAGAGATATAGGGAGAGGAAAGAATCGTGTAGAGCTGGATAGTCGACGCGGTGAATCATCGGCATAAGCCTGTTGTGGTTGTGATTCACCCTCGAGTGTCACTTCCTCACTCTCTTTTTCTGTGTGCACAAGCTATTAGGATTTTGAATCGTCGCCGCGAGTTTACCACGCGGAGAAAAATTCGGCGCGAATTCAATTTCCCGAAAGAAAAAAACATTACGGCTGCTCCTGCGCGCAGGGCGACGAGTAATACATCGGCGCGCCGGCGCGATGCCATCAACTCTCCCCGGCTACAGCCACTGCCCCCACCGTGTGCTTCTCTCGCTCGCTCTTAGCGGCGAACGAACCCCCATAGCCGCTTTTTATCTCGCTCGCTCCATTTTCCGGCGTGGCCCGATTTCACCCTGCAGCGATGGGATGTGCCGTCGACGAGATGGAGCGGGGAGATTTCGAGAGTCTTCGCGGTGTATTTCTGCTTGGGAGAGTATACACTCGAGCGTGATTATCATGGCACTGTTCAGCGAGTCGCTATTCGCTTATCGGCTGTCTACGTCAAGGTTTTCCGTGTCTCAGTTGATCAATTCGTAATATTGCATACACACGTAATATTGTCGTCTCAGCGCGACGAAAACAAAAGCGATGTATACATTTAACAAAACTTCATAAACATCAATCCTCCCGCAGTAGCGTTTCACAAAGCATCGATCGGATAAAAATTTTATTCACATCGCAAGCGGCGGCACTCGTCCTCGTTTCCCGAAATTCTGACGACGACCCGTTCGTATTCTCGCCCTAGACGAAAATACGCGATGTTTTTTTTTGGCTCCAAAGCTGCCGCCACCGCCGCAGCCGCTTCTCCTTCGTCGTCTCCCCTTGTATTCCTTGTTTTTCTCGCTCGCTCGCTGCGGGAACGACAAATGTGTATACTAAGCGGAAGGGCTGCAAGAAAGCGAGAGACGATATCTAGGAAAAACGAGTGAAGGATGATTGCGGAGGCAGTGGAGCGTGTGATTTCGTAAAAAACATCGCTGAAACTTCGATCGCAAGTGTACACCGTCGAGTTTGTACGTTCGATGGGCAACTTTTTGTCCTGTACTTTCAGCCAGGCATTAGTATAAACGGGCAACTTCCCTGGTAGAAAATTAACGAGTGAAAACCGTTAAAAAGTTAAATTTAGTTGACCATTATTATCAAATTTGAATGTAAAAAAATAAAGCAAAATATTGCTAATATTTTAGTGATGCGTGTCTATTATACCAACACAGTATTATTTTTAAGTTAAAAATTTGACAAATATCAAGCAAATGTTCTGTTTTATCTTGAGTTAATGTGTATATCTATGCATTTATAATGTTTAAACTCTTATTTATTTAAATTGTTAACCACAACTTAGCTAAGTGGCCCAAAACTTAGCTTATTAACCGTTAACGTTTCTACCAGGGTTTTAATTACTGAAATTAGTACAGCGTGAACTCGCAAAACATCCTCACCTCGCAAAAAGAACCCTCGCAGACTACCGGCGCACAATCATCGCGACGTGTCGCTATACGCAGCCCTCGTCGTTGTCGTGGAGAAAGAGAAAAAAAGCGAGTCATAGAACCGGAAGAGAATCATCCTCGCGCGCATCGCAGCCTCGCGAATGACTCTGTGTGTGCGAGCAGTCATCGCAACGACCCCTTTGTTACGATCACGTGCCTCTAAAAGACACACGACGACGACGTATAAATAAAGTGGAACGCGCGCGACGCAAAAAAGAGAAATTTAACGAAAGCTCTGCGCTTTTTTTGGTCCGATGCGCGCGAAAAACGCGCCAGTGGGAAACGAGCGCATTACAGTATATAGGTATAAGGCCTCTTAAGAGCGTGAGCACTGTGCATATATAGTTTTTTGGCCGCGCGGTCGGCTTTCTCCGAAATCAACCGGGAGTTTTGAAAGCTCGCTCGACAATGACTTCCGAGCTCGTTAGCTTTTCTGTCGAAATTAACGTTCGCCCTGGGCACACTTTGAATATTGCGCTATAAAGACACAGCTGTGCTTTCTTACTTCTGCTGAGAGTATATACGTATTATTATCGTCGTTCTTCGGAGCTAAAACGTAGCAAAAACGTTCTCTCTAGAAGGGGCAGCGATGATCTAAATCGGAAAGCTCGTGTCCGCAATCTCGGCAGCAGTGGTATAGCGCAGCAGTATAAGGTGCAAATAACCATATCCCGTAATAAAGTCACAAAGACTTTTTCCGCGACACGTGGGCTATACACACATAGACGCCGAGCTTTCTCTCTACCCGAAGAAAATTTCTCCGGCTCAAAGAATCCACGGCGACTCTCTATACACGCGCGTATAGACGTGGAAGAACACGAGGCTGTGTATAACTAGCCTCAGAGAGCGTGAGCGCTCGGCCACACGGGGGAAAATTGAACGCACGGGCGATCTGCAGCGATAATCTCGCGCAAAGGTCAAAGGCAAGCTTCCGACGTGTACCTCGTCTACGTGTGTGTGTGCGTGTGAGGAAAAAAGAGAGCGAGGAACGAAGCTAGCGAAGGCTACTGCGCGCGGCTCTGGCAAGGGTTGATGGAGTGCTCTGTGGCTTTTTCGATTTTGTCCGAGGGACTGGCAGGTTTTAATAAGCAGATTTCCCTCCTCGTATGTTATGCGATTTCGCGTTTGCGAAGTAGTGTGATGAATCAGACGCAGATTTCGGGGATACGAGATTTCAGAGGGAAAGGGTAAAAAAGGCTTGGCTTTAATCTGAAAGTCGAATCCCGGCAGTTAATAAACAAGTTAATACACCCAATTCGAGAGCAAATCCTCCCGGAACCTCTCGACATCACGCGCCATCTCCATAAATCCGACGACTGACCATCGCAGCAGCAGCGACAGAGTCGAAAGGAGTTAATTTCCCCAGTCGCGAAAGCAAAACGTCCTCTCTCTCCCAACCCCGATAAAGTGGACTTTGTCAAGTGTGAGAATGTATTCGGGTCAGCCGCACGGCGCGACGCACTGTGGCTCAGGCGCCGATTTTCTTGGCGGTCCCTTCGTCGTAGCTCTAATCGAATCACCCGACCGGGCGATCAAAGGGCCTTTCCTCTCCTCTTTGCGCTACACGTGCACACGAGGTTCACACACGGAATTCGCTGGACTCTGCATTTTTCGCCGATTGAATATCATGAGGATACCTGACTTTCAAAGCTTCTGCTGACGCCGGAAGATCTCCGTGTGTGTGTGTGTCGTGGAAATAGATGATTTACCCCTTCAAGGTCTTGGTCATCGCTCGATGGACCCCCTGTATGCATGCAACGCAACAACGTCGGGGAACGTCGTTCTCTTCTTCTCTCGGCTCGACAAATTAGCTCAATCAATTTATTCGCGAACGAGGTAATGCGATTTCCACGCGCAGATCGGAAAAGGTCAGCGGGAAAAAATAGGCCGCGCGCGGTGTAATTCGCGTCTTCATCGCCACGCGAATTTCAATGCTGCTGTTGCTGTGTATACACGGGGGTAGCCGCTGTGCTGCTGCACCCACCCACTTCTGCGTGTGTGTACAGACGCGCGCAGGGCTTCGTATAAGTGCATTCGCTCGCTAGCGAGGCCGAGTCTGTCTTTCGATTTTTTTTCCTTTATACATCATAGCTCGATGACGAAGAGGAGAGTATAGCAGTAAGAGAGACGCGTGTGCAGGACGCGTAGGAGTATCGCAGTAATGTGCGGACGCTGACGGGGTGTTGGGTTTCCAGATCGTTGGGCCGCTCCGGCGCGATGCGTCATGGGTTATTTTCTCGTAGCTGGACGATGATTGAGCGATATGAAAATTTTCCGCGCGCTCGCCGAAGCGATTCTTGAAAAATCGAGCTTCTAGCTCTCCAGAAGAGAAAAAAAGAGAGAGGGAGAAAATACAATTACCGCGAGAGGCGAGCGTAAACGTGTCAATTGACTCACAATAAGGCAACCGGTTCGCCCAGTCAGTGCACGTGTACGAGGCAGGCTGGCTCGCGCCGGGGGATTTAACGTCTCCTTATACCGGATCACGCGAGTGTAAGGTTTCCTCTTTCGGTTGCGCTGGCCTTCCATATACATACGCATGCACACGGCTCTCGTCGTTCTCTCTGTGTATGTGTACCGGTGGGGCTCTCTTCGAGAGCTTTTCGGTCCCCGTCAATCGTCGTTTTCACTCCGTTCAACGCTGCAGAGAAAGCGCGCCTCGATATTCGATATGCATACGTATACGAAGCTGCAGCGCTCTCTGCATCGGAGAACGATGAAAACTTTTTCCCAGCGTGCTCCGTTTCAATTTGCAAACTTGAAAAGCAGCCCTCTCCCTCTCGCTTTCCATCTGGAAATAAATGGGGAAAAATAAACGAACAAAGGAGCGAGTATCTCCATTTTTTTCCCCGACTATCGACATCTCGTTCTCTCTCTCTCTTTCTCCCGCACGGCTGGGCACGACAAACATCGTCGCCTCTCGCTCGGTATTGACACAAAGGTGCGCTGCCGATAGTCATCGATAATTATTCCCCTTCGCCGCGTCGACGCTGCGTACAACTTTTCGAATCGAGCTCTACTCGGGAAAAGCGGGTTATTTTTAATTACGCGACTGGTATTATTCTTCAATCGGCTGTGCTCGGCTACGTATAATGGAGCTGCGCGGATTTTTCGAATCGAACAGAGAGAGAGAGAGAGAGAGGTTAATTTCGTACAGCAGCTGCGGCGGGGTCGTTCATCCGCGAGCTTGATCAATCGCTTAGTCGATGTTGCGCGAGTTTTCGAGATAGAAAATTTGGAATTGCCCGGCGTTATCGCATCGATTTTCATATACATAAAGTTCTGAGCTTTTCGTACGCCGCAAACGTAGATATAAGTATACGAAGGCAGCAGCGCGTAGCCTATTAGCGCTCTCGGGGCGTAAAATTTTGGAAAAATTAATATTCAAGAGCAGCCTCATGCAAATCCGATTCGCGGGATTAAAGTGGAGAATCTTCTTCCGAAAATCGTCCTCATTAGCTTCTCTTATACCGTATACGTATATAGAGCGCGAAGAGAGAGAGAGAGAGAGAGAGAGAGAGAGAGAGAGAGAGAGAGAGCCCGCGCAGCAGCGTCGAAAAACAAGCTCTACGCGGAACATCGCAGCCCTCTCGAGTCAGCTCTCTCCCTCGGCTCCGCTGTGGAGGGAGTCGGTCTCTCACGCGCGCGCGGGAGAAAGAGAGAGAGAGAGAGAGAGAGAGAGAGAGACTGCGCCGCGAGAGGGAGAAAGAGAGGTGGCACGCGCAATGCGGGTATTGATTCACGGCGGCGGCGGCGGTGGCGGCAGGCGGGCGCCCCCCAAGTATAGAAAGAGAGAGAGAGAGAGAGACTGTGTGTACGTGTCTATAGCCCGCCTCCCTCTGCCGCTGCCTCGAACCGGATATATCCCACGGGCGATTCTGTACGTCCCTTCGATCGCTCGGTCAGAGAGAAAAATGCGCGAGGAGAGATCCTCTTCTTGCGCACCGCAGCAGCAGTAGCAGCAGCCGTCGTCGTCGTCGCCGTCTCGTGGGGAATTGATTTTTCGGCCCTCCCTCGCAACGCTGTCGCTACGCTGCTGCTAGGCTGTTCTCTCTCACTCGTCCCTATATATCGTAATCGCGGGGGAAAAAGCGAAAGCTCTGCGTCTTTATTTGCACTTACGCTGTGCCTTCCCCTTTGTCTCGGCAAACATCGGAGCGACAGACTCTGGAGGCATATAGAGCGTCGCAAAGAAAACGCAGACACGCCGACGATGATACTGGGTGTCGCGTGACGCGTTATCAAGCTCGCGAGACGGCCAGCGACTCGGCTAAAAATATAAGGGACAGTAGCGCCGCCGGACAATCGAAGAGCAATCGATAGCGTGCGCGGAGTGCGTTTATATGTATAGGGAAGGGTGGGAGACTTTATGTGTGTTATATCCATATACGAGAGCCTCACGAGCGTGAGCAGATGACCAAAGCGCACGAGGCGTGTATCGGATAATATAGAAGGGGTTGTACCGCCGGGGCCGCTCTCGCTACTGGTCGCGTGCAGTGCGAGTGAGACGCGGAGCCTGACAGCCGCAGTAGTGCGAGGCTGAGCCTCGTCGGACGCGCGAGCCGAGGCGCGCACTGGGAGACTGCCACCGACATCTGCTGGGGACTCGTGAATCGTTTTGATTTACGAGCGGGTTTACTTCGCGGGGGGTTGCTGTGGCTTAGCGGTTCGTTCATCTTCATCGAGGACAGCCAGTATGCCGGAAGATGCTAAGATTAGTTTCCCGCCGGAGATAAGGCTTACGCGCGGTGTAATACCGAGGATTGATAGCCCCCTAGGGGAGAAGATAGCGTTGGAGCGAGCGTCGGTAAGGGTGAACCTGGAGTCGGTAAGGTGCGTCTCTGCACTGGCGGGATTCGGTAAGCTCGCAAGCTCGACGCGTGGTACGCGAAACCCAAGGGTGGAAAAGCTTTTGCTGCAAGGGGGTGACCTTACCGACGCACGGACGATCAGCCGGATTTTCGAACCGATGGCTATATCACGAATGCTACTTGTTGATCGCCGCGGCAGGAACGCGCTTTCGAACAAATGTAAATATAAGCACTTACGTCATGATGTCACCGAGCTTGAGCTTGGTCTGCACGAGGGCGCAGTTCTTGTGGTCGCTGGTGGTGACGGCAGTCCTGCGCCTGGTGTACCTCGGCGCGTCCGACGGAGGCAGGCCCCCTGGGCCGCCTCCGTCGCCGTTTCCATGGCCCCCAGCGAGGCCCGCACCTATACGCACCATGGGGCTGCTGCCCCGTCGGCGCGTAGAGACGTGCCGGCCTCCCACGCTTCCCAGCATCCTGCAACACAGAGAACATTTTTGAACGTCAAGCGAGTCCTTGTTATATAAATCCCAGCCCTCGTGCGTGCGCGGGCGGAAACGATCGGACGCCGCGATACCCGCCGGACGTAATTACCCCCCTGAACTTATCTTTCGACGCTAATTGCACGCGCGCTCTGATTTCTCGCGGCCACAAATCTCGCATCATTTATTCGAATACATCTCGTCGCCGCGGCTAATTAATTCCGTTAGCAGATCGTTACTCCGCGTTACTACTTTATTGCTCGGGAGAGAAAATCCGCGCGTTAAAAGCACGCGATTTATATCCTGCACACTACTGTGTTTAGAGAAGGAGAGAGAGAGGGGGAGTCGGTGAATTAATGAGGAATTCAGAGGTGTGTCGAGTGACTTTTGCGCTTCATCCAGGATATATCACGCAGTCGCGCCCTCGTGACCTACGCCTCTTTCTGTCTCTCTCTCTCTCTCTCTCTCTCTCTCTCTCTCTCTCTCTCTCTCTCTCTCTCTCTCTCGTGGGAGGAATTAAGCCAGCCGATATCCCGACTGATTAGAGCGACATTGATTTTAATGAAATTCGAGGATTTGATGATACAAGTGGATTTACGCCAATTGACGGACGCGCATATAGCGTATATAATTCCAAACACGCTGTAAGCAAAATACTATTACACGGATTTTTCGCCAGGAATCGCTTAATATATTTCACACGAGAGGCGAATATCGCGAGCTTCGATCTGCGCGAATTATCCGCGATGAATGTGTTTATACACATACAGAAGTTTCTCCATACGCGGTTATGCACGTTATATCGCGGTCACGCAACGTGTGCTAGCTCGCGGTCGTGTATGCGCACGCGGCGATAAACGGAGAGCTGTTATATATGTTAGAGGGAAAAGTGCTCGTCGACTCTGTTTTTTCATTTATCGTCGGGGATAATTTTTTAAAATATTCTCGCAGAAGTTTTTAAGTATGTCGTTTTTGAGCTACGTTACTTCTGCGCACTTTCCGCCTAAATGCAGTTTCGATAAGATACGCATGCAAATGGCATCGAGCCGTAAACTTCTTTATGCCTCGAACTTGCGCGCGAGAATTATTATCGGCCTTTTTATCAGGACGTTACACCAGACGGTCCGTAAAGAATCATGCGTACGCGTATATTGATAAAGTATGATGAACGCAGAAATTATATTCGCGCGAATCGTCTTCGATGATCAAACGGCAGCGTCGTTACAGCTCCATCGTCGCGGAATAAATTTGGCTAATGGGATCGAATCCTCCCACGCGTAATAGTATGCAAAGAAAGAAAACAAGCGGGAGGGAGACGAGAAGCAAAAAGTCGGGTGCTCGATTCATCGCATATCACAGCGGCTCAGCGGCAGTAATTTCCGTATCAGGAGATGAAAGCTTCGCCCCCTTCCTCTTCTTGCAATTCTCTATCTATATAGAGAGCCGGAAAATAGTGAGACGCCTCGCGCTGTTTCAGACTCGAAATTTGACTTTGTAATTCCGCCGGCGCGCGATTAGCCGACTGTTGATTCGCCGTAGGCGAGTGTGTCGTTCGGAGTGACCGCTAGTTATAGTGAGGAACGATCGTTACAGTATATTCTTTTTCGAATTTTTCGTTCGAGCTGACGTACCCACGCTGCGAATGCAAGTCCATAACGTGCCGTGATTCACGCCCGGCTGCGGCGGTTGAGAATTGCGGCGGGCCGCGCAAACTTGATTTCTGCAGCGAGCTCATCGCGACTGCGGCGCGGCATCAAACGAATTAGAGAACGAATTAGCGGGCGACGGTTGTACGGCCAGATGCGGAAACTCGGCCCGTGGTATTATGATCATCAAATTTCGTGCGCCCCACTGAGCCTCGGATTGCGCCAGCTTTCATATCACTCATCATGATGTGTGTGTGTGTGTGTGTGTGTGTGTGTGCCGACGTTCTGCTTTTTTCCGCGAGTTTTTCCCTCTGTGCTCGTATACTATTGATGGACGCGCGGGAGGTAGTTAATTGATAGATCGACTGCGGGTCCATCAATCGCGTGCATCGACGGGGTCTTATAGACGTGTTATTTGTAACTTTTTTTATACAGTATTGCCGTATATGAGAATAGATAAGAAGAAAGCTTGCATGTACAATGAATCGATTTCTCGAACGAATGGAGGAAAGAAATTTCGATTTCCCGCGCTCGAAATTAGCATATTCCAATCACAACGCTGGAGAGAGGGAGCCTATACACTCGGCTCTCGCGACCGCTGCCACTTATTATCTCGAATGTAATACAATTCTCCGGCTCTATGCATTTTAAACGAGCGTAATAACTCAAGCGGCATTATTTCACGAGATTGCCGAGCGGACTGGAAAAAAAAATTCACGTATACGTACGCGCGCGTGTGTGAAAAAGCCGACGCCCCCGAGATTCGCGGGGAAATTGCGAAGCGCGTCTAGGTCGCAATTCAATCTTCGATATAAGTATATTCCCGCAAAAACACTTCCTTTCCCTCGGAATCTTCTTCCGCCGATGACGCGTCGCCGAGTATAGGAAATCCCCTCGCGCTGCTTTCTCCCCGAGTCTGTAAGCGTCTCGATCATTGGAAAAATCGGTTTGTCACGATAAGGTCCTTATTTCGTTTGACTGAACACAGATGTCTTCCGCGAAATACGAAAAGCTCGTTACATTTTAATCCATTGACTCGAGAGCAGAAACAGCAGAGGCGCGTGTGGCGCGTAAGAGCAACTCCAAAACAACTCTCGCCGCGAAAAAGCCCCGCAACTTTACCCATCAGCGCGCGGGCAGCCGAACGTCACGTACGGACTCCACAATGGACGCAGCAGCAGCGGCAGCGAGTAATTATGCAGTCCCTCTCTCGGCTACGCGCAGTAGTTGCGACCAAAAACAAGCTCCAGCGCGTAAGACTATATACTATCTCTGTACTCCTTTCGCGCACGTGTCTCGCACTCGGTCAAGTGCCAAGTTCGAAATCTCATTACGAGTTGGTGCCACGCGCGCGATATATTCACTCGAATTACTCGCGCTGAGAGCAGCATTTCGGAACTGTGCACTACATACACGTAGACACCTATGTGTACAGCGGAGGCGTCTACGCTCTGCTAATGATATACATACAGGGTCGATCTCGGTACATGACGGATGGCGCTAATTTGTGCTGGTTATCGATGCGCGACAAACAATGCGCCGTTCCTTAATACTCCGCGTGCAGCGTCTCTGCGCCGCCGGTTGTACACGTTACAAAGTCGATTTATCACTGCAGCGCTGCTGTTGCTGCTCTTGGATTAATGAATTATGCATCGTATACAAAGCAGCCGGGGATGTGTATTGTTGGTCGTGTGTGTCCGAAAAAAAATTGATTACGGCATGCGCGGGATGTGGTGTAACAATGCCGCGCGCATTAGATGCGCAGCCGAAAATTACCGCGTAACGCGAAGCGGCGTTAACAAAGAGGTGCCTCGGATGTTTAGCGTTCGGATCGTGTGCAGTTTTGTTTAGGTTGGAGCTTTTGTGGGTGAATGATGGAATCTAAAGCGGTGACGATTATTTTGGAGTTTGGCGATACCGGACAAAGCAAATGATGAAGGATAATAGGCTGCGGCTAATTTTGTGGTAAGTCTTAGCTTACACGAATTTTCATGTGAGTGTACTGTTTGAAACAAGAGCCAGAAAGTTGCATTGAGGCCAGTCCAAAACTGTTATTGGTTTGTGACTACTCTAAAGCTTGGTATAATAATAAATAGGAATAATATTCACAATGTATAATACTCACATACGGTTATATGAGCTATCAGTTTTCCTCTATAACCATATAATTATACATTAAGGTTTATATAGTTATACATATATCTAAATTGATCAATCATAAATAACAAACTGACGGGTTAACCGAGTTTTCGCAGCCATTAGAATAAGCCCTCAAGCTATACATAATTACGATCTCGCAACACGTGCCTACCTGTCTCTCGCTGTACAACTACACAACGATTCTCACTTTTTCGATCAATCCACGGCCGCTTTATAATAATCGCGTTAAACGCACGCACGCGCTCGCTCGCTCGCAACTTTGGCGGCCGGAAAATTATCGATTGCAGAATATTCGCAAAACCGATTCAATTTCCCGCCGTGCCACCGACGAATGAGCAAACTTCCCGGCACACTTTGCCTTTGTACAGCCACGTGCTGCAACGTATAGTCGAAGGAACTTTCGGACGACGCGTGTAATCGCCCGTGGACCCTTTCTATCAATTAATTTCCACCATGGCCTCGTGTATTCGAAACGAGGGCAAAAAGTGCAGCGAGATTGTAACGGAATTCGTTGGCATATAATTGCGAATTCAGCTGTGTGTGTATCCGAACGGCCGAATCTGGAGTGACGTTTTATAGTTGCTGCTACCTGTTGAAATTTGGATTAATATACGGTCGAAAGCTTGCCATTCCGCGAACGTACACAAGCTATTGCATTTTCTGAGTATACAGTCTTGAGAGGCATGATTTTTCCGTATAAATTAAGCCGGCAGATGCGTATCTCTCCGTCTTTGAGTATACAGCGAGTACATAACTAGTTATTTCAAAGTTTATATACTTTCAAGCGAAATTCGTTATCTTTAAAGAGAGATCTGCCCAAGCTTAATAAATGCGCGGATGGAGCGAGACTGATATACGACCTACATTCAGCGAATCACCTTATTTTCCGAGTATGCATACGCAGCTATACACCCCGAACGCTACAAATTTACTCTCCCTACAGTTTACCAATAATTAAAAATCCCGCCACTATTTGTATACCTTACCGCAACAAGCGCGCGCGAGGGGATTACGTCGCCGCGCAGCGAATATTCATTATTACAATACGAGCTGATTGCGCGCACTTTGAAAACGTCAAATTTCCGGCCGCGCGTAACGTAATCGCGAACAACAGTGCGGCCTGATGCGCAGCTCTAATGATTCTTGAATCAAATCGTTCGCGGCGCGCGGGCCGCAAATTGGATATTCAACCGGTTGCGCATCTCCATATTCCGAAGCACTCTTATAACGGCATTATGTAATGCGCGATGTGAGCGACCGAGCTGATTTTTCGATGCATTTCAAATTCACGCGGTGTACTTTACAGCCGCGAAAATTAAATCGGAATCGCTCGCGGGACATACGGCTTTCTGCAACTCGGTCAACGAGACAGTCTTCGGATTGAAATACATCGCGTAATTTTAAATATTTCCCGTTGCGCTTTTGAGGGACGCGCCGTTTTTAATTACAGCATCGAACTCGAGGTCTGAAATTATTACTCCGAAAAACGGCGAAATAGCGAATTCATTTTTTCCTTCTTCTCTGCCCGACTATTAAAACGACGGAGCGACAGAAGTTCACTCGCGGCATGACCGTTTCTAATGAGGTACCTAACGCGATTTTTTCGAAATTGCCGCCGAGCGGTTAACGAACTCGTTACGCGGAATTAATAATTATTTTCAATTTCCACGCGTCAAAGTACACGCCTTTGAAAAGCGTCGTTACTACAACGTCGGCGCTTTACACGTCAAATCTTAAAATAAAAAAAAATTCTCGCACGCAGATCGCGTGTACACAGAGAGCCCCAGCGCGAACAGCTCGTGAAATTTCGAGGATATAGAGCAACCTGTTGCTAGGCACCCGCGGGATATCTCACCTCCTCTTCCTCCTCTGGCTCCCAGCCAAGCTTTATATAGCTCCACTTCTCTCTCTCTCTCTCTCTCTCTCTCTCTCTCTCTCTCTCTCTCTCTCTCTCTCTCTCTCTCTCTCTCTCTCTCTCTCTCTCTCTCTCGTCATTCGCCAGCTATGATATTACAGAGACAGCGCAGCGAAGCAATCTGGCTCTGTTCCTCTCGGACGTGATTTTTAAGTCATCGCGCCGCGCGTTGATGTAATAACCGCTGGATTCGTCCGTAAAAATGCGCTGCCGTCGACGAATTTAAACAACCGCCGATTTTATTCCCGGCTGTATAGCGGGGGCTTCATTATTTAGGGGAAAACATTGTTCCACAACCCCGTGGTGGCCACGTATAGCTCCGAGAGATGAAGCGTTGGGGGATTTTAATGGCTCGTAAACAAGTTTGCTCGACTCGGAGAGCTAGAGAAAGCCAGTCGGAGAAAATTTCTGCGATTTACATAATACCCAAGTTCGGAATGAGAGCTTTCCCGCGAACATAATCGCTCAGTTCTACCGGGAACATCGAGGAGTGGATTTATACACCGGCGGTATACAAATTTTTATTTCCAAGCGTTAATTAGCGAGGAGTCTCTGTACATTAACCTTTCAATTTAGCGACTCTCGCAGCGATTAAATTAAGTCCTTGGCAAGTGCGCGGTTCTAGCAATCCGCAGCTCGTTATGCTATATTCGCTTACCTTCTCTATAGAGCAGCCCTCGCGACTAGTTGTGCAACTCATCATAACTCCGCGCAGTGAGTCACCCCGTTTATACCCTCCGATCGCAGATATCACACGGAATGAAATTATCGAACAAATATAAGCGAGTGAAAATTTCGCACCGACAGCAATATCAGTAATAATGCCCGGTGTATACAGATCGAGAAGTGGCCTCTCGAGGCGTGGAATTAAAAGAAAAGGGCGCGAGCAGTGACTGACGTGAAAATCGATTCGGCACATAACTGTGAATATACAGCGAACGCGGGTGATAGGCGCCTACCACCATAGTCGTGCTCACTTGCCGAGGTTAAATTGGAGTCCGGAGGCGCGCGGCTGTCTTATAAAGCTCTCTCGATGTTGTTTCTTCACGCGTTAACCGGGGGTTCTTATCAATATTTGTTCTCTTCCTCTCTGCTCAGCTCTTCTCGCGAAGGGATTGGCGAGAAATCGCGTTTCCCAAGGGCTCTCTGCCCGTCTCTACACCCGCGGCGGCCTGATCGAGTTGTTTTCCGACGAGGAATTTTTCTCCTATGACCCGGAAATTTTCAGAAAAAATTGAAATTCGCCCGCGAATAAAAAAAAGCATTTCTCGAGAATAGTGCTCTCGCGAAGTATAAACTTTTCGCTCTCGCAGTTTACGTCCATAGCAGCGTATTCAGCGGCTCGAGAAAGCCCTCGCGTAAAAAGCCCCCTCTCTTGGGTCATAAATCACCGGTTGGCGCGTAAAAAAGGAAAGGAATCCTCGCAGATTTCAAGACACAAGTTTAACCGCGTGCGGCTACGCTGCGCTACGAAAGTGCAAGCCCGGCGAATCGATTTTTCTCGGACGGTGCGAGCTTCATCACGTGACGTTATAATAAAGCTCTCTCCTACACTAAAGAGAGTAGCGCGCCGTTCGATCGCGAGAGAGCCAACTTTTTCTTATGATCCGCGAACAATTAGATTCAAAGTGAACTTGGCCGAGGGAGGAGGAAGCCTGTTCGTTAGAATTTCTTCAACGGTCTCGAAAACGTTGGATGTATTCCCTTGGCGAGCTTGCAATTAGTCGGAAAGTTCGCGATTTCAATTGCATTTTATACTACGTAATGATTCTGTACTTCTATACAACTTGAAATCATCACGTTCAATCGCACGCGTAGCTCCTTTCGCCTCGAGCATCGCGGATAAGGACGGAAGTTTTTCAGTTGACCCGCGCGTTAAAAGGCGCGCAGCTCTCGGGAATAATTGCGGCCATTAAGTCCGGCGTTAATGAGCTTCATCTCGAGGTGCTTCGTTCGTCGCTTTTTGCGAGTTGCGCTATCTCGTGGAAACCTCTTAACGCAGCATTTAAAAAAATTCTTTTGCTCCTCAGCTAGAGAGAGAAGCAGAGAAAAGCTCCTCGTGCGCAACAACTCTCGGAATAAGTGATATCGCGCAAATTAGCGGCTCGTTTAACGATGCTTGTTCTCCCGTGGCTTTTCTCCCTCTCTCTCCCCCTCTCTCTCTCTCTCTCTCTCTCTCTCTCTCTCTCTCTCTCTCTCTCTCTCTCGAGATCGATTCGGATATCTTCGGTCTTCCTTACCTTTTTTTTTCTATTTGCGACTTGAGAAACTTGGAAATTAGCATGTAATTGAGTTTGGAAGTTGGACGGAGGGGCTGAGCTACTTTTTTGAGGTCTCACTCGTCGATGATTCGCAATTTTTGCGTGAACCCGAGCGTGGCCAACATAACGATCCCCCGTTATTCACCAAACTCCGATATTACAGTTCCTCATAAAAAAATACATTTATCGCTGAATTATAAAAAATTGCTCATCCGCGCGGCTCCGATAATTATCATAAAAAAAGGGGGAGGAAACCCCTCGAGAATTCCAACGGCATCGTAAACTCGAAATTAGCTCGACCCGCGCATACCGCCGAGGCGCCCCAGGCATTTCGGCTCTTGTAAAAAGTCACGCGAGCCTTGCGATCGTCTTTTTTCGTGCGGCTCGAGATTGATAGAGCCGATTTCTTCGTTCAACACATCAGGCTCTGCGCTGCTTTGGCAACTTTCCATCGTAACCCAGATTCAAGGTGCATAGCTTCTGTACACTGTAGGAACAGTTGGATATACTGTTTTGTAAGAGCGTTTTGAATTTTATTGGATTGAGAAAACTTACAAAATGCGGTAGCGTAGATATTATACGCGCCGATTGCGATGATTGCGGGAAATCAAAAAGTGCCTATGCGCCACCTCTCGTAGGTGGCCGAAAGCTCGAGCAGTGAGGCGTTAGAGTCAAAGGCCAGTGTACGAAGTTAATGAATAAACAGCAAATCGTCTTGCGATACACTAAGCCGATTTTTTCTGGTTATTTACGGTACGTGCGAAGGTCATTTTTCATTGTTTCTTCCGCTCTGCGAATCGCCCATTTCTCACGACTCTCCGGACTTTATCATTCGGTTCTACACGAAGTCTGCGTCCGAGCAACGACTTCTCGATGAATTGAAATTGACGGCGATGCGCGAATTGAGTCCCATGTATACTCGTATAATATTGCCGCGTAATTGACGCCTGAAGGCAGAACAATCGTGTCAAAATCGAATCGTAATCCCCCATCGATATAACCAGACTCACTGCGTCACTACGCCAGAGAAATAGTAATAACAGCATTGCGCGCGTTCGGCCTGATTAAAAAATAATAATCTCGTGAGCACGAAATACCCCCGACGCGTCATCGCAGCCATTTCCGCCTCGATATCTCGAGAGCACCAGCTGCTGGTCTCGTCCGCGATAGTCAGCCACGTATACACGCGCTAAGCCTAGAATTTCCCTACACACTGCTATATACAGTCGATGCGGACGCGCTAATCGCGTCAAATCAATAGCCAGAGAGTAATCTAATCAATCGGCCATCCGCCCGTACTCTGTTGATATATCCGCGCTTGCGGCTGCCGCGTTTTGATTACACTCGCGGGTTTCGAACTAGATTTCCTGAGCTGCTTTTTGAGGGGAACATTTTTCCTTCAGCCGGCGCGCATACCTCGTTAAGGAATTATGTACCAGGTATAGTACGTAGTACTCTCTGTAAATTACGAGAGGCAAAAGTGAAAGTGTTTCTCACCGCGGCGGGGTTAACGCTCGCTTTTTGAGCTGGAAAATGCTCTTACGTATATAGAGGCTGAGAGCCGCGGATTGAGAGTGGTATGTCGGTGCAGCGGGGAATTAAATCGTACGCGGAGGATAAGTTCGTTTACGACCTCGGGTTTGATATTTTTCTGACGGCTCCGTTACGGACGATGATTTTCGCGAAAGGAGAAGAGGCAGAGAGAAAGGCTTTATTTGATGGTCTTTTAATTAAAATTCATAGCGATACACAGCGCGTTTGAGGATCAAATTATAGGGGGCGCTGTGGCACGGGAACTTCATTTTACAGAATATATCTACATGTGTAGTAAGGAAATTAATAATTAAATTATTAGAGCTGCCACGGTGCGCGGGGATACGTGATGGTTGCCAACTCGGGAATTAATTCTCCCCCCCCCCCTCTCTCTCGGCCGAGTCGAGTTAATATTAGTCTTTATCAACACAAATCCAATCCAGCCGCGCCGCCGCCTCCGCGTTTTGCCAATTTCTCGCGGTATATAAAGCCAACGCATACCCACCTTGACGGCGTCTTGGTTCAAAAGCTCGTTAAAGCCTCGCCAATATGATCCGCGGAATGCGGTATAAACCTCGGCTGCATGTAATTACGGAGCGAAACTACGAAAGACCGTAAAACCGCGTAAGTATTATTGCACGACGAGGAGAAAAACTGTATCCAGCATACTAGCGCTATACGCGGAATATCAGTAGTATTAGCGCCGAGCCGTAAAACTATTTACAATTTTGGACTGGCTCACTCACTCTACGGCGGCTCTAGTTTCTAGCTGGGAAGGTAGGTGGCGCGTAGACATTTCTCTGATTTCCCGCATCATAATCTGCACTTGGAGTGGTATATGTAAAGGTGTGCCACCTATATGCCAAAACTTTTTTGCTGATCGTGCCGCTCACGCTGTAACTGCTACTCACAGTGTACCATTTCATCAGGTCTCTTTGAAATTCTTTAAGGGGCTGCCGGAGGAACAGCCAAAAAGTGTCGCCGCAACGTCCAAGTGGCGCTGCGGTCAGGTTGCCAAATCTTAATTGAACAACAAATACAAAAGAACTGCGTAAAAAAAATATTGCTCTATACCGCCCTTCCTTTTATCCTAAAGTAATAGTAACTCGTGCAAAACATCATAACAAGTACAACTTTTCGACGCAGTATTGGAATTACGTTACAGCAACCGAGCATACGAACAAGCTGCCATCTTGAATTTATATACATAGTCACTGTGCCTTGGTAGGTCATATCGTAATTCTAATACTACGTTGAAAATATGCACTTAATACCATGTTTTGCATACGTTATTATTACTTTATGATAAGAAGAAGGGCTGTAAAGAGCGATTTTTTTCTAAAATACGCAGTTCTGTTGTAATTATTGTTAAATCGAGATTTTGCTGCCTGACTGCCGCGCCACTTGGACGTTGCGGTGATACCGTTCGGCTGCTCTTCCGACAGCCCCTTAAGCTGCTACCTTGTTATTATTCGATTTCTTCTACGACAGTGGATGTCGGATGGTACAGGCCCAATTATTATACGGCGGAGCTTTTATCTTTGCGTAGGATTCACTTATTCCCAATTCGACTATTTTTAAAAGTATATCATACAAAACTTGGAGCTGAAAATAAATACATAATCCAACGTGATTTATGCGCGACGTGTACGTGTAGCTTTACATCTGCTTCTTTAATTTCCGAGAGAAAACTTATATGTGCGCGCGACACACTTACACAGTGTAACAAGTCGAACAAACTTTCGAGAAAACGCGCGAGACAGAATAAATGCGTATCTGAATATACATACACACGCGGCTGCTGGAAGTAGTAGTCGAAAACTTGACAATGCGCGCGAGCGCGTGTAAACGTCGTCTACCCTTACACTCAGCTGAACAGACCATACAACGGCTGTCAGGAGCAAGTTGCCGCGAGAAAAATTGATAATTCCGGCGCATTAACATTTTGAAAGAAAAGCTCCTCGCCGCGACGATGTATAATGTTATTCAGCCACTTCCAAACTTAGGCCATCACCACGGCAGTACTTCCCCCCTCGAATACGTATTCCAATTCTCTGTAGTGGCGGTCTCAATCGACACGCGGCTGTATTGTTCGCAACTTCCAAATCGAGCGGAGGCTATTTCCTATGATATATACACCGGATAGCTACGCGAGGAGCGAGAGAAAAGTTATATATCGGACAAAGCGAGATTGCGAAATTAGACTGCGTATACACTCGTACAACGAAGCTCCTCCTTCTCGACTCGTGAGGAGGATATAATTGCAAGGGGGTAATCTGCTCTGCATAATTTTCGGCGAAGTGTGCGGGAGTTACCTTCTGCTTGGTTTTCGAGGAAAGGTATAGTATGCTGGCGCTGCTGATGGTTCAGCGGTGACGTTTGCATATTTATCGCTGACTAATTTGCTTTACACTATAGCTTTCGGAATTTTCGACAGAAGACTTTATTTGCAACGAGTACAAAATGTTATTAAATTTAGCGTTTGCACGTGCGGACGAGAGAGAGAGAAAACAATGCGCATATTAATAAACACGCAACGCCGCTTCGCATACATTTCAATTTTCGTACGCCAATTAAAAAAGCCCTCTCGTCAAATCCGGCAAAGCACACGCACGTGCGCGGAGAAACTTTTTAATTGAATAAAACAATGCCGCGTTGTGTACTCCCGCTGCTGTGCGAATAAAAAATAATAAAAAAAATCGAGCCCTCGCTCCGCCTCGCATTAATGGCTTCATTAAAATTCAATGGCCGCGGCAGGAATCACTTCGACGTAAAATGCTGCATAGTTATGTATATACGCGCGAGAGCTGAGAGAATAATAATATAAGCCTCGAGAAATAGTCATGAATCACGGAAATTAATGCGCGGGCATAGCGCTCTCAATCGAAATGAATCACCTGAAATTCCGTGATAAAGCTCAAGTATATACAATCGGCGTTTTCCCTCTCACTGGTGTAACTACAGCCAATTTATCACGGCATAGTTGTACGCTGCGGAGAACTGAGTGTGTATAGGAAAAAAAAACTAATACAGTCAGTCGTATACTCCTCCGGCACGAAAGAACGAGCTATTCGTTAGACGACGCATCGGCCCGAAAGGTGTGAATTTTCTTCGACACGCGCCGCTGAATGCATCGATTTTCTGCCACCAGAAGCTCGATGGCACGGAAAGCCCAGGCACCTTCACCTCTTTTCTCCCTCTCTCAAGAAGTTCCTCCCGTGATCCGAAAAAGAAAAGACGCCGCGCGGGTTAATACGATCAACGCGCAGCGCGCCTCTTTTATTTTTCCCGCTGTCCGCCGTAAGGGAGAAAAATACGTAGGAAAGAGGAGTGTAGCTGCGCGTACGGGGCGTTTATTTCGCGCGGAACCATTCGTCACCCCGGACGATCCTGATAAGGCGAGCAGTGTGCAGCGGTATAGTAGTAAGCCTCTACTCTCCCGCGGCCTCCTGTGTACGTTCTACCCGCGGCTCTAAAGCGTAGTGTTATCGATTTCGGAGAACCTCGCGAGTAGTATAGCCTGCGTTTTTAAAACGACGACTGTTCGCGCTTCTCTGATTCTCCTTCTTCTCCGTTGTGATGTACGAGCAGATCGTCGATTGTGCCGACGAGCTATGAAATTCGTGTTTTCGAGCTATCGCGTGGAATACGAACGGCTGCGGTTCGCCCGTGAATGCCAAGGATCCGTTCGAGCCTCTAATAGAATAAAATGATTCGATTACTTTTATCATCGAGTCCGATCTTTCACGTACGGGCCGCGCGCGCACGTGCCGCTGCCGTCGAAAATCTAATTTCGGATGCGCGACGTACGAACGAGTTTGGCTGCGTCAAAAAAAATGGCGATAGTTGCTGCCTCGTTATTGAATTCGATGTACTCGTGTTTTCACCTTTCCGTTCTCGAGTTGACCGATGCATATTGAAGGTGACGCAGTGATCGTCGGCCGTAAAGCGACACTGCGATGGTCCTTTAAACGTATGCGCACTATATGCAGCGACGTTAATCGCGGAACGAGTAGTATAAACCGGTATCGAGTCGGACCGACGCCGCGATAACGGCTCATTTCGAAGCTGCTACGCGTCCGAGACGACGATAAAGCGGAAAGTGGATTACGCCTAGTCGACTCCGAGAATACACTCCGCCCCCTATATATACTGCGTCTCGTGAAATCTCGGCTGGGTAATAACCACGCGTTATATAAGCTGTAAAAATGAGCTTGATTACTTAAGAAGTTGCAACGGCGGCTGAATATATAGTATGGAAGCATATTTTTGCCGTTAACAGAATTGAAGACTCAGGCCTGAAAGGAAGCTTAATTAATTTCTTTTCCCGGCTGCAAAAAAAAGGGACCGAAGTAATTTTAAGTTTCCGAGAAAGAGCGAGCTGCGAGAGAGGCTAACCTTTTGGTCTTCGTAAAGACCCCGCGCGGCCTTGATTAACGGCTATTACCGCTTTCGCATTTTTTCTCCCCGTATATCTCACCCCTCAGCTCTCTTCAATATCCCGCTACACACCGAGTTAAGTTCTTCTTGTTCGCGGCTCTGTAGTCGTCTGCGCGTCCGCAAATTACGGAGCCGTAGGTGTATATGATCGCGAGATGATTATCGATGTCTTTAATTATCGCAGTGCCGTAAAAAATGCGCGTCCGATAAATTATTTTTATGACAGCTTTTTGACGCGATCTATAAACGGCGCGGAGCTCGCAATTAATTTAAAAAATATCGCGGCCAGTATACACGTGTATGAGAATGATCTCTTTCTCTCGTGTATCGAGGGAAGAGAAAAATGTATGTTTCAGAAGTGAAATAGCGTAGCGTCGTACACGCGGAGGATCAACAATAATACGGAGAAATTCCTTTCTTCGCAGCTCTCTCTCTCTCTCTCTTTCTCTCTCTCTCTCTCTCTCTCTCTCTCTCTCTCTCTCGTTTTATAGGCGACGATAAAGATGGCTGAGCTTCCTTCCGCGCAAAGCAAAGATCGCGGCAGGCGAGGAGCGCGCGCTACTGCAACGACGTCCTCGGTGTATACGTGCTTCTTGTTTATGCAACACGTGTCGCTCGCGGAAAAATTTTAACTCCGCAGACAGGCTGCCGCGTGCACGCGGGTATAAAAGATAGCTTCAAATTTATTTTCTCGAGAAATTTGACGCACGCGCACTTCTCTATACGACGTCTTGATTTCCCAATATACTGCTCTCTCTCTCTCTCTCTCTCTCTCTCTCTCTCTCTCTCTCTCTCTCTCTCTCTTTCTCTCTCTCCCGAGCGATATTCAGCGGAAGAGCGCCGAGAGGAAAACAAACACGCAGAAAGATAAGGGAGATAAAGCCTTTGCACCAAAGCAAGCGTCGATTCTCGAATTCGACTCGTTCAGTATTTAACGGCTGACGAGGTAGTAAAAGAGCTGAGCACATAGCTGTACACAGGAATAGTGCGGGGCGGGACGAGAGAAACGCGTGTAAACCTACTTTCTCGGCCTCTCCGACGGAAACCGATAAATAAGGACGATGGCGATCTCTCGCGACGCCGACGCCGACGCCACTACTTCGAATAATGGCCGCGAGAGATTGCGCGAGATTACAGCGCGCGTAGGCTATACCGCGAGATAAGACCGCCCCGTGCGCGATAAAGCTCATCGCGTATGATCGTTAAAACTAAAAGCTCGCCGGTGAGCTTTTTCAATTTTTTACTCACTTTTCACTTTTACGCCTCCGGCTTTTTATTATTTTCCGGCGATCGTTGTTATACTATACGCGGAGAGGAAAGATTGTGCGAGCATGCAAAATCAGCCGTATAATTATATATAAAAATAAAGGGAAAAAAATTTAAGTTTAAACGAAGGAGTATATTGGACTGGCCTTTTCCCATCCGTCGCTTGAACCTTTATTAACTCTAGTCCCCGGCGACAGCGATGATAGGTAGTGAGGAGCTTTTTTATTTTCCTCGTCACGATCTGCGCGCAGAATGCATGTGTCAAAGGTTTCAGTCAAAATTTGAAATCGGATGACACAAAAATGCATTCGTTATAGTCGTAAAAAGTATAGGAGAGGAGACTTCTATACTGAATAAAGTGGCCATATTGAACTCTGAATAAACACGCTTGAATCCCAGAGCTTTTAACATAAATGTAATGCTGTCAATGGTTCAAACAGAAGAAAACTTTTGGCAACTAGATCGATCAACGTAAGTAGTAAAAACGCTCGTAATCGTCGAATCACCCCCAGGGAGCTGATTAGCAATCAGTCTCGCACCGTTTACTTCGAGCAAACTGTGAGATGTCGTTAAACTCTTAACGCGCGCGCTTTCCCCGTTGCACAAACTCGAGTGGCCTTATATTTTTCTTCACTCGACAACTTTCTTCGACCGTCGCCGCCGCCGCTTCTCCGAACTCGGATTAATTAATTCCGACCCAAACACTTCTCGAAGCTCAAGCCTACACTGGCAGTATAATCCGCGTATCACAGTCGGGCCAAAAACCGACGGCGCAAATCCCACAGCAGCTGTACGCGCGGAGAAAAGACAGTGCCAATATCGCGTGGGTCTCCGGTCTGAAACCGAATCGGAATCTAATTACAAAAGACGGCCGAAGCCACGGCGTAAGCCATAGCGGTGGCTGGACGGTGAGATTAGTTTATCTCACGCTGTGAGGGCCGCTGCAGTAGTACCTATATGTAGAACGTCGCAGGATCGGAAGCGGTCGACGCTGTCCGCACCATTATTACAATGACGCCAGAGACCACGACGACGACGACGTCATGCACAGATATAATATATCTGTGTATACATATATATACGGATCGAGCCAGACTGACACGTGCGGTGAGGGGCAGGTGCTTATCGGTAGTCGGCCATCAAATAACGAAAATGCACCGACGCGGAGAGATACCCCCGCGTGATATATATCGACTGCGAGGGCGAGGGTCGCGTCGAGTGGATCTCTCTCTCTCTCTCTCTCTCTCTCTCTCTCTCTCTCTCTCTCTCTCTCTCTCTCTCTCTCTCTCTCTTTCCGTGAATGCAGTGTGCTCCTCGTCACAAGTATTGTATATGTATGTGCTTGATGTGTGTTCGTTTTTCGGGCTTATTATATTTTGTGAGAGGCTTTTCAACTTTCATAATGCGGGGTCGAAAAGTTTCTCCATGCAAGGGTAGTGCGATTTTGAAGTTGTACATAGTGTAGTGGGCTAAAATTTGTTGGGTTTGCGCGGAAAAATGCGACGAGACTCGATCGGAGATGGATAAAGTCCACGCGAGTAAACAAACTTTCCGAAGGCGCGGCTACGCTAAATCGATCGGAAAATGCGTCTTTATTAGAAACATAAATCTCGCCGCGAGCTTTCCGGGAAAACGTCGCTCCCTCTCGGAGAAAATCAATATTTGCGATGTATACAATTCTCCGCGGGAGAGAGAAACGCTCTTGAGAAACTTTAATCTGTATCGTATTTTTCAAAAATCCTATAGCTCTGTCGATACGTACACCGAGCACGTTTTTATTATAGGTATACCTCATGCTGATTTTGTCCCTCGAAACGTATCGAAATCCCTCGAAAACGCGTTCACCACGCGGCACCGGAAAACCCTTTCAAAAGCGCCAGCTTCGGAAAAGCCGCTCTCGCTCGCTCTGCACCCTGTTGCTCCTCCGGATCAATCCAGCTATGTATATACACGTGTACGTTGGCGCACTTCCGCTCACTGGCTCGCACAGGAGTAATACGTGTCATTGACTAGAAAGCTGCTGCTGCAGCGGCGTAATTTAATCGTCGAGTCTTTAGAATTTAACAGCAACGCTTATGTGTGCAAGCCTCGTGAAATCGAATTTTTTTTAACGTCGCAAAGGACGAAGCGAATAATCAGTCTCTAGAGCACTCGGAATCCATCAGGTGTAGGTATACACAGGCGTATCGATGAATTCAGCACCCGACTCGTTGCACGCATTATACAGAAGGTAATTTCGCTCGAACGCAATTAATCTCGCTCTCTCGCTTCCTAGCCCACGCGCAAAGAGAGCAAAATAAACTAGGACGACTGCAGCACTCGCGCAACGATTAACAAACGGAATTAGCATCGTCTGTACACAAGGATCGCGCTTGCGCTGCACAGTATCGGCGTGTCCTTCATATAAGTGGATCGAGTTCGCTAGAATTTATTCCCTCTGGGCAATTAAATGAGCCGGTATAATCTCGTATTTCTCGTCTTGGCCGTGCGATGCTGTCGCGAGTGTTAAATTAAAAAAGTTCATTAAACAGCTACGCACCGGCGGACGGATTGTACTCGGAAGTAATGAAAAAGCTCGAGTAGAGACAGAGGGATATTTCGATTTCCTACTCTCGTGCGCACACACACAGCTATACACCGAACTATAGAGAAAGAGTAAGAGGAGAGAGCCAATGCAATGACCCATCAATGGATTCGCTCTCTTGGCTCTTGAGGGATTGAATTTCCCAAGTGGCTTGAATAATTCGAAATTGCGCGCCGTCGTCGTCGCCGTTGCTCTGCGCGATGTGTCACGCAATCAATAATATTTGCTTTTTCGGTATACGGCCCACTCGCAAAAGTTTTACGATTCCAACACCGAATATAGCCCTTTCGCACGACAGCCGGATATATATTTGAGCGATGCGCGTCCGATATAGAGGGTCCATCACTATACGGAGATGGACGAGCGGTATATCCTCTGCTCTTTTTTTTATACACCTCGACGCGACTGATTGTTTTCACCTGTGTGTGCTGGCGAGAAATAGATTGGGTATCCTTTCGCTCTGTTTTCGTTTGATTAAAACTCGCAAAGCCTGCGCACATCGGATTGTTTATCTACGATAAAGCGATATATGTATTTTTTTCCGATTCAAGTGACAAACTTATATGCACATTATCACACACACACACGCATCGATTTTTCCTTATCACAGCCGTCGCAGCGCATCAGTCAATGTTTATTTATTCCTCCCAATTATTTCCCCCCTGCCCGTATACGTCGTACATCAGTCATAAGCTCCGGATATTAACTTCTCGAGTTACGCACACGTATCTGTCAATTCGTCGATTTGTCCTCCCCCCTCGTATAAAGGCGAAACTTCTTTACAACCGAACTTTCTCCTCTCGCCCTATACAGGCAGCAATTTCGTCGCGCGCGCACAGCTTCCCCTAATTAATCCAGACCAGCGGGTTAATCACGCGGATTATTAGAAATTTTCCGTCACATTTTTCACGACCGCAGTATACACCTATATTACCTACTATAACTGTGTATTAAAAAAGTTGCGCGTAAAATTATGTGCCGACTTTTCGAGGATCGATACATCAAAACATACACACACACGATCGTGAAAAGTTTATCCTCCGTGTTTTGGCTCGCTCTCGACGTGCATATAAATATTTATCCGGGGATTCCCCGCGAAGGGTTTCCTCGAGTGCGTGTGTGTGTGTGTGTGTGTGTGTGTGTGTGTATGAAATACGAACGCGCGGCGCGGGTTCGTTTTTTCCAGAGGCGAAAAAACGGACGCGGAGTATATAAAAAACACGGAGATTCACGGAGGCGTGCCGCTGGAGAGCCTGTGGAATTTTCATGCGAGCGCGCGCGGGATATGAAACTGAATATGTATACCTACGCAGGCGGCTCTTTATTTTGAATTTACCCAAGCAGTTCTTTTTTATCAACGCGCGCGGTGTATGGTTCGCTTTGGTTTTCGTTTAGGATTTTCGTGAAAGTTGGATATTCCATGAGGGGCATGTTTCGATAATGCAAAAGTCGCTTTCCGAGGCTACGTGATCGAAAAGCTCGATCTTTATAATACCCGAGAGCTTGCGAAGTGGGAAAATAGAGGGATGTATTTTCTGTACATAGAGAGAATATCGCCAGAATGTATTATATGCAAAGAGACAACAGATCCAGCACACTGTGTCTAGCGCGCGTAAAAAATTAGTCGTATACCAAAGCATAATATAGCCTCTGACTAGTAACAATAGATGGCGCACAGGCACTTTTTCATTTCGCGCATGAAAATCTGCGCAACGAAACTGCAAATATGGAGATGTAACACCTACGCCAAAGCATCCTCGTTTGACCCTGCTGCTTATGTGGGCCACTCATGCTGTAACTACAACTGATGAGTTATCAGTTCTACATTATTACTATATTCATTTTAGATGGATTGCATTGATTTTATGTCAGTTTTCTACACAGAACAAATACGTTCTACACAGAAAAATAATAACGTAATCAGGCAAAAAAAAAACTTTTTCAATCATCAGCGACAAGCGCGATCTCCCGACGAAATTTCCCGGGCATCAAGTCGGCTTCACTTCCAAAATTACAAGACGCGCATTAGCGGGAGTATAGAGGGAAGGGGAGGCTAGCAGAATTTCTCCGGGGGAATTATTTCAAGCCCGTTACTTTTGGAATTCATCCCCGAAAGCTGCCCCGGAGAGCGAAGAGAGAAAAAACAGGAGGAAAAGACTACAGGGAAATCGTACGGGAATTTCCCCGATCGAATGAACTCGAATGATTGATGCAGCTCACGCGCTCGCGCGAATTTTCATACCTCGACGTCGTGTGTGCGTGTGTGTACAGCGCGCTCACGAGCCGCGTGAATGCAGCTACGTGCGTCCTCGTGTATTAATCAAAACACATTGAATACGACGTGCCGCGACGCTCCTTTCGCTCATCCTCAACAAACACGCGAGTATAACGTGTGTAACTACGTTCTTTTTTTCTTTCTCTTACGGGAAGGCGTGATTTATATACGGCGAAGGGATGATTAATGACGGCTCGAATCTTCTCCGTGTGTAACAATAACGCAAGCCTGCAAAACTGTAGACCGCCTCGGAAATCAAGCTCCTCCGAATTGATTCTCGCCTCTAAAAGAAACTTAACTTGGGAACTGCGCAAATTGCTCAGCTCTCGAGTGCGACCTTGTAAGATCTCATCGTCGATTCCACTTTGCCGCCGTCGAGAAAACAGAATACCGACGACGACTGCGAGCAGCTGCAGGAGGGAAAAAAACGGTACGTGACGGGGCTGGTAATTTTTCAGCGCGAGGAAGGAAGAGAAACAATCGTTTTAGATCGGAGGGAACGCGAATGAGAGACTGCGTTGACAAGGCTTTCAATTAAATATACGCCGCACGACTGTTTGTCGTCGAGGGGGGCGATGCGGTCGAAAGATGTCCGCGGACCGGCTTGTTCTCCTCCTTGTTTTTCTTCGGTGCGTCGAGAGAAGGGGTAATTGATGCGGAGGGCTTTACTTTTGAATGACGCGCGAGCGTGCGCCGAATGCGAACGGCTGTTTGATAGCTCTCGGGATTGAATTATATCCCGGCGTGTTCGTGTTTTTAAGCGATTCGAGCGATCTGTGTTTATCAATTATCCCGTAGGTATAATTGATGCCGCGCGTACGCGATATCGCGCATGAATTTCGATATAACAAACCGATAACCGTTGATATATAAATTAGCGCTTGTATTACGCGCGTGAACAATGACGCCTCTAACTAGCCCTGAACCTCGCTCCAGATTTCCCCGAAAATAAATATACACATTCTTGCGACACCGACAAGCACAGCCGAACGTTATTAATGCCGCGTCTAAGCCAAAGCGAGAACCTGCTATTTCTCTCTTCTCTGCTCCGGATAAAAAATACTGCTCTGCTAAGTAAGACGCAAGACGTATGGCTCGAGACTCCCTCCAGTAGTATCATCGGTCATTGGTCGGGCCGAAGGGGGAGACGAAGCGCGCGCGCATCCTTTCCATTCCTTTATGATCATTTATACGGTCTCTCGGTCGTCGTGAAAAATTGCCCATCTCCGCTGCAGTGAGACAATCGGAGATTGTGGCGGACTTTGATCCTACACCCATACATGCGCCACTACACTCGATTTCTTCCGGCTTCGGAAAATATCGCCTTTTTATCACTCGAATGTTGTTGTTGCTTTTTACAGCCTTTTTTTCGGAGGGATAAACTTGCACTCGATAATAAATGTCAGGTTTCCACCGAAAAGTGATATATACAAGCGAGCTAGTCGACTGTTTTTAATGCGCGCGCGCGCGACATTTACGGCCGTTGTCAGTTCCGAGATTTCAATTGTTCAAGCCCCGGCTCTCTCGCGGGGCATATATCGCGTTTCATTCGTGTATAATATATTCGCGGGCGAAACAAGTTTTTTGGAAAATATCAAATATAATAAGCGCACGCGAATATCATCGTATACGCGTAGGTATAACATAATACTCGCGCCCCGTCGTCGGCCCTGTTAATTTAACCGCGTGAAATGTAATACTGCGAACTCTCGGCGCATCACAATAGAGCTAAAATCGTACAAATACAGCCCCGACAACAAAGTTGCAGGCGGACTGAATAAACAAATTTACGCAACGACCTGCGCAAATACTGTACGCGTGATCCGTTCGAGCAACAGGAATATGCATCATATACATCTCGCGACTTCATGACCCAGCCTTCGTCGCCGCCGCTTTTGAATATGTACAAAGCTCTCGAGTATACGCGCACATCTCTCTTTCTCGCGAAAGCTTCAGGCTCCAGACGAAAAAAGACACGGCGGAGCGAAAATATATTTTTGCTTTTAATTGAGGAAAAATTCACGCTTATTAAGCGCCCACGCGCGCGCGCGCGGCTTAAATTTTCATAAAGATCATCCGCGCGCCCGCGGTCCTTTTGATTAAAATTCACCGAGAATTTGTGTAAAGTAAAAGTTACTCAAGTCCCGGAGAGAGAAGCTCCGACCTGAGTTAAAAAAAGCTCACTCGCTCTCTCGTAATCAAAATACAGCTCCGAAAATAGAACTGCGTAGAAATTACGCACTAGACTGCTTTTTATCGCGTATACACACTCAACGATCCATTTCGGGGACGCAACTGGACCAACGAAAAAAAAGAGAGGAAACTCGGGACGGGAAGCTATTTGTCGGCTTGCGTCGCGATTTTTAACGTTCGCCAGCGGCGCCGCGCGAGCAACAAGTTTATCGATCATCCCCCGAAGCGCGAGAATGGAGGTCACGTGGAAGAGAGAAAGAGCGCGAGAGAATCGAAGTGTTATAAAAGCGCTAAAAATTGTACCGAAAGGCTCCTGAACGTAGCCGTGTGCAACTCGACACCGATACAATACATAGTGTAGAAACAATTTGTCCGCCGATGATTGCTGTTTGACGACTCGGCGTTAAAGTGTCGCTCTCGGCTGTGTGTGTGTGTGTGTGTGTGTACCGTTGCGATTCCTTGTTTATCCGGGGTAAATTCGGCCTCTGCTTTTGTTTTCGTTCTCGGCGGACGCGTATATGAACGGCGAGTTTTTCCGAAACGCAATTATTGCGCTGAAATCGTTCGCGGCGAAACGTGTAGCTATAATCCGACGGCAACAGTTATAGTTCTCTCATTACAGGCGCACAACACGTGTTCCCCTCCCCAATAGCGATACATCGCCGTCGAACAATAGGCGCACGAGGGAGTATCGTCATCGTCGACGTTTAATGCCTGTACCTCTGTAATACAAAGCTGCGGCAATCTTCGTTTCCCGGAGCTTCCCTTCCGAATTTCTCGGCAGGACACAGACTCTGTACACGTAGCGAGAGACGCTTATATATAATTAAAGAGAGACGGCAAGTTCGTCTCGCGGCGGCAACTTTGCTAATTAAGCGGCGATGCGTCTGATAATTTTCCCATTAGGAGAGAGGCAAGTTCGTCGCGAGAGATAATTTATGTACGCGGGAATAGCGTCGTCGTCTCGAGAACTCGGCTGGACGTCTCCGTCATTGTCTTCTTTAAAAAATCAGCAGCTCGCGCCGAAAACTTTCTACGCGAACTTCATCGCCGAAACAATTCACGAGTCTGGCACAACAACGTCACCCCTGCAGCTGGGTATACCCATAAAGCATCTTTCTCTCTCTCTCTCTTTCTCTCTCTCTCTCTCTCTCTCTCTCTCTCTCTCTCTCTCTCGACTATACGTATATAGAGAGGCGCGAGATCTCCCTGCACGTTTTACGATCGCCACCGCCTTCGCCCCTCTGATAAACTAACGCTCTTCGCGTGTATAGCAGCTGGGTAGTCGGCGGCGGCCCTCTCCAGGCATACAATAGCCCGCCGGATCTAGAGAAGAAAAAGCAGTAGCAGACTCGCGCGTGCGTCTCGAAGGCACAAAGAAGAGGCTCCTTGCATTCTTCCTTTGAGACGGCATCAGACGCACGACACGCGCATGGAGATGAGCGCGTATACAATAACGCACTCTCGCACAATGAGCGCGTCTCGTGTCGCGCGCTTGGAAAATAATCCCTGTGCGAGAATCGTCTCGGTAGGTGTGTACGTGTATGCGAAGCTCTCACGGCGTATACAGTTGTAAGCAGAGAGAAGGTGCTCGGAAACCCCTCAGAGTTGAAAATCGATCGAGGCCTTTCTCCGGGGATGTCGTCAGAGAGGAATTGACGGACCACCATGTACCGATGTGTACATCCGCGGGAGTGAAGAGAACTGCCGTGTACTCGCGGAATGACTTCTGATGCGGTAACGAAGCGACGCAGAGTCGAGAGTCGTTGAATCGAGTGTATATTGATTGACGAGGCAAAAAGATGCTGCGCTGGATTTATGTAACGATCGAGTCGGGCTGATATGCTGATGAAATCCGCAAAGATCGAACTGCTGGCGATGAATAAATATACAATCAGAGACGGGAGACTCGAGCGCGCGAAAGAATAAACGAATCGACGCTCGGTTCATTAGAAGATCTCAGCAGAGAGCAATACCTTGCATAACGATCGACGACGTCTTTTTTCTCGGCGTAACGAGTGTTGACTCTGGAACGAAAATTACGATTTACAAGAGGGAAGTTTGGAATGAATCTAGATGATCGAAATCATGCACGTGCCAACTGCACGCTATTGTAATCCACACAAAGAACCGTGAATTTCACAAAGAAGCCCATTATCGCACCCTTACCCCATATCTAGAAAAGTTCACGCGCTCCGGCGTCTGGCCACATCTCGGCTCGCTCTACTTACGCAACTCGGCACACCATACGCGCACTACTTTAACTCCCACATCCGACGATACCCGGCAGGACTAACCGTACATAACGTCCTCCTCCACTATCCTCGGCTCTGTTTTTTGTCTCTTATTCTTCTTCTTCTTCTTCGACGAGGCCGCAGTGCGTCTCTCGGAGGAGATCCTTCTTCTTTACCCTCTTGTCCTTCTGTGTTTACCCACGTGTGCTACTCATAATCGATTGTACTACTCGCGCTGCCCGTTTAGCGCCGGCGAGAGATATAAATCCGTACAGCGACGACCTGCATTAGCTGCGAGGGACGAAGACGAAGAGGAATCTGTGCGCGCGTGCGGCTGAATTTTTTATGCTCGCGCGTACAGTGTGGCTTAATAATGGAGCCGACGAGAGGGAAGCCTTTTAGCGGAGACTTGTCGATACACGGATTTATAGTTTTTTTTCCAGTTAGATTTGCCGATCACTTTTTAATAATGAGATTCCTAAGCGTATACCATACCGTTCGAAAGGAACACAAACTTTCACGAAATCGCTCCCTTTATTAATCCCCCGCAGCCCCTCTAGAAAAAAGAAAATCAAAAATCCCTAGTTCCTTTCGCTCTGCATACGCGCGCTGCTGCCTCCCCCCCCCCCCCCCCACCCTCGAGCCAGCCGAGCGCGTGCACACGAACCACCATCAGCGTAAAAAAGGCGAAGCGCCGCTCGATCCCTCCGTCATTTCCATCTCTCCCGCCCCTAACACTATAAAACGCGCAGAAAGCAAAGCGAAATAAAATCAAGCCTCCTTCTTCTCTTCTCTCCCCAGAGACCGCGCAGTCCGCGCGATTTCTCCCACGGGACTACGGCGGTGCATGTGTACACACAGCTCGCGGGCTGAATTTTGAGTACGCGTAGTTTTGCACCGCCTCGAGGCTATCGCTCGAGTATAGCGCGAGAGACCGATGGATAGGGGAGCAGAGGCGCACGTATGTATACGTATATACAAGGCTGGGTGTATTGACTAAGGAGACGATGGTCTTGCCACGATCAGCGTTTGTGTAATAGCTTTGTGTTGGATATCTCTTTGGCGATCGGAATACAGCGTAATCGCGCGCGACTCGAATAAGAGCGATCGTGCATCTCTCTGTCTCTCTCTCTCTCTCTCTCTCTCTCTCTCTCTCTCTCTCTCTCTCTCTCTCTCTCTCTCTCTCCCTGAAGCGAGCTACTACAAGCGAGGGAACGCAAGTCTAACGCGTTTCTCCGGTAATCGATGCAGCAGCAGCACAGATATCTTGACGCTCGATTTACCAATTATACGTTCGAGAGAGAACAGCGAGCTGCTGCTACTGCAGATACGACGCTGTGTAAGGGGTTATAATTAATTCGCGGAGAAACGCAGCAGCTCGCGTGTACATCGATGCGCTCTCGTCGCACGGTATTCCGCCGCTGATGCATTATTACACCGATGGCTCCATCACTACCGCGGCGTATTGTGCTCCGAGGCGGTATTTTTAAACGACGGCTATTAGTGAGATTATAAAGTGACGCTATTGCGAAGAATCGTCGCAACGGCCGCAAACGTATAATTAACGACTCGGCTCGATCTCAAGTTGAGTACACACACACAGAAGCAAGTTCGTGCTCTCGATGTAAATCGAAGTATCGTTGACCCCGATCGATCGAGGCGGAGAGAATACTCCTCGTGAAATTTCGAGGGTGTATAAGCGCAAGGAGTTTGCAAACCCCTTGGAATCGCGTTATGCACTTCGGCGAGGCTTATCCTTGTGGATATTGTGTGTGCGCTGAGTCGCTCGAAAATATTATTCACGACCGAGAGAGAACGCGATAATATAACTTCGCTAATAGCTTTGTTGGCTTTGATATGGGATTCGGTCTAATCACCGGTTCGCTACTGTTGATTGTTTTCGAAAACAAAATTGACGCAGGTCGACGCTCGAGCATCAAAATCAAAAACTAGAGCCTAGATTGCCCATCGCTTCGAACTTGTTGACGCACTGCCAATTCCCAACTCGCTTTCCATTCGACGCACGTAACCCCCGCACGCTTCGCGCCGATGCGCGGAGAAAAAAAGACGCGTATACGTGCAGCAGCAGCGTCGGTGAAAAACCGCTGCTGGAAGATCCGCGCGAGAGCTCGGTACAGTTCGCAACAGGTGGGACACGCCGGCAGCGCTTTAAAGCGTCGTTGTCGTCGCCGCTGCCAACGTCCCACGTATACGTATAGCCGAGATCGATATAGCTCTAATTATTTGACGCAGCCGTGACGAGTCACGCGTGGGAGTAGCCGATGGACTGAGTGGGCCGAGCAGCGCGACCTTGTTACGAGCAATTTGCGCGAGAGGATATGGTTATAGTTTTGTTGTTTTTTTCTGTTATACCGACGCGGAGGTGGAGAGAGGGATTCCTGATGTTTGACAGCCGTAATGACATCGGGAAGTAATGCGATTTGCCGCGTGGAATGCTGGTGTATTTTCGGAGGAGAGTATTGCTTCTTCGAGCTTGATTAATCGAGTTTATTATTAGCGTGCTTGTGTAGCTTGAGTTTCCGGGTAAGGTTTCGTATCGCAGAGCAAATTATAAAGAAAAGAGCGAAAAGCGTCCGATAAGCCGATCTGCAGTAGAGATTGTATTTTTCAATATATTTCTTCAATATACATAAAAAAAAAATCAAACTGCCGAAAAGAATCGGCCTTACAAATCCTCCGCCGACAGTTTTATCTCTGGCAGCACACTGTTGTGCAGTATCGGGAAAAATTTTTAACGAGCGTTTCGCCAATAAAGCCCTCGCGGGCGTCACGATTAATTCTCGCGTAATTGCCTCGCGCGCCGAAAAACGCAAAGTGCACCGGCGGTGTGTATGGGTATACCTACGGCAGCAGCGCATGTATCAAGTAAGCGGGAGTTAATACGTAACGAACGGAGGGCCTCAGGTGTGCCGAACGAGAGCCTGCGAACAAAATCTCCGGCCATGAGAGAATTTCCCTTATCTCCGGCGAAAAAAAATCGTCAATCTTGCATCGGATCTCTTTCTCTCGCTCTATCCCCATACATAATTCACAGCTAGATAACCTCTCGAAATCCACGCCATTCCCTTTGAAAAAGCGTCCGGGCTTTTCATTTGCACACTGCGGGTATCCGTCTCAATTTATCTTTTTATCTGAGCTAGTCTTAATTTCCCTGCTGCTGCTACTCGAGAGAAAGAAGGGCTGCTGCTTTTCTTTCGCCATGGGCGGCATCCTCCGAGGGGATGAATCTCTTCGCTTCTCTGTCTCTCTCTCTCTCGCTCTCTCTCTCTTTCGAGAGAGGGAGTAGTATAGTCTAAAATACCGTGCAATCCACTTAAATGGGCTTGCAGTCGTCCCCCTCTCGCTCTGCGCTTCTTTGTATAGGTATACACTGACGACTGGCTGTCTGTATAGGTTTGTACACTTGGAATGACAGTCTTTGGCTTTTTTATGTAAGAGAGCAGAGAGAGTTGTATTTTTTGATGCGAGCGGGCGCTGACTGTTGATGAGATTATTATTGAAATATCGTTGACGGTTATCTCCACCGATGATTTCATTTTCAGAAACTTTTGAATCTGATGACGTCGTTCGTGGTTATAAATAATCTATTGCTAAACCTATGCTTAAACTGACTTTTCTTGAGCCTGCTACTTGGGCCACTCAAGCTATAACTGCACCTGTTGGCTTTCCAAAACTAATCCGTTATATTTGGCAAAAGCCACAAGCCTTCCCTAATGAGTCGTCTGCTATATTTACTCGGTGGATGACAATTAACGCCGAACAAGCAAAATCTCTCCTATAGTTAGTAGGATCAGTGAAACCATTTTGCAGTTATGAGCCTTGAGCTACTCGTGCTACAACCGATGTTACTTCGAAAGCTTTTACAACCCTACCCCCTACGTAACCCTTCGTACTTATCTCTCACATCGAATAATCGACGACTCTTCGACGTTTCTCTCTCGGCTGCATGTTTATTATTCTCTCCGAGGGAACTTCCTCAGTCGTCGTCTTGAAAAACTTCTCCCTCTCGGGCAACAAAGTTGCCGCGCCGAGAAAGCAATTTCACGACAATGAGAGCCGGATTTCGGAAAAAGGATTTTACGCTGCGCCAGCGCTCTCTCGCATCAAACTTTCCCCGCCACATTGTCGCGTAATCCTCTCTTCGACTCGAGGAAAAAACAGGAGTAGATTCGTGGAAAAAGGGAGACCGAGGGCACACACACACACTTTCTTCTCCGAGTTTTTTCTCAAGCGTGCGTACGACGACGGTCGTTTTTCAGATTTCCCTTTTCAAGGGGAAGCAGGCGTGCACTTCACTGCAGGCTCCCGCTCGCGCATACTGTTTTTCTTACATCCGTTTTAATTCCGAGAGAGAGAGAGAGACAGAGAGAGAGAGAGAGAGAGAGAGAGAGAGAGAGAGAGAGAGAGAGAGAGAGAGAGCGGCTAAGTGCGGAGATAATGCTGCTTTACGGCCGGGACTTTTCATTTAGCGCTGCACTTCTACGTACTCCCGCGCACCTGTCAGAAGTATAAAGCAAGCTTGGAGACGCGATGAATTATCTTATCGTCGTGCGGCGTTCGAGGCCGAAATTAGCCCGGAGGACAGGAACGAAAAATCCATAACCAGCCCGTAGGATAACAAGGGAAATAATTAACCTGCGCCCCGCGCGCGACATCGTAAAATTAAAAAAAAAAGGACACAGATAAGATCTTATCGGGGGCTGTGTAGACGAATAAAGCGCTCTCCCCCCTATGTATATAGCCCGAGTCGACGCATATTTTTAGATCGAAGCTCGCGTGTGCGTCGATCCGAGCGAGACTGTCAAAGCCAGAGTGTAGCCAGCCGAAGCCTCCGTCGAAGCTACTGAAGAAAGAAAGAAAGAAAGAAAGCAGCCGGAGTAGAGCGAAGTCGGGCTCGAGACAGATGCTATCAGTCTAATTAATGGCCAAAGATTACTCGAGTAGCGTACGACACATTTTAGCGCGAGCGGCGCCCGTATATAAGAAATTTTTTCTTTCACGTACCAGCGGCAGCAGCAGCCCCCCGCAGGAAGATACGTCGGATTAAAAGATTATACGCCTGCGGGCAAGCCGCCTAACGACGTCGTTTCCGCGGCGAGAAACTTATTGCGCTAACCTCACTCTTTCCCTCTCCACCGCGTCATGTGTGTGTACATACTTCGCGCGCGCGCGAGCTGAGGGTATGCGCGGTATAGTCTCTTATTTTTTCTTTCTTTTTTTGGGCAAACTAGCTTGTCCCTCGATCTTCCTCGGCGTGTTTCTGCGCGAGGTATAAAGTCTTTTTATTACTTATGAAAACGCCGCGCTCTCGTTGTTTTATCGTCGGCTAATGGTCACCGCCACGTCGCCGCTGATATAAGAAGTATACGGGGGTGTATGAGAGACACGAGACGATAGGTGCATATAGGTGGAGGAGTAAAATTTTTATGTCCCCGAGTGCATTTCGCTGTTGGGGAAACCGCTTTGTTAAGCTACAAAATATACGAATATGTTTATACATTCGTCGACGGCAGGATCATCAACGCGTCGGAGGTCAATCAATTCTGCAGGCTTAATTAAAAGCTAGAGATCGTCGCTGACCAAGTCCCACTGCAATCGCCGAGTACACCGAACGCGAGCATAATTCACTTTCGAAGCAATAAAGCCCGGCGACGCTCCACTTCTATCCGATACACGGCTGGCCTCTTCGGCAATAAAGCGCGGCAAAAAAAAATACAAAAAATGCTAATCCACCTGGGAAACCTTTTTCACCCTCTCGAGACACCAGAAAAAGCCGTCATAACTCAGAGTGTGTATACACGAAACGGGCTCGAGAGAAAATACAGGACTAGGCTGCGTAGCCGGTCATTTGTAGCCGAAAGCGTGTATTATACGGAGTCGGAGGCATATCAGATTGTGGCCGCGTACGTGCCCGGCCGGACACCGCAGATTGAAATACCCTCTATAGCTGATGCAGGAGAACACACTTATTTATACATGCATTAGGCGAGGACAGTGTGTAGCGCGAGAGCTTTTGAGCTCCTGATGAAGCTTCTCTCTATGCGCGCAGTCAGCTCTCACTCTCGTCCTATTTTCTCGGAAGGACAATTTAGCCGCCGTGTACACAATGTGCGCCGCGCTAAATGGCTTATATCTCCCAAGATCAGCTACTCGCGCTCGAAACAATATGCCGTATTGATTATCAGACTTCGATTAAGCGTATAACTCAGAGGAGCCGACGCTCGGTTTATCGAGCCATAATTTATTGACGCGGGAACGAAGTTATTCCGCTGACGGTAATTTTCATCGGCTTTGATAATTACAAAAATGTGCGCCGGGAATTGCGACGAGACACACGCTGTGTTATTCTATACCATCTCTCGCGTTTCTTCTCGTAAAGCTTCTAATTTACGGCGTAGCGCATAGGCAGCCGCGCATGCGTGACGTTTTAATGAAGTCCGCGCGAGCCGAGTATGCTCGTTCCGCTAATGGAAATAAAATCCCCGCAGCTAAGCACACGTCATTAAAAATTGCTAAACACTTTGCTCCGACAAAAAAGTAAAAAAAAAGTAACCTCGAGGCGAGTGTGTCGGGACAATCCAGTAAACTCAATTATACCCACGCGCGTATAAAGCTCCGCAGATTTAAAGCTGTCGAACTTTCGGTTGACTTTGCGCGCGGGATAGTGCGAGTGTACACTCGTGCGCGAGCCGGCGTAAACTCAGGCTCTTATAAAGTAAACATCCCGATTAGCAGCGAGCCCTATTTATGAGCGAGCCAAGCGCGGCTACGCTATATTTATCATTAGAAGTTGCGGTTGTAAAGCGTCGCGTTAAATTCCACAACAAGTCCAATAAAAGTGGCGACTCGTTAACCGACGAGTAGGTCGTAACGACGAGCTTTCTTTCTATCGTCCCTCAGCAATAGTCATATTGAATTCCAGTCGCGGAATAAATGCGCAACGTGAAGTGGATATAGCGACTGTATACACGGAGAGAAATATATCACTAAATATTCCTACAATTTTCATCAAAAATTACTATACCAAAAAGCAAAAATCAACGTAACGTGCCTCAGCGGCAAGTCGCCACTTCACTACGCGATCTACTACAATCGGCACAAGATCGTCACAATCCTGCTGGAACACGGCGCGAATATCAACGGACCAAAAACGAGAGACATGATGCTCAGGTTGGCTGTAGAGCGCAAGAGTCAAGTTGCCGCCAGGATCATGGTGAAGTTTCTAGCGAGACTCGAAGCCAAAGGGGTGGCCATCAGCCCAGCGGATTACAAATTGATTGCAGAAAAGGAAGAGTTACTGGAACTTCTGGAGCAATGCAGAGCAAAGTTGAGGGCTATGATGGAACATAACGTGATCAGCAGTCTAACTTTCTTCGACATACTTATTAACAGTACACGAAACGTACTGTTAGGGTACGTGAGGAACGAGGACTTCCTCAGATATTTCGAGGGACAAGTGCACCGCTTCCCCTATTACGAATCCACGCTTAGGTCCAATATTAACTGGGCAGTGCACAGAGACAGATTCAAACGGTCCGTGTCTAGCCTCATGTGCGAGGTGCTTCCAGTAGAGGACCCGCAACACCTTATCATCCAGAATATCGTTCGGTTTTTGGACGAGAACGATGTGCCGAATTGGCAGAACATCGAGGAAGCGTAAGGATTCGACGAGTTTTTAAACTCTGAAAAATCGACGACTAAGCATAGAACGAACAAAGCCTTGTGCGAAATTTGCGTTTTCGCACGTTGTTCCTATTTTAACATAATATGTACAGTTTTAATTTTACATTTTTTCTACTGAACTGTAACTCATAAAGATGCATTTGCAATAAAAATATGATATGAAATTATACCTAACTGTATGGCTTCTTAAAATTATTTACGATATAATTTTTATTGGTATATCCCTATCTTTCGACATACACTTTGTACGTTCGCAGAATTGCGCTGCGCAGCGGCAATAAAATCCGGCGTATCCCTGCCTTGAACGCAGGTATGATCAAGTCTAGACGACGACTGGGTGTTCCCGACCCTGATTATTGGGATCGGTGCCAGAGATGCAATATCGTGTCATTAGGCGTTCTCTACCTGGAACGACTCTACCCCTCTGTCTACCTGAGTGGCCCCATCTTTTGTACTACCTGGAATCCACCTAACCTGATGGTCTCACTATAATAGATATAGATATTTATGAAGTATATTTGTACCAGTTGGAATAGATGAATAAATAAATAGAATATGAACTGCACAAAATTTCAAAAAGAAAATTTCATTCTTTTCCCGCAAATTTGCTCATTTGTCAAGAATAAAGAAAGAAGTATTAATTTTGCTTTATAAATATATTTCGTTTATTCAATATCATTTGCCCTTTCGTTTCGTTTACATTTCGCCAAATAATATATCTCACCATAATACGCATGCCTCCGTCCCACACATGTATGCACGTTCAATTGCTATTCTCTACGCTCATATAGTACAAACATATACAACATGAAAACTAATACTCCTTTTGCGACGGAAGCTCGAAAAACGTTGGAAGGAGAACAACAACAAAACACGTGGCTGCGTCGCGTCCCAGGCTATTTCGAAGCTTCCCGCTACACTTGCCAAAGTCCCTCTCGCAGTCAGCTCCCAGGCATCAGCAGGTCGATCGATGCCCGGGATGCGCACACTGTGGGGTTCTCCCTCTATCTCTCTTTTCCCTTTCGCTTTTTGCCCTCATCTTCCGGCCGCTTTCTACCTCCGTCCCTGTTTCGAGCCCGGCCGAATCTCTCCAGAGAGAGGAGAGAGTGTATATATACAGGGGAGCTGTTGCGCTCAAGCTCCTGGTAGCGCACCGGGATTTCGGAGGATTTTTTTTCGGATGATATTGAATGTTTCGGTTTATTTAGCAGTGGCAGTTTTTTTTCGACTCTTGTGTTAATCTCTCGAGTGTGTTTCTTTCCCATATGCACACATATCGATTCGGGATTCGACGCTATACGTTTTTATCGCTATTCCCATCCCGCGCAGTGTATGTATTCGCCGGTGTTACGCGGCCCGGAGCTGTAATTGCTCTAATATTTCCTTCCTCTGTTTATTTCTACGCGGTTGCGCCTGCACTTCCGCCGCGCGTTTGATTTTTAGCGTCTACCCGCCGTCTCATTTGCCCGCGGAAGAGTTTATATATTTGGCCGCGCTCGAATTATTTTCTTATTTAACGAGCGCCGAATTGGCTCTCCCGGGACACTTGGAAAATTTACCTCGATAACCCCGCGCCGGCGCATATACCCGCGGCTATTTGCATAAAGAGCAGATACAGAACCCTAAAAAAGTTGGGAAGCGCCTCGGTGGTTTATATACGAGCCTGTGTATATTTATACACATAGAAAACGAGCGCGCGGGGGATCGGTTTATTAGTTTTTGAAATATCACTCTCCGCGCGCCGTCCTCGTGAAAAATAGTAGCTCGCGCGTAATATACTCTTATCTCTCGATCTTCTGCATTACGAGGCACGAACTTCGAGAAGCTCTATGTACCTGTATAATGTGTATACTTGCGCTCGAAAAAGTGAACTTTTTACACCAGCGGTGTATAATTACCTGTATAGACACAGCAACCGCCGTCTCGCATCAATCCTCCTACTATGGCCGCTAAATAAAGACCGTGTGTCGGGTGTATAAATCACGGAAATTACCGCGGTAGTTTCGAAAAATTCATCCAACGGTTTTCTCACTCCCGTGCCTGTGCTCTCGAATATGAATTCATCGCGATGCGGGGGTATACGTATTACATCCGCGAGCTTGCATTACGCAGACCGGAACGACGCGATAAGGGTATAGAATCGAATAAGCCTCGTCGCGCTTATCGACGTAATCAGCACGCGCGGGTATATGGAAACTTTAGACGACTAATTAGCGATCTCTGCTCTCCGTATATCGAGGGGAATCGGCCGCTCCCGATGCGCTAAGTCCTAATTATCCCTCTCGATACCGCCAGGAGTCGAGTCCGCGGATACTAGGTGCAGCATAAGCTACCGGGATAATGCAGTCGCGCTGAGCAAGCATCGCCGGCCTCGTTATAATGTCTGTTTTGCGCGCTCTCTCTCTCTCTCTCTCTCTCTCTCTCTCTCTCTCTCTCTCTCTCTCTCTCTCTCTCTCTCTCTCTCTCTCCGTCTCTGACGCGCTTATCGCGTGGCCGATGTATTTGCGTGCCAGGTGTTGTACAGTGGGTTTTCTCCCGAGCGTTGCACACGGGTCGACGTTCGCTCCTTTGGGTGTATGGGTATGGAGTAGCCGATGGTGTATGGATTAGGGAGCCTACTATGCTACTCCAGTGTTGTGCAATGGTTGAGACAGGGGAGGTAAGAGGAAGTGCATTGTGTATACAAGGAAGCGTCGTTCGGAATGGAGAAAGAAGTGGGTCAGACACGGACGCGAACTTGCTGCGTGATGTTAACATAATTCAGCAAGGCGGCAATCCGATTACGAGTTGCTGAAAATAGCGACGGCTGTTTGCAAAAAGCTGCATTTATTTCTGCCGCGCACACTTTGTATAATTGTTTGCTCTGAAAGGCCAGGCTTTCCGATCGAAATGCGTCGCAAGGCGAAGTTGAAGCAAGTTTCCCGGGGAGAGAGAAAAAGTTTGGCCGGATGCTCAGGAATCTCGTACAAAGAATCCATTAGCGTGCCGACGACGACGACGTTGCACTTCGATTGCCACTTCTATACCCGTTAGCCGGCGTTTGAACACACGCATAAAAATGTCCTCTTAGGCCAAGAGGAAATAATCTTATTTTAGGACCCATGAGCCCTTTTACTTCAAAATGATTGTCCTCATGCACGTACTCGAGTGTAAACTAATCCGCGCGACTGTACAAAAGCTATTTTTACGCTAGTCAGCCTAGTCGGCCGAGAAAATCTCGTAAACCCAGTTTCCAGCCAGAAACGCATCGGCGACGCATTCAACAGCCCTAGGGCACCCCTGGGTCGTGTGACTGCATCATCGTGCACACGCGGGCACAAGGGCGAGCTTGTGTATTATCGGCAGCGGAATCCTGGCAGTAGCGGCATAATTACCGGGGCTCCCGCGGCGCGAGAAAGAGGCCAAAGATTCTCGTGCGCGATCGCGACGGGTGGTTACTCTCCTCTCTGCGTCTCTCTCTTATAAATATGCCTTGTACACGGCCTGTGATGTGTGTGCGGACCTCTGTGACGCTGCCGATGTACGTATACGAGGCCGATATTGCGAGCGGTGGCGACGCATCAAAGACTTGATTGCGTCGCCTGTGCTGACCGCTGGGACGTGTTGCGGGGGTGGGATTCGTACGGTGTTCCGGAGCCGATGGTAAAAATGATGGTACACGCAGGTGTGTACACTCGATCATCGACGCGCCATCGGCTGCGATCGTTGAAAATTGCCGAGAAAAATTTGAACCGAAAAGTCGTCTGACTGACGCATGAAAGAGCCGGCCAGATTGAATAAGTTTCCCGATAGCGCATATTGATATTCCTTGCGGTGACGCAGCTACGAGTCTGCAACGAGGTACATTAATTTGTAAAAATTTCCACGAATATGCGCGCGTAAATACTCTTTGCCTGAAAAGCCGTCCTCGAAATTCATCTCTGCTCCGCAGTGAAAAGCACCGGCTACGGTCAGCCGGCCCCATGGACGCTGCAGCGCATTATACACTACTGCACGTCGTCCCTATAAATCGCCTCTCGTCGCTCATATAAAGAGACATGCGCTTACACACGGACGTGCAGCTGACAGAGTTATGAAACGCAAAAGATTGGAATTCTGAAAGGTTTTAGCGTGTCCGATTCAGCAAGCTTCAACTCTCTACGCTGTGTTTTTCAAAAATTTGCATGCGGATATTGCAGTTTGTGTGTGTGCGCGCTCGAAAAATCAGCGATTATGCTAATGGCTCGTTTCATTTTCTTTCGACGCGTTGTATATTCAGCCGCAGCGTTGTACGCGAGCGTTAATCTAACGCCAGTTCCAATTAAACCGGAACTGGCTCTGCCGGCCTCAGACATCAGAGGATATTACCTTTACCCCCTCCACCGCGTACGTATAGACACGCAGGCCGGAATCGTCAGCGTTCAAGGATAAAATTCACTGTCACAGTGTGCTAGAAGACTATATGGGTACATTCCGTCAGTTTTTCCATTTACGCGCATATTAACGTCGAGTCTATGCGATTTTCCGATAAACGAGACACGATTATCGTTTTAAATGAGAAAAAAGGCGATAATAAACTGCGCATCGACCTTCGATCGAGTATGTGCAAAAGTATTTATAGCGACTAATTGTTCGATTGCCAGGCAATCAAACAAATTCCCGCACTCGACGCGTGAAAATCAATCTCACGGAAAATAAATACACGCGCTTGAGCGGAGAAAAAAAGATCACTAACGAACCCATATATATCATCCCTGTCATGCGAGAATCGAAAGTCGAAATTCGCGTTTGCGTCGAGATGCGACGGTATAATATCCTGCACAGATTAAATCGAGATGTCAAAAGAAGAAAAAAAAATACGGCATCGTCGACCTCGTTTACTCCGCGCTTCTTATCTGTCTTGTACTCCTTCCTTTTTTCGCGGCGACGCTGCATTAAAATCATTCCCGGGAATATGAGTCGACGCACACGAGGCACCGTGATTTTCTCCGCTGCTTCTTATCGGCGAAAAAGTATAGTGGATTGCAAATTCGCGCTGCGATGCGCGAGAAAAAATAGCGGCGATTGGGATCTCCGCATATGAATCATGTACTATAATTGCAGACATCATGTACACTGCATGCGCAACTGATTTCAAAGCTCGTAAACTATCCTCGTCCGGTTTATTTAACATCAAACGTCCGTTAAACCATCGAAACATTTGATATCTAAAACGAAGCACGCATTAACCCACGTACAAATCCGTTCGATTGCCAAGTCCAAAATCTGCCTAACGAGCTCCTGTCGTCGATCCCCTCGTCGGTTTATTGACCCAGGTACACGAGCCAGAGAGAGAGAGAGAGAGAGAGAGAGAGAGAGAGAGAGAGAGAAAAAGTCCAGGAAGCGGCCGAGCCACGTCCCGAAAAGAAACCAATCGAGCCAGGGGCAAAAAGCTCGGAGCAGTATAGCAGCGGCGAGTCGATTAGGTTCGGGGAAAAAGCATAGTAGCCGCGTTTTTCTGAGGGCCACCTACAACACACACAGCAGCGTCGTCGCTTCGACGATGCGGCGGTCGATTTTATACCTTCTCTCCTACTCCTCGCGAGGAGAGAGAGAAGATCGCCACGTCGAGATTGCTTTAATTAAGGCGAAGATGATAAATAACCGAGCCGCGTGTGTGACGCCCTGCTGTACACATACACACGAGCCTCTAATTCGCGTCGAGGAGAGATGTAATCGGAGGGAGTAGAGAGTCGATATATCGCGTGGCCGCATCTCTGAATTTTCCAAACGCACGCGTGGAAAACTCAGTGGTTGGGGTCGGCTGAGTTCAAATGACGCACGTGTTTTTTTTTAGGGCGAAGCTGAGATATGAGGGATCGAAGAGTGTTCCGGTGAATTAGGAAGAGATCGCTATATACTCCGAATTATTCAGTTATCGCCCCTCAGAGGATATGGCTTTTTGAGTGGATGACGCGAATATGGATCCGCGCGTTCGATACGCTTCACGAGTAAATAATACTACTTCGTGCTATATACCTATGTAATTACGACACGATGCGGAAGACCTACGCAGTAGTATAAAACGATAGGCGCTCGCAGTCGGAATTCGATACCGCTTCGAACGAGTTCCGTGATTACCCTCTCGTTCAACTTCAATCGCCCGATTCTCCCTTGGCTCACAACTCAACAACATTTACAGCGAGTACCTATACTTCAAAAAAAAAAAAAAAAAAAAAAAAAAAACAGAGCGCCGCTCAACTTCGAACAGAACAGCTCTTCGAAATTACGCACGGTCGGGGTATCGCGCCTTTCTTGTGTAATTTCACGCCGCGAACTTTTCGCTGAGCGCGTGAGTAGCTGCTGCACGTAATTAAATCTAGCGCTGTTTTTTTTCGCAAACATCCAAAGGAGACTTATAGATACTGTGCGGCGTCTAACCCAGTTCGCGAATTGTTCGCTCCCCGGATGCAGGCGAGAGAGAGCAACACGTGGTCGTAGCGGGAGAGAAAACGGCTGCGCGCGCGCGAATGACCTTTTTCGCGTCGATCAAGTATCCACAACAGTTATCACCTCATTATTGCGGTGTATCGACTCGTCTGTCTCCAGTTTCTGTTTCAAATTCGCAACGAATATTTTCAAGAACCGTCGCGTCGTTATACTCACAATTAAAAAAGCCACGCACTGCGTCTTCCGCGAGAAAAGCCGTCTTTCTCGGAAAATAAAAGCCAGCTCCGTCTCGCTGAAAACCTTATACACAGGCCCCGAAGCAAAGGTGGCGCGCGCCGGCGTCGCGAGCTTTATACGCGCGGGCTTAAAAACATCCCCAGTAGCAGCGGCTATTTTCTCAAGCGCGATCGAAAAACGGACTCTGCGGCCTCTCTCTAAGGAGCGAGAGACAAGCGCTCTTTGTGAGAAGCGTTTCTCTGTCTGCCTATGGCCCCGAGCACCAGCCGAGTGTGTATTCTCGAACGTCATTAGCACGTCTGACCATATACGCATATACTACATACCCCCGTGTGTGTGTGCGCGCGAGGATAAGACGCATTTTCAGAATTTTTCTGAAAAGAGTGTATATTTTTTTCGCGTAAATTTCCCAGCGAAACGGCATTAATTAGCGGGAGATATTTTTTTTGTCGACTGCTCCTGCAGGAGAGAGTTTTAAACGCGCGCGTTTTAATCATTTCTTTTTTTTCCTCGACTCTGTGCTGGCAGAGACTACTACTTTATAAGCGTTGTGCAGTTTCCCTCTTTTTTTCACTCTGCTACTGCTGGGAGGACAGTTCCACCGCGACGGTGTCCGGAGTTTAAAGGGCTGATTTTTTGCGCGAAACAATTTTCATTACAAAGTTCGAGCGTTAATTTAATTGCGATGGGGGAATCACGAGACAGGCTGAAGTTGAACGACGATCCGTGTCACTCTCGAGTGTATCTCCTACTGTATGTACCATAATACTCTCTTTATCACTCGAAAAATCGAAATTTCCACCAACACACTAAAACTCGGCCCGACTCGTGTAATTTTAAACAAACGATCAAGTCCCAGCGCGTATACACGTGAAATCCAAAATCACGTCAAAGTAGATTCGAGGAAACGTGCGCGCCAGGGACTCCGACTGCTTAGAATTACAGCCAAGAGTCGTATACACGGGAGATCTTGATTTGCCGCTCGGAGTTTACGACGCGTCACTGCCGTGAGTACACGCGTATATACCTATATACTCAAGAACATTTTTAAATTAGTCGACGCTTAGTTTTCGCGTTGGTATACACGCGCTATACTCAGCGGAGCAGATTTTTCGGCTGCACACGGGGGGGGGGGGGCTTTTATACGCAACGATGTAAAAGCAATTCCGTTTATAGAGTGTGCGTTATTCGATGCAGGGAATCGTCGCATCGGAGTGTATTTCGAGCGAGTTTCATGTATCGGTTCGCATCTGAGGAAAATATTCTCAACCGCGGCCATGTCGCGGTATAAGTAATTGCTTCGACGGACGATATACATCGCGTATTGAAAACAAAAGCTAACCGCAAATTAAACAAAATTCGCGTACAGTGGTTATGTGCATATTCTAACCTAGCAAACTTCCACGTGTCAAAGTCTCTCCCTATATGCCCATACATCTAGACACGCATACATACAAGTCCATTAGCAGCCGCATCCTGTCACAACGGCGCAACTGCAGAGTCTCTCTCAGAGGGGGCAGCTCCCGTATTATACTTTGTGCTCGTCCTACGTATGCGCCTATATACACATAGGCGCATCAGCGACTAAATAGCCCGGCCTATGCCGCGTAATGGAGTCCGGCAACTCCATCGCGACGTATACACACGCATATCGGGATCTCGCAATTGAGTTTCCCCGTCTCTATTGATGCACGTGTATACGTATACCCGTACCGAATGACACAAAAGCCATTCGGGACGGTTTTACATCGAAAGCTGCTCTTTTCCTCGGCAGAGGAGAATTTTACGCGAGCGCGGCGCAACAAGTTTTCGCATTAAATTCACTTTGTGCGCGCCGCAGCGGTCGCTCGCGGCTTAGCCGGAGTTATACGCAGTCGCTACTCTCTATACGCCTTGTGCAAAAATTTTGATACTCGGCAAGCGAGACTTGGTAATTCTCAAAGATCTCTCTGTGCAGAGCAGAGTACGGTATCTTACACAGTTGTTTCCGTCGAGGGATTAAGAGCGAGCGAGGAGGAAAAGAATCGATGCTACGCCAGTGCTTATGCAAAACAAAAAGAGACTTCCAGAAAAGGCCTCCCGCAATAATTTTCTCTTCAGCGAAAAGATCGGCTGTCGAATTTGCGTTGAAGAAAACGTGATTTATTACATTAGACCTCGCGCGCAACAACGTCGCGCTGATTTATTCCGATCGCCCAGCCAAGATATCCGATTTTTTTCTTCTTCTCCGTAACTACATCACTGCCGCGTATACTTTATACGTGCTTTTTATTCTCCCCCTGCCGCTTTTATCGCAGTCGGATTTCACAAGGGTGTATTAAACGCGCGAGGGCGCCGATGAGAAATCACTTTTAGCTAATCCTCTCGTTTTCTCTCGGGGGGGGGCGTGTATACGCCAAGCCGGCCGCGATATATTCCGGAAAAATTATTCCTTCGTTCGAGCGACTACTTATCCGGCCGGAGAATGTTCGTCAAGAGGGCGATTTGCTCGACAGGTGCTGCGAGCGCTTAATCGTGCATTATGCGAGTAATTAAGGTAACTATGCGAGACTGAATTTTCGCTGGAATCTCGTGGATCGCGATTTCACTTGGTATTCGTGCAGTAAGTAGATGATTCCGAGCTACCAGGTAGAAACATTCGCGTAGATTTCGGTAGAAATCTGCGAGAGATATGGGTAGCCATCGCAGCGATTCGACGCATAATCGACGCACAATCGACGCAAAAAAAGCAGTAGCGCTACGAATTCCTCGAAATCGAATACCGAAATGCCTCGCGAAATACATCACAAGAACTCTCAATTTTCGCCAATTCCGCAGCCCTGTGTCCGAAACAAATAAAAATGGGAACAAAAAGGCAGCCGTCATCCATATAGAAGCACAAAGAGACCGGAGAACGAAGCAAAAGTCGAGGATTATCTCGCTAGACAGCGTCTATTAATTCGCTGCAGGAGCAGCAGTACTTGGACATTCTTAGGGCGAATCCTTTAATCCGAGCGAAATCCTCACGGCGAACTAAAGGTAATCGATACAGCTGTTCCAACAGGTTGGACAGCCGCTGGCTTTCTCTCGATGTCGCGCGCAAACGGCAGAAGGCATAGGAGATAACAAAGGGCTACGTGGAAAGGGGAAATAATCAGTATTCTGGTGAAAACGCACGTTCTTTTTCTCTGGTACTCGTACAGAAGTACTTTTTTTTTAATAACGAAGCAAGAATTCATATACAGAGTATGTGACTGTACAATAGGTTCGCACAAATTTTATTTGCGTTGCTCTGGGTTTGTACATTTACGCACATGGGTACACTGAATACAGATACACATGGACACGAATGCAGTGGTTCACGGGTTTCGAGTTTTCGAATAAATTGATATTTTTGTTTCGGGCATCGGCATCGATCGAGCGCGCGTGTACATCGTAAAGAGAGGAGATATATCAATATTGCGAGACAGCTCGTTTGAAATTCGCAAAATGTTTGATCAACGACGATGAATTAACGATCGGGTAAACCGACACCACGCGCAAACACTGCATTTTATGCGCGAAACAACATCAACAACATCACACAGTTTTTCGTCTTCGTGCACAAACGCGGAAAAGTCTCAGCTGCACTGTCCCGTCAACTCGTAAACAACATTCAGCACAAAGAACTCGTCGGTCAGTAGTGGCAGTCGTAGTAGTCGTCGTCCTCGTCACATCAACAACGAACAAACAAGCAAGAGTCCGAGTTTCGGGATCAGTGAGAAAGCGCACTCCCGAAGCCGAAGAACAAAAATACAACAAAAAGAGCAAACAGCCATGATGTGTTTTAATCACCTGCGATCTTGAGGCTGTCGATCGCTTTAGAGCCCCTAGTTTATCCGTCAGCTGATGGCCTGCATCCTTATGGACCTCGTCACTTCCTGCATCTCTCCGACAACCAGCTTGTACAGATATATAACTCACTATTCGCGCACACTATTTTCCTCGCACCTCTACGCGGGAACTCATCCTTCCCGCACACAATTCAACAACACACCCGAGACAACGAGAATGAACCGAAGGAAAAACAAAAGAAAACAAAAAAAACAGCGACGGTACGCGACTCACAGCCGCGAACAAGGCATGACGCGCTCGCGCTGCTGATGCGCTTAATTCCACGGTCTCGCTACACTAACTGACTGCGCGGCGCGTAGCGTAGCCTCGCGCCTGCTCGGACCACCTCTCCTCTCTCGCTTTCTCTCTCTCTCTCTCTCTCTCTCTCTCTCTCTCTCTCTCTCTCTCTCTCTCTCTCTTTCTCTCTCCCCCGATTGAATTTCAAACGGCGCCCCGCGCCAGGCCGACCAATGGCGCGACACCTGCCGAGGCCAGGTTCCGCACCGCGCACGCGTCGTCTTGTTGTTCTCCCCTGCCGCTGTGTACACGCTCATGTGATTCTTCGACAAGGGACAGGACTCATGGGAAATCGAGCTGTATATAAGGGAGATTTTTTCCCATCTTCTTGCGGGTTCGCTGTGTCGGGATTTCGGATTTGTTTGATCGTAATGCACAGAAGAGACTGCAACGGAGGAGGAGACTTTTGATCGGGGGAGAGGGTTGTCGCGCTCGATTGACACCTGTTGGAGAGCCGGGCGACTGGTTCGAGATTGTTTGCACGACGGGAAATTAATGGAGCCAATGCAGCTCCGGATTTTCAGTAGTAGCACACGCGGAATGGTCAGCCGCGGGGATTAATGACTACTGCGATAGAGCGAATGAAAAAATATAGTATGAACATGCTTTGAAACTGACCTTCGTGCTTCATTTTTGTGTTATAGCTCACATAGGATCCAAATTCATTCCCAAATGCTGGCTTCGTTGATGATAATCGACTGCGAAGATATAAGTAGCTCACTAATCCGCTTGCGGTTTTCCAATCTTCCGACCCTACTCAAACATCATTAGAAAATTAGTTATAACATTACATCAAGGTAATATAGGGTGAGATAAAATCAAATTTTTATATTGAGTATTTTTGCGCGAAAGAAAATATTTTCGGGAAAAAGAGCGGGTATGTATACGTAAACATATGAAAATAATGTTTCCCGGGTCTTGTATTTCCGAAGTGTCACTCGACATTTTCGCGCCCTGCAAAATAATTCGATCTGACAAGTGCGACGACGCTCGTGTCATCTCGGGACAAATTCCCCGGGGCTAACTGAATTCTTTCCCCGGATAAGTAATTATAAAAAATTTAGTTATTTTAAACACTTGTCACTTGATAAATTATAAATAAAATTCAAATTTGTAATTATCAAAGCAGAAAATAAAATAATACACCCTTTGATACAGATGTGGACAATGCTCTTAAATAATAATCAGGCGTGTGGCGGGGGCAGAATGATGCACAGAATGGTTTATATCTCTTTAATTTAGCTTTTATTCAGGAATCGTACAGATAGTTATAATAACTGATGCTCGCGACTCTCGGCCGAATCGTGCCTGCGAGCGTTGCTCCGCCACGGGCACAGTCGACTATTCCATTGTTTATTCGTAACATCCTGTATAATATATGATACATCTCAAGCCGAAGTATATCGCTTATATAAAACCATCCCTATACATAACATACAGTTCAATATAATACTTCAGATCAACTTTAACGTCACGCAACACCAGAATGATCTGTTTTTATCTTTCTTGACTCTTTCCTATATATCACTTATACAACTCGAGCTTCTTGACGGAGCTCGTGCAGAACGATTGCATTTCTCCTATGGTTTTCAGCTTTTCTATATTGAATACAGTTCCGTCTTTGCGCCAAGACCGCCTGCAACGGTCGCCAATCTCATTTACATTCAGCTTTGAGAGTAATAAACAATACGAGATTAAATGACGATATTATGCAATTACTTTGCACAGCTAATGACGCGCCTAAAAAATTCATCTTTTATATTTCTTTCATTGATATTTTTATGTATATATATTTATTCATTACTGCACAAAGATTATTAAATAAATTGTGAACAATCAATCCATATTGAATGATAATTAAAAAGCCAATTTTTAGACCTCACAGTGTTCTTTTAAAAATTTATATCTTCGCTATATTTACAATTCTACACGCAATTTAACAAGACAAAAAAGTGACGGTAAGTGCGCCAAAGAAATATTTAAACACATAATGTAACGTAACTGTTTCTAATTCTTCTGCAACCTAGTTTTTACCCAAAGTCAAACTCTAAAAAAACTCGCTCTCTCAATTATTTTTTGAAATACCTATGTTATATCAAAAAGTTTCTTCATCAAAATCGAGTAACAAGTTGTCTATATAATGCTGTCCATTACTTTATAGATGTTTAATCGCTCGATTATGCCAAGAAAGTTGCAAGGAAATCTATCTACTTATTTATTTACAATGATGTTCCGTTATATCCTATGCATGTAAAGTGATGATAATAAAATAAAACTTCAAGTAACCAAAAGGACAATGAATGTTGTAGATTCCATATTCTCACTCTCTTGCTCTCTCGCTCTCATATTTATCTCGCTAATATACATATAAAGTTCTCAATTCCCATAAAGTATAACCTCCTCGCAAGTGTTTTCATTCGCATGTACATTATTATGTCAAATAGATCACTCAAAGTAACTATATAAATTGTACAATAATATCGAAAATAATAAGTGGAATAATAACAATTTTCAAATAAGACTGTTCTTATTCATTTTGCCTAAGACTATTATGAAAGTAATATATGTGGAGACGATAAAGTTCCGATTTATGTAGTAAATCGCCATAAAAACAATATTTTCGGTCGTTCAAAAAGTACGTGATTGTCAGTGACGTATTTTCCGAACGAATCGTGATTCTATATACTCGCATTAGTGCAACGAGTTTGCTCACTTTGCGTCACACAAATAACCAGTGTACCTTAGAAAGAAATTTGTCAACGTGATGACGTATACAAAGTTATCCAGACTACAAACTAAGATTATATAACTGTAATGCAAACGTAATGCCAATATTTTTGATTCTCGAATCAATGGAATTTATAGAAGGATGTGAAAGTCAGATGTTACCGACCGTATAGAATGTTATGTAATACAAGCGATCACCCATTACATCTGCTTACTTTATTGTACTAACCGAAAAAAAATCTTTGAAGGTTTTGACTCTCCTGAGCATTTCAATTTCTCCAACAAATCATAGTCACTATGCACCACAGGGCAATCCGCATCAGTCAAATCGACAACTATTCATCTCACTACTACATCATATAATGGAATCGACGGTGATTTGCTCCTCAGACCGGTCATCGTATATATATAAAATCAGACTTTCACACGCAATATAAGTCCGCGTCCAAGCCGCGTTTCGAATATATAACAAATCTGTGACACCTTAATGCGTATGCCTCGATATAATCGATATTATGGATTCGTTCGGCACCTCTCCCTCGCATTATCAATATTCTATCTAATGATTACGATAACACCGATGTCGTCGCGCTCCCTCCCCATCACATGTATATTTTAGTATATGTGTAGGTTTGCGTGAATGCGCGCACGTCTTTTTATACCAACACATACAGTTCAAGTATATATGCATAAGAAAGAAACAAAAAATATATGTAATTGTACTATCGGTTAACAGGAATGAAGAATGAGAAGACGAGCAAAAAAAAAGACGATACAGAGAAAGAAAAGACAAATAAACAACCCGGAATCACACTCGCGACGCATTTGTAACGTCGCTGAATTGAACACGCGTTTAAAAAAAATAAGCAGAAAAATGCAGGACACAGAAAAAAACATTATACACGAGATTAAAAGGTCCCTTCCAGTATTTCATCAACAATCCGACAAAGTATTTGCACTTCAACGAAGGAAACGTACGTCCCCGCCTATCTACACTTACTATCTACTCTATATAATAATAGTAATGAAATATTTATATATAGCGCCTCGCCTACGTAAAAAATGTCATCTCGCACGCAGTCTCGGACACCATCGGAATCGCGCGCGATTCTTTCCGGCGGCAGTGAGCTTTTACGCGTTGTGTGTACTTCTCCGGAACAGCTGATTCCTCTTCGATCCGTTAGCCACTTATCGCGGCGGATATCTGCTGCGGGCCTGAGTAGTCTTCTGCGATCGATCCTTCAAGTTCACGGGATTGTACATCATTGGTCCCTGGATGGAGTTTCGAAAGATTAGATTGTCGAAGTGAACTTTTGCGCTGGTGGATTTGTACAGAAGAGTTAAGTTCGTGAAAGAAAGATAAGGCTAATTGCTATTAGAGCTTCAAGTTACATTATACAGTTTTTGCTATCGTTATATTGTTTTTGTGTAGTACAAACTACTCACTGCGTGAAAGCATAGGCATCGCACTTATTTTTATACTGCTCTTTTTTGACTGTGCTTTCACGTGCAGTTGTCAAGTGTGCTTACGATTTGTTATACTCTAGCTATGCATAATAGTTAATTTTACGCTGGTGAAAAATTAATTGAAAAAAAAGTTATGCTTAAGGAGCGTATGCGAATGAAAAAATAAAAAAATATCATAGCGATACAAGAAAAATACTAATAATGAAAAGCCAAAGAAAAAAAAAAACTATGGTGAACTGTGAGTTAAAAAAAATTCTACGTTTATACGTATATCGCACCAAGCTTTCCCATAGTTTTGCAGTGATCAAGTATGCAGATAAACATATATCATTATTCCACGAGTGAATGATGTCAGTGTATTTTAATCACTTTTAAAAAAGCGGAGTATCATTATTGCCATTATTCGCACACTACGATTACATCGTTTACGTCAGTCAAGTTATATTCGCAGAATTTCGAAATTATCAAATCGACAGCAGCACCTCTCGCCTCGTATATAATAATATAATACGCGTTCACAATGGCACGACGGCAGCTGAATAGATCTGAATTTGGAGAATCCAAATAGAAAGAGAGTATTATTATAAGCCGGCGAAAGTATATAGAAGTAGTAATAGAGAGAGGAAGGATTAGGAAATGCAGTGAGATTTTACCTTGTCCCGCTGGAGAAGCCGCGGATCCCTCATTGTATAGCTCTGAACCTCTCGTGATAGCGAGCTGGTCGAGCTCCAGCGCGAGAGCTGTCATTTTCATGTACAAAACACAACAATCTCACTGACTGCCATACTTATTTTTTTATCACATGTCTTATTTCATTAATTTCGTATTTTCGGCGACTGTGTTCATTATGTGTAAAATTGTCAATTCTCAATTATTATATAATGTGGTTAACTCGGAAACACAGATTGTGACATCACATGGATAACATGATTGTATTTACATAAATATTTTGGTAATGTATTAGTCAAGATTGAGCGTTTTCGCATTCTGTGTGTAAATGTGGCAAGGAAACAAGTACGAGTATAATCATGCCAGAATATAGGAAACAAGTCAAAACAGCCGTTAGAGATAGAGGGAGATGGGGTCGAAGAACATTCTCGCATTCTTGCTAAACCGCACTCCCACCGTTAACACACATAAGCGCTTAAATACCTCCTCCTCAAAGTTTTGCTTTAACTTTCGGCATTACACGTTACATTAGTTTTGCATTCTAAAGTTTCCCGAAATGCTGAAAATTAAAACTGAACTTATATAGTCGAGAAGGCGTATTCATAGACTAAAGTTACAAACTGATAATTTGCTGTGAAAGTCGTATAATATATTCGCCAAATTCAGTGGTCTATAAGCGCATTAATTACAAATAACATATAAAGCACAAAGCTAGCACAAATAACGATCACTTGTTTATACATAAATAAGCATAAAAAAAATAGTGAAATGTAAAAAAACGTGCAAAATAAAAATGAAAGCTTTCACGACATTGAGAGTAAGTCCTCGGGGCTACTAGTTTCCATATTTCTTCGAATGATGTTACAAAACTGAATACATCCGATTAACGCTATAGAAAACTTTTTGACTAGCAGCCCAAGAAAAAAAGTACGTGTGAAAAAAACAAGTGAAGTTTATAAAGATTTTTTATCCTTACTATTGGTAATAATTGTTATTTGGCTAGGTCATTCTGCTTCCCCAACTGCTTGCAAATAGAAGACATGAAAAGAAAGGTGGATTATATTTTTCATGTAAATTAGAGACGCTTCTTGGATTTAATTGGTTTTCATTATTGCTTTATACATGATTAATTAAAAGTTAATTTTATGATACATTTTTTAAATTTTGTTTATAACTAATTCTATCTGGATAATAATACATAATCGCTTAAAAATATAGTACGTATAACACAACAACTTGATTTTTAAAAATACTCAACTACGATGGAATTATTTGTAAAAGTCTACTTTCAGACTTACAACTCACCTACATTTCTTTCATTCTGTTTGCTTTAAAATGGAATAACAAATTTTTCATGCAGTGTAAAATTTTAAACAAAACAATAAAATAATTTACTAATTCAACATCACATAAAAGGGAATACATACATATCTAAAACGTCACTATAATTCTGGATTTCTATTACTGTCAATAAAACACATCGAGGGATCGATAAACGCACATGAATAATGCGCACATAAAAATAAACAAAACTTAGGGAAAGTCAAGAAATAGCAGACAAACTCGTCAATGGAATGTACAGCGTATCTGGTGAATTAATTTAGCGCAGCCTAAAATAGATCTAATTTGAAAATCAATTTAAAACGAATACGAAGTTTGTCTACCATCTTTTGCATTTGTACCAAAATAAAAATGGAAAAATAAAATCTACCCGTGTCTATAGACAAAAAAAAGTTCAATACAGACTCCTGGTAAGGCATTCCGTAAAGGTAAGATATGAAAATTAATGGTGTATAATAAAATCTAAACAAGATTAGATAATAATGTTTGAAAATCTGTAATGTTCAGTAATGGTGTATGATGTATATAGTAGCAGGACTTGTGGGTGATTGCACTTTTACGACTAAGTTGCAGTTGTGTCAGATTTAACTTACCGCTTGCGAGTTTTCATTCGTCTGCGGGGCAGCGTTCGACAACGGAGTTAAAAAGTTGACAGGTGCATTCGGATCGTTAACTGTAATTCAAAATAATATTAGTCCCTACCGTCATTGTGATTTCAATGAAGAAACTCTATTAAAAAATATTCACCAGGTGCAGGCATGAAGTATTGCGGTGAAGAGGCAGCCATGGGCATGGCTGGTGATCCGACGGGTGTCGGCACGGCCAGCGGTGCTGGAGGTGGAGCAGCACCAGGGCCGCCAGCCTTGTTTCCGCCTGGATTCATCACGTCTATGTATTTTGCGCGCGTGCTGCGGTTTTTCGCTAGCTTGTACATGTTTCCACCACCGCCGGCTATCATCTTCGAGGCGTTCAGACCACCAAGCGTCTCCTCGGCTGGGTTGGCAGGGGCTTCACCACCCAGGGAAGGTGGACCCGCGGGCGTATTTTGTGGGATTGCTGCGGGAGTCTGAGCAGCTGGTTTGAAGCCAGTTAGCTCCGACATTTTTGGTGGTGGAGCCAATGGTGCCGCACCGCCACCATCCTCTTCCTCCTTGTTCGTCCATTTCTTCGCTACTGGGTCCCAAACGATCTAAAAATGAATAATATTTTACAATTAATTGCATACGAAAAAACTAAAAGTTATATGCTTTCCAAACGAAAACTATATTTCGGAAGTCAAACAAAGTCTCCATAGTTTTTAACGCTACTTCGAGGACATTTACAATTTACAAAGCGTTACATGCTAAAGGCTTTTAGTGGAATTAATTCAATAAAGTAACTGCATCAACAAGTTGTTAGTCAGTTAAGTGAACGAGGAAATTTTTGTTCTTATTTCATATAATGTACTGGCCTGTCTCCACTTTGTTTACAATCAAACTACCAAAAGTATCCGCGCGATCCCTTAATCACATAAAATATAAAAGCTTCCAAAATGCGCTATTGCACGAGGCCATTAGAGGAATAAATTGTATATATAATTTGATCAATTCGTAAAGTTCACACAAACGATCAAATTAAAAAAATTATATATAATCAATTCAGAGATAATTAAAACTCGAAATGAACTTACCGCTGGGTTGCTGTCATCCGGCAGAATCATCTGATTCTTAGGCTTTGGCGCCAGTTTGCTGAACAGTCCCCCAAACCACGAACCCCCGCCGTTGGCCTGCTTTTTGTTGTCCGTCTTTTCTTGAGGCTTCTTGGCTTCAGCGGCAGGTTTGTTAGAGCCCAACTTCGATGGTTCCAGCTGTTCAAGCTCCTCCAGAGGGTCGTACTGTTTACCGCCACTAGGACCCATGGAGATGTTGCCCATCGGTTGCTGCTGTTGCTGCTGCTGCTGATGCTACAAGGTAAGGAGAAAGATTGATCATCGCAAACTTGTTCTTGCAAAGTCTGTCCTTGATTGCTGTCTAATGGGGTAGCTAATAACTAAGTATATAGTAAGACTCACGCGCGCGCATTTGGTCTTCTATCATATGGGAGGGAGGCACATCTGGGCGAGCAGTAATCAAGGAGACACTTTGCATGCTTGAGAGACAACTAAGTGCTTAGAGTGTGTATATAAATAAAATAGATATTTTTGTTTACGAACATAGAGATTCACAAACGTTTGGCACATTCTATAATACAGACAGGTTTAGCTTCTTTGTTAATCCATCGTTTTAGATTCTTTTGTTATTCAGAGCTAAAGTAAAAGTCAACTGATTTCAGTAATGTACATTTTATTCTGTATAATTGTGTCATGGTCATTTTTTAACATCGTCAATTTAAAATATACGTATAACATAAAATCCGAAATTCGAGATAAAATCAGATGGTATAATATAACTCATCGATGGCTTAATAAATAATTCATTGAAATTGAAACGCGAAAAATCACAAAGTGCACAGCTCTGCAATACGTTATACCAAAAAGAATAACGCAAAATTGATTTTAATTAAAAGCATCGTATATACATCATTAGTAATATATACATGAAATAATGTCATCAAATATAATCATAATAAATCGAATGAAAGCATGATATTTGGTCATAAATAAATGTAACAACGATTCGGCAAACCGTGCACGCATCAGCACAGCTGGTACCCCCGAAAATTATGAACGCCAACAATACATCGAAATCACAACGTTGACACTATAATACTTTCGGTCGTATCATGCACATCAAAAGGTCCATCAGATCTCGCTCAAAAAAGCACAGCAGCGACAGCAGCATCTCCGGAACTCATTCCAAGCACGTGGGCGCGTCAATGTCGAAAGTCTTGGAGATGCTGCGGCCGTCGAGGAGGACTTTGCGCGCGTCCTCGGCGAAGGGCGCGTCGATCGGGTACGTGCCGCCGAATATCAGCGGCCTGTACCTCGGCCTGTCCCAGCCGACGACGAGCTGTTCCTTGCTATCGCGTCGTCGTCGACTCCATGCGTCTACAGTGTCACAGATAACGTCTTTCCTCCGTATGTGCGGAGCTACTTTCACGACCTTCTTTTCCTCGAAGTTGCAGTACTGCACCAGAGTTTGGCCGCTCTCGTTGCTGGGCTTCTTGTGTCGCTCCTCACTGGTCTTCGTAGTGCTTGGAGCCAGGTTGTCGAGCTTCATTTGCTGGAACTGAATGTCCAGATCCGTCGTTGGCTTTCTCTTCAAGGCTATATCTTTCTCTACATCTTTCTCCTTCTGCTCCTCCACTTCTTCTTCATCTTCTTCCACGACATCCTCGTCGTCGGGTTCTTCGTCGTCGGAGGCGTTTCTCTTCTTTACTGAACACTTGAGAAACTCTGACGGCTTGGCACAGGGCGGTCCGGTTGAGAGTTTTGGGTTTGTTGGCAGTTTCGACCGAATTTCGTTTGTCGGCGGTATTCGCGGATATCTCGAACCCAACTTGGGATACTTGACGCCGGTCGCGAGCTCCTCTGCGCTGAGCAGCAGAGACAATTTTGGCAGCGTCACATCGTCGCTCGGCTGCCGGCGACGCTGACGCAGCGACGAACGACTACTGTGCTTGGTTGGGGTGTTAGTTAGGTGGCAGGCGGGACTACTTACTTCGGCTGCGCCGCTCGCCTTGCTCTCCGTCGCTGGAGCCTTCTCTTCCGGCGCTTTTTCCGACTGAGAGTAGCCGAGTGCATCCGTGCGGGAGGGTCAGCGTTAAAGAAAGAGGCGTCGTGTCATTAATGCGCTTTGGGTTAGTATGTACCTTTCTATTCTTCTATCTACCAGATTAGCAGATTCTGTGCTGGGCGAGATTGGTATTCTTTGGAGCTCTTGCTTCTGATAGCGCGTCGAACTCAGGACTGGGTGTTTTTATAGTTTCTGGAGTTCGAGCGAAATCCGAGGCGAAAAGGTCAGAATGCATCCTCGCTTTATTTACAGTGCAGACCAAAAGTTTTCGACCGACCCGTCGACTTATTTAATAAACTCGCTATAACACTCTTCTTTTCATGTATTAAGTGGAAACGAGACATCGAAATACTTTTGGTAAATAGAACAAACTCAGAAAATTCTCATTCTATTCACTCATCAATGAACCATGCCCACTATATCCCTGATTAGTAAACGATGGCAAATCGTATTAAAGTACCGCTAACAGCTAATAAATCAAAAGCAAAGGCACAGATACGTTGACTTACCTCATAAGCCCACTTGTTCTGGATTTCTTCGACAGTTGGCTGCTCTCCACCGTATTGGACATTCGCCTGCGAGTACTCCATAGACGTGTAGTCCTGCTGATCGTAGGACTGATGCTGTTGTTGCTGCTGCGTCGCCCAGTAATCCTGCTGCTGATAGGACTGATAGTACTGCTGCTGCTGTTGGCTCACGTTCATCGCATTATCATTGTACTGAACCTCGTTGTCGGTTGAGTGACCATAAGCTTCTTGAACATTGGCGGAGTTTGGCATGTTGTAGTTGTCCTGGTCCGGCACTGTCATCAGCGTGGAGGCGATATTTTCTGTATTATATTCATTCTGCATACCCCACTTGTTCTGATTTCCGGGGGGATCCATTGTCGTATCTACCGTTAGGGGAGCCGGAGCGTAATAGTTATTCTCTTGGACAATCTCGCCTTTCGCACACTTGCCAACGATCTCGGCCAGATTATTCAACCACACTAAATTCGCCACATCCTCTTCCGAGTCCTTGCAGATTGGATCATGGTACTTGAGTCGATCACCAAGAACGTAAACGTCGTTGATAAAGGACTGCTTATACTTCTCGGGCTCACTAACTATGTTCGTGGACACTTGCTCGATATAAAGTAAGGCTTTCTCGATCAAGCCATAGTCCACCATTCGTACAGCCATGTTGAATTTAAATGTTTGCAGCTCAACCAAAGTGAACGACTCACTGCCGCTAAGTTTCTGGGCGTATTCATAGATCTCTGTAAGCATTATCGCCTCCGTGCTTAAGAACTCAGAGTAAGGTTTGTGGTGGTTAGCTCCAATGAGAACCAGCTTGACGTTGTTGCCTGAGCCGTAAGATCCAAAATCAGCCTGAGATAAAATGTAGCAGAAATGCGCAGCGTAAATGTCACCACGAGCGGCAAGAGTATCTCCGAGATTTGAGACAGAACGGCGATTGATTTCTGGATTAGTTGATGTGTTAGAGATGATCATGGCTAGATGAGGTCTCCAGTCGTCCCATTTTGAATCGGAAACACACTGAAAATTTGGAGAAAATGTTATGTGACGTTTTTAAAATTGCAAAATTACATATTATCAATGAGTTCGTTAGGCAACTTACAGTTACGCTTGCAGGAACACGGCCTGAGTGTAGCTGATACAATGTCTGTAACGGATCTTGAGGCGGCAAGCTATTAGCAAAACGTGCCATTACCGACGCATGAGTGCGTTTGTCTAATTTACTTGCCAAGAAGAGGGCGTGTCCCCAAAGACCCTCGACCATTGCAAATTCTGTTAAAAGCATATTTTTCATATTAGTTTTAAATTGCAGATAATCTTATACTTCAACGAATGCTCGATTTTTTCTTACCCAAGGCTTCCTGAACCAAGCCATACAATAAAGTATTTCTAAATTCGTCGGTTAATTGCTCCACTGTTTTGCGAGACTTGAGCTGCTCCTCTTTTTCATGCAACTGCACAGCTTCAGCGGTGCTCCTATCACCACCAGATGCACCAGATCTCTGCGATATGGTGGATTCTCTTCGAATATTTTCTTTTGGAGGCTTGCTTACGTCATAAGGATAAGCCTCTTTGTTTCTTAACAAAAGGGAAGCAATATCCACACCAACGACGTTCTGTAAATATCAAGTTGATGAATAAAGAAAAAAAGAAAAAATACAATTTACGTTGTCAATTCTGAATAAATTTTTCACGCACCCCATTTTGCTGTATTAACATAATCATCAATTCGTATAAAAGAACATAGGATGAAACTTCGAAAATATCTTCGTTCGTGGAAGCTTTCTTAATTTTATTTTCACAGTATTCGATGATAGTCCTCTTATGCGTGACACCTCTGCAATACGAATAAATCATGTTAATAACTGGTTTGAGCGGATATTAAATTACTCGTAGGATTGCGGTACATACTTTATCAGCGGTCCGGGGTAGTAACGGAGCTCACGTAGAGTTGCATCCTGCGGTATAAGATTATCTACTTTCAAAATGTCCACTCTAGCTCTTTCTCCATCAGTTGGATAACTTGCATGAACATGCAATATTGAACCAATTGAAAACGACCCTTTTGTATGAGCTGTTGAGAATTTAGTTGGAGTCAACCTTGAAGAAGCCGTAGTTTGATCTTCCATTAAAGACACATCTGTCAAATTTCGTTTATCACTAGAATTCCTGTGAACACGTGGATTAAGTTAAAACATTGAACTTTAGGACCCAACCAAAATAATGCAGCAAAATGATTTTTATAGTGAAAAACATTTTATTAAAATAAAAATAGCGTTTTCAAAATTTTGCAAAAGAAGCAGTAATTTCTCTAGCGGTCTAATTTTCAACGTAAGAGTCACCTAGTGGGATTTCGACAGAACATATTTCGCCTCCGCAAAGGGCTTTTGGACCATCCAGAACAGCCAATGCACGGAACGTATAACGCTTTATTTGGCGTACGGAAGTAAATATTTGCATTCGTAAACACTCTGACATGCAAATCAAATAAGCGAATGTACACGTTAGTTTATAATATTGGCTCGTCAAGTTTGATTAATGCGAATAACGAGGAATTTCAAATTAGTAGTACGTCATGGTTTAACATAAATTTAATTATTTGAAAATAATAGAAAATTATGTGTACCTGTCATCGCAGGAACTTCGTCCAGAGTGGACACTAGCTCTATCCTCGGGATAAGTGGCTGTAACTCCTCTTGTGAGTTGCTGTTGTTGCTGGTAGTATTTATGATACCATTCAGCATAAGCTGCAGGATCGGTTCTACGTAGATTCTCAAGATATGCATAGTAATTGCTGTTATAATTTGATCCATAATCATATCCTTGATAGCCTGGTCGTAAAATAGAAGAATCAGGAATGATGTTCATATGTATAAATGAAAATTGATGCACTTTGTCGATACATACTATTGTAACCATAAGATGAATACGGGTCTCTCGATCGCACATAGAAATCTCTTTCTCTATCATTGTATGACGATCTGCTAGACGGCCGGGAACTACGTCAAAAATTTTCACATAAGATTTGCTTGAAATTATGAGAAGAATGTTTAATATCGCAAGTTGAGACCATTGCTAACTTACTTTCTTGCATAAGGATCATCATAGTAATCTCTCCTAAAAGCTTCTCGTGGATCGCGCTGGTCACGATTATCGCGCGGATCATAATCCGGATATCTCCTGGGTCTTCTTGGATCTTCACGCCTCCTGCCGCGATCGCGATCAAGGTAATCGCGATCTCTTGGATCTCTGGGATCTCTTGGATCTCTTGGATCTCTTGGATCTCTTGGATCTCTTGGATATCGTGAATCAAATTCTCTTGGTTCTCTGTCTAGACGTCTAGGATCGGCAGACCTATCATGTCGGCGATCGTCCAATCTCCTTCTGCCTTCTCTGTCATCGATCTCCTCTCTTCTGTTTAGTTCATCTCGAACAAGAAGACGCTCCGTCTCTATATCACGGCTGGTAAGACGCCTATCATCATCTCTGTATGAAGTATCTCGTCTGTCTAGATCCTCGCGAGAATTATACGCGTAATCGGGACCACGTCGGCGATCATAGTAATAATCATCGTCGAAATCACGCTCACGGTCGTAGCTGAAAGAGTGGGGTGAATTGTTACGAATGGATGAAAGCGAACTAACGCCAATGAAAAAATAAATATCTACTGTTGCATTCACTTAAATAAAATAGAAAAGCAGGTATTATAGGCAGGTTATGAGTATAATAGAGGCATTGAGTAAATGAAAAAAGTATTATGCCGAAAGATTAATTACATCTAATACAAGATTCCTCTTATTACTTGCAGGCTCTTGCATGCAGTCCACAACCTCCTTAGCGCAACTTTTCTACTTCAGCTCTTTCGTTAAAAAAAAATAATAATAATAATAAAGAGCAGTAAAAGAAACACATAAATATTTATATTTTTCATTGCTGACTTACTATGCCGCCTTTCTGCTATAATCATACCGAGGGTGCCTTGGTTTAGGACTAGAGTCTCTGCGTCTGTCCCTACTGCCTTCGCGACTATTGCCCGAGCCTTCGTCATCGCCGTCCTCATATGAATCTCTACGATTCGGTGGACCAGATCCGACTTGACTTTCAGCCACAGAAGCGCCAACAGCTTCTTCTCTCTTACTTCTGTTATCGCTCGACGAGTCTTGTGCTACACTCAAAGCTGCAATTAAATAATTGAAACATTAAAATTAATAAATCAAGAATATTCACAATTATATATCGATTTTTTTTCAACATACAACTTGAAATATTAGACTGCTGCAGTCCAGTGACAACTCTAGCGACCCCAGTAGTCCTGTCATCGGGCATAATTTGTACGGACTCGTTAGAGGAAGCTCCACCAGGTATCTGTCTAATGTCGCTGTTAGGCTGCTGGATAGTCTCCTCTGGCTCATTGCCTCTTCCAGGTATTTCTCTTACTGCTCCAGGCTCTAGTTGATTTGACTGCGACACGATCGATGCGGTTCGTTGCTCTTCACCTGAAGGCTCGTTACGCGATTGCTGAGGCGGTGGCAGTGAACGTTCACGACCTGACGGATCATTACGCCGCTCGACAGTCTCCAAATCAGAGTTACGTTGCTGTGGCAGAGGTGGCTGCGAAACGGGCTTCACTCGCTCCTGTCCTGAGGGCACATCTCTTTTATCAGCTGTGCAAGGCAAATAAAGAATTACGGTTTAGTACTGATGATCTCAGTTTTAATAATCAAAGTATATTCACCAAGTATATTAGGGCGAGTGGGTGCTACAGGCTGCTGCTGTTCCTGGCCCGATGGGTCGTTCCTTCGAGGATCGGACATCCGTGGTCCAAGCGTGTACTGTTCCTGGCCGGTAGGATCATTTCGACGTGGATCAACATTGCTAGACTGTCCCGGAACCTCACGTAAAAATGGTATATCATTTGGCACCTCATCGTTTTCATCATCCTGGCTCGGGGGGATAGGTTCGTGTTCCTGGGAATGAGGATCCGTTAACTCGCCTGTCTCCAAAAAAGTGTTTCTGTCGTTGGATGCGAATTCGTAATTATCGGGCGCCTGTAATCACAAATAATGTTTGAGTCAAGTTTCCTTTTTTAGACAAAAGTTCTCAATCGTCTATTTCGTAATATTACCTGTTCGGTTAGAATGGGTTGCTGTATCTGTTGAACCGTAGGCACCTCCACGTTACTAACTTCTTGTCTAAAATCGCGCATAACTGTTTCTTTCGGGGTTGCCGTTTGACGAAGGCCTTGATCGTTGTCCAATGTTTCCTTGTTAATCGAGTCTCGAGATCCGTAGATGTCCCTTTCTTGCAGTTCAGGTGCGACGACCTCGAGATTAACGAATTCCGATGGCTGTTGAATATTCTCGTAGTTTTCCACGTTTTGCTCGGGCTGCCACTGCTTGACGGCGCCGAGGGTGCGGTCGCCACCAAAGAATTCGTTCTCCGGCTGCGTGCGAACATTTTGTTTGTACCACTGGTCGTAGTTGGCTGCCTGAGCTACGTTTTCCGAAGATTTAGAACTACTTGCTTGGTGCGTTTCAAACTGCTCCTGAGATACCACTGCTTGACTTTCTACGCTATTCTGTATACCAAAAAATATTCAAGATAAAGCATACAAAACAAGTTGAAATATTGATGATCAGAATATAAACTCACGTGCTCTTGAGTTAAAATTGGTACGTTTTCAGATGTATTTTCTATATTCTCAGACTTCAAGCCTGGTATCGGTTGACGACCCCAATCATTGACGGCATGAGCTGCTGGCTGCTCGTCCTTACGAGGAGGTCCGTTTTCAACGTGCTGATTATATTGAGGATTAAGACTCATGTTATTTATACTGCTAGTTACTTCGGTGACTGTGTTCCACTCTGCTTCTTCGCCCCAATCTAAGTCTACATTGCTTTGAGGATGAAAACTTTCTACATTAGATGCAGCACTATTTTCCGCATTAACCTGGTTTGCATTGGAAGTCTGAAAAAAAAGTTTTTGTTTAACAACATGACATGCGGGACATACAAGAAAATATTCGATAAAAAAATCAATTACTTGTGTTTGAAATTCATTGAGTGACGCACAACTAGTCGTCGGAGTAAGAGATCTCTTCCGATCCTCCAGTTGCTCAGTACTGCTAGACATGTTCGCCAGTGATCCCGAGGTTGTCGAAGTCGTCGACGAGTTGAAATGTGAGGGTAGCGCGTGAACCTGATGCCAATCGCCCTTGTTATTCTCCGATAATGCCGACTCTTCAAGAGAACCACCTGGCTGTAGCTTTGGCTGCCTCCACTGACTGTTTGGAATGTTACCTCCCGTACCACCCTGCTGCCAGGAAGGTAACGAGTTTGCCTCTTCTGCCTGTGACCACGTGTTAGAGGGTAGCGATTGCTGTCGAGGTAAAACGTTCGTGACATTTTCGGAATTGTTTTTCGACCACTGATTCGACATCAGGGCGTTTTGCGGAAGCCAATTTTGAGCGGGTTTATTTTCTTGCGATGATTCATGAGGGTTATAGAATTTGGGTTGATCATTGTTAATAGCATTGGAAGATGGATAGGCATGAGGGACTCTTTGCTGAAATTGATGTGATGCTTGCTGACTCTATGAACATAAGAATAATGACAGTTTGTTAGTACAAGCACTGTGAAGTTACAGGTCCTTGACATATTTTGAAAATACTTGTAGGGCAGATATAAAAAAAAATTGTGAGCACTGTTGTTATTTATTTTAGATCTGTCAAAGTATTTCGAAATTGCCAATAGACTCGATTGATAGCATACACAGATATTCTCAAACAAAACACATACTTGTTGTGGCCATTGGTTACTTCTGTTTTCAGAAAAATGATCTTGTTTCGCAGGAGTAGGTTCCTGCCAATAGCTAGATGCAGGAATTTCACCATGGTTTTGCTGCTGCCAATTATGCATGGGAACACTCTGCTGCTGATCGGTATTGGACCAGTTATAATTGTTTACAGAGGAAGGAGGCGGATGATTTTGATGGGTTGGCTGTTGAGAAAGTGGAGGTGTTTGATGGGCATGTTGCTGAGGTGGTGGAATTGGATGGATCTGATGCTGCGAAAGCGGAGGAGTTGGGTGAGTATGATGCTGAGGTGGTGGAGTTGGGTGAGTTTGATGCTGAGGTGGTGAAGTTGGATGAGCTTGATGCTGAGGAGGTTTTTGGTTATGTACTTGACTTGGTGGTGCAAATGGCAAACTCTGGCTATGCTGCTCATTGTGCCACTGAGACTGATCCACGGATCCAGAATACGATGTATTAGAACTAGGACGAGGAGGCGTAGACACTTGCTGATTATGACTGTAGTTTGTGTACTGCGGAAAGGAATCTGGCTGCTTTGGAGTAGGTTCTCTGACTGGTGGAGCAGTCCTGGGAATTTCCCTGCTAGTAGGACCATACTGGTTGATAGGAGGACCAGCTGCTTTGTTGTTCCCATTCAAATTCTTGTAGTAATTCTCTTGATTGGGAGGTGGAATGGATTGCTTTTGATTTGTATACGGTGGGATGAACTGATTCTGCAGTGGCTGTTGCTGCGGCTGCTGTTGGTGATGCTGTTGAGCCTGGGCCTCTGACTGTTCAATGCTCCAGTTCCAGGAGTCGTTGCCATTGCCATTACCGTTATCAACATTCCAGTCCCAAGAATCTTCTACCTGTTTTGTTGGATTGGCAAGTGGAGGAGGTTGAAATGCTGCATTGGGATCAACACTTGGCGGCCTCTGAGCAGGGCCTGGATTCCAAGGCTTTTGATTGTGAACTCCATATCCAGAAATACTGGGGTCAACTCTCGATCTCGTTGGCCGAACACGATAGGGATTCTAAAAGATCAATACAACAATGAACAATACCAAACTGAGCACAATTGAAGCAGGTCGAGTATCTCGATACTTACACTCATAATAATGTGAAAATAGCACCTTTACAAAGAAACGTCTGTACAAAATCTGTAAACAAACAATATGGAACAAGATAAGAAAGCACCTCAGCATACTGTCTGATCATGTGCACACGTATACACAATCAACCCGAGAAACGGCGTTATGATAAAAAAAATACGTAAAAAATCTCGCGCAAACCCCGAGACAGCTCCCTCGAATAAAAAAAATAGTCGGCATTGAACGAGAACGTCACCAATGACAAGGCAAATTTCACAATAATTTCACAAAACGCAGAGCCAGAAGCAGCGAGAAAACAGACCTCGGAGAGACAGCTAGACAGAGACAGAAACTCGTTACTTATCCTACCTACGGAATACTTATATAGAGCAGCGCGCGAGAGATAAAGCCAGCTGGGGGAACAACTTTTCTCTCTCTCTCTCGCTCTCTCTCTCGAGTCTCAACCGCGGGGATCGCGATTTTCCGCGAATTATATAATGCCGTGACTATCGCCCGTCTCTTGGCGTGAAAATTCAGCAGCTACCGCACCACTGACCGCCAGGATTCTGCACCAGCTGTGAGACTCGCGCGGGCCGACTTCTCCGTGGCGTTCGCGAACGTGAAATGTGTACATACATACATAGACACACAAAGAGACTCGGCGTTTCCAACACTCACCCGACTCTCCTAGCATTCATGAGGAGCTCATGTTAATAATCGCTCGTCCGGACTCTTCTCGCGGCTGCAGGTGCCCCTCGCGCGCTTCTTGCGTGACCTTGTTCGATATCCGGAGAGAAGAGAGAGAGAGAGAGAGAGAGAGAGAGAGAGAGAGAGAGTGCGAGGGTGAGAGTTGTTTTATCCCGATTCGATGGAAAATCACAGGAGAGCACTAACTCGCGGACATTGCACGGGGAAAGGCAGCGGCAGCAGCAGCGGAGCGGTGCACGTCACACGGATTTTTCTCTCTCTCTCTCCGCGAGTCGACTCGAAAGTCGAATGAGCTAAACACCTAGCTTTTGCTTGCGTACGTCGGTTCGGTATATATAGGTAGGTATATACGATATGCGCGATTGGTACTGCACCAGTGCATGCTGATTGCTGTTGCTGTACTGACTGTGTAACCTGTATGCGTGGATGGCGGAATTTCTCGGGATCACCGCGAGATGGGCGCACCGACTCGATAAATTAAGTCCTATCACCTATGTGCGGGAACTCGGGAAGCACTTGAACATGGCTTCAATTTCAAGAGTTGTGGGGAGATAGAGTTAGAATGCTATTATTTTTTCTTCGTGTAAATTTGAAAATTAAATTGGCTTGATTGCGTATTTTTTCTTAATACAAAGATTGACATAAGGTCTTTTATTCAACAAAATGAAATTTGATAGGAACAACTATAATGTTATGATTTCAATTACTTTTATAGCCAGTAAAATGCAGCGAGATAGAAATTCTATAGTAGTTTCCCATTTTTTTCAGTATTTCCCCATATTACTTTCCCCATGTCGAACGCAGCTCATTATACATACGTTTTATCATCGAGTGCATAGTTTGTACACATTTTTCACGAAGATAAGAAGTCGCCTTCAATTCTATGCACAACGCGTAGACATATTTATGTAATTGTGCAATTATTAACATTTATTCCGGTCGTCCTGCGCTAATCATATCGATGGAGGAGCCAAAATAAAATCCACTGACGTGGTGGCTCTACACTGGTGTGCGGACTGTGCTGTTGCGGAAGCAAGACAGACTACAATTGTAAGCGGTGTCTGTGTGTAACTTGGAGAGTGTAGAGTCACTTGCGAGCATCAGCTCGAGAGCTTCACGTCAAATCGCTCTTTGGCGGACACAAATGTTAGGCAGAAAGTCGTAGAATTTAATTGAATTTTTGAATTATTTAGTTAGGCCAAGAACAAGACAGTCAAGATGATTCTGCTGACGATGATAGCGAGGATAAGCGACGGACTGCCGCTGGCAGCTGCGATGCAGGAGGACGAACAGGTTAGAAAGCTCTTTTACGAAATACCGTGTTATTGATAACTTTTTGACAATATGACAACGATATTTGGGGAGACCGAGACGTTTGGAAGATTTTTATTTGCGTGATTATCAACCGGAGAATGTAACTTCAATTTTTTACGCTGATGCAAACGGTGCTGTATTTTTCAACAATGTAATTATTGCTGTCTTTGGTTCGCTATTGCTAGTAGGCAGTGCACAGTCACTTCGATTAGGTTCTGTGTGATGGTGTATTTATTTATTTTTTTGTCCATGAACAAAAATTTTAAATGTATAATGAGAATTGGTTTGATGACTTGTTAACTAATTGACTTAGTAATAAATGAATTTCAATTATTTTATTAACAAACCACTGTTGAATTATTTCAGACAGGTAGAAGTATTTTGGAGTATCAAAATCAAGCCAAAATGCTGTTTAGGAAACTTGGACCACAATCTGAACCAAGGTGCACCATTGAAACTGGGCCATACTTTTTTCAGTAAGTAATTAATTAGGATTACATTGTAATCACACAATTATTAAACAATGTAGAAAGACTGTACACCTATTGATATACATTCGTATTATTACAGTTACCTCATAGAAAATGGTGTGTGTTATTTAGTTCTATGTGAACACCTCTACTCTAAGCGTACAGTATTCAGTTACTTGGAAGATATTGCGCAGGAATTCCACATTCAATATGGTAAAAAAGTTAACTCAGTTACAAGGCCATATTCATTCATTGAGTTTGGTAGGTTTATTCAATAAGATCAAATAACTTGTAGCTGTCTCTCACCAAGATTTCTTGATTATAATCTTTATTGTTGAATTTTCAGACACCTATTTGCAAAAGGCCAAGAAAATCTTCTCTGATAACAGATCTCGAAGAAACATGAATGCTTTGAATACGCAGCTGCAAGATGTGCAGAGAATTATGGTACGGAACATTGATGATGTCCTGCATAGGGGGACAGTACTTTCAGGTAAAATATATTTTAATTTTTTAATTTAATTCCATTTGCAAATATAACTGTTTTGTAAAATTTATCTTATGATGTTTCAGAGTTGGACACGAAAACGCAAAACTTATCCATGTTATCACAGAAATATAAAAAGGATGCTGCATATTTGAATAGCAAATCCATGTACATCAAAGCAGTAGCCGGATTAGTAGCGTTTTCGGTATTTGTATTGTATTTTTTCATTCTTTAGTGAAAAAAAGAAAACAAGAACTTGCCAAGATATTGTTATTTTGTGAAGGGCTAGTTTTGTAATCTAGTTTTTAAGATATAATTTTTCAACCATTTTTTTTTAATATAGAATGATTTGTTAAAAACTTTATGTTACGAATTGCTTTTTCTACCAGATGACACTATTTTCATTCCATTGAACTATGTTTTACAAAGGAGTTTTGGAAATAAATTTCATAAATGCTACTATAATAGCTTATTTTAAAATTAATTTTATACATAAGAGAATGTGTTGTGTCAATGTTTTGAAGGGAAGTGATTGCAATGTCTTTAAGAGGGAAACCAATAGACTATGTATTATAATGAACTTATTTTGATGTTAAAATATTTATAAAAAGTTCGATCTTGTAGCTATGAAAAATAACGTATTTACAATAAAAATTCATACAAAAATATGAACAGCACTTGGAATTTGTCATTGTTGCATTTTCACTAATTCGTTATAATCTGGTATATATAACTCTTCATTGTTCTTATATCTTTTCCTTTCTAGACTAGGACATGACAATTCGTCTTCAGAATCTGAAATGTCCCCATTGAAGAAATAATTAACAGACGAATCTACGTCTATCTTAGGAGAATTCTCTTGATCGTCCATTTGCTTCCTTTTGCGATTCAATTTGTTTCTTCTATTTGAGTGCCTCTCAGCTTTCTCCTTTAATTCTTCATCGTCTATAACATACAAGGTTTTATTTATTTTATCTGTATTATATGTTTTATGTGAATATGAAAATATTTTTTTCTTACCACTATCTATAATTTCAAACATATCTGAATGATCCTTCAAAGCTACATAAATTATTGGAAACTCTATTATAGTCTTGTTGTTTAAATTTTCTTGCAGTGTCATATCCAGATCCAAGTCGAAGAACCTTTAATGAAAATAAAATGAATAAAACGATTAAAAAATATTTCAAGTTTTCTTCGGAAAGTTTTGACATACCTAGAGTCAGATTTTTTTACTCTTTCAGCTTTTAAAAAAGCTTTCAATCCTGATAGTCCACAAGCACGATAAAACTTCAATTTATTTTGAAGCACTGATAAGTGACTTGATGCATCGCTGCTTTTTGTTTCTGTTGAACCTTCACCGTTCAAAATTTCTTCTAATAAAATTGAAAGTCTCTTATTTTCAGGAACCCTAAAAGTAAGCTGAATTTTAAATATCTATTTATGCACGATGTGCTATAAAAACTAAACAAATTACACTTTACCTCTCTATGACCCATTTTGCATTTTCTGCTTGTGAAAAAATCAATTCCACCCTCCAAAATATTTCATTAGTTTTCCATTCCAAATGAGTGGTATTTTCTATATGTCGGCTAAAATTATGAGGCATAAAATGTAATTCCACACCCTTGCGATAAGCTGCAGCTCTTAGCCTATAGAAATGCTAGAAAATACAAAAATGCATATGATAATAGTATAATTGCATGAACTTTAATCATTGTTCCTCAAAATAGTTGATGCATACCGGAGGTAGATTTTGCTCGATCAACCGCGTACACCTTTTTGCAGGATCTTTCTGTAACTGTTCCACTGATCTTCCAATGTTCTCCAACAGACGATAATCTAAAAACAAATGTTTATCAAAACCTTGATTGCACTTTAATGCTTATTGATGTATTTGGAAAATAGCTTTCCCATGAATGATGAAATTACCACTCAACAAATCCAAATCTGTAAACGAATTCAGCGGTATAAACTTTGTCTTATCACGTATCCCGTCGCATTCTAATTCTTGCTTGTGTATATTTGCACACGTGAGACTACACGTTCTAACCTCACATTTGGGACAAGTGTATTTTGCCTTATTCGCCGCACACACTTCGCAAGTTTCCAGCCTAGAACAAATGTGATATGAACATTTGGTAAAAATAATATTATTCAATAATTCTATTTTAAAGTTCACAGAAAATCAAGTAAACAAACTTTTCACTGGTGGACGTCATCCTATCATCTGTTTTCATTGTTTACAGCGGAGCAGGAGGAGCTCAACGTCACCGCGTCAGTATAGGAAGCTGTTAGCTGACACTGATGATATGATTATGAGTGCAGACGACGCGTTTCGTTTCGCAATCGCCCACGTGGTGGCACCACCGGGCTTTAGTCCTCAGTCCTCCGGCCTCCCTCACCAGTCACCATTGCACACTGGATAGAACGTATAGGAAGCCTGATGCACATTGCACCCCCGTCTTACTCTAATTCAGGAGTGGGGGTAAGAGCGCACGAAGAGTGAAGCTATAGACTGAAGCGAAGCGCATCGCCATTCGCGTCCTAGTTTTCTGACAACAAGTCGGCTTGAAGAAAACCACCTGGACCTGTCTCTCACTCCGGATCATCCCCGAATCATCTCGAAGAGATTGGGCTCTTCTGTATAACAACAACCCAGGTCTTCTGCGTCTGTCGTGTGATCGACGATAAGCAACGTGTGCGTAGGTCCTGGGAGCTAGAGTTATAGACGCGCTCTCAAGAGAAGCGTCATAACGCCACAACAACTCCACCTTGGATCTGCGAATTTAACAAAACTGTCCGGTTGAGATCGACGAACGTCCATTTGTATTTTGTGTACAACCATCGACGACAAGATGCTCTGGACAAAGGAAGAAGTCGACCGCCACGTGCAGGACGTGTACTGCAACATGAAAGACGAGACCGAGGTGAGTCGTGGTAAAATGCCCTAGAACTGGCTGAGTTTTTCATCGCCCCCCCCCCCCCCACGAAGACTGAGCGCTGTTTCAAAATTCCCGCAAACATTACTATTCGCGCATTGCCCGCGAATCAACTCGCGCGGGTAAACATTATTTTTCGGTGGAGGGGGCGGAAAATGCGCTTGAACGCACGCGAAGTGCATTCTACGCAAACTTTCCAAATCTCCTTGACTTATAAGTATTCTAAAGTTAACTATATAGCAACGTTCTTAATTTATTAAAATGTTTCAATTCTTATTTCAAAACTTTCAAATATGCTTATAGCTTAGACGTTTGAGAAACGTTTCTCAAACGTTGTATAATTGAAACCTTGGAACGTTGAATCTGAAGTTTCTCAACGTTTCAGAAGCATTTAGGGTGGGAGGGCGGGAGGTGGCAGTAGAAAGATATTACTTTTAATATTTTTTACTAAATTCAAACCTAAGAAACGTTTCAGAAACGTTCTGGCAACGTAACTTTTCCAACAAAAGCGGACATTTTCACGATTTAGAAACGTTTCTGAAACGATGAGAATGAGTTTTTGATGCTCCGACATTCGTCGATTAGGAAAGTTGTCAATGTCGGCAGGTCAGAGAGTTCGTTAGTGGAGAAACACGGGTATTTTTTTTTTCAGAAGCAATTCATTCGTTATTATTACGTTTGCAGAAAATTTTGATGTGTTACAAAGTAGCCGAACTCTACTACAGTGTAGCTGACTTCGAATCTGCTAGGCAGTACCTTTCTCGATACGTCGAATTTCATAAAGAAGCAAAAGCTCATAAACTCATGGGCGAAATACTCGAGGCTCTGGGACAGAAAAAAGCGGCAATTGCACAGTACGAATGTGCTTTCAAGCTGAATTCCAGAGAGAAAGAGCTCATTCCGAAAGGTATGTTAAGCTATAATGTGTATTTTTTTCTCCTCGAATGCAATCGTGAGTATATATGCTCAATAAGTTTACGTTTATTTTTGTTTAAACAGTATGTGAACTGCTGTCAGATCCGGAAATTGCAAGTGACAATTCCATCAGCAGATTCTGGGTCGAAAACGCTTACCGATGGTTTCCTCGGAAATTAGTTTCCCAGCTGAAGGAAAAAATCCCAGCGATAGAAAGACTCACATCATACAATGAAGAAAATCTCGAAAAGCTCATCAAAGGTAAGGGAAAATAGCGATTCCTAATCTGGCACGTAATAGTAACTGCTACTATCAAACTTCACATTAATGTTATACTTATATATTATGCGTACAGCCGAATTAGTCTCTCGACCAACGGATGTTCAGCTCAATATAAAACTTCTGAAGCATTACGTGAAAGAGAACAAGCTTGATGAGGCTTATAAGTATGCCATCGACATCGAGACGACTCACGTTCACAGAAATAGTTTGGTCTGGTATCAAGAACTAACTGAAATACTTCTAAAGTGCAAAAACAAGTGCCAGAAAATCGGGTCCTTTTGGATTGCATACATCTCTTCTCTGGAGCGTTACGCCGCCTTATCGATCAAAGGACTTTTCAGCTCAATTAGAAACATGTCTGGAGCCGTTAAAGCTGTTTACAAGTAAGTCATTAGTTGCATACTCAGATTGAATCGGCAACTTTCATCTGGAAAACTGATTTTTTTCAGCTTTGATCAATGTCTGTTCGAGGCGAAATTGTTGTTGCCGTTCTTCCCCGAATGCATTTTGAAGCACATGTGGGGTCAGCTAAACTTCCATCTTGCTTGCTTGCTGCTAATGGATACACATCGCGACCCATTCGGCAGGAGTGAAGCAGCTTATTTGTGCGCACCTTTGTTGCTCACCGCCATGCTTGTCAATCCCATCGACTCGGAGGCTTTTTGGGATCGGCAGCGGCTGCAAACTTGGTATCACGAAGGATCGTATCGTTGCAGTCAAGCTGGTAAGTTTATTTAAGAAAGTAAAATACCATAATGATACAGTGCAGACATTACTACGATGTTGAATATTTCCTGATTTCAGGTCATGTCCTTTACAACTATGCTAGAGGCAATCACGAGAAACTTATTAATAATATTAAGAAGTTTTGTACCGGCCCATGGAAAAAGCTGGTTTACAAGGTATTTGCAAAAAAGTAATCGGACCATTCTAAAAAAATAAGCTAAATTTTAAATATTTTAAATCGAATGCACAATTACTTTATACATCAATTACTTGCTTGCAGAGAATTTTCGTGAGTAAATTCTATTATGAAAAAGTGCAAAGCTCATATTTCCTGAACAACAATGCGATTGATACTTCGTCACTTCGATTTCTCTCGCATAATGAACTGCAAAAATATGACCAAGGTACACTCCAATATGTTCCAATTATACTTATATTAATAATCCAATCGCAGCTGTATAATAATAATATAATGTTCTAATCTGATTCGTAGTTGCTGAAGAAGTATGGTCAAATTCCCTGCATCATCAAGTTTGGCCGGCTATCAAGCTGCACACTAACAATTCGTGCTCAAGCATATTCGAAGGTCCTCAGCCGAATTTGACCTCGCACTTGTTTCCAGATATACCGTTTTCTGTTGAAAACCTTAGCCAAACTTCCCCTGACACCCTTAGTCGCCTCGATGTCGATGCGTTTCTCAATTCAACAGGTAGATTCAATCAAGTTCCCAAATTGGGTATATGTTGAATATTTTAAGTAATGAAATTAACGAATTCTATTGTTAAAGCCTTTTGTGCCACGGCGGTTATCGAGAAACAACAGACGAATACCCTTGGGTATTATGGCCGATCACAAACTTTACCGGCAGATTTAACGGTCCCATTGTGTTCTACCGAACAAGAAAAATGGTATGAATAATAATTGCGACAAATACTTTTTGACGTGCTTATTCAAGGATTACTACAACAATATAATTAATTATGGTATTTCAGGTGGCACGCTGCTTGCAAAATCCATCGTAAAGAGCTTTTAGACGACAATTCTAAACTATTCTTTCAACAGGGATTAGAAGCTGTGCGTTGTATTGGCAATAACAATTTACATCCTTACATCTTAGTACACTTAGCTCGAATCTTCCATTACAGGGTCAGTATTTTTGATAGCATGACACATTTATTATTCAAAGTAAAATACACTACAATCTTTAATGCCTACATTCTCTTTCAAAGGCGAAACAATTAAAGAATGGAAATAGTGAAAGCAACGACATTCCTGCCTTGGAGTCTCGTTCGGAAATGTACTGGTCGGCTGCCGTTCCTCTACTTCAAAAACTGCAAAATAATCAGACGATTAGCTCGTCGTATGTAAAATTATTTGATTATGCAGGGTAAGAATTGAGTTTTGACATTCTCTTTAATTATGTGTAATACTGTGGAGTTAATAAAATTATTTTGCATATTACAGAAGTCACATGGACAGTATAGAATTAACGCACGCAATTGAAGAAGGTAAAATAGGGTTGGCACGGAAACTTGTAAGAAGTGGACAGGATTACGAAGCAATAAAGTCTCTAGAAGCATTGAAGTGTCCAGAAGCATCATTTGAACAGGGCAAGGTAATACTTAGATAAAGTGATAAAGTCTATTTGTTAAAGTATTTTGGTATTTATCATAGAAATAAAATTTTAGATTTACTTGAAATTGAACGATAAGCCACTCGGTTCACTGAAGGAAATAAAAATTTCACACATAACTTTATTACGCAAAGCGCTCGAGTGTTTTTACCTCACGATGGATCGCTTATGCAGTCCAGATACTGATCCTAAACATCCATTAAAGTCAGAACTCGACAGCCACATTGCCGCAGTGCAAAATCAATTGAAAAAATTTGATACAGACACTTCATTTTATGCTGTTCGTAAGTATATAGTTCACAGCGACGTCATTATTATTTTTTACGTCCTGACTGGTCACAAATTTTGTTTACGATCTTAGGAAACTCTGACTATTGCGATGATCTGTCGTCTAATAAAAGTTATTCGTCGGCACACGAAGATGAGCATCTTATAGAAACCGATTCATTACCAGAATTGATAGATGCACCTCTTGATTGTGATGTATGTTTCTTGCTACTTTATTTACTGAATTGAAACATATTTTCTTTATTTTTATAAAATACTCTTTATACTTATATTAAATCAGAAAACACCGCTAAGTCTGGAGCGTCTCGATGCAAAAATTGATCAAATTGCTCGCTCCATCGAATCATTGAAAGATCAAAACAGAGCTATTCTGTATAAGCTTGACGAATTTCTCAAAATCAGTGCTTATTGCAAAGAGAACATGGAGCTGAACGCCAAATCTTATCCCCAGCCTGCCGGTATTTACGGGTAAAAGTCTATCTTTAAATTTAAATCTAAACTTAATTACGCACACGATCATATTATTATTAAACGTTTACTTGCAGGTACTGTGCTAGTTATAGCGATCCTTCGCTGGTGACTCCAGGCGCCAACCGTGCCTCGGCTCAGGTGCCAAACTTAATCGCTGTCGAACGTGATGCTTTCTCGTCAGCGTTTGTCTATCCACCTACTGCTGATACCGAAACTTTCCCTAGCTACTCCGCAAACAATAATGGCCCGGCCTACGCCTCAGCAATGATCAATCCATTAGCAGTGACGAGACAGAACTCACCCGATTCCTATAATTATCCAGCACCCAGAGTCCATCATGCTCCAGCAGCTGCCAAATTCGATTACGACCAGAGGTTGGGTGGACAATGGCCCATGTATGGGGCTCATGAGAATATCGCAACCCAACAGCAGCCAGCTAAGAGTGAACCTGAGCTTTGGTAAGTTTTCTCTTCTTTTATTTTAATCTTTGATGTATGATAGTGTTTTAAAGTTGAAATTTTAATTGAATCAACTAATAGTAAAAAAAATGTATGCATGTTAAATAATATACTTACTTTTCTATAATGCAGCTACGGTATTAGCTCAACTACAACCTCAGCGGGTTCGTGTCCCAACGTTATCATGACCATTTCGGAAACGCTGCCAACAACATATTCGTCAATCCGACCTACGTTCAGTTTCCCGACATTTCATACAACTGCACCAGTAAAAACGTCAAAAACAGCTAACACGTTTGATAGATGTTGCGAAGACAAAGGTTAATAATTGATTACTTATTTTGAATTGAATTTTTTTTCTATTGGCTAACGCATCAAATATATTTTAAATCAATCAAAAATCGTCAATCGTAATTAAGTGTATCCCAATATTTATATATTTACAGTGTTCTGCCGCCGTGCTATACTCTACCGATTTAATTGCAATACGAGAGAATGGATAGAGCGAGGCACGGGTGAGATGAAGCTGCTCTATCATCGGGAGCACGGCACCTACCGTCTGCTGCTGCAACGCGAGCGGCTGCACAAACACGAGATCGTGTGCGATTTTCCTCTGACTTCAGATCTAGAATTCCGCGAGCTTGGCACGTCGGACACAAGCTTGACGTGGACTGGTATGAATCACGCCGAGGCTGATAGTCCCGAGGTTGAAACGCTCGCGGTGAAGTTTGAAACGCCCGGGCTTGTCTTATTGTTCAAAAGAGCAGTGGAGCAAGCACAGAAGGACATCGTTGAAAATCAGGTGTAACATAGCCAAGTGCCAAATTACGCACGCAGGATTACACTAAGCAATATTTGTCGAGAGAACGAACGTTTCTGAGCTGCTGAAATGATAAAGGGAATTAATAATTTAATGCAGAGTAGGGTGGGTATTTTTGATTCTTTTATTAGGTCTAAACGAGGTTGCGCGCACAGTTTTGAAGAACTTTTTGATACGATTTATGAGCTAGTATCTTCCTAAATTTTTGCCTGGTTCTTTTAATTTCTTTCACATCAAATTGATATAAATGATGTTTGTTTCCACTACATTAAATCTTTATATTCTCTATACCAATGAAATCGCCTTGGAACTAGGCGATCTTTTTTTATAAATACCATCGAATAAAGTTTTTTCTACTATTATATTTTCGTTTAACATGCGAATCGGCATGATTGATAATACTGTTAACGAGTTTACAACGAAGCTAGTATTTATCTGTACTTATTACAATACAATGCGATTAGATTAATAGTCTGTTCTTCTCAAACTAGAAACGCTTTGTGCATTTGTAAACTTTATTATTGAATAAAATGAATGATTATTTTTAAGTTAATGTGCATATTTATTAAATTAACCTTAGTATTTAAGTTATTATAATTAAATAGTTGCTGCAATGGTAATTTTTGACAATTCTTTGAATTTTTACACGGAAAGGGGGCCTATTTCAAAACGTGTTTTCTGCCGGAGCGACATATATTCATGTCTTCCATTAATTACAAGAATGTCGTTAACGTAAAAATCTGAAAATGCATAAGATCTTTCTTATCAGCCTCAGCTATCGCGACTTGTATACATACTGATTAGACTAATACGCTTGATTCTCGTTAGCATATCATCGGTCGACTGTCGAGTGCGAAAGTCAGTAGTCAAGTTTTGGTTCGCTTTACCTCATAATTTGTGATAGAGCATGTCGAAGTTAAAAAGTATTCCGGATTTCGAAAGTCATGCGTTAACGATTTTGCCAAAAAATGCCAGAGATTACTATAACGTTGGACAGGACGAAGAGGACACTATCAGATGGAGCAGAGAAATCTATAAGAAGTAAGCGAAATAATTCACATTCATGAATGCTTTGTTATGTTTGACGAATAATAATCAAACTTTCAGGTTTCGAATTCTTCCACGAATGCTGAGAAACGTCTCCAACAGGGACATCAGCACCACAGTACTAGGAGAAAAGGTTTCGATGCCGGTGGGTGTATCTCCGACAGGTTTTCAAAATTTTGCGCATCCCGATGGCGAGTGCGGCAACGCTCGAGGTAAGTGGATCTCGTAATTTTAACAATTATAAGAAATGATTCACTGCAGTGAACATTCATTAAATCGTAATTCTAGCCGCTGAAGCTGCAGGAACAGTTTTCGTTCTTTCCTGCTACTCCACCACCGGCATCGACGAAGTTGCGAAAGCAGCTCCAAACGGTAACAAATGGCTGATGACAAGTATATTCAAAGACAGGGAAGCCACCCTGCACATGGTGAGGAAGGCCGAGAAGTGTGGCTTCAAAGCGATACTCGTCATCGTCGACAATCCAATTTACGGTAAATGTAAAAACTCTGCTTTGGTCGACTGCTTAAATAAGTATAAAGCAAAGTGAGTGAGATATGATCGTAGAACAGAGAAGCTTGAAATATTCCGGAAATAACAGTGGCGTGCGTTTTGCAGAGCCGCTATTTTCGAAGAATACTTGTCGACGAAGAAAGATGTCTTAGTCAAGGGATACTCCAACAACATACTCGATTATTTGTTGGACTTGCTCGACGATTCCTTGACTTGGGACGATGTGGCTTGGCTGAAGAGCGTCACAAAACTGCCGATTGTTTTGAAAGGGATTTTAACGCCGGAGGATGCGGTTTTGGGAGTTGAGAGCGGAGCGAGTGCGATTTTCGTTTCGAATCATGGCGGTCGTCAGCTCGATAATACGCCAGCTACGGTACGATAAAGACAGTTTTCTTTTTAACTTATCCAAAGGTCGTGTAGCCAAATATTTGATTCATCCGTCTTCACTTAGCTCGAGGTACTGGCAGGCATCGCCAAAGCTGTTGGCGACAAGGCAGAAGTTTACGTAGACGGTGGAGTGACTCGAGGGACCGACGTGTTCAAAGCTCTAGCGTTAGGCGCCAGAATGGTATACAAGACTTTTTTTAGTTTGTTCAATGATTCGATCACGACTCTGATAAAGGATAAAATAAAGATCTTTCGAACGTCAGGTGTTTGTGGGAAGAAGCATGCTCTGGGGCTTGGCGTGTGACGGCGAACGAGGGGCACGTTCTGTTCTGGAAATATTACGAGAAGAAGTTGAACAAACGTTTGCCTTGACAGGTGTGTAAACGATTTCCGCGCAACGGCCGGAAAGTAAACGATCGGTTCGTTATCGCAGTGACTTTAGAGTAGTGAGTTTGAAAATTCTGATTCTAGGCTGTTCGAGCGTTAAACAAGTTACCAGGGATATGATCGTTCACGAAAAAGATCTGACGTTTTAAATGCGGTTGAGGAAAAAGAAGAACGTCCCGCTGAAACAAACTTATTTTATTCTTATTTATTGTAAGTACAAGTGAGCTTTTTCGCACTTGTATCAAAATATGCTGTTATTAAACTAGTCCTTATGCAAGTTCTATTTTTAAAACCGCACCTGCGCAAAATAAAAGAGTGTTAAACGAGTGCATAAAGCGCAGCATTGTGTCCGTAAAGCACGTCTTTATCCATAACTTTTCAATGATCCATGTAAAGTCACTCATTCGCAAAACTGTGTACGTTTGTTACATGTGTGTCAAGTTCGACTTAAGTGAACTAAGTAAAAGGTTTCGCGTGCAAGGATAAGTAAAGAAACTTGAATCTATGAATGAGAGGCCGATTAATAAAAACACTCCAAGGTTTATATATTTTTATATATATATTATGTATATATATTTATCTTCATTTCATATACAGTAATATGTATAGAACGCACAGCATTGTCCGTCGACTCAAATACAAGCGGCCCATATAATATAGGATCTCTTCTTTTTCTTGTTGTATCTATTTCATTTACTAAACCTTTTCTCATCCCCCCTCTCTCTCTCTCTCTCTCTCTCTCTCTCTCTCTCTCTCTCGCGCGCGCGCGCCTCGCTCCAAGGAATAAACTTCATTTATTTATTTATTTTTTCTCATTTTTTTTGTAATATTATTTATCTCCGCCTCGTCCATAGCTGCACTTGGTCAATATATTTAACAATCTCGTCACTCTACGCGTGTGGTGTGTTTTTTGTGTATATGTGTGGTAGTAACACTTGAATATATTTTTATATGAATATACTCGGCATATTGACTGTTCTTTTTCGTCTGTTATGTTTTTTTATTCTTTTAAACTAGAAACGCTGCTACGTCTTCTGGCGCATGAAATTGGCATAGAACATACGCAGTATATATCATCGCATCTTTTTTAAAGGAGTTTCTGATGCTCCGTGGCGTTATAATATATGATTACTGTGATTTTTTTCCTCCTACCGCTTTCTTATGATCTCTCATTCTGGTTGGGATACACGCGCTTCGACATCTTTTTTTTTTTTTCATTGCAACTGCAGTTTACGTTACGTATATCTAGATGTACAAGTATTGATACGCGCATTTAGACAGTAGCTACATATAGGTATCCTTCATTCATGTATATTGTGATGTGTGCTCACACGCGCCAGTGTGCGATACACATATACGATACATTTCTCTTCACTTTTTTATGTATATCAATTTATATTTATTTATGTATTTAATATAGTATATATATATATATCTTTGTTTATATACATGCATGTACACCCACACATACAGTTGCTTGTTAATTTTTTTGTACACAAAATTTTCACTGCCCGCCGTGAATGCGGCTCGGTGCGTAACCATCATCATCATCATTTTTGGCGCTGCGGTTCGCTTCACGCACTCGCTGTCATTTTTGCTTCTTTCGTAATTCTACACACCTCGAACTATTATTCGCGCAATAAAATATCATCTCTCGCTTTACATATATCTTTTGCTCTACATTATGCACAGGCATGTGGTTCATATCCCTTGTATCCATCATGTGTGTGTGTGTGTGTGTGTCTATGTGAGACGTGAGCTTTTTGAGTGTGTACCTTGTGTATTCAGTTTTATAATATTTATATATTTATACTTGTACAGGCTTAAATCGAATTTCCGAAAAACAAAAATAAAGTACATCTCTCCCGTCTCATTACGCGCGGCTTCTCATTTACATTTTTTGTTCATCGTCTCTGTACACTGTGCAAGTGATTTTTTTTCAGCTAATATATATCTCTCTGGTAATCTCTCTTTACATTATCTGTACACTTTATTGAAAATCACCTCAGCTTTCGGAAAGTCGATTTATTTACATAGCTTCATTCTTGTAGAAATTCTCATTTTGATATAACGTACTTCAATCGGGCACATGTCGATGAACTATAGTATATTCATTACGTTCGTGTGTGTTTGTGTGCATGTGTTTCTGCATGTTTTACATTTATGAACTCGATGTCGGTGTGAACTGTGACAGGGTGTGAATGTATACAATGTAGGAGTACATCCTTTATTGAATTATTTCATCGTAATTTAATGAGTAAACCTTTGTTTTGCTTTGCTTATTGTCGAGAGAGACGCTCTCCGAGAAAAATTTTGAGATTTGACTTGAGAATTACAGTAACATAGTTTTCGGCGCAGCGATAGAGTCGAACCTATATATGTATAGTGTTGGCGATGGCGATGTGTATCGTTATTACATTTAGCTCGTGGTGTCTCGAATTTAAATTTAAAGCATCATCCAGATCCTGTCGCACGCGCAGCGAGAAATCCCAATACTTCGTCGGGTCAACTTCAATTGTACTGCGTTGTACTAATAAATGTTTATCTTCGCACGAGGTTGGACGTTTCAAATGCCTTTCTGCCTGTTTCATAAAATATAGAAAATACGTAATTATTGCTCGACTTATGTATAAGATTAAAAATGAGCTGCATGTAATCTTGTGTTAATTTGGAACTCACACAATATTAGAGATTGATACACATATATATTAGAGGATCGAAGAGTGATCGGTTAGCGTGTTAGTAATCAATATTTGTAATATATAATTACCGTGTGAAATGATAAAATTTTGATTTGATCGCGGCGAGAAAGGTATTCAAGACACGGCTTTCCAACGTCGTGCACAGCAGCAGGTATCTAGTTACACACGAGCTATTTCATATTTCTCTCTCGGGAAAATAACGTTTTCTATACATCTCGAATAATAATATATAACGCGCATATGCATATATGTATATAATATGTATAGTATATATCGTGGCAGCCGCCGTACGAAGTATTATGCGACGTGCGAGCAAAGTTTCCCGCTGCTAACTTTTCCGCCGCAACGCTTTCGATCGATTACAATTCTCATGTCATTATTCGCATCGACTATCCGCACTTGAAAACAACAATACGCAGTTCTATATCGATAGTCTATAACATTTACACAGATAGATTTTATCTCTCTTTTGTGGTAAACGATTTTTCTTTTTGTTCAGCTTTCTCTACTAAGACAAGGTGTGTTTTGTTATTTTTTTATTCGAGTCCAGAGGTTGAGAGACAGACACGCGCCACTACTATATACTCGCAGCGTTTTACATACTTTTTACTTTTCGTTAAATATTTGTTTAAAACTTTAGTCAAAGTAGAGCTGGTTTGCTTTAATTTATTTGTTCGTTTGTTTGTCTCTCTTTTTTTATAGAAATGTAAAATTCTTTTTATTGGTCCAGAGAAGCTTTTCTCCTGGCATGTCAGCTATTCAGGTTATTGGTGAAAGCAGCCCTCGCACACACGGCCTCGGTATTACAACAATAGAATATAATCAAGAAGTTCGACAAAGACGCGAACAAACTACGCATACGTGTAAACAGATTATTATAATTATTACTTTTATTGTTAACAGGGAGATCGTTTGTTTTATCGTTATTGCCCAATGATATGTACGAATCAGAAGTCATGAATGCGAAACTTTTTTTAATATATTTTTGATTTCAACGACGCGTCTTGTGTGCTCGAGCCACTCTCTTCCATCGACTCTCGAACTTTTGCGATCTCGCTCTTATATTTCCGCCCTGGGAAACTGCTTGTGTAAATATCAGTGCTGTAGGGAGAAACGAAAGTTTGAAGATACACATTTTAATAGTCAGTCCAGAATTTTTTTTTTTTTTTAAACAAGCGAACAATCGAACTAGTTTATTTACAGAGTCCTGCACATTTTTTTGTTATTTCTCTGCTATGTGACACCGAAAAGCAAATTATTATGCGTACAACTGGTTTTTCGCGAGAGCACTTCGTCTCAGCAGGACGACCGCAAGCTCTTACTGACGATAATAGCGCCGGAGCGAATGTATAGTCAGCGTTCGATATCCGGAAACGTAGAAAAGGTACAGAATTTGCCTACAATCACGTGAGATTTTGAGAACAGAAAATACATCAAGGTGACATTGGGAATAATCTCGAGCAGCTGTCGGTATGCACAAGACATTCTTTTTGTGTTTTATTATACGCGTATACAACTGCACTTATAGTGACGCTCAAAAGCACTCTTGAACTCCTGCCAACTTGAAAATCGTGAATAGAATTGGAATCGGACCTACGTTCTTTCGACACTTTAGTTTTTTATTACTTTGAACTATACTTTTCAAGGAACTACTGATATTTTAGCAGGATCTCGCCTATATTATACTCTCAGTGGATCAACAAACGCGCTTATTAGGCGAGGTCTGCAAGCATTTTTGCATCTTTGTTATTATTCATTATTATCGTTACAATTAAGTGATGATTGTTGAGTTACATAATCTTTTTTCTTTAGATAACATACCCTCCTCAGGGATCTTTGTTTGTGTTTTGCTTTTTAGTTTAATATATTATTACATTATACATAATAATCTTTGGTTTTTCTATATAATAATCCAGATAGAACGACGACGACACGACACGACTATAGACCTAGAAACACCGAAACATCGAGTGTGTCTTTTTTTTATGCGTGTTCAATCCCTGCAGTCAGTCTGAATCTAATTGACAATGTACGAGAGGTTCTCTTCGCTGCGATTTAACGATTGCGGGCTTGAACTACTCCGTCAAATTTTTTCCATCATTTTTAGAAATTACTCTCATTTATTTGTTTTTACTAAAAATTTAGCCCCCCGTCTTTTTCACATCGTAACGTTAGTTTCAAACTATAGAAAATCACAATTACCCTTTAAAGCTCGTGAATTTACGTAACCAAGTAGCATTGACATCGAATCGAAAATTAAAGCAACGACTTTATCGTATGCGTCGGTGTGATGAACATTAATTTATCCGCACTTTTTTTATTACAACAAATACGTACCTAACTACGTGCATTCCGACGATAACATTGACAACGCGATCGTTATAACGTTCAACTGTTCAATCCTCTTTATCACTCAAGTCGGTTTCGTGTTCTTTGTCGAGGATATAAAATACGAAACTCCGATCGGATTTTTAAAGGTGTTTCTAATAGGTACCAATCTTATTTGTTAAAAAAATGCAGCCACTCCTGTGTATTATACCCTTTCAATTTTTAGCGCCTCTTTAACATCGAACATTAACATTACATTGATGAAACATTAATCGTTGTCCATTGACATTACTTAGTTACAGGATCGTTAGTGGATGTGCAATCCGAACCCTAATCGCGACTTGTGTTTGTTGTTTTTCTTTTATGTATACTCTTTTCAAACTTCTGAAGTGATTTTTGCATTTATACTCTTCATGGAAAGCAAATCTTTGATATTTAACTAATAGCGCGTACAATACAAATTTTAGCGGAAAATTTCTGCAGCATAATATTTAATCATTACTCTATGTTCATCGATCAAGCCTCGTTTATATCTCGTTTTATAGAAAACGTAAAGACAAATTCACGTCGATCTATGCTTTAAGGGTCGTACTTGAAATCTGACTCGAAATTTATTGACGAAGGATTCAAATGCAACCTAACATTGTATTTGATAGTAATACATGTTTTTGAAATAAAAATCGAAGAAACATAAAATAATATACCTTTTTTATTTGGAAAATATATTGAATAATACAGACTTTACGGAAAGTATGACTAACGTTAAGTTTATTTGATTCAAGTCGCAGGGTTTATTTTCAGGGTGCAACTCATGAACAGCTAATTGCATTCGAATCCTTGATATTCTGTCTCAAATTCCAGTCGATTTACGGACCGCGTATTTATAGTCGATTCACATTAGATGAGCTACGTTCTACAGTGCTTAGAGGCAGTAACACTATATTATTTTTTTTCTTTTTTTTCTTTTTTCGCAAGTTCTTAGTGTGCATCTTTATTATGCGTGCTCCCGGATCATTATACGGAAACGCTGCATTTACGCGATAATTCTGCAGTACCTTTCTAAAGGGTTTTCTATAAACATTTTTCCTCTGGCGGAAAATATGAAATAACTTATTACGTAGTTTTTAATATATAATATATCGACTATTCCAAATCACGAATACGCTTTGCTTTTACCTGTCCTCCTTTCTCAGATTCTCAAAAGATTCAAAAGCAGCTTGATAAAGCATCAGGGAGCAGTTTGGTATCACAAGAGCACGTCTAGATCATCTAAGTATACGCTTCTAGACAAAACTAATCGTATCAACGCATATTTATGTGCTACAACGCATGTTCATCCACATTACGACTAGCAAGCTGTCGAATTCGCTATTACAAAAACGCTCTATAGTTCCTCCTTATTAATTCGATAATATCTCGCTGTTAAAACCGTGACTGTGCATGTCTCTGTGACATCTACTGGAAGTGTTGTCTTTTCTTTTTTTTTAGTTACTTTTATTTATTTTGAACTTATCGAGTCGTTATCTAAAGTCTCCACTGCTTCTTTTTATCTCTCGGTTCAATGAAACCTGTCGTAAACGAATCTTCTAACGTGATTTTTTTGATGTTCGAGCTTTACCGGCTATAACAGTTATCTCACAAGCTTACACGTGATTCATCGTCGTGTGCGTATGTTAGTCGTGAGTTTCTTTTTTATTGTAAATGTTTTAGCGCGCGTTTAGAAAAATCTCTTCGAAAAATCTAGGGATCGTTTAACTCCCCAAAGAGTCCCAAGATCAACAGTTCTTATTTCGAAAAAGCTACTCGCAGTTCGATTATAAATTTAGCGAGGATATGTTCTCAACGGGCCAATAGGAATTAGCGCAACGATCCATCTACGTGAAAACTACTACTACGATTGTACGTAGAATACGCGTGTCTACATACAAGTACAACGCTTCGGTCAAGTAAAGAAATCAACATCATACAATCTGCATTTTCTCGAATAAAATTGTATTTTTTTTTTATTTTTTTTTTCCATATACGTTCCATCTTTAATAGATATTATTTTACACTTGTACGATTTACTTTTGTTTTTTATTTTTTTAGAAAAAAAAATGTATTTGACAGCACTGCTCTTACAATTTCTTACTTCTATTAGGCTCTCCCATTGTTTAGGTTATCTCTTTTTTTAATGAGCGTGACACATTTTGAGTGAGCAAGATGACAATTGGCTTAGTCAATATTCATGAGTTCCATCATGGTTCATCCATTTGGTAAAAGTGATTTTTTAATAATAAACTGGGCCCCGTATGCCAGGGCACGAATTGTCTTCGAAGGTTTGCGTGTGACGACAGTACATAACTACTTCGCATGCGACGAAACGTAACAATAACAGTATGCTTCGAGAAACAGTCGTATGTCTCGAGTTCAAGTGAACTTTTAAAAATGATAAAATGGAAATAACAGTATCGATATAACCATTTTCTGTAATCCATGAAATCTTTTTATCCTTTTTTAATAATGAACGTCTTAAATAGATAATAAGATAACTTGATTTTCATTCTCAAATCCTAAACACTGGTCAGATGCGCGAACATTAGCGCATATTAAACGAACGCGTACATAATATTATAATACGTTTGCACGTGTGTGAATGTGTTTCGTATATGTTTATTTTGCTCTGTTTTGTTATGTGTAAACAATATTTCGTCCATATGCATAGCGCTCAAAATTAATCACTGTAACACGGTTGTAATTATTATATATGTATATATTTACATTTACTATCTACATATCTACACATTAACAAACGGTTAGTTTTGCGTTTTTCTCTGTTTCTCATTAGCGTACGGAGCTACGTCTTGGCGAAATTTTTCATCAATACTCCATTTTCCGCCACGCAACGAATTTTTTTTTGTAACTCCGTTCATCGTACGATGTTCACATCCGAGTTCCTAAACGTTCGACATTCAGTTTATTAATTTCTTTTGTTCTTCTTCATAACATAATCTCCCGCTCACAATTCAAAGTAACAATGGTAATTAGGTAAAAAAAAACAATCGTCGTGTAAAACCCGAACCGTTTGAGCGGCGCTCTCTCACTTTTAATTATCATCATCGCCGTAATCCCGTCTATCATAATCGGTATCACGCCGCATCCCAATTCGGGTCAAAACATCTATCTTTCACGGTAATAACGCGATACATGTATATAAAATAATATAATAGTAGTATAATGATAATAGTAATGATAATATAATAATAATAATAATAATAATAATAATAATAATAATAATAATAGTACTAATAATAAAATAAATATTCTAAATTTTTAAAAAAGAGTGAGGAATTAACGATATAATTAATGAAAAATTCAAAAAAGAAGTCTATAAGTCGAGGCATGTCTCCGCGAGGCGATTATAGAGTATCATCAGTATCATCCAATGCATCGAACCTATGTGTGTATGCCTCATTTATGTGTATTATTATTCCTGCTTCTCCCGCGTACTGCACGGGCGCGGGCACGCGGACGCTCGTTCACAATTAAAAACCTGCAAGTGCGACTCGCACTCAGGCCGCGCTGGCCGATCATCGTGATAACGACGACAACGAAACACAATTATTACATTTTTATGTCTGCATATTATCCCTACGTGCGTGTACGATAAAAACGGTTCCGTTCGTTCTCTCCGCTCTCCGGTAATTTCGTTCGCGCGCTGCTTCTCGGTGTGGTGCCGAGCTTGTATTGTACAGCCTGAGATTCGGGTAATGTCCGTTTCTCTTATATTCATCTCTCGTCTAGCTCGCGGGTGTCGCTCCAACAGCTCGTGTCTCGGCACCGCGCGCTCGCTCGACGATATTTAGTCTTCCTCCGTGTTCTCTCCTGGTGAAGTTACGTGAGACGTGACAAGGACAACAACAACGACAGCAGCAGCAATATCAGCTTCAGCTCAGCGTCAGCGGCGGCAATTTATCAGCAGTGGATAGCACAGCAGTGGAGCGTCATCGTCGTGGCGGCAGCGTCGGGTCGCGGCTGGGGCTTCAGGGTGGCGGCGACGACGAGAGCGACAGCGACGTGGACAGTGACGAGGTGCTGGTCAACTGCTGTTGATGCGTCAGCTGCTGCTGCTGGTACGGGGCCGTGTCCTATATGAATGCCCAGCATTCCAGCGTCTTGACTACGAAGTCCTCGTGGGGCGCCAGGGGCTCGTTGCCGTAGGTGCTGCACGACTGGGTCCTGCCCTGGTACAGATCACCATCCAGCCACAAACCAAACTTGCCGCTGCAAAGAGATCGTCGATCATTATTAGTACACCCCAACCTCGTGGTTCTCAGCTAGAAGTTTAAAAACGAGACTTACTCTCCCGCGCCGATGGCCAGACTTTCGTTGTTTCCCTTGATGAAGTAGACGTTGTCACCGGTCCAGTTGAATGCCTGGAACCTCGGCGTGAACCTGAACAGCAGAGATTCCCCCGTGCCGTAGAAGTGGTCGCTGACTCGCAGCGAGCAGGAGGTCAGGGCACCGAACACCTGCAATCGAGCGTCACAATTAGTAAAAGTCAAGCGTTACATTACAGAGACAATTACGTGTGACAAGACACTCACGTTGCCCTCTGTGTCTTCGATGACGAGAAGGATGGGGCTCTCGATCTTGGCCATCTTCCTGTACATGCTGTTGAGGCTGAAGCCATGCTGGCTGGTACTGAAGACGAGGGTCCAGAGGTATCCCTCGGCCCTCGCGGGCAGATGTCGGCAGAGGTGCTCTCTGTGCTCGTCGCTCAGGATCTCGGTCGTTCCCACCAGGTCGGGGATTATCAGCTCCGCGTCGAGGGATATCGCGCTGTTGGCGTAAAGAGCTCGCCTCAGCTCCTCGCTCATAGACAGTACCTGGAAGACGGTAATGATACGTTAATTCCGGAGCTTTTGAGGACGCTCAAGCTTCGTTCGCGTATATATAAGGCTCGCTCGAGATTCGAGAGGATTTTTCTTCGTTCGATCGATGGATGCCTCGACGAATCGCGACTGTCTAGATGACAGACGAGATGCGAGAATAGCTACTAGATTTGCATACATCCGAGAGTATTGAACATTGAATCGAACGAAGTAGATAATGCAATCAAATTTTCCACGAGTGGAAATAGTCGTTAAATGTAATTACCGATTTTTATGTACTGTATAGTTTATAAATAGACGAAAATTTCTTATAAAGTCATTGTCTTCGAGCTCGAATCTCGCGCAGGTGTATACATAATACAGAGATCATCTACTTGTACGTTTCTAATTGTTCTAATATAAAACCGTTAATCCGTTTAACATTTACGTTGGTTCGCTGCAGTGAGCGCGAAGAGGCTAGTTGTACGAGTCGATTAAGCGTTTCCTCGATAGCATAAATAAGCGTCGCAATTCATCAGTGATCCTATATGTCTCTCTCGCTCACTGCAGCGACCGACCGACAGAGGTATAATACATATATACGATTTATATGTATACGCGATCATGGTTGTGGTGCATTCGGTTATTTCTCTACGGAAAGACATTGCTCGGTATAGAAGGCTTGGTTTTGCTGGTGTTCAACTACGTATAATAGATAAATGGAGAGGTTGCTATTGTAAGTGAACAGACATCATATCCAGATTCCATGTAATATATAGATAAGGTCTCTAAGTGGCAACTAATCTCTAAAACTAGGCACAGCTATGTATAGAGTAGGGCACATAATAATAATAATAATAATAGTAGTAGTAATAGTATAATAGTCAGTATATAATGTTTAAAAACACTACGCATATCCAGTGTGTTACATTGTCTCGTGTATAATAATAATGGGTATATTTAGTATTTGTTGATGGTTCGGGTGTTCTGTTAGTAAATCAAAATAATCGTCACGTACAATAGACACACAGAAAACACATCAGTTGCGGTTTCAGGGGTGACTGACACCCGTCAAACTCAGCAGCAGTATTATTGCATTCGACGTTCCGAGTTATGTGCATAAACTAATAACCACGTGCGTTTCTCTGTTTTTATACAATCGGAAGCACACACATACATCGCAAAAAAACATTAACGACCAGTGTACACTGAGAGAAAGATATAATTGCCGTAAACATATACACACGTTAGGAGCAATGATTGCTAATATATTCGTGTACAAATGTATCTTACAAATATTCTATACGAAACAAAAACAGTTTGTATGTATACTATAGATTTCTATAGTATAGACATAGAAAATATTGCAGGAAATATCTGTATGTTAATAGTTAACATATGAATTTCATGGCTATCGTGCGTAGAAAAATTCAAATCTGAAAAACGAATGATTACGATATGATGTTTAACACACTACTGAAGTTTTCCAATAATTTTTGAACTAATAGTGATAAAGTAGTTGACATATATCTTTTTGGAAATGCCAGAGGCTGCTGAATCAGATCTGGTATTTAGACCCAAAAGGCCGATGAAAGACAAAATTTTGAATTTTGACATTATACCACTATAAAATTACTCAGCATTAATAAAATTCATACAAGTGTGTTTTCTAATAATTTTTATCCGATTACTTCATAAAATCTATGAAAAATCGTAAAGGGCAGCCATATGTTAACTATTAACATACGTATTATTGGCTCAAATCAAAAATGCCTATGTTAACAGTTAACAAATATGTTTGCTGCAATGTTTCTTTTCGCTTAGTGTATATAGCATCGCTTTTAAAATAAAATCCGCGTCGCCGATGACTCATTCCCTCTTCCCATATCAGGCGCATTTTTATCGACGACGAATCACGCATATGTTTACGTATCGACCGAAAACCTGAAGCGAGTTTTTTCCCCGTTCCCGTGTGCAAGTTTAATATGGGCAGTGCAGTCGATAAATTAGTCTCGCGGCTAAGAATAGCCGCTCGTAAAAACTGCATCGGAACGTAAACATCCTTTTTTCTTCGGTATATTGCAAGAAAAATTTTGTATTATCGTCGAGATAAATTTCCGGGGCTTATCGATACAGGCGCCGCAAGTCAAGGGCCACTCGTTTAATTATAGCCGGACGCCGAGACACCCACACGCCGCGATTTATGTGCAAATATCCAAGGACGACTACCCCGTCTGTGTGTGTGTGTGTGTGTGTGTGGGTACGAGTCTCGGCGCAGTTTTGTTTTTCCCGCGTCGAGTTATGGGCAAGTATAGTCGTTCCGGCGCGGGTGTAACGACATGTGCGGAAGGGAAGATGTCTTTCTTTCAGTCGAGGGGCCGAGTGACCCAGTGGCCTTGGAGGGGAACGAACCAAGCGCGATTTGTTCGAGAACTCGTTCGGGAGGCTGACGTTCGCTCTCCTTGCTTGGATCGATGTACTTTTGCGCGGCGGACAGAAAGTTTGAAAAGAAAATAAGCCTGTCGAGATAACAACAACAAGCTCGAGCTATTTAAGAGCGACGGCTGTTTCTCCGCAAACGAAATTGGAAAGCTCGCTGCAGAGAGAGAGAGAGAGAGAGAGAGAGAGAGAGAGAGAGAGAGAGAGAGAGAGAGAGAGAGAGAGAGAGAGAGAGAGAGACGTTGAAAAAACAACGAGAACGTATACAGCAGGTTATTATAATCGTATCGGAATCGGCACGAATACCGAATATGAAATGGAGAGAAAAAAGCAGAGAGAAACACATGTCGCGCGCAATTAATAACGGCGTTTCTCGGCTCTTATCTCGGGCATAAAAGCGATTTAACGAGTCGACCGCGAGGTCATGCTCACTCGCACACACAAATACACGTACACTACATACTCGGCCTTCTCTCAATGACGATGAGACAACGACTCGCGCGGTTGGTTTTTCTCGCGCACACAACACACACACACACACACACCGCAGAGGAAAATCCAATTGCTTCCAGTGGAACGAGGAAGAGTCGATTTTCCGACGCGTAAAAACACCCCGTAAACCCGTCGCTCGACGTAACGTGTTTTTTTTTCGCTCTTCTGCACCACCGCGCGGAGCTTTTACGTAACGTCGACAGGACTCAATCTCGCGCGTGGCGAGAACGCAACCCTCTGGAAGAGCGCGATCGGATTATAGCTTCTCTCTCTATCGGGTGGAATATTCGCACGTGATGACCGGGACTCGGCATAATATGCCGCTAAAGTATAAACGGATATGCGTGATGTAACTCTGAGCGAGCGACAATGCGACGATGGGATAATAAGCAATATCTTCTTGCGGCGTATGATTTGTTTACTTGTTACCCATCGGATTCACGGACGTTATCCTGTTTAGTCTAGAGCAATTAAGATGGAAAAAAAGAAGATGAGCACGTGCGGCGCGTTTCCGCGTCTGTGTTTGCATGCTAATCCGCGCCAGTCATCACTCTTGAAAATAAACGCGTGTTTGTCAACTTCTAATCTCGATCTCGCTCATATCCTTGGAATTATCCGACCGTATCTCTTATCTTTCCCTAACTGCTGTTGTGCTCCGAAAATCGCTCTCGGCTCATATCACACCGAGTATATTTTCAAGTGTTACATACACCTGCGCTTACGCCTGATACTACATCTAACACTCTCGGCCGACTTGGAGAAAAAATAAGGACGCAGAGACACACGCAGCTGCGGACGAAAACAAGGCGTATAAACGCGTAATATCGGAAATCCGATAATCGGGTTAGCCTCGTCCTTCGCAGATTCCGTCGGTTCGGACGACGCAGATTGTCGGTCGCCCCTCCGCTTCTCTATCGCAGATCATCCGGATTACTATAGTAGTTGCGAGGAAGAAGAAGGGCGAATCGAGATGAGATTCCCTCTCTCTCTCTCTCTCTCTCTCTCTGTTTTCCGTGATAGAATAGAGGGACACCGAGGAGTGAACGCTCGTACGCGCGTGTATATAAGCGAAATGAGATCGGACGGGTTTGAACAGGTGACGTCTGGCGTGAATTGGATCGACTGCGCTGTAGTCTCGAGTAGTGCGGAGAACACACGTTTCTATTGTTGATAAATCGAGAGAAAAACACAAAGCTCATAGGTGCGACCGGTGGAATGAATTTCCTGGATTTTCATCGAGTAAAATAGGCGGAGCGCGTGGAATCGCGCACGTATCTCTCAACCGAGAGCGCAAAAGACCTCGCGTTAATTGGCGCCTATTTGCGGACGATGCATCGAGATAACCGCGCGCACAGTAGCGCGAGAGAGGCTATAGATACGCGTGGAACAACAAAGGATTGCTTATTTGCGTTGAGCTCTTTCGAGAGATACAGATACAAACAACGATTTGCTTCATAGCGGATAGCTCGTATCCGTTCGGAAGAGCCTCTTCTTCTTCGAAAAGCCGCGATCTCAGAGGCGAGTGAAAAACGAGATATTCCTGCGCGTAATTGAACGACTCGCTGTTGAAAAGCCGGAACGAATTCATCTCGACTTTTTTATCGCGCGAGACCATCACCTCAATGAAGCGCGTCGTGTTTTTCGAAAAGCGCGTATACGATACACACGAGGAACGGGAGGACGCATAGCAACAGTATTTTCTCATTCGCGATGACGCAGGTCGCGATATTCCCTTCTGCCACCTCTCAGCGCCGCGCGCAGATAAGTTCGCCTCTGCGCGAGCTCAAGCGAGAGAAAAACAGCTGCGCTATACGCACAATACAAAGTATAGGTTTTTTTATTCGCTATTTTTAGATTACAAGCCACTCTAGTCGAGCTTTGAAAATAGCGTCACCAAGATTTCCGCGGGGGACGGCGCGGGCTGTAATGCGGATTAGGAATATTTTGCTTTTTTTTATGAATATTAGGCGCGCTCCGCTTCTTTTTCAAATAAACACCTGGCCAAAAAGCATAATTGAACCCCCGACATATAGTATGAGCGGCCAAGCAGTTTAGGCATTGGTGACATACCGCTATATAATGCACTGGGATGGCAGATACCGATGTGGGAAATGGAAAATTGCTCGTGCGCCACCTATCTTCGCTGGCCGGAAGCTCAGGCGGAGAGTTCAAACGGAAACGGCGAGTGAGATTATCCAGTCCAAAACTGCGCTATGTTCCGACACATGGCAGTGATTTCCTCTTTCTTTTATTCCCATCAGTGATTCATAAATTCATACGTTCAGCAAGATGGCACGCGTGACGCCGGCGCGGTTATCTTTCCGCTCTGAATTTGAATTATGCAACGATAACTAACGCACGACACTTTGAGCCGCGATAAAAGAAAATAAGGCGACGAAAAAAGAGAGAGAAACGATCTGTGAAAATCCCTGGCGCGCTATCGTAATGACTCGATTAACCAGCCTTGCGCTAATCGCATTAAAAGTTAATGCGGCCGACTAATCGCCGAAGGTCGAGGCTGTGCCCGTAGGCACGTACGTATACGCTCTGTATCATGTGTGCCAAGAAAAGCCACTATATACACGTACACGTACTCGGAAACTCATAGAAAGTTTCATGTACACTCGAAGCGCTCGCGCAAAAAATTCAATCGCTAACTCGCAAAAAAAAGCGTGCGCCGGAACGTGACCAGGCGAAAAAACAACAGTCAACGAACGCGTTACACAACGCAGAAATTCATAATCGTCTATACGCGCATACTTTCACATCGCGATTACTCCATCGAAATCGAGCGGCTCTTTAATTTTAGAACCCAAGGCGCCCCGCGATGGAAAGGACACGCGAGGCGCGCGAATCAGGAGCTATCGACCTTTAGCGGCGCCGGTTCGATTTTTTCCGGTATCGAGGGATAGTTATTCGGAGAGGAATGCGAGCAGTCGGCCAAGTAGGAAGCGCTCAAGCACGAGATTAGAGTCGATGAGATGATGGGGAGAGGTGGAGGTGGTAATTTACGAGATGATTATTGCAGCCGCGCGGTCACGCGCGCGGGAAGTACTTTTTTAAGCGAGCCCCTGCGATGGGATGGCGAAATCGAGATCGACGCTCTGCGCAGAACCGGAATTACTCGAGTTTTGGCTGGACCGATTTTTTGATGCGTCTATTTACCGAGAGCAGAGCGGACGAGTGCTGGAACACGTAGTTCAAGGTGTTGCACGACTCGGCCGTGGTCATCTTGTCCTGAAGCTCCGAGGCCACCGGTAGACAGAACATCCGCTCTCCTCCGAGGAAGTAACGCTATCACTATGTGTCCAACACCAAGGCTCGATGCGCGGAAACCAACTGTACTTCGTCACACGCGAGCTTCCGAATTTCCGTAGAGCTTCTGTGCCCAGAAAGAAAACGAAGGTATAATAATATGTGTGTATGAGCGAACGACCGGAAATCCGCGTATGGCATACGACGGACTGACGCCGACGAACTGAGTCTCGCGCCTCTCGCCTCGCCAGCTTTATTCGGCGGCAGCCTTCGGCCTTAGATCTGCCTGAGATCGGCCGGGAGAAGAAACCTTTCTTATTTCCCCTCTACTCGAAACAACGCGAGAGGGAGAGAGAGCCCACGCGCTTTTAAAAAAGCGCCTTGTGAAATTCCCCCCCGAAGAGAGAGAGAGAGAGAGAGAGAGGGAGAGGAAGAGCAAGAAACTCGAGCGACCTCGCCTTTTTTTCACTTTGACGTTTTTATACTCTACATAATACGCGCGTCGAGAATACGGGGGAGATCGAAATTTTCGTGGAACCCAATTAGACGGCTGCTTTTCTTTTTGTTTACGAGACTGCACAGGGCTTGTAAAAATGACGGCAGCGGTAAAAATAAGCGCGAGTTTTACGACACTCGACTTATCTCATCGGCGATAATGCGCTCGAGTATAGCAGCAGCTCTTTCTATTATCTCTGAAAATAAGGCAAATTTCGCGAGTGAGGTAATCCTTATCGCGCGCCGCGGCGGAAAATAAAAAACAAAGGATAAACCCGTATAGCCTCGTTTTGAAGAAGCCGGTGTCGGGGTAACCCGGCTTCTTGTAACTGTATATATTGATAAAGAAAAGTGTCAGTTGTGCGGCGCAGCGTTACAATTGATCGAGTGTCACGTGCAGCCCGTCGGTTCATTGTTTTGCGCGACGTGAAATCCCGCGGGACCTTATATACGATCGCATCCACGTGAGCGCAATTAACGTGGATTGGTGGAATTTTCGGAAGCTCTATTCGGCGATGGGCAAAGCCTTTGGCACCGGTGTCAACGGCTTCGGAGAAAAAGTGTGCTCACACACATTCTTAGCGCCAAAAATAAAGCTCGCGACAATAAAGCCGCGGAGATTCGCGCCTTTTTCGTCGTCGTTGCGTGGGTTTTAGCAGTGCGAGGAAGTGCACTTCCTCCCTCGCGCAAGATAATTTTCCTCGGTTGTTTGCGCGTCCAAAATTAGGCTACTGCAATCTCGAGCCGGAGACGTTAGATGCGAGAGATGATTCGCGAGCGGTGTGTACGTTGGCTTGATAGTCGATCGAGGCGCACGTGAGCTCACAACTGCGCACGAAAATATGCACGTATTATCCGTCGCGCGAGATGTGCAATATTATTATGTTGATTCAGTGGATTTGAAAGTCAAATGAGCTCGTATTTGTCACCGATGAAGTTATTATCTTCCGCGTTAAATTTTTTTTTTGCTCTCGGTGTGAGATGCCGGTTCGAGGATAAGAGGACCTAAACATCATAACGGGATGCTGTCGACGACGCATTTCACTTGCATGGAAAATAATTTTGGTACATTATGCAACGCGTCGAAGCGAGACGTCACGTGCAGCGAAAATTCCTCATCGAGCGATCGAAGGATCTCTCAATCAATACCGAAGCCAACAACATCGATTAACCTGTCAGCCGTGCGCGCGAGTCGCATATTCTCGCCAAATATAAATGCCGCACGCCAACAGCCTTTCCTCTCCACGCGAGCCATTACCGATATTTCAAACCGGATAATAAACGACAAAAAGCCCTCGCTCGCTTTGTCGTCCTCTCTCGTATGCCCACGTACAAATAATTAATATTTCGCGCGTTGACCCGAGAGAGAAAAAGTCTTGGCGCCCCTGCAACCGGTGCAATATGAAAGGATCAACGAGCTTACGTTCAAGGGAACCAGGAAGGAGGCATGCGACGTCGTCGTGGCAAGTGTAATTTCGCCGAGTCGTAAACCGCTCGCAATAAATATACGCGAGCGACTGCAACGAAAATACACTATAAGGCGTCGGACTTTGGAAAAATCTGCTGGTGATTCGTTCCGAGGGCGAGAGCTAACGACCGGCGCCATTGTTCAGCGAGCAGGTATAAGAAACGCCGACCCTAAGGATTTCCCCGTACACCGTGGCACTGTACGCAATTACACTGCGAGGCTCTTGGGAGGTTTCGCAGAGATGAAATCGGAGAAAATTTTCCACTCGAGCCCTTTGTCTCAGCTCTCTCTCTCTCTCTCTCTCTCTCTCTCTCTCTCTCTCTCTCTCTCTCTCTCTCTCTCTCTCTCGTTCTATCGATTGTACAAATCTGCATACCTCTGTCGGGAAAATCTCAATTTAATTTATGCGCTCGACAGTGGAAAATCACCGGTGATATTATAATGAGCCGAGGAGAAAGAAGCACAAACACGAAAAGAAAAAGAAGGTCGGCCCGTTGTTTCGTAATTTTGGCATCGGTGATATCATAGACAAAAAGCTCGCTATCTACTGGCTATATGCGTGCGCACCATTGTCAGGCCCATATCTTGGGTGAGCGAGAGGGCCCCCCGAGGCAGATAGCGCCGCCCGAAGAAAGTTCAGGCGCGAGATACCGGCGGCGGAGGCGCGTTGTTATTGTCGTCCGATAAACTCTTTCCCATGTACGCGCTATCGCAGCAGCGTTGTTATTACCATTTCGAGACTAGAAAGAGCCGAGGCGAGAGACTTTTGTAAAATGGCTGTGTGAATTATGCATCGATAAATCAGAATAACTAATCGATGGAACGTGCGCTTCGGAAAAGTATGCGAGATGCTCGGCTCCGTTGCCGCAATCGTCACGTATGCACACAATACACGGAGATAACGCCTATCCCCGCACAATGAAGCCCTATGCTCGATTGTCAGCGATGTCATTAGAGGGAGGAGCCGCATCGTGTGTATAGCCTGTTGCAATTTTGGACTACGTGCTAGACCGCGCGTACGTGTCGAAAGGACGGAATTTTTCCGATTGAACAGTCCGAAAATACTGGCTTATCGTCAGGCTCGCTGAATAATTCATGCGCTTTTTGTCTCTCCTCTCTCGCGGTTGCTAACGCATCAGTCCATACTCATTAAACAAATTTTTTAAAATCGACCTTTTCGAAACGCTCACACACAGTCGCACGCTAAAGTTTTCCCCCGCGTGTCTCGTGCATAGTTACGCGTATCGATCGTCTCACTCTCTCACGCGACGCTCCGAATAATCACAATGCACATGGCAACGACAATGGGGCTTTGAAAGCTCGCGGAAAAGAAATTCGCGCATTACGCAACCAACGCACCTTCGTCTTCTGCTTGAGGAACTTTGTGATCCGGGCGATCGGGTTTGGCACCTTGGTCTTCGGCATTTTCTCCGTTTTTTCCTTACTAGTCGAGCTGGGATTTGTGCTCCCGGGAGGTGGTCCTTTTCCCTGCTGCAGAGAAGCCGTACTGCTAATACTGGACCTCGTCGTCGCCGGCTGATCCGTCTTCTCCTTCTTCTTGTTTACCACCGGCCTCCCACGCAGCCGTGGGTGTGTGTCGAAAGAAAGCCGCCTGTCCTCTTCTCTCTCGTGGTGTTTTTGTGCCTAGCGCTGCTGCTGCTCACATGTTTTCGTGCAGTCGCGCGATCGAAGCTTTCTAGAACGACGGTGTCTGCAGGCGCACAACACACTGTCTTTCTCTCGCTTTCTGTTCTACGCTAGCTGCACACGCGCGGGTTGAACGATCGACCGCGCGGCGTCTGCTCTCTGTGACACTTGTGTGTTGACGGCACGAATTCGCCTCTATCTCTATCCTTGGCAAAGTACTTATTCACTGTGTATCATGGAGAACGATAAGAACTCAAGCGAGTTGTATGCGGCGCAGCAAACAGCTGACCGAGCTCGTTAATGGCCAAAGTCGCACTGAACTTCCGCGGCGACTACGAGCGATTCATATACACACAGGCGGCGAGCGCGTCTGCGGCGGGCTCCCCCAGTATAGCAGTACCGCCGCTGCCGCCGCCGCCGCTTGGCCCGTCGTAAACCGTGAACGAGAGAGAGAGAGAGAGAGAGAGAGAGAGAGAGAGAGAGAGAGAGAGAGAGAGAGAGAGAGAGAGAGAAGCAGCTCCCGATTAGGACGAGCGCGCAGCTCTCGTTGCGCAGCACGTGCTGCGTATGCGCCCCGACTACACTGAAGATTCTCTCCTTCTCTTCTATAAAAACGTGTTTAGCTGCTCTTGAGAGGTCTCGCGTTTATATAATTGAGAGATCGATCGGAGATCGGTTCACCAGATTTTGGCAGGCGATATCGGGTCCGTTGTCTCGGGTTATTTGTCGCTTTTTCGAGTGCCCTGTTGCGCTCGAAAGTAAAAGTTTCGAGAGTGGAGCAACGTCTGGTTTTTTTTTAATTTGGTTGTTTAATGTCCAGTATTCTCCCTGCTATTTTCGCACCTCTTCCTCTTCTTCGTTCGACGAGTCTTGATTGCACAACTTTCCGATCGCACCGTCTCCTCCGATAAAAAGTTCAAACACCTAATCATCGCTCGAGTGTCGATCAACCTCCGATACGCAATACAGCGTAAAAGGGGCATCGACAGATGCTCACGCGTCGACACACGCGTTTCGAGGCTACACACTCGTACACCTGCCTGACCTACTGGAAAGAATAGTCGTATAGACGCCGGTGCGCATTGTTATCGCTCGCACCGGTGATGCGCAGTGCCGAAAAAAAGAGCGGTCAAATCGACAATTCTTTTGCGCCGCAGATACATCTGTTTATAATCTTAATGCCGAGATTAGGTTAATTTGACAGGAGATCGGTATGCGCGATTTACAATTGAGATTGCTTTTTTTCTTCGAGTTTCTGATTCAACGAGTGCGATTATTACGTGGTACGCTATGTACTCTTCGGTGCCAAAAAGTGACTATAGGACATACCGATTTTTGGACGGAACGATCATACCGGTTTGTCGACTGGGCAGCATCTCGAAAATACTTTTTGCGCTCCACGTAAGCCGTGACAGATTTTTTGCATCGATAAGCCGCCGCTGTGTTTATTTTTCGCTCGACGTATTTTAATTTATGCTAATTGCGCCGCTCAATTGAACTCCTAACATTGAGAATCTCGTGCGACGCTGCGAGAGAAAGAAATTTCTGATAGTGTCAGTAAGAGAGACTATTTTTACTCGCTCATTAGAATGAAAAACAAGTCTATTCTCGTTTTTCATCTCCTTTTCCACCGGAGATATTTCCATAAGTCGGTGTAACTGGACATTGTAAACGACGCTGATAATAGCGGTCCTCATTCATTCCTGCGCGTATTAAAATTTTGCAATCCCTCGTTAGCCGCTCGAAAGTCCGTACATAATAGTAGGCTCCAAACTAATTGATTTTTTTGCCACTCGAAATAATTCAAAAAACCAGTCCGCGCACTGCCGCTCGAAAAAATTCATGAATCCTATTTGTCCTATTCTATAATATAAACGCAAAGTAGCTTTTTCCTTCCTACGCTATGAAGAAGAAAAAATCCGCGCGGATTTTAAAAATAGCAGTTGTACTCCTCGATTCATTTTTAATTTCGACCTCGATATCTCTAGAGAGCTCCGCACTTCACGCTCGAGAGCGCGAATCTCGAGGGTATTGTATTCATCTAATCTAATCGAACGTTTTTCCATGCCTCGATAAAGAATATATTGTACGCGATGCCGTTAACAAGGGGGGCATCATCGTTTATTTTAGGCGAATTTATCTATGCCATACAGCTGGACGATCTTTTATTGCGGCTCATAGCCGGTCTCTCGAGTGCCTCTGGCGACCGGTTCAAGTGCTTTTTTAGCGAATCGAGTTTCCTTATATGGTAGTATCTCTACTTCATCTTCCGTTATCGAGGCGCGAATCGAGATCAAAGTGCGAAGCCTCGTCGGCTCTACACACACTTCTCCGAGAAACTACGCCGTTTCGCAAACCCTGCATCATCGATTTTCTCCTCCCGCGGAAAATGCAAATCGCTTATTTATAAAGTGCGAACTGCGATAAATCCGCTCGAGTAGGTACGTGACGTAATTTTGCGGCTACCGTGTATTATGGCCGCAATAACAAAACAGGCGCTCTTATCTATCCGTAATATAATTGATGAAGTTCTTTAGGAGCGGGACGCATGTTTAATTAGACGCTGATGCGTTACAGTTGCATACATTATATTTTAGCGAATCGGTATAAGGATAGATAGCTGCGCGTTGCGCGGTTAGTCATCCCGTGCGCAAACAGACACTGGCGTAATTGACGGCAATATAGTCGAGGCTTATACGCGCAGAATCGTTATTGGACGTTAATTTCATGGCAAACGATGATGAGAGCACGAGATGTGCGTTTGAGAATTTCGGGAATTCCGCACGATTGTTGTGATGATGATGCCATTGTTCCGACTATAACCTTAAGACCCGTTGACGGGGTTAAATATTTGCATAGAAGAAGAATAATTGGTATATGCGATAGACACTAGATACTATCGGTGAATTATATTTTCAAAAACAGCTGTAGCGTGACTAATCGAGCAAACATCGGTTTTACCTTCTATTTCACGAAAAAGTGCTCTAGATGTACGGAAATATCTGCAATAAATCATCCGTCAACAGCATGACGGCGACTTATCGCAATTAAAATTATTTCAATCAACACTAGTATATACAAGTATATGAGATAAACCGCACGAGAGTTTCGCGCGCAAACAAGTATGAGTAACGCGTATCGCTCCAAATCAATTAAATAGCCGTTTCGATCGATAATCGTGCTCTCGACCCGCCGCTTATCTTAAAATTCTCGAAATCGATCACGAGATAGAATCAGCGACTTGTTATTCAAGCGCCGAAAATAAGCACGCGTGCCGCTCGACAAAGAGCGCGAAAAAAAATCGACGACGCCAGCCAAGTATCATCAGCGATAGGTGTAGAGAGAGAGAGAGAGAGAGAGAGAGAGAGAGAGAGAGAGAGAGAGAGAGAGAAAACGATTCTCGAGCTGATTTGGCAGGAGGAGCTGGACGCGCTCAATTTGGCGGGTAGCGCAAGCGGTGCTGATTTTCAGAAGTGCAAAATTCGTGAATCATCTTTAGAAAAAAGATCAATTAGCTTATTTTTACATTTCTCGCAGTTAAACATGGAACATTTCGCTCGAAATTGCCGCTAGTTTGTTGACAAAATATCTTTAAGCGACGCACAGAAATTCCCGGGGCGCAAGAGCGCGCACGCTTCATTCCTTTCACGTCCGCTCCTTAAACTATTTTTGAACGCAATGACGCCAGAAGGCTGCTGCCTCCGCCAGAAATTTTCCCTCGCGCGCTTGTATCGCCAGAGAAAATCTCTCTCTCGACGACGAAAAACAAGCTGAGGTGGGGATAATGGCCCGGAGAGGATCGCGCTCTCTGAAAACAAACGGAAACGGATCGGGAAAAGCCGCTGCGCTGACTTATTGCGATGGCTCGTTGCGGCTGCTGCTGGCAGATAAACCGATTTCATAGCGACGAGCTTTTTTCGCTTCTGCGCTTTCGAAGGTCGTGCGCCGCGGGAACGCACATAGCACAACGCACCTGCGGCAAGCGAGTAATGGCCGAATTAAAAATAAGCCGAGAGAGTCGAGCGAAAATTTCGGTAGAGCTTCCAGAGCTTTCCTGAGCTTTGCGAATTTTTTTCCGGCGCTGTAGTTCGTTTGTTGTCAGGGAAAGTTTTGCGCTCTTCTTTTTGCGTCACGGCGTTCCGTTCTCTCTCTCTCTCTCTCTCTCTCTCTCTCTCTCTCTCTCTCTCTCTCTCTCTCTCTCTCTCTCTGTTTTTATAATTCGCTTGGGATTTATGGACAGCAACACGCCGTAAAGCTCGATATTTACATCAGCGAAGGAATTAAAAAACGTACCGAAAATAATCGCCGGCAACAGAGTTGCGATCAACGGCGCGAGTCGTCAGATCGCTTTAATCATCCTACCGAGGACGTACCGCAATGAATACTCGACTGCAGCATATTCCCGCTATTATATCCAACTCACAGAAAGACATGCCCGCAGTTTCGGTATTACACAGCGTGGAACTCGAGTCGGCGAAAAGTGAGTTATATAGACGCATACAGGGCGGCACATAACGTACATCTAGGTATACACACGCGTGTGCTTTCTCGTGCGCGCAGTTGAAGGTGTACACACACACAGTGCTGAACACATAGAGAACAATAATATACACGCCGCATGCACTTTGGCTTGTATCGCGGTTGGTGTGGTGCATTGTCGCGCGGGCTATATTGCTAATAACAACAGCTGGTGCTCGAAACATACATACATACATACAGGTGCGGTATACACTACTGCACCCTTGGGAATTTCAAACGGTTAGTTCGCATGAGTTTCAACGAGTTTTTGCACGCGTGATCGTTGATAAATTCTTCAGGCGCACGTGCGAGAGAGATCGACGCCGGTTTTTCACGCATAGCTCACACGAGTGCACACACCTGCGAGTGTGGAGCGAAATTTCGGAGCGTATGCGAAGAAAAACTCGACGTCGATCGATCGCGCATCTGGACGGCTTAATTGAAGGAAAGGGTGTGTGCTGGCTTGAGTTTTTTTTGGGTGTGGCATGTCGTGGTGCTGAACGGTTGTATGTACATGTGGTTCTATAAACATTCGTATCATATGTACAACGTGCTTGTGTGTGAGAAGAGGTGGAGCAGTCCGAGATTCTATTTCTGGTGTACACAAATTGCTGGGTTTATCTCTCTTTTATTTTTTTCCTTTCGCAATCAATGTGTTCCGAGCGGTAGTATGCTATACAACGGTAGGTCATGCATTGTTTCGGAGAGAGAGAAAGATGAACTGCATATGCAGTAAAAAATAAAAGAGGCCCAGGGTGTGTGTATGTGACATCGTTAGATAGGCGACAGTGAGTATAGTGGCAGTAGTAGGAGGTATACTAATGTAATATAGAATATATTGAAACATCGAGACATTAGCGCTTGGTAAGTAGGTAGGTTGCTTGATCATTTTGGTCATTGTGTCTGGCCGAGAAAACAGCCGTACCTCGGGATCCTGGATCTGCTCAGAGTCGGCGGACGTGCTCGAGGTCTTCAGGATGCTGTAGAGCTTTACGTACGGGGCCTTGATCAGCTGTGATCAACGAAGGCAACACACCCCCAATGTCAACAGGTTTTCTTTCTTTCTCTTTTTTTTTTTAACTTAATTATTGTAAAAGGCTACTACTTTCTTTCGACGACTTTTGGAGCTAAAAGCTGTTGCCGCTTGCGTTGGACACGCGACGAAACATCGGTAAAGTTATGCTTGTTGTTTGTCGCAAAATAACAAATTCTCCCGAATTGTCAACTTTAAACACTGTCAACAGCATAATTTCTACTCGGTCCGCGCGCAAACAATTTGTTGGCAATGCTCTGTCGCGCGTGTGTCGCACACGTTCAGAGAAAACTGTTGCGGCACATTCCAACGCAAGCGCAAGAGTTTTTCACCTCGAGAAGGAAGCGGGAATTTCATATAGCATCCGCTCTGAGATACGACGGCGATTTTAACAAGCTAATTCAGTCTCGACAATTCATTTGACACGCACCGCGCAAGAAATGCGTTTTCCCCGCAGCGGCTGATTTATATTACATTCGAGTTTATTATATTCGAAACGGCGTACTAAGTGCCGATCGGAAGGTGCGCGCGCTTTTCAAGAGCTTAACAGAAGTCGGCCACCGGACGCCAAGAATCAGCTGTGCCGGCTGCAAAGATCTATTTTCGGATAAGCTCGCGACTCGACTTTGCGGACGTGCCGTATGACTAGCGAGCCGGTAATCCGCATTGTGCGAAAATCTCGAGACTCGCACTGTCTCGCTTTTTCTGGAAAGCTCTTGCGAAATTCGCTTTTCCGATCGACCTTAGGACACTTTGCAATCGCTTCTATTATTGAGCTTCGATTTTTGGCTTCGATCAGTGCACGGCTATATCGACATTGCTCTCGCGTTATCTACCAATGAATTTATACAAATATCGATAAAGTCGCGTCCTGCAAGCAGCCGAGCTCGAACGACATTCTTTTCAAGGGTAGCCGTTCGCGGACTACCTTTTTGTTTCACAGCAGCGTGAGATAAATGACTGAAGCGACACTTACCTCCCAGGACTCGCGAGTGAGTTCAGAAATTTCGCCAGCCTTGCCCTCGGCGTCCTTGCCCTCCTCGGCGCCAGTCTCGCCGGCCTCGCCAGCTTCGCGCGGTGTCAGCTCCGGCGACAGATCGGTGTCCGTGTCCGAAAGAATGTATCCCCGCTCCCTCCAGTAGTCCTCGTCCAGTTCGCCATACAACGACGGCACCCACGCGTGAATGAACCTGTAGAGGTCGTCCACCCTGAAAGCGAATAAATAAAGATTAGTGTTGCTTGATTTATGGCCGCAAAGGATTACGTTTTTTTTTAGTAAAGTTTGGTTTGATTTAGGAGAGGGGAAGAGCATCGAGAGATTGAGTTTGTTGTGTGTTTAATTAGCCCACGTAAACTCTCGGGTCTCGTGCGGCCGTCACGGTTCGACCCGTTTTCGGTTTACGGAAGCGGTTAGTGGGCCGCCTTTGATAAATGAGGTTCGATGTCGGAATTTGCTTTTATTTAGAATCTTGTTTCTTTTAAAGCGTGCGAAAGAAAGGCATCTCATCAAATATTAGCTATCGTGGTTCGATGGAATTTTGACGGCGTTAATCACAGCTTATCTATACTGACAGACGTCTACCCGCTAGTGTTGCACTGCTAGAGATTTATTAGACGTAAAGTGGCTATGACGCAGCCATTGCGACTGCAATACTGCCAAGACGAAGTTGTTGCATTTAGCGGAAAGATAAACTTGGTTTTTTTTTATTACTTGCTTTATCGTTCAATTATTGTGTACTTAGCTAAGCCTATGTTTTTTCAGCAGTTAATCGGTAATAGCGACATAAAAACGTACACATATGTTTCCCAGCTCCAAAATAATCATTGCGTCTGTGCGCACAAAAGTTATAAAGCTTGTGTTATCTAAAACAGCATAAGATATCATTTACCTCTGAGCAACGAAAGGCACAGTTTGCCTGGCAATGTTCGCCACAGTAGGCGCGTAATAATTAAAGAATTGCGCCATCGTTCCGAAAATGGCGTTCATGCTATATATACTCCACTAAGCGCTCGCGTGCGTGGTGCGCGAATCCAAGATTCCTCTCTCGATCCAAATCCACGCGCGTTAATTCAAAGCATCTCGAATCGAAAGTTCGTAAACAACGTCGCTGCGAAGACGTAGATCACGCGGCAACCAACTGCTTTCCTCTTCTCCCTATTCTTTTCTCTTCTCTATAACCTAAACAACGCTGACGGAAAAAAATGAGAGGCGCGTAGCTCAGCAGCTGCGACGTAGACAGCGATAAGCCAGCGCGATAAGGTACCGATCGCCGATTGGCCGATCAACAGCTGTGCTGTCGTTCGTGGATCTGCTTTAACGAGGCGAAGAGAGAAGAATGGACCAGGTCCAATAAGCTTCCGCTAATTTTAAATGCGAGCACGCGAGAGAAAAGTAGAGAAAAATACACAGTATATAGCGGAGGTAATATCGAAATACTGACGAGCGAACGACGCGCGCGCGCGAGGTGGCCGTTCGTGGGCGGGTACTGTACTGCGCGCCAGCAGCGCGGGGTGTAGGCCGTCACGTGAAAACGTTCGACAGAAGCACGTGCCTAGGCTCGAGACTGCGCGCATAGAGCGCCTGGGCTTTTCCCGCGGTCTTTTCAAATGCGCTGGCAGCACATGCGCTTCTATAAAATGCAGTGTTATTAATATTGAAAAAAACCCAAATGCACTTCCAAACAGGAGTTTTGCAAACATTGAATTGCACTTGGGATAACATTATTTGTCGTCGTACAGGTCCTCGACGTTAACATAGAATTAAATTATTTTGAGAAGGAGACAGGGAAACAAACTTGCTCCGTTTTCGTTATTTCGCAAGTGCAGATAGCTAGCTACACAGAAGGTCATGATCGCATTACGCAACTATTTGTATGTCGATTGAGAGAAAAAATTAACGTGTTTACGAGGGAAAAAAGAATTACAAAGTCAAATGTTATCGATATTAATTTTAGCAGATCGAACGCACGGAGGGTAAATATTGATATTTGGAAATACGATTTCGTTCCTTGTATTGTGACGTTGAAATTTCTCTCGCTTAAACTCGAAAAGCACGGAAGCTCCGTGCGCCTGATCTCCCGCTGCATGGCATTTTCGCATTCTATAAATAACTTGTTTGTTCTCATACTCGGTTATAGCGATTACTTTATTTGGCACCGAAACCGTCTGCTTATTTAATCACTGTTTTTCACACACGCTATAAACTTGTAATAGATCCGCGGTAATTAAGAAACATGAGTCAGAATGAGAACTTGCGAATAGCACATTTTTCACGAGCCTGACGACGTTTAATTTTTATTATTAATTCGTGTATTCTTACACAATCTTATTTTTCAAGCTAAAGCTTTCATAATACTTTGTACAAGCTCGACGACTAATTTATTTACCTACGCATTGGATTCAACGCACGATTACGTAATACAACCGACGCACGTTTTTGAATCACAATAGAGCATGAAATGTATAGAGCGCGCCAATTATGCAAAGTAAAAAACAATTGCTAGAGACGTATTATATCTCGTCCTGACTCGCGTCGCCTTGTTTTTCACGACGATTTACCTGTTGCGTGGTATGCTGAACCAGTACTCCGGTCGAATTTTCTTCTTGCCGTAGCTCATTATCGGTGTCGACCAGGGGATCTTCTTATCCTTGGGCCTTCCAGTTCGCAGTCTCAGGTACAGTGGCGGGTCTTCGCAGGATCGAGCTGGCCTCGGGATCAGCTCTACGAATCAAAAACAGCGTTAATTTGCGGGAATTGTTGATTTCGTTGTAGTTATTTCGACTTTCATGTCTACAATGGATAAAAACACAATTTTCGTTTCGAGAGTGGTTTTATTTTGATACAGCAAATAAGGTAATTCGTTTGTTTTCGTGATACGCTTGCCAAGGTGGGCAATAACAAGTTTAGTTTCAGGTGCACTTTGATGCGTAAAAAGCCTTGTTTGCTGTAGGTCACTCGTATATATCTATATTAAATATATATATATATATATATATATATATATATATATATATATATATATATATATATATATATATATATATATATATATATATATATTATATATATATATATATATATATATATATATATATATATATATATATATATATATATATATATATATATATATATATATATATATATGTATGTATTTAATATTCAACAGAGGGAAAACATTACAAGCAATTAGGTCAAACGTTACTCAATGCAGTTTGTGGTATACAATATTCTCTACCGTATTTGGTATATATGTACATTCTATTGTTCTCAATCAACAAACATTTTCACGGCACTGTTTTCACAATGGAGCTATATAACAAAGCTTGGAAAACAAAATTTTAGCAAATCAATGGAAATCGGTGACGCGAGATGTCACGACTGGATAGGCAAATAACTGAACAAAACGTTTATACGGCAAGCAGAGAGCAGTTTGTCGCTAAACTGTTTTCTCTCGTAAAAACAAAAAAATTTCGACAAGCAAGATTCATTGCGCTTTTTCTCGTTGGTTAATCGTTATGTTCCATCATTAATATATAATATTCACTGTGTCAAGTGATGAATGGGCATGATATACTGAGTGATATAATGTGGGAAACGAAAAACTCATGATCTAGACAATATGGTCACTAAAAAATAGAACTGAAAAAGGGGGGCCAGTACTTTCCATGTTCAGCCCTGCTACGTAACAGGCGACAAAAATCATAATAAAGCTCTTATATATATATATTAAGACAAGCTTATGCACAATATTATATTATGACAAATAAAAATCGTGAACAAGCTAATTACATTATGAACCTACCGAGACCTTCGAGTTCGGGAAAATTAGGTGCTTGGACTAGAGGGACAACAAAAAGTAGATGATATTACAAGTATTAGTATGAGTCCAATGGTTATCTGCATTATGAATTCAGCTGTGCAAGAAGTCGAGAAATGTAGGACCAGATCTACCTTTGAATTTTGCAATGCTCGATTATGACTGACGATGGGATTTCACGAATACCTCGCGCACGCGCGCGAATGTTTACAATGAGAGAATGTAAATGAAGGTGAAACTCGTTTTGTGGTTGACCAGCAGCGGATTTCATAATGCCAAAAAGTTGTTTCGACACGATATTAAGCCCGTCACGCCGTTCAGTTTTGATCGATGAAATCGATGCTTTCGCGCGACAGTACATAATACTCTATTTTGAAATTGATGATCAATTCGATGATCAACATGGTAAAATGGAAAAAATGTCACGATGTGCGATTGTCGTTGACAAAAAACAAAAAAAAAATGTTTTACATCAACTAATGTTGTTTGACTAATCAAAAAAGGCTCTTTTTCTATTTAAAAAAAAAACACTTTGATACAGTCATTTGTGCTGACACTGTGTGATCACAGGTACGAAAAAATTGTCACACAAAAAATATATTACACTTATAGGTGGGTACAAAAAATACGCTTCTATCACTGCCAATTTTAACAAATTTTGCTTGTCTCCTTTTCACTTCTTGCTCAAAAATACAGTATCGGAATGGAAAAGATTCATCGCTCACGACGTGGCAATACTCACTGTCGAAACTGACGAAAAGTTCGGGCATATCTTCGACGGAGACCATGCTGCGGTAATCCAAACGTGGCGGTGCAGTGGACGTCTTGCTACCTCGGCTACTGTCGACGCTACTGCTACCGGACGAGTTCAGCGGCTGCTGTCTGATAAAGGTGCCAACGGAAGAACGTCTGTAAAGAGTAAAAAATTAGTGTGTGATCCTTCGCAGGAGTATCAACATCAATCTTCGAAGATACAAGAAAGTTTTCATGGCTCTAATGTTATCTCAGATTAGCTAGAAGTTTTTGTGACAGTATCTACTTGAATGAAACTTCTCAAGTGAAATCTCATAACTTCGAAGACAACGATAAATAAACTATGTCGAACAACATTTATAGAGATACGACAAGGAAATATTGAACATTCAAGGTGAACAAAAATCCTTGGTTGTGAAACTATATAAGATGAACAACTAAAATGTGTCGTATGTTGTATGTCAAATGGTTAATGATGTTTCGTTTAATATATTTTTTTTTAATGTCTGTAAAAAGCGCAGGCAAGCTGTGAACGACGTTGATATCCATGCTGGTGTTGGACGTGGCGCTGAAAAGGTGTCATGTCGATTATTTGAAATGAAAGGATACAGGATTGCATGGTGGGTTTTACTCTCTTTGTTCGGTTATTTGGCTGTGGATTCGCGTGTATCGAATTAATTTGAGAAAATAGTATAGTTTCGTTACTTGAGCATAGTGTCATAGAATACAAAATGTTTTCTTGTGGATTTCATTGTGTGAAGATTATTATTTTAAAAAGTAATGGAAAGAATCGTAGCCGTTTACACAATGATTGGACGACAATATCAACGGTTTATATCTCTACTATTGAAGTTTACGTTGGAACATTTATACGATGCAACATCAAACGTACAGTTTACAATACATTTAATCTATAGGACATAGCTACAATTGTACCATTAGATTGGATTTACGATGAACCCTGATTAGAAAATTTTATTGAATGTGATTGATATAATTCAAAATCTCGATGAACTACAGTGCGATCAATAGATCGATGATTATATTTGCCAGAATCTATACGTCCGTTATGAACCACTGCATTAAAATAGCACTGGGTCATTGGTTTAAAACAGAATAAGTGACAAGTTAGTCGCACGCGACAGTTTAAAATCAGCTATGATTCAATCAGAGATGCGCAGTTCGTTACTATTGTTTTTTGTTTACGAATTTAAATACTTTTTTTCAAAATAACATTACACAGTTTTTCAATATGACTTTCCAAGCAGGGTAGCGTGTCTCTTACGTGTCCTTTTCGTGTAAGTAGTACAGTGGGCAGAATAACTATGTCATACGATACAAACAGCCAAATAGAATATACAATAGTTGGAGACAGTGGAGAATTTGAGGAGAGTAGAGAAGGATCGAGGACGGTCCAAACTCACCCTATATAACCAACCGGGCCCGGAGAGAATACATTGCACGAGTCTTGCGAGAGAGAGGAGGCGGTGAGCGGAGGGGTACCTCCGGCTCGACCGCCGCTCTCTTCACTGGGAGTCTTAGCGAACAGGTTGGAGCTAAAGTCACTCACCAAGTTGATGGGCGAGCTTTTATTGCACACACCGCCACCATTCACATATTAGTAGTTAGTCGACAGTGAAAATGGTTATGTGGAAAGTACAGGGGACAGACGATTTTTTAATATTTCTCTTTGGAGATTAATTTTTTTGATTTTGTTAATCCCAGCGGTCAATTTACAATTCGATTTGCAGAGAACGCAATGATACTAGTAAAAACAAAGGCAAAAGCTGTCCTAGGCATGATTAGCGAGAGCTGATTTCGATTTTGTATGCTCAACAAAATCGAAGCTTAATTTTTGTTTGCTTGGAGAACGCCATTTTACATGTTAATTTATGTATCAAATGCGAGTGAACGCGTTTATGTGACATCATGCTCTAAGAAAATTTTCAATCATAATATTGGCTACTATTAATGAGTGCTGCCAAAAACTTAAGCTCTTTTTTCAGCAACACTATTTCAAAAACTGATTTTTAAAAATTTACACTGTCGTAAATAAGTCGTTGAAAATTTACGAAAATAAATAAGGCCGCACTTTCGAAAAATGGCAAGACTCACCTGGAGAAAACTTTACTGAACACGGAAGAATGATGGCTGTCAGCGCTGTTCGGAAGGCTCGACATTTTGTCTGAGGGAGGTTTGCCGTCCTCGTCTTTGGAATCTCGGTTAGACCCTCCATCGGTTAGACCCTCCATCCAGGAGAGTGGGTATGAAAGTCGCTTCAGCATCTGAAAACCATCGATATGAGTAACAAGCTCAAGTTCGAGGATCTAAGAAAACGAAATCAATCGTACCTTATTTTTACGAGTCTCTTGCTTGTCATCCTCTTTGTGGTCCTCCTCTCCTTTCTCCTGCTCCTCGTTATTGCTGTCCAAGCTGAAGGAGACCGAGCTGGCTTTTTTCCTGCCATTGATCGCGGAGTCTGCGTCAAGTGTGCTCGTTGTGACGTTTGTCGGTGCAATGGTAATCGGGGGCACCCAATCCGAGGATAAAACTATGTCGGCGTCGGAGTAGACCTTCTTCGCGACGATCGGCTGAACTACTGGAAGTGGAGGATTTGGATCGCGGATGTCAATGCCAGAATCGTGACACGACTGTTTGACTAGAGAACCTTCCTCGTCTTCGGGAATGGCGTTAGATTTTGAAGACTCGGCCTGCAAGAAAGTTTTTTATTCAATTAAAACACGTGCTTTATCACGATACACAAGCTGCTCGATCGACTGATAGTTACTTTTTCTGAGTTTAAGGAATCTTGCTGCTCATCATCTACGGAAAACGAACATCTGTCTTTACTAGGAACTGCCCAATGATGATCAAGCATCGAACGCCTGCGTTCTTCAAGAGTCCTGCTGGCCTGACCTCCTCCAACGTCTTCTTTGGAGGAAGAGTCATCCTTCTCCTTCTCTTCTTTTTCTTTGGTCGAAGCTTCGTCCTGCAAAACAATACAACATCGAATCAGAAATATGCCATACAACTGTCATTGATATTTCGTATCGGCTCTTTACAGCGCAACAAACACGAAAACTTTTCATGTCCAGATAACAATAACACGCAGTCCATTCGCTCGTCGACGACAATCGCAGCGTGGGACGTGTAAAATCGTTGCGCGCCGATCGATCTCGCAGAAAAGCAGAACGAATAGTTGATTAAAAAAGCACGTACACTCGACAGGTTGGTCGGCGTGATGAGATCCTTATCGAAGGCCTTGGGGAAGGCATCGCCCTCGCGCTCAGCGCAGCTACAGACGCTCTCGCTGTCGTCGACCGCCAGCTCGGGGAAGTTCTCGTCCTTGCCGGGCGACGCGCACTTCCTCGGGTCGCTTCCCACCGTGGACGCCGGTCCCGAGCCGGTACCTGCCGGCGTCGTGGCGCTGGTGTTGGCGGGGGTAGCGGCCAAGGCCGGCTTCTTCATGTAGTAGATCTCGGGCTTCTTGTCGGGCTGACCGGTCTCCGTGTGGCCGACGCGCATGTGCGCTATGTCGTAGTAAATGGCCGCATTGACGATGAACTCCATCGGTGCGATGACGCCGTAGGACTCGGGCCCGTGCTCGATCACCAGCGGGTCCGACACGTTCGGATCGAACATCACCGCGTTCGGTGTGACCAGGAGGACTCCGCCGACGACACCCTGCAATCGAACCGCAGCTTTAGTCTCTCGGAACAATAATATTGCTTTGTTTTTAGGTTTGCGAGTTGGCATGCGAAGTTGTTTTGACGAAATGGTCGCAGAAATAGACAAAGCGTATACGCTACCTGGCCATCGGTGATGTGACGAACTGTGATCTTCAAGAATCTCTCTTTGTAAGGCTGAACGTCCTCGTCCATAGCATTGGCACTTCCGAGAGGAGTCTTGACTCGTTCTAAAAGGCCTGGTTTTGGAGACACTGGTCTCAGGTTATTGAGCAGTTCTGCAAACAGAGAAGAACGAGAAAAAAATCAATCGTCGAGTGCATTGTTTAAAAAGCACGCGCAAGGCCTCGTCGTATCAAAGGACGCGGCAACGGCGGCGCATAATTTATGCGTCTATGACAAAGTGCGCGCGAGAGAAACTCCGCAGTAGTTCGACTCATCCAAGTTTAACCCGTCCCAAGGCCGGCGCAAATATCGCCTGACCTAGTGCATCAAACAAGAAACATCGATATATTCGCCCTCCTCACCCGTCATGCGGTGTACGTGTGTGTATGTCAACATTTACCAATAACCGGTTCGTAGCCAACCGACAGTCCGTCCATCTCTGCACGCGATAATCAACTGGATTCTCAATTTCCCCGTCGATTTTCCCGAATCATACGTATTCGAAAAATCCTCGCGTTCAGCTGCCGCACGAGAAGAATAAAGGAAATTCCGGCATGGCGTGTGTAATGTATATCCGTGCACTCGACGTCGGGAAATCAGAGTCGAATTATTCAAATTCGAGCCAATCGAAAGAATGACGTTTACGCGAAAAGTCGGCCACGAGAGAGAAGATGTATTATACGTATAGACTTGGGTGGCGGTGGTGGTGCGCATGTCAACTGCCGGGTGTGGGTGGTAAGGGGGAGAGAGGACGAGTGCACCGCGTGTATACCGCTGATCAGCTGATCGCGGGACGACAACGAGCTGCCACCGCCACCAGCAGGACTCTTTGGCCCTTCTCCGCCGCCCCTCTCTCTCTCTCTCTCTCTCCGTGCATGTGTACTTGCGCCCACGTGAGAGGAGCGTGCGCGCACCCAGTGCTTTGGGCTATCGGGAAATGATATCGATGTTTTTTGTCTCCCCGCGTCGACTCGAGTGTTTTATTTTTTTGTTTTTCTTTCCTCGAGGGAGTCCTAAGCTCGTCGGAGAAATAATACCCGGTTGATGATCGAGTCTTTCGTTATTTCAGAGACAGATGCCTCTAGGACTATAAATGGAAAAAACCATTGTGTTGGACGTTACCTTTCTCCTCGGCCGGCAGCTCGTCCTGTCCCTCGTGCTCGTGACCGGCATCGCTGCCCGTCGAGTCAGACTTGCCATCCCCAGGTGCGCCTTCTCCCTTGGTCGGTACCCACAGCTGCTGGCCGGGATAGACGAAGGTGCTTCCGAGTCGGTTGAGTTTGCTCAGCTCTGAGGGTGTCGTGTCGAAACGCGCCGCCACCGAAGTCAGGGTGTCTCGGTCGCCCACCTGAAACATCCACATCGAAGGCTATGAGTTATGTATTGCTTTGCCTCACATCGCTCTCTCAACAAATTGCTTTGTTATTTCGCGATCGACATAGTTCGTTATCGTGATAAAAACAAATCGATCAATATCGATTAAACTCGATAACACAGGCAGAGAGAGAGAGAGAGAGAGAGAGAGAGAGAGACACTCGACTCGCGCGTGTACTTGAACTTCGAGAAAGTAATTGGTACACGGGGAGGCATTGAAAATCGATTCCTAATATCTCGGGGGCAGCCCCGAAAGTATGTAGCGTGTGTGCGCGCGGGCTTTCGATGACTCGGCGAGGCCGCTCAGACGAGGATTTTTAAGACGCGTATCAAGAGTACTCGAACTACTAGTGTGTAAATCTGCTTTTCGGGAGAGGCTTTTTCTTATAGGTATACGACTGGAGCCGAGGTCGAGGATATTACGCGATAATCCGCGCTGAATGAAACTGTCGAGTGAATCGCACTTGCGGAGGATGAATTTCATCATCGAGAAATTCAGGTATACATAATGGAAACGCCATTTCACGGACGAACGGTAATAGCTTTGAGCAGCAGCGCATCTCCGATGCCAACGACACCGGAGACTCTTGAATTACCTCGCGCGTGGATCTTTCTCGTGAATTCCGATACCGACGACGACGACTTGGATGCTGATGTCGCGCAGCTATTGAAGTACATACGCGTTTGGACAATAGCGTCGGCTGTAATTGCGTGACTCGCGGCGCCGGATCGATAGGAGGTGTGGCTTTTGCGCAACTACTTCCGATTTTCTATTTTCCTTGCTGTGACGCCCAGTACTCTCCAGCTATTTTCGCCTGCGGGGCTGGAACGATCATTTTCTTATACTCGAAAAAAAAAGATAAGAAGAGTACTTTAGGTTCTAATCTCGTCGAAGTTGCTCGAAAAGAATACTCGTCCCTCTAATCAAATCCGCTGACGAATTCGCGCCTACTTCCATCGTATATAGGATTAATCGAGCACACGCATAGCCGCACCTCGAATTCAATCAACATATGGTAAATAAAAATCCCTGCCCGGAGCACTAGCTTTTACCCCAATTCCGTGGACAAAACCACGGCACAACACGCCACGCCTTCTCGCATAGCCGTAAAAATCACTCAATCGTCCGAAGGCCGCGTGTCACTGAACGCGCAACAACAAAGAAACTTCACACATACAGGTGCGAATCCATTACTCATCGGCTCGAAGAAAAAGAAGACTGAGAAGAAAGAGTCGCTCATCAGTATGGTCGCCCATAGAAAATAGAAGTTGAATTTTCAAAAATTATCGAGACCATACAAAATAAGTGTAGGGAATGTTCGTGTAACAAACATCTGTGCAGAGATTATTTGTGTAGGCTGTAGGGTTGTCTTTTAGTAGAGTTTGCACGGCGTCAAAACAAGATACGTTAAAATTATGTGCCATATTAGTATCGAAGGCAGTTACAGCATGAATGGCCCAAGAAGCAAGCTCGCAACAATAGGCAGTTTTGACAGAGGTGGCACACTACTATATAATCATTCTTCGCGCAGATTGTGATGAGGGAGATGAAAAAGAGCCTATGCGCCACCTAGCGTCTCTAGCCATATATTACAGAGCTCGAGTCCAACAGTCAAATATTTTTAGGTTGCATTCCGCAGTTAGAAGTTCTATACCACGCTCAGATCGAATCGCGAAGGCCTTAAGTTTCAGTCAAAATTATCAGGCAGACATAACACATAAGCGTACATAAAGTATACTTTGAAACACCACGGGAAAGTGTCACTATTTGCTACTGGTCGCTGGAAACACGCAAACAACCATACTTAGAATCATCCACACTGAGCAACTCTCCCCCACAGTCGGGAGCAATCTCCCTCGGCTTCCTGTCCCAGATCCGCGAAAGTCTGGCGGATAATGACGCGCTCGAATGATCCGACCGGCCCCGTTATACGGACGGTATATACATATATACCGACTTCTCAAGAGAGTGAGAGAGAGAGAGAGAGAGAGAGAGAGAGAGAGAGAGAGAGAGAGAGAGAGAGAGAGAGAAATTAAGCCGAAGCCAACGGACTCGGGACCGCACAAAGCTAAGAAGAGAGAGAGTGTATTTTTCACGGCTCGACGCTTTGTTTCGAGTCCTTTATGCTCGCCCCGCAGTCGTCTCCTCGCCGATGAAAAGAGCAAGAGAGAGAAAGAGTATATAGGTATATCTACGTACACAAGAGATGCGCGCGCTAAGGGAGAGCTTTCTCGTCCCGGATTTTTCAGCCGCTCCTCTCTTCTCACTTTCAAGCTCGAGAGAGGGATGATTTTTCGGCGACGAAGCACACTGCCGCGCTACTGAGAATATTCTGAATATCATAGGCTCGTGCAGCTGCGCCGTTGTCTGGTTGCGTAAAAAATAATGCGCGGCTCCGTGACGCGGCTTAATTGTTCTTTCCTGCGCTTCCTCCGTCATCCGAGCTCCGTTTTCTGCCTCCGCACGTATAGGCGCACTGATTGCAGCCGAGTTCGGATTTCGATGCGTCGTCGACTGCGACTGATTGCTTCTGCCCTTTTTACCTACACATACACACGCGCGAGCGCAGCTCTCTCAGCAGCGAAGTTCATTAGCGGTCAAAGCGCAAGTAAACGACGCAATTGGATTAGGTGCGAGGCGACCTGATTTTCGGGCGTCGCGCGTATTATTCCTCGCGAGCTTTGTGCTTGGTGACATTTTTTTCTCCTATCCGTGTAAAATAATAGATTCGCGATTGAGAGTTTTGCCGCGCGCGCGCTTCGTTGGATTCCATAAGCGAGAGAGCTGCTGACCCAATTTCGAGTTACATCAGCGCGGAATAGAGCAGCAGCCGTCGCCGCGCAACAATGTTATCAGATGTCGAAAGCAATGTTTGACAATATATATATATATATATATATATATATATATATATATATATATATATATATATATATATATATATACGCAGCTCGGCGGCGTAATATAATAGAAGCGGACACGTATCGAAAAATCAATCTATCCCGAAATCTCCTCCTATACACACGCAACGGATATTCGATAATAATCGACGAATAGAGACGGAATCATAATCCACTAATGCAACTATCCAGGGAGAGATCGTATAATGTCCCCCGGAGATGCTCCGATAATAACAAGCGTCTCGAGTGTCTCTATGTGTGTGCAGCGTTGCGCGAAATTGATAGCCCCCCGTGTCTGCGTTGCCCCTTGCGCATAGAAAACTGAATAAATTCCCGGCAGTTTAGTGTGCGACGTATATCGCCGTATTAATAAAGAAGCGGCTTCTGACGATATATCCGCTTTAGGAAGACGCACCCGCGTAGAATCATTCGGACAAAACACACAGCGCCGCGACCACAAAGTGTCCCTACTCTCCTCTAATCAAAAGCCGGCCGTAATCTCGCAAGACGAATTTATCACTAGAAGACCATACGCGGGCTGCCGCTGCAATAGAGCGACAAAACAAGCCGACTCAATTTCGCAGACACACGCACGCGCGCAGAGCCTAATCCCGGATTAGACGCGGTTTATGAGATTCGGGCTGAGAGAGGAATCGCCGCGCGAAAAGGAGCACGTTATATACTGCGCGTGGGAGTAGTGAAAAAAGAGAGGGACGAGATTTCCCCGAGGGGAGGTTATGGCTGTCCTAAAAGCCGAGGGCTTTGAAAATTTGTGCTCTCTGCGCGCTGGTAGGCGTTCGGTTTCTCCTCTCTCGCTCGTGACGCGCATCTCGAGCATGTCTAGCGTTTTGTCACTCGCTCGGCTTAGCGAGCACACACGGCGCTCTCTAGTCTGAATTTTTCTCGTATAACGCAATTTGAGAAATATTGAATTACGGCGAGGCGCGCGCGTCGCGCGCTTTGAATAACAAGCGGCTCATCTGTCGCGTCGGCTGTACAGCTCGCGTTTCGCTAATTCAGAGAGAGAGAGAGAGAGAGAGAGAGAGAGAGAGAGAGAGCGACGCAATACGCACTGCAGCGCAGAGTCTATAATGCTCTCTCCGGTGGACAGAATTTCGGAAATGCGCCAAAACACGCGCGCGCGTGCAGTCGGATCGCGGAATGCCCATTAATCGCGACTAGGCCGTTCGTGTCACGGGACGTATACAGAGAGAAGCTTGGAATCCTACTGTATCGGACTGTTGATATGCTCTCTCTCTCTCTCTCTCTCTCTCTCTCTCTCTCTCTCTCTCTCTCTCTCTCTCTCTCTCTCTCTCTGGATTAGTGGGGGTCGGGGAGAAAATATTCATGGGGGCTTTTAATGCCGCAGGACGAGATTTGCCGAGGGGATAATAACGTCGTTGTGTCCGAGTGGGAAAATTAATTAATAATTCGAGCCACCAGTCTTATTTTCAGAACACTACACTGCGAGCCCGCATATACGTGACAATAAAGATACGAAGCAATATCTCCGGCGCGTATACGTCGTCTTTTCTCATATCAGAGGCACAACTTTTTATGAACGCAATAGGGGGCGCGTCTCTCTTTCTCGTAAAGTCCGCCGCGTATACGCATCTATATGCAGATTTTGCCTCGGAATCGTAAACTAAAACGTAGACAAAAAAGAAGGCGATCGTATACGCGTCGAAGAGGGAAAAAGAGAGCGCTAGCTTCTCTATTACGTAGATTAGCGGTACAACAACAAACTTCCTCATCCAGCCTAATCACCTATCCGACTTTTTTATTCCAGCCCTTTGTCCGCGCATCGACGCGCTGGTTAATCACTTAGCGCTGCGGCTCTCTCCTACTACCGAAGTAAAACTCTCATCAATCGCTATCAACGCGAGCGCGCCAGAGGAGCCGTAATCGATACTGCGCGCGGCATTAGCGCATAACGCTCTAACGAATTTACAAGAGATTATACGCGAGGAGAAGGAGGAGAGTTTGCGTGCGCGGATCTATATAGACGCGGAGGTAAAGTATGTTACGCGATAATTCCATTAGGCCGGCGGGTTGCGCTGTAATATCGCGTCCGCCCTTATTAGCTCTTTCCGAGGATATAGTAGGCTCGAATCGGCGCTGAAGTGTGGGTATTTTACCTCCCGCTGATTATGGTCTCTACGTCTGCGCGCGGACGCGGCTGTGTTATTTTTGAGAGAAAAAAGCTGGTCGCTGGCTCGCTTTGAACTGTGTAATTGGAGCGAAAGATTCTGTGTAACAGCGAATTCCGAGTTGGTTATTCTCGCGGATAATCAGCGCTTAAAATTATTAACTCGCGGTATAATTAGTTTCGATAATCAAAGTTGCTTTCGGGCCGCACAAAGTCCGCAGTAATATCGTTACGCAGCATAATCGCAAAGCCAGTTGTAATCTCGCTAATTCGATCGATCGATCGATCGACGAAAAAACGTTCGATTTTTTCAAAACCCACAATCCGCTACCTCGTTGTATTCTATATATGTTACAGCTCGAGGGCGGACGCAGTGATTACGCGAATTAATTGGCAACGAGAACGCGTCATAATGCAAACAGATTTCGCGCGGCTGCACGCCTCTACCGATGCAATTTAATTAATTAATTAGACTCGATTCGCTTGCGTAACACACTATATAGGTCTGAAAAACTACAATATCCATTAGCGCGGGGATCGTTAAGCCCTTGCCGATAGCGCATCCGACCTTATCGAAAGTTTCCACGATGGATCGTTCGAGAACGCACAGACACAGTGTATTAATTCGACCGCGCACTTGGCAGCTATATGCCGCGCTGTTATAAGTGCGACCGCTGCAGTTTTCTCGCGCGCGAAAGCTAGCTAGCGCACACAATCGATCATAAAAGCGCCGCGGGCGGTCTCTCGCGGTTATTTATTATCGTCGCGGTCGAACGAGAGAAAACTGCTGAGATTTAGGTCTCGAGAGAAGATTCGCGCGACGACTATTATTAACGGTGAGAGAGATAGTATATATATATATATATATATATATATATATATATATATATATATATATATATATATATATATATATATATATATATATATATATATATATATATATATATATATACACGTATTGTGTACACATGTGCCGCTGTTGCTGCAGTCAAAGAAGCTTCTCACTCTCTCGTGACTCGCATTCGAGATTGTTTGCTTTGCGTGATGGAATTTATTTATGTATACGCTCGACGACGTCTCCGCGGGAAAAAAGTTCGATTTCAAACGCGAGATAATCCATCGCAGCTTGACAGAGACGCATTGTGCGCTTGCTATATACATAGAGACATCCGGTGTCCGTCGTCGCGGAAGAAGCGAATAATACACTCACGTATTATGTTTACACTTCTATTATAATCTTAATCAGAGCATCGCGAAAGCCCGATTACAACCGCGACGTAATTATTTCTCGTAAGAGGCTGAAGCTTCTGTTCGAATACAGTTCGTATACTAATTTTGCTTCGTCTTATCCAGAAACCGCGGAGCGTTTTTAGGTCAAGCTGCGCTTCGCTGCGGCAAAATTTATTTTTTCGTATGTATTAGTCTGAGTCGAATCGGATTTCTGAAAAACAAGGAGAATCGCGACGGCAATGCGGGGGCAGAGAAGAAGAAGAAGAGGACATGAAAGATTCAAAGAGAGCCGCCGTGCAGTGTACAGAGCCGGTCGATTTTAATATCCATAATATTCCGCGCACGGCCGCCGCCGCCGCCGCGACGGGGCCAATATTTGCTTAGAAATATCTTCGGAAGCTTGAGCACGCGCGCATACGTATTATTATATACACTAAGCTATAGATACTCACCGTGTAGGCGATGGTATTGATTGGCTGGGAAAGTCGGCCGGACTTTTTCTCCTGCGAGCTCGAGCCATCCTTGCTCTCGTTGTCGGAATCTGAAAAGCACACAATAACCATGCATAAGTATAACTGTGTCTGTGTAATTATTCGAAGCGAAGCGATGTGTCTTCTCCTGTTTCCCAGATGCCGAGCAAACACACGCGCTCTCCACGTCTCCCGATATAAACTTTTGATTAACGTACTCTCTCTCTCTCTCTCTCTCTCTCTCTCTCTCTCTCTCTCTCTCTCTCTATACCGTTTGCAGGAGCTTTGAGCGCAGTCCCCACCGCAAACTGCGCGATATTCGCTATACACACTCGCTAAAAACCCAGCAAAAACGCTAAATGTCCTCGTCAATAATCGCGATCCACAGTGGATCGGAAAAAAGTCGACTAACCAACTGTACGTGTAACGCACGCGTCTCGCATACAGATCCTCGTAAACAAAAGCCTCCTCTCTCGAAGCGCATGCCAAGTGTACAAAAACAATGCTCGGTTCGGCGGCCGAAAAAAAAGAATCGAAGGATTTAAAAGCGGCACGTGTGCGCATCGAGGGAAGAAATAATTAGAGTCGATTGTTGCACGATACACCGTACACGGACTCGTCGTCGTCGACGACGTCGGGGAAGTGGAGAATTAAAGGAAACAATGGGTAATAACGGCGGCAAAGTGGAAAATAGCGATCGCTAAGTGGCGAACGCTTGTCTTCTTGTTAGAGCTAGGCTGCGCTGTATTTGTGAGCTCGTTTATTCCTCTCCGCTCACTCGTCGCGGGATCGACTCTCTCGAGTATTACGTTACGCACGTGACGCGAATGTTCTTTTTCAGAATGTAAGCCTAGTCGCGTCAGTGCCTATACACAGTATGTACTGCAGATCCGACTGTACATCGAAAGCTGATAAAGCTTATCGCGTTGTTTACTATACATTGTACCGCGAGTGAATCGTTAGTCACCGCATTGTGACTATGTGTGCGCAGTCATCTCGGAATAGCTCAGCGTTTAAAAATAACACCGTTGATATCTAAAGTATATTATAGCGAATGTAGAAGATCCCAGCGGGCGTGTAAACGATCGGAGAACGATCTCGAGTGCAACAAGGAGTAGTAGATCCTCCGCTGCGCTGCACGTGACGAATGTGTACACGCGCTGCTGCTGCTGCTGCTGCTGCTGCTGCGACGACTCTCTCGGGGGTCGAGCGGAACGAGAGGACTCGGGAGGCATTAATCGACGCCAATTTAGACTGTATTGCTCGACTGGCTGTTTTGACTCGCGCAAAGAGTGTGGGAGATGGATAGGACGACGTATACAGTTCGTACAGTGTTAGCGCTGACGGAGGAAAAAACATTGTCTCGTGTGCAAGCGCAGTCGCCAGCGATAAACACGTAATCTCCTCGCGATAAAGTTGTGGCAGCTGTGCGCCTCTTGGAAAAAAAAATAAAAAATAGAAAAAAAAAATTCTGACACATTATCTTCCGGTTTTCCCGCGCAACTTTGCGCAATCGCACAGGGTTTTGTCGCGAAGAGTGATAAAAATGTCGTATACCACGTGAGAGCGAGCGCAGGAAGAGCGGCGGCTCGTATCCACCTTCTAGGCCGAGTCTGGCGGTGTAATAGACCACGTAGTCCCTCCAGTCCTTCTCGAAGATCTTGACGCACTCGGATTCGTGATCGACGAGGCTCCACTCGGACGCGGCGACCGGGAATTCCATATCGTTTCGGCTAGTCTTCACTCCGCGATACCTCGGCAACGTCTGCGCAGAGAGCTTTATCGAGCGTCACTGATACCGCTTTCGATCATCGCTATTATTCGCGGGGATACAGCTGATAACGAGCCGATAGCCGGCGGTATGCGATAATGTGGCGAAGGACGTTTTTTCGGATTTTTTTTCCTCGGACACGCTATTCTCGGCAGTGATAAGATCCGGTGTATCGATTGCTCTTGCGTAAGAGAGCGTGTGTCGTCGTCGCGTGAAGAAAAAGCGCGGACTCGGTTCACTCGCGTAATTAAGAGCGACGCGCGCGTAGTTTCCTCGAGAGAGAGAGAGAGAGAGAGAGAGAGAGAGAGAGAGAGAGAGAGAGAGAGAGCCAGGAGAACCAGCTCGGCTGCACATACGCTTCTCGGAAAGACTATAAGACAGCGAGCGAGTCTCCTTCGGTCGCAGTTATCCCTCTCTCTTCTGTCTGCGGGAATTCCGCATCGACACTCTCTCGCCTACGACACTTCGCTGCAGTCCGACATAACCTTTCAAAATCACTCGCTCACTGCTGTGTATAAATATAGAGACAGAGCCGCCGGAGGTAAAAAAACGTACATAGACGCGCGAACGCTCGGAAGCAATTAGCGCTATCTCGAACGCTTTGTTCGCAGCGAGCGGTGTATACGCGTCTATATGTATATAGATAAGTGTACATCAATGCGACGCGACACTGCGGCAGTGCGAACGTATGTGCCGCAGGAGAGTATCACGGGTACGATGCACTTTCTCGCGAGGTACGATCAGGACCGGCCAAGGTTACTGCCACGGCAGAACTGCGCTGCTGCTGACAGATTCGGCGCAGCGCGAACAGGTAGTCCTTGAGACGTGATACTCGTTTTCGCGAGACCGGCACAGAGGCGCGCGTGTAGGCGAGACTCGATTGTATAGACACTGGTGGTATTGGTTATTCACGTTCATCAACACAGCACATACTATCGATTGCGATACCGATCGCGGGAGAGATACTCTCAAGGAGCAACCGCGCAAGCAGCCGCGATTTTACAACGGAAACGAACCGCGTCGAACTGAGTCACAACTCGTCTGTTAGGCCTGCGCTAACCTCGTGCTCTGTTCGCTCGATCTCGCCATCTTGCGTCGAGTCGGTCTGGCGCGCGCGCGCGCGCGCTTTCGTTTGAATCGCGAGTCCATATACGCTATACGTTGTCACCTGCGCGTGGCTTATCACTCGCTCGAGCGGATGTTTGGACGCGAGTGTGCAGACTGTGTATTAAAATGTAGACCGAGTTACGGGGGGAAATGTAAGCGTTACTCGAGACGATGCCGAGATCGGCGAGGTCTCGGGTTTCGTCAACTGCGCTGATGACGATCGGTATGCGAGTCGGTAGGTGAGGGGAGCAGTCGTGTTGAGAAGAATCGTTATACGATGTTTCACGGGACGCGTGGCGACGTCTGGTAATAGCTTTTGGAGAGGTAATATTCGAAAATTGAAATTGCTTTTTTGGAAAATAAATTTCGAGCGTTTCCACCAAATTCGAAAATTAAACTTCGCGTCTATACACCAAGTGTGACGTAAAGCAGCAGTAGCAACAACAAAACAGCCCCCCAGAAACATAAAGTTGCGCGCAACTAACTGGCTCCACTACAATTTCGCGGTGTAAACAAGCTCTGTAATTTCACACCCGCGCACAACTATACTCACACAGAGAGGCTCTTTCGCACACGGCATTTTTCGCACTCGCGAATTTTATAGTTTTAACGGCTTTAAAGTTAGACTCTCTCTCTCTCTCTCTATGCAAGCGCCAAACACATCCGCATCTTTTTCTCCAACAGCTCATCCGTGAACTATCGAACTCGCCCGCGTATACACAAAGTGAAAGCTCGCTTGCGTATCCGCACGCGCGCATCGGGTTTATTCCGCTCGCTTTGCTCCGCGAGGAGAGCTGTACACGCGAATTTAAATATTTACACGAGATCCGCGTGTGCGAGTATATATCGAAAAGTTTTGCTCTCGGTAAAGAAACTCTCCGTGTGTCCGTCTCTCTGTGTGTGTACAGTGCTCGATCGCGGTGGCTTATCGTCGCGCTCTGACTGGCTCAGGCACGTGCTGAAGCCTCGTGACGAGTTTTATTTCGGTCGTCAAATCCCTCTCTCTCTCTCTCTCTCTCTCTCTCTCAATCAATCAATCCGAATCTATCATATCTGCGCGATCGAACCGATGCTAATAATTGATATAGATCTTTTTCGCCTCACTGCTAGCTCTTGCTGCGTAGAAATCTGAACGAGCTTTTTTGCCGTATTCCATTAGGCGACGAACGTTTATGAGTTTTTGTCCAACCGCCGGGTTCGGAGCGGGGAAGTTGAATATTCGAACTTTTAATCAACGCTGATTCCTCGTTACGAAAATATTACCTTGGCAGCGCGCGAGTGAAACTGATCGGGCGATTTTTAACACTTTCGCTGAAACGAGAACAGAATACGCTCGACTGAGTCCATCCATTTCTCAAAGTCATAACGTCAGCGCGTTCGGTTCGTTGTTTTGCCTCGTTGCGAGTCTCGAGTTTTACGTTTTCTCCGAAATAATGTTAATTTGAAAACTTTCGCAAGCTTTGCGCGGGCATTTTGTTCCGTTCGTCGCGCGTCGATTCACGCGTTTGATAACGGCCGAACTTTTTTTTCAATAACAAACATACGCTGAAAACAAAGCCGAGCTTTAACGATCCTTTGTTTACACTAACCGACAGCACACGCACCCACGGCAAATCTGACCCAATTAAAATCCTTAAAATTAACTGGCTTGAAAAAAAAATTTTCTTCGCCTCCGGAGAAAAGTGATGCGCCTCCGCACCAAGGGAGAAAAATAATAATATGCCAGTCTTCCCTGGCTTCTCCGAAGCCAGAGCTCGTCCGTGTCCGGCCTTGTTTATCGATCGTCGCTCGCGACGCAACTGTGCATATCCGTTGATTCATGCGCGCGTTTCGAATAAATCACGCGACTCTGCGGACGCTGATTGATCGTCGGATCATCAAAAAACGATCGCCGTCGGTGTGTCTGTGCGCATGTGTATGCATAATCGTCATCGCGCTTATAGCGAGAGGGAAAAGCTCCCCGTGGAAAAGCTTAATCGATACGCTCGCGCGAAAGTGGGTTATCGAAAATGAAAATTCGTAGACGCATCGAAGTACGAAGCTGACGTGTACGAAAGAGTTTCGCGTGTTACGCACTGGAATTCAATTTCGCTGGAATTACACGCATACATAAAATTAAAGTTTATTATTCCGCCCCGTGGGGACGAGCGCGGAGCAGTGCAGCGCTTCGCGGACAAAAACATCCTGTAACGAACACGTGCGCCCGCGGGGTTGTGCGCGATTTTAAGAATGCGCGCCGTCCTTAAATTTCAAAATAATTCAAGCGCAACACGGAGTTGGATGTGTATAATGAAAAATATCATCGACGCGCCGATGATGCGAGTGTAATATATAGGAGTAATGAAATACTTTGGCGTATTTTAACATTAAGTACAGCACAGCAACGACGACTTTCGCTTAAATTCTCGTCAAGTGAAATACGTACGTACGTTATACACCTGCATCAGTCCCGGGAGACTCGCTGCGGCGATAATTCTTCCGATTTTCCGAATTTTCATCTGTGCGCGAAATTCCGCAGTAGCTTTTTCCCTCTCGCGCATTGTTCCACTATCCCGAGTTTCCTCTCTCTCTCTCTCTCTATCTCTCTCTCTCTCTCTCTCCCGCGGGAAATCCCACCGACAATTTCTGTATTTACTTCTCTTACATTTCCTGCGCGAGCGCCACCGAAGATCCCCCGAAATACGAGCTTTAATTACTCGCGGCCGACTCCGCAGCCGCCCGCGGCATTACGCCTGATGTGCGACTCGTACGTGCGATGGGTATAATACCAGCGCAAGTACACGTGTGCGCGTGTGTCTGGGTATACACGCGAAGGACGTGAATTTTCATCAGTTTTTTCTTTTCGCCTCCGTCGAGCTCTCGCGTAACCGAGATTTCGCGGAATTTCCTCGTGCAGCGAATGCTTTAACAAGAGAATGAAATTTCGCGCGGCAAGATAAAATGAAAGCGAATATCATAATACACGCAGCCAGCCGCCGCGCAATTTCCATCAGAGCGTATAAGAGCGCGGCCCATTTGCCAATTATCTCGGAAATCCACGGGTGGCCTTTTATGAAGGGGAAAAGTGCCCGCGGCGCGGTTCAATATTTGCGCCTCTCGTCGCGCTGTATACCGGCTAAAGAGAGCGAGTATTTTTTCCCCTCCTCGTCGATGCGACGTAAAGCCGGGGCGATACCGCGCGCGTTTCATGAATATTTACGCGATCGCACGACTGCTCGATTTGCGCACGTGCAAACAATTTCGAAGCTACCCTGGTAGAAATGTCAACGGTTCAATGGTTTAGCAATGGCTTATTTAACCAATAACGCCAATGAACCGCTTAGAAAACCGCTAAATAACCGCTTACTGTAATAGAAGCTTATGCACAGCTCCTTGCAGTTAATTTGCTTAAATTCAGTTTACTAGCCATACGTATACAATTGTCAGGTTAAAACTTTTATTAATGAATATAAATTTACAATATAAAATTTATATGATTGATTATAATTGAAAAAAGGTTAGGAAATGCAAAGGACATGTAACAATTTGTAGATAATATATTTAATTTGTATCTAGATAGGTTAAGAGGTTAGGTTTTTCACATTTTTCTTGGCATCGGTGATTTTTGACCAAAATCTCAAATCAGTCAATTAAAATAATAATACAATAAAGATTGCTTGAACTTATTAATCAGCTCTTGGAATTTTCAAAAAGAGTGCACATCAATAATCTTTATTGTGTTATTACTGTAATTGACTGATTTTGTGAAATTCTTATCTTATGTACTCGAAACCACAATGAATATTTGAATGGGTTCTTTTTTAGTTTAGTCTTGTTGAACAAGGCATTTTTAACTATTTAGTTTGCTAATACAAACAATTTTTATTTATCTTATTGAATCAGACAGCGTGACATTATGAAATAACAGTTGACTTGGTACGGTCAAGTGAAATGAAGTGCAGTGCATGCGTATCATACAAACCTTGTTCAGATAGTAGAATAGGACTATATTATAGGTAAAAAATTGAAATATTAATAAAATTAAATTGATTCATTTAGCTAGTGATTATCCTAACCTCGTAACCTCAAATTAGCCTCCGGCAGACATCTTGGAAACTTAGCGGTTCCTAAGCCACATTTTTTGTTAAATTTTAGCTTGGCAACCGTTAAAACAGTTAGCTAAGTCTAAAGGTCTTAGCAAATTCGAACCGTTAATTTTCTACCAGGGTACGCCCGCACTGTACTAACGTTATGAATTTTCGAGGCTGCTGCTGCTGCGAGTGAGTTGCCCCTTTTTAGGAGGTCTGTCTGTGTGCGGGGACGAATCTAACGACGCCGGTGCGGTGTATGTACGAGAGAGACACTGATCGAATATTTTATGCGCTCCAGTTAAAGTAAGTAAGTCAATGCAATGCAATTAAGTGAAACTGTCGTCTTGCGCGCGGAGCGTCGTGTGCAGCACATGTCCGCGGGAGACCTTCGCTCGTGTGTATAGTGTGTATATACTATAACCGGGACACATACCAGCGCCCATACGTGTGTATTTTTTGTCTCTCGCTTGCAGTCATTTTTCAGCGCAGAGAGTGCGTCGATCAAAAGCTTACGCGCGCGTTTTACACTACTCTAATTGGATTACTCGAAAATTTACGAAGCCTCGGGCGCCGGCTGCGGGAAAAAGTGACTCAGCTTTAGGAGCCTGAGTCACGCTCTAACCTGTGCCGAGAGTTTTTGCAGAGCTCTGTGTACTGCAAACGTAAACAACTTTTGTTTGTTCTCCTCTTTCGCGCCGCGAAACGTTCGCCCATTGTTCTGTGTATAAACGGCGATGATTCGCTCTTTCTTACGGTATGTTATTTAGTGTAAAAAAGAGAGGTGCACAGGTACCAACCTCTGGAGAGTTTGTCGATGGACTCGAAGCGGCCCTCGACCTTGTTGCGAAGCGAGTCCAGGTCGAACGGCGCCGTGAACCCATGATCCACGCTGCGGCTCTTGCTCCTACGAAAGAAATTCGTGGACGTTGTAGTTTCGATTATACGAAGAATTTTCACTTTGGGTCGTCGTACACGTATATTCATCGAAGAGATATATTGCGCGTCGAAGTATGTATAAGGTGCAGAGTGAAAAATGTTCAATATACAATTTTAAAATTAAATTCTAATGTCAGTGCGGAATTGATGTATGGATCCTTGTGAAGAGAGCTCAAGGATGTATACATCACGCTTTGTGTATTGACGCGTCAATACTATAAGATAATAATTTCTAATACGAAAAACGTGCTGCGAGGCCTTGGCAGAGTAGTCGTCGCGTATACGAACACGTTCGATGTGTTTGTGTGCGCATCTCGCGCGAGGGAATCGAGCAGTTTATATGTACGCGAGAATAACATAAATATACGCGTGTGTATAAATAATTGCGATAATAACACGCCGGCTGCTCGATGCAAAATCAATGTCAACGAAACGAGAAACAATATACAGACAACTAGGTATATCTAAACAGCGTATTGCGTATTTACTATATCAAGACGCATCATGCCAAACTGTCCAAGTCTAAGTTATGCAAAAAGCAGTCAATAATATATTGAAAAATAAATAAAACAGCATGCCAGTACAGGAGAACGTACATAATATACACATAATAAAAGTTTGATACTTATGTGCGAGTGCGATCGATCCTTGTCTTTCTCTCTCAATCGAGGGTCCTGTATATGGTACATGCATTTATAAGGTAAGTGCTTTTCTCGTACAAACCTGAAGTAGCTGGCGAGATTTTCCGTCGACCTGGTGTGGGTGACGTCCTGGGACATCCGCCGAGACCTGCGTTTCAACAAAACAAAACCAAAAGGAACGAGAGGTGAGAAAAAACATGCGAGTGCATACGTGCCGGGAGCTTAAAATAATAAAATCAAAATTGCAGTTGAAATTAAAAATTGCATAGCCATTTGTATAAAATATCGCATCGCATTCATAGCAAAAAAAAAAAACACATGACAAAAGTGTGCACGAATGAAAAAGAGGTGCAGTGTGTATGCCAAACTATATTTATACATCGCAGCCAACTACAAACAAGACCAAAATGCAACACACTCAAGCTGTATTTGTTTAGTTTCTCCTACAGCGCCGCGTATACTGTTTTGCATATCGGGTTTCGCTCCGCGCGAAATCGATTCCGCGTGTCGCGAAAAACCAAAATTAGAGCATCAGTACTGCGCGGCTGACACTTTTTTCCCTGCTGCCTTTTGTTTATGCGCGCGCTCTCGAGATCGGGATAAGCCCCCGTGCATACGACTTTCGCATAAATAATCCTCCCTCGCGGCAGAAGGACGCTGCACTGTACGGAGGGACGGAATTTACGCTCGCGTGCTCGGCACTCCTCTTTTTTTCTCGTCGGCGCGATGCCAGAAATTTTGTTTACGAGAGCGCAATGGAGGCTCTTTACTGGGGACTCGTCGCTGCCTTCGATATCGGATGCAATTAGCGAGACTCTCCGTTGTACAGCCGCGTAATGTGACGTTTCTTTTACAAGAGGCACAGCTGCGCGCATAATCGAATTACATCATTGATCGCAATTACACGACTCTGAGCAGCAATATAATGCAGAGCGTCGTGGTTTTACGAATGCATACCGATGACTTTTATTTAATCGCGAGAAGTAGATTATTAGCCTGTTTTCCTCCCGTCCGCTGCGCGTCAATCAGCGCCGCGCGCGGATGAAACAATTTAGACGATCTCGTTTTGAAAAAAAGTACGAGCCAAGCGTATAGCGGAGCTTAACGCGCTCGTTGTCGGGTTCGCGATGACACAGGCCAATCAGTGTACGGCGCGAGGGACGTTAATTTCAGCACGCGTCACCCCCGTCGAATTTTACATAATGGACACACCGCGCGCGTGATACCCATCGTCGTATGCATACGTTTTTCGGCAATTTGCATTGTTTGGTAGCAACGGCTCATCTCTCGGGTTAATTGCCGCCGGGAGATTTCGGCTCGGCTCTTTAATTAAATCGTCGGGGAACACGTATTTTTTACATACGTCCACACACGGGGGGGGGGGGTAGTGCAGTAGTACATGCACGAGTGGCGTGCGGCCGACGTTAGCGGAAGAATGACGCCGGGATTTTTTTTCTCTGGAGAGCTGGAGAGCGCAATTTTAAAGGTAAACGAACCGGTCTCGGTATAATTAGACGCTCAGTGGCTGCTAATGGCTCTAGAGCTGTTTTTCTTGCTAACGATGATTTAACGCTCGCTCTAACGAGGTTATCAGAAAAACGCTCTCCTTTTCTCCCCCCCCCCCCCGCTTTTTTATTATTTCTATGTACGCGTAAGTATGAGCTTACACTCGTTGAATTAAATTCATCGAGCAAACAAACGCTCTATCGAGCACGCCGGTGTGTACATCGAGGAACACTGAGCGCAGAGCAGATGAGTAGCTTTATAGGCTCGGCCGCAATTAGCATTTCAATCGGTCGGACTATACTCCCGCGCACACGCGGACTCAAAGGGAAACCAAAGGTATTAACATTTAGCGAAATTTAAACCGGAACACGTCGCCGGAATATGCGTCCCTCTCTCGGGCGCCACTGTGTACTGTATATAGCTACTTTTTTCGCTGCACCCCGCATCGTATTTTTTACGACAGGCGGGCCGAGCGAAAGACGAGGAAAAAGAGAAACGAATTTTATACCACACGCGTCTCGGCTAAAAATACCTTTGTTATCGAGGAAATGGCGGCGGAGAAAGATTTTTAAAAGCGGCGCAGGTTACACGCTCGGAAGAATCGTAACGCGTGTCGGGTCATCAGAGGGAGCCGATTCGAACCTGGCGCACGTAGATTCGCAGCATTAGGCGCTACGTGACCGCGCACACGTCGAGTTCTCCGAGGGCCATTGCGCATACGCGTCCACGCTGTTGCGTACCTACAGGCGCCGCGCGAGGAGAAAGGATGTTTACGCGCGCGAGTGTGATCGATTGCCGTAGTGTAGAGATGTTCTTTCGTGGATTACGTTGATAGGCGTGGAATAGCAGCGGCGCTGGAAAATTTGGACGGCAGCCGGTGAATTCGGAGTAGAATTTGGAATTGGGCTTGACATCGGATGTGGAAAACTGAAGAGTCGCACGTGACGAGCTCGCGTTTTCGTTTTTGCGCGCTCCGCGACTATATTTATACTTTTAACGACGCGACGTTCGGGAAGAGAAACATTTTTCAGTGGCGGACGAATAAGTTCGAAAACATCGAGTAGCCTTATAGAGAGAAACTTATGTCGATTGAATTTCCAAGTCGGCCGTAAACAATTTATAAGTATTCCCGGCACGCGTCCATAAATAATATAGCGAGCGACGATCGCGAACGTTCTCTCTCTCTCTCTCTCTCTCTCTCTCTCTCTCTCTCTCTCTGCACATTCCATCTCACACACATCTATCACCCAAACTAAATTAAAAACACTATATACAGCAATTACTAAAATGTAACTATTGTACAATATAATGTACAGAAAAATAAAATAAATAAATCTAAATCTAAAAAAATCTCTCTCTCTCTCGCCTCATAACCGACGGGGGCAGCCTAATTACTAGACTCGAGTCCGCTTCGTATGCGCGCCGACGGGACTGCTACGTGTCGCGAATCGACGATATCAGAGCTGCTGAAGACGATTTCGGCCCGGAGAGAGAGAGAGAGAGAGAGAGAGAGAGAGAGAGAGAGAGAGAGAGAGACAAGGCTGCGCCGATTAGGACATCGATTTCCGGTGGACGAGGCCGAACGCCGCCGCTGCTGCTGCCGTGGATATGATTTCCTGGCTATATACGCTATACGTATGTGTGCTAGACACGTTAGGGCCTTCGGCTAATCACGTATAGGTACACGCCGCCGCGGAGCGAGTTTGAGGAAATGGCACAAGTTCGTTGGCTTCTCACGTTTTTTCGCCTCCAAAGTGCAAAGGATTCTATTCGAGTTTGCGTAACGCCTGATATCGATTGGAGAAAACTTTTAATCGGTCATTACGAGCGCAACTTTACGAGCCCGTAAACAGCTGTCGCAATAGGTGTGATTTTCATAAATAGAGACGCGTACGTTCCATAAAAACGGTTGCGCAACTTTCCTCGCCGGAAATATCTCGTGCGGCGCGTGTGCGTTTAAATTCGATATTTTTCAACAGCCGCGATCGACTAAGAGTCAGAGATATAGAGAGACCGGCCGGTATGTTTGAAGTATTTTTTCGCTGCAGTGGCGAGCGCTGAATATTCATGTTCATCTACTCTCCGAGAGAGCTATATGGAGCCGAGCTTAAACCGGATGACGTTTTATTTTTTCCGCATCTAGTTTAACGCTAGCTGCGCCCCACGAGTTTTTGATCTCGGGAATTTGATGCGGTCGAGCGCCGCATGACGGAATGATATTTTACGTACCTGGTTTGAATAATCCACACACACACACACACACGCGCGCGCGTGCACGCGTGCGGCATTCGCAAGAGACGACGTTCCCGATAGCGCGGAATTTATCGCGGCCCGGAGCACGGTTGCGTGGAATAAAAAACGAAGAATTTCGCGAATCACGCGACGAGCTGAATGACGAAAAAAAGAAGGAGGAGAAGAAGAGTAATGAAGGAGAGGAGAGCACTGTCCGGTTAACAATGAAACAATTGTCGTTAATTAAGCGCTCGGGACTAATAAAGGTTATTATCATTCTTCGCGATGTGTATACACCGCACTGCCGATGCACGCGTCTCTCCTCGCTCGTATATTACTCACTTTGTTTCAATTTGCGCGCGCTCTGCGTTTGTGTGCGTGGAGAGGAGAGAGACGCGGCATTTATCAATCAAAAACCCATATCGACGGATACGTATATTGATACATCGCGGCTTTACATAATCGACCTGCACGGAAACGCATCGGTTTCCGTCGCTTGCGTTCTCTTTTAATTACTCGGTACAGGCGAACGATCGATCACACCGCGGACTGATGGCAGGCTCGTATAAATATAGCGAACGATAATCGATCGATCCTTTCCGACCAAAACTGAAATCGCGACCGGTGTGGGTGTGTTCGTCTGTATACTGTCGAGCTGTGCCGATACCAGACGCGTTTCCGAAAAACACGCGGCCAACGAACCCCGCCGATGATAAAGGAGGCGCACGCGAAGGAGTCTCGGGCGTATCTCTCGATCTATAGCTCTGCCGGTGCATTTTGCCGTTTTTAATTAAGGAGCGGTGGCAGTTTCAATTGTGCTGTCATGACAACTGGCGCGGGCGCGCGAGGGGCAACTTTTCGAGAAGACTTTAATTGGGTTAAACGCGAGCTGAGTTTCTTAGAGGGTAGTGCATCTCCGCGTACATCCTTTCGTATTGTATTTTGTTTTATTAAAGCTGTACCGTCGACCTGCGTACGCGTCACGAATTTTAATTAAACCTGCCGCGCGCGATAAAGAGGATCGGCCGATATGGAATATTAAGAAATGAGAGAGAGCTTTATTGGCTTTTTCATTAGGCTCGCTCGTCTCGCGCTCCGGCGAGTGTATTATTAAATTAGCAGCCGCCGCTCGAGTAGCGCGAAGAAATTGAATTAGCCTTTTCCTCACTACGGGTAATTAATATTCCCTCGCATTCCACAATCGTCGTCTCTCAGCAGGAAACAAACAGGCCGAAGGAGGATCCATCACACGACACAAACGAGAGAGACAAACCTCGCGCGTCCCTGGAGTACGTACGCGCTCAGCGCTCAATGTCGAGCGAAGGCCGTAGACCTTTCTCTTCCAGGCTCGCTCGGCTCACGTGATTGTGTCTGCGTGTAAGGCGTAGAGGATCTCTCTATCCGTCTAACCCTCTCTTTGGGTTTCGGCGCGCGTACTTGGCCGAGCCTCCGGCGCAGCTTCCGCGTATTCGCTGATTCGCGACCTTAGGACTGCTATTGTACCGGGCGGACGACCTCGCGGTGGATGAGCTACCTACGCCGCGGACGATTTTATTTAACGGAATAGCTGCGTGTGATTGGATTGTGGGGTTCGCTTGGATCCATGTTATTATCATTATGCTCGATTGGAATCGGAGGAATTTCCGTGAATTTCACAAAGAGGCGCGTGTTTTGCTCGTAGCTTTAAGTTTCACACCGGACGATCCTCTTTTCCCTCGGGTTCGAACCGGTATTTCGAGTATTCTAATTTTCGCTCTCTCGGCCTTCCTTTCGTTTGCACCACGAAAGCTGCCTACCTCACGCCGATCTTCGTTCATGGAATTCGCGCGAGTATAAGTGTATTACGCAAGGAAGCGTCGCGTCAGCGAAACTTCCGTTCTCTCGAATTCACACGTACGATGATGTATCGCAGAGAGGAGAAAAAAGGGGCATTTAACTTGCAATTTGCACCGGCGATCATATATGCACAAAAGCCCGGCTGAGGCAACTCCGGCCGGCGACTTGTCAAGAGAGTACATTAATTTCGCGTCGCGGAGCGAGTAAACGCTAAAATTAACCCTCACTATCGGCATTTGCATTGCAAAGGACGACGGTCGTGCGCCGCGGGCGTTTGGGATTTTCTAATCACTCGTGGAAAAATTCGTCGAGTATGCGCCGTTGCGTTATACAACGTCGCCGTACGTGCGCAGTTTGCGAAATCTTTGTGTGTGCGTGTGTGCGTATAAGGGGGTAAAAAGCTCGGGGAGAGATAAAAAGCGGACCCGATGGAGATGCGTACAGCAGAAAAGCGTCCGGTCGTTCGCGGCTGGAGATTAGCATTCCCCGGGGCGGTCCGCCAGCTGATGCTCGTTATCCAGCTCTCTCTCTCTCTCTCTCTCTCTCTCTCTCTCTCTCTCTCTCGCTTTGGATTTTTTAGTTTATTTTTACGGGAATATCGGGAGGACGCGGTATTGAGAACGTGGAGCGGTTTAACGCGAATTGTTGCTCATAATTGTTTGTTAGTAATTAATGATGGCAAAATGAACAGGCTCGTCGAGAGTCCTGAGCATGAAAATTGTCGACACGATGATTCACGCACACTTCCATCGCCATAAACGAATCGGAATCGGACTATACGCTTCGCGAGCTATATCCGAGAACGTCTGCGTGCGTTATATTGTGTTCCCCGAAAATTGAAGTGGATTTTCCGTGGAAAACTGGGACGTTCCTCTCTGCTCTCCGTTATAAACTTTCTTCTTCGCGTACTACGTGATAACTCGCACACTCGTCTTTATTTATCTTTATTGCATTACCCGCACAAAGAGACGACGCTACTCGTTTCCCAACACACACACACACACACACACACACACACATATCACGACGGCCCGCCAAGCTTTACGAGCTTCTAATTTTAAAATCGGGCACAGTTTACTTTGTCGCGCGGTTTTTCGAACCTCTCGCGGATGTGGCGTCGCCGGGTGCACGTGCACCAGCGCGCGCATATGTATAAACGAGCCGTTGCGCCACGAGACCGCGGCTCTATGTATGCAATTGACCGCTGCGCTGAATGGATTTATTTTTCTCGGCGCCGCGTCGCCTGCGCTGTAAAATTGGGAATCGGAGAACGCGGCAAATTTGTTTTCTTCGCGCTGCAGATTCATTTTGTGTGTGCGCGTGTGTGTGTGTGTGTGTATGGCGATCGGATGCGGTGAGTAATTAACGAACACGCGCGTGGGTATTAGTGGGATTAGAAACTGAACTGGAATATTTACGAAGCGAACAAACATCAGTTTCCGAGTAATCAAGCAAAGTGATTCCGCAGTCTGCGCTCTTTCTCGCTCTAAGTTATTAATGTTTTATACATTTACGTTAGTATGAGTGTGTACGAACGAATGCGTACTAATTTCCTCCGTCCACTGCGCGCCGAGAGATAATCGAAAAAAACGGGAAAAAGGACGCGACCGTTACATCAGCTCCGCGTAATTTCATCGGCGCTCGAGAATCAACCGTGAAAATCGCGCCGCGTGTTTACGGACGTATTGTAAAAGTTTCGCGCATCCTTTTCATTTCCTGCTCTCGCCGCGCGTTATTCTTTTCTTTTTTTCTCATCCGAACTAATTAATGAGAAAAGGTTGAGGGTCTCCAGGGCTGTCGGCCCTCTCACTCCTGGGAAATTCGACGACGCGACGATACGTGTGTACATCGACGTCTGTTTTTGTTGTCCTTCGATTCGAGACAAACAAGTTAATCGTCGACTCAATTAACGTGTAGGTATGTATACCGTAAGGATGGCACACCGGACGCTATTGAACGCGTAGTCGAGTATTGTTGCAACAGCAGCGCCGCGTGTTTACACGGATAATAAGCTCTGCCCGCGAGCGCGCGTTCAGTCGGAGCTTTTTGTTTCTAACTCTCGTGTCTCGCGTATGAATGATCATCAGTAAGAGGAATCTGTTGTCATGTCGGCGATCGGAACTAAAAACGCATATTTTTATCTGCAGCGATAGTCATCAGGCTCTCTTTCTCTCCCGCCGGCGAGATAAAAAGGAGCCCCTCACGCACACATATATATACAGGAGAAAAAATTATCGCGTCGTTAGCGCGTGCTCGCGCAGCCTCATCGCTGCATGCTTATGTAAAGTTCGTCGTTCCTGTTTCTCGCGCGCACGGCTGAGCGTTAGCCGGACTACTGAGTTGAATAATTTCCTCGATTCGAGTTCGTGACCCAGAAACAGTAGCAACAGGCGGTATCGCACGCGGAATCGGTCGCTCACGAGAGCTGCAGCATATCCACGCGCGGGATGAAAAATCACCAAACAAGTCTATACGTCCATTGTAAATAGAATAATCGCGCACGAGTAGCTGTACGATCTACCTCCGCATATACGGCGCAATGTCACATTGAGGAATCACCGTCAATCATCCCCATCAAAGCTTCCCGATGAGCGTGTGTGTGTAGAGCGATTGAGTCGTTTATACACGATGACTCCCTCTGGCGCAGGAGCAATTACGTTGGAAAAAAAAGAAGAATGTTTCGCGCGCGTGACGCAAGCCCTAATATCCTCTGTAACTGCGCTAACAGCTCGGCCAGATGCTCCTCCGCGCAGCCTCTGTTTACGCAGTTGCAGCGCACCTGCTGTATTCGGCGAATTTACGTCCCGGACAAACACACACGCGCGCGCGCGCGCGCGCACAAGGGTAGCCGCGCCCGCAAGCGGATCGAGTGGCGGCGCGGACACACGATATGCTTGTAATAACTCTCGCTCTCGCTTATATCGCCGCGGAGCTGAATGCGTTTTACACCACCTGCTCTGTCGCTCGCACTCTCTATGGGCCAGTTACGCAACGACAGCGTAATCGGAATTCGCAAGAGAGAGAAGGAAAATAAAGTCTCGCGAGGAAACAGCTGTGGCGCAAGTGCGCGGAGAGTTGACAAAACTCGCGACGAAGTTGGTAAACTCGTGAGTATAGTGTATGAAGGTTATCGAGGGATGCATAGGAACGCTTTTTCGGCGAGGCGCCGATGTAGGACTTCGTAAATAATGGAGCTTTTAAAAGATTCATGCGTTTTATAGGCGCAAATTAGTTTCTTCTTCAATTGTAGGCCGACCTTCCACCCGATCGCGTGAAAAATATACGCACACGCGTACTAGGGGGGTTGATGGGATTTACGTGTTTTTCGAAATAATAAAACTCGGTCGCAATAAATTTCCCTTTCATCTCCCTCCCGCGCAGTCTCCAGTATAAGTTATTCGAGGAACCTCTCGATCATAAAAAGGCAAAATCGAGGTTTACGTTGGCGGCGCTTCGCTATAAGATTACCCCCAAGTTTCTCCTCTCTCAACGATGTTCAACACACGAAAATGAAGGCGCAAACACCTTGTCCCTGGCGAGAAAAAAATCTTGGGAGCTTCGGAGCCACTCCGCACACAGCGGACGCTTTATAGGTCGTCGAGAATCTCGAGACTAATTGAAGTCGGCGACAGTAAACGCTCCAATATAAACACACACTCACTCACACACACACACACACACACATAGTGGCGAGTCACTCGAACCGAATAAAACTCGAAGAAGAAGCAGCAGCAGCAGAAGACGAGCGAAGAAGAGGCAGCAACACAACAACAACATTCTGGCTATTTTTAAGCCGCGCGGCCGCAACCGGTTATCATCGTATACGCGCTCGCGATTCCCGTTTCCCACTCGCTCGCGCGCGCGACATTTTTACCTCCGAATTGTGCAGCGCCGGCGAAAATACACGCTCTTGCTTCTCTGATGAAACGTGTTCGCACGTGTGAGACTCACTCACACGGACACACGCCCCGGGAATAGCCGATGAGCTTCCTCATTCCTCCATCGATATATTCTCCTCTTTTTTCCTCCGAGTTTAAGTAGAATAAAAAGACCGGTATACGCGAGCGCACAAGGGCGAGATAACGGAGATTCGAATTTCGAGTCAGCGCCGCGTTGTCGTACGTAGCTTTTGATTAGGCTTGATGGGGACTGATTCAGAGGCAATTTAGAGTCGAAAGATGCAGCGGAATTTCGAGGCGTTTCGTAAGCTTCTTTTCGAAACTCATCTTCGGGGAATTAATCGAATTAACCATTCGGAATTTCGTCACGGATGTATACAATTTTTATCCTGATGTTCCGCTCAGGAGCTAAACATCGACTCTTTTACGGGACCATAAAACTTTAATTACCTCGCGTCTACGTAAACCACAAGCACATCATTGTTTTAATCGGATTTTATAAACACGCGTCCCCGCGGATAGGAGTTTCAATATAAACCAACTATTTCGTATAAAGCCCGCCCGAAGATTGCCTCTCGCATATTAAAAAAGCAGAGGTGTCGTATCGCCGCGGGATGAAAATTCATCCACTCTATAGCCGCGCGCGCTTTGACGAAACATTATCAAACAAAGCCATGATGCACGCGAGCGTTTGAAAAAAAAATCGATGCGACAAAGGAGGGGATTCCCGCTGAGTAATTGGACGCTCGCGCGAAGCGATTACAAAGACCTCGACGTGCGACTTTCAAATTAGCGTCTTTTATAGTTTTTCGCAAAAAAAAAAATCGCGGTTAATCGGAGTCTCTGCCAAGTCGTTATAAAGATTCCCGACACGAGAGCCGGAAGAGACAGACGGACGCGACGCGCCAAGGCGCGGACTGATATAAATTTCGCGTTTTGACGGAAGCGCTTATAAACAAGTCGCTGCATGCTTCTTTCGAATTACGCTGCAGTAGAGTAAAAGTGTCTGACGCAGGAGCTAGAGCTTTGGACGAGCGTCAAAAAATCGCATCTAATTTTACGGTGTCGAGTGTATCTGGAGTTTACGCAAACCTTATCGAAGGCAGAGAGAGAGAGAGAGAGAGAGAGAGAGATACGCGGTTTGTTGGTAGCGCAACTCGATCGTCTGTTTACAAAGCGGCGGATTTCGTACACAACGTGACTGTCACGAGGCACTGGCCGTCTACTCGAGATACGAGCCGCGGCCTTTATCTGCTTCTTAATAACTTTTCGATTATTTGGAGCAGATTCCTAAACTTGGCACCGAATGAGCTTATCGAACCGCTCTGGATATGACCTGCGCGAAGCGGCCTTAATTACATAATACTCGCTCTACAATCTACCGAGGAAAGAGCTGCGTATAAATCTCGGGAGCAGCCACCGAGTGCACACATCCCGAATAAAAATTTACACGGAAGGCGCGCACGCGGTCTCCGCGCTTATCTTATCGATGAACATTTATACGACGGCTTTTTGCACGACTCTCGTGTACTATTATTCCAAGCGGAATCAATTGAGTCTATTAAGACTGCACGTGCGGCGTCGAGGAAAAAAATCGATCGATCATCGCCCAGGATAATGTTTATAGATGAGAAAAATCGCTATCTGTAACTCGCTCGCGATGAAAATATTTTGCTCGTGCGCGATCGTGAAAAATCGCGATTGAAAATAAAGCTACTCCTCGTTATGCCCTATACGTGAAGCGGCGACGATCGAGCGCTGATTATAATTGCGAGTCGTGACGTAGGTAGAGCGAACGATGCGGTTGGGAAAATAATCGTGCGATATCTGCGCAACGAAGCGTTTTTCCCCAGAAGTAACGAAAGATGATGATGAGCGAGGATCTTCCCGCCAAAATCGCGCGGCTCTCTGACGGGAAGGATCGCGCATACGATCATCAGTCGTCGTGACCTACAGCACGAGTCGGCGTCACGCGCCAACATGGCGGAGTTGAGAACCGCCGCCGATAACTGTACCCGCGCGCGAAAGTCTCTACGGTCAGAAATTCGCACGTGCTCTGTCCCACTCTTCATATTCATTCGGAAGAATTATTTCGAAAAGCGACTGGTATAATCAAGCATCGAAACCGCATCGAGCACACACTGCAGTGAATGAAATCGACGAAGCGCTGAATGGGACGAGCGAATTACTCAACCCGCGCATAAATTTCCCTCCCGCGTTTTAATGGAATTCCGAGTCGATTTGTTTTCAAACACAGTAGGCGCACGTGCTTCCACGTCGTAGTCGTCGAGAGGGAATAATTACCTGCCAACGGAGTCGGGCACGAAGATGTTCCACCAGGAGGGTCTCTTCTGCCGGGCATTGTAGAGTCCCTCGGTGCTGCCGACCTCGGGCGCAGCCACGCCCTTCCTGCGCTTCCGGTCGACCTTGGGCGGTTTCCCCGCCAGCGGGTGCCACGACTTTCTCCGGCCCTTTTTCGCGTACTCCAGCGGCGTGCTCTCGTCGCTCGGCGACGACGCCTCCTTCTCGCCGGCCTCCTGCTCGTCGTCGTCCTTGCGCGGACTAGGCGAGGAGGACTCCTCGTTGAGGAGCTCGTGGGACACATAGAAGACGGAGCCCCGGCGGCCGGACTCGCTGCTGCGCCGCTTCTCGCGGTTCTCCTTGTCCTCGAAGATGCTCGAGCGGCGAGCCTTCTGGAAGAAGCTGTCGCGGCGAGCTTTCAGGTCGTCCAATACGCTGTGCCGGCGGCCCTTCTGGTCGCGGAGGATGACGCCGGGCGAGCTCGGCGAGGTGGGCTTCTTGCTGACGGCATCGGGAACGTCGTAGACGACGGGACAGCTCTCGATGAGGGACGGGATCGAGTTGGTCGAGGCGAACTTCGGGGAGATGATGTGCGGCTGGCCGCAGCCGTTGCTCTCGCTTATGTACATCGTGCTTTCCATGCTCTGGCGCATACGCACTGAAATCGATTTTTTCTCGTTCAGCCTCGGCTCGGTCAAATCGACCGGTGGATGGGATCCGCGAGCTCCGTCTCGCTGTCTCTCTGTCTCTGTCTGTGCGACGATGCCAAGTCTATAATATCGGCGAGCAGACTATGCCGTCTTTGTTTACCACTCGCGCGGTGTGTGCCAACTGTTCAATAATAACGGACGTAGTAGTACAACCAGAAATCGGCGCTTCTATACACGTCCGAGGTCCGCACACACACAGTCGCTCTGTCCAGTGAATGAACGTCGCGTATACCGCTACGTGGAAAGGAAAAGAGCGTTCGCTGGCCCGTAAAGCCGCTCTAATTTCCATTCGGAGCTGGCTGAGCGCGAAAAATTCTACTGCTGACTCTATTCGCACATGGAGAGAGAGAGAGAGACAGAGAGAGAGAGAGAGAGAAAGAGCAGAAATCCACTGGTCAATTTACCCAATATAAACCGATTGTCCTCAACGATCCGAATCGTTCCTCAGCGGGGCAGCTCGTCGAGAATATTCTCCTCGATGCACTTTTCAACGCGAGAACTCGCAAACTCTGCGGAGCTGGTACGATAATCCCGACGGCAGCGGCGCCGGCATCGCCGCCGCGGTGAAAGCAGTCTCGCGCTCGGCCGCCTTTTCACTCGCGCGCCTTCGGTGTATTCACCTCTCTCTCTCGCGCGGCACTCGCGCCGACGACGACGCTGGAGAAAATAGCAGCGGCGTCGAGGATATCCTGGATTCTCGAGAGCCTCGAAGGTACGGCGAGAGCTGCTATAGCCGTGTGCTATGGGTTCGTCGAAGGACGAGACTATGGCAGAGTGGGAGAGAGAGAGAGAGAGAGAGAGAGAGAGAGAGAGAAGTCAGCGGATTACGAAACTATATACGACTGGCCGCTGCCTCGAGCTCGCGAGCGAGCGTCGCGCAGACACGCGCGCCGCGGCGGCTCACGGCTGCTGCTGCTGCGAGTTGCTGCATTCGCTTTCCTTTTTTCTCTCTCTCACACACAGGCTGTTCGATCTCCTTATCGTAGCCGAAATATTGTAACGGTACTGCCGCGCACAGAAACACCAGTCAACACTGCGCTGCGCCGCTGTCAGCAGAGAGCGAGTTCAAGGCTGGCCTGATTTTCTCCCTCTTTCGCGAGTCCAACACACTGCACTGTGCAGATGACGCGATGAGATTCTCGGAGCTAAGTGGCTGTCCTCTCGGCCGAGTAGAGGAGCCCGAGATTCGGGGGGCGATACGCAGAGCGTGCGGCGAGAGGAACGATAACGCGCGGAGGAAATCACACACTATACGGCGGTACACACTAAGCGCGAGCGGCCGAAGCCGCTTGTATTTATACGGAGAGCGCCGAGCGGCTCCCTACTACCGCACCTCTTCCTCGCCGGTGCGGCACACTCGAAAGCAACGATCTCCGCTGCCGCTGTTGCTGCGGCTGCCCCACTCTCTCTCTCTCTCTCTCTCTCTCTCTCTCTCTCTCTCTCTCTCTCTCTCTCTCTCTATCTGGCTCTTATTGGGGTACACGCAAGTGTCTCAGCTGTGTGTATGGGAAGCTGATACGGTGCGCAGGTGGAGAGAGACAGGTGCAGCGTCGAGATTTTCGACGTATGCCTATCGATATCCGGCGCGATATCGCTGCTGCAATTTTATTGCTGGACACCACACAATCGCTGATAGAGAGCGTTTCAAGTGCGGTGAAAAGTTGACGCAAGAGTCGACGGGCTCTCGCAACCGAGGCTTCCTTTCGATGCGCTCGGGCGAGTCATATTCGTTGCACCACATTGAAGGACTTTCCGAGTTTTTAATTCTCCGTATGCCGAAGGTACTCGTTATGCGCCTTGTTTGCCGCTGCTGCTGCTCGCGGCGAGACATGCAACTCTCTCGCTCTGCGTTATCGCACGAATCACGTGTACCCACTCCGCCCAATTAGTTTACCGCGCAAACGTGCGCACACCTACTGTTCTCTCTCCTCTTTCTGTACGACGGTACAGAGCAGCGGCGAAATTTCTCGGGAATATATCTTAATCCCGCTTAATTGAGCGCGAATCGCTTTTTAATTTTCGATCAAGTTTATCGGGGTGGAAATGACAAACGCACACATTGTAAATATTGTAACGGCGAAATCTCGTCTCGAGCAATTACATCGACGAGAGAGATAAGGAGCGAATGCAGAATTTCTATTTCTACCTGTCCTATCGCACGAGCACAAACAAGCCGATCACGTGATCGGCTCGAGACGTAAGGGTGCCAAACGCGCGACCGCCGACGATCGGCTCTGCCCAGGAGTCGAGCGCGCATACACCTACACGTACGTGTGCCGCGCATCAACATCCGAGTTTCATAACGGCCGGCGACGATGTCGCGTGACGCAACTGCAGGCTCTCTCTCTCTCTCTCTCTCTCTCTCTCTCTGCAGCAAATGCCCTCCTGTATGCGGACAATGGTTGCCCGGTTATAGTGCACGGCTCGTAATAAGCCGTGCGTGCGTTGATCGTTACACGCTTCTCCTTTTTCGTCTCCTAACGAGGACTCGCGAATTCGGCCGAAGGAGACGCGTGTCCGCACGCATCGAGCGAGGACACACGTGATTAATTCGTCGCCGAGAGTAGGTACACGAAAAACGCAGTGTTTAAGTTTAATCGCCGGGAGAGATGACGATGATAGATCGAGATAGCAATACGAATTACGTTTCACGATGCGCACATTAGCGCGCGCGACGACGACGCTGTACACACGATGTAAAATAAAGAAGCGTAACAACGCCTGCGCCGCAGATAAGGGGGGAAATAAAACGAGTATATTGTTATCGCAGTTGTATTTTATCCGCCGCCGCTGTTGCGCGGTTTATCGCCGCGACTATGGTCCCAGAAAGGCTCGAGTTTTTGAGGAATCAAAACAGTGTGTGCCATCACGACTATAATTATGACTTTTCTAACGAACACACTCACCGATGGAATCGCGATCGATATGAGCCGATTGTAAATCGTCGCCGACTAGAGATAGCAGCGATTTTTCTTCACACAGATAATATCGATCGCGATCGCCTGTTCCTGGAAGCCCGCGCGCTCGGAATAAGGTCAAAGTTGTAAGCTCAAAGCTGAAAAATACTCGGCGTGCGCGCGCGCGGTGGTGGTAGGGAGAGAAGAAAACTTTAAAGAGATGACCGAGTGGAAAGTCCCTCAAAAGTATTGCTCTCTCTCTCTCTCTCTCTCTCTCTCTCTCTCTCTCGTGGAGGAGAAAGGGGAGTCCATGAGGTAAGTAAAATATTGCCGCGAAAAAAATGGGTCAGCTATTTATTGTAATCGGTGGCGGCGGCGGCCTCTAGCGGATATATTACTTTGTGGGTGATGCATACGGGGACTCTCGTCGACGCGTACACGAAAATTTCCTTCGCGACGATTGTTTTCGCTAGAACACACACGTACAGTATATAACCAAAGGATCGAAGCATAAATCACGGAGTATGGCGTAGTTTGAAGATGGCAATAAAAGCTAATCCCCCCGCGCCACCCGTGAGAGGAGAAAAAAGCGCTCGGAGCAAGCACGCGAGCAAGTTCGTCAGAGGTCGAGGATGAGAGAAGAAGACACGGCGACGGTTAACCGTCCTCGCGTATGTATAGCCGAGAGCACACAGTAGCTACACTCTTATCAACGACGAGCCGTTTAATTGGCGGAATCGAATTAAGAGCCCACGTATTTTCGTCCCTCCAGCTCCATACCTCCTACTCTTCTCTCTGCTCGGCGGCAGCAGCAGCCGGGTGAATTTGGCCTAATTGAGCGCGTATAAATTGGCAAATTGTTTCCACCGTTTTGCACGTCCGACTCTCGTTAAGCGCTCGCGCGCGCACACCAGCAGCGCGAGGGCCTAGACAAAAGGAACGCAAGCTCGCTGCGGATGAGCTCGGAGCTGCGTAGTTTCGGAGGCGCAAAATCGTTCGTTGTTGTGCAGCTAGCTGCCCCCCCCCCCCCCGATTATTTTTTCACGTCGATAAAAAGCGCGCGAAAAAGCCGACGGGCCATTAAAGCGTTACGCGCGATCGAGCTTGCGTTATAAAACTCCCCTTCTCTCTCCTCCCCAGCGATCCCTGCGCAATTAGCATGATCGTAATTGGAAATTATTGGGACGTGTACGGCGTGCTCCATCGCGAGGACAAGAGCAATTAACGAAAAGTTAAACGCGCTATCGCTCGCCGGAAAAATTCTTTGTTGCTCTATACGCCGACGACGAAAAACAATCTCGGTTTATCAAACTGCGTGTGTGTACACCCCCGCCTCGGTTCTATGTGATCCCTCGTCGTAAATTCGGCTCACAGTAGCGCCTCGTCGGCAAACACGCGCATCACCGTTTTCCACTTTATGTCTGTCAGAGCCGAGGCAGAGGCGCGAGGAGGAAAAAATAATGAGGCAATGTCAACAGTCGTATCTCGCCAAAGTTTTACCGAAAGGAAAACAGACCGATCGGAGGTCGGCAAAAGAATGAGTATGGACCACCTTGTTGTGGAGTTATTATTTATACTTGGATTCCAGTGGCGAGGCTTGGTTTTATATAAGCGCGGAATAACAGTCGTAAAGTCGCGCCGCTGCTGCGATAAAGCCGAGCGCGCGAATTTCCAACGGATTTAGCGTCGCATACCGTGCGAGAGTTGCGCGGACGTTTGTGTTTTCGAGGCGAGATTTTGCGAATCTCGCGGGGAAAGGCAAAACTATAACAGCGGCGACGATATTTGCAACACGTAGGCAGGAGCTTCGTTATCAGCATAGTCTTCGAGAGTTTGTTTATTTGCGCAAGGCGATAACGTCGATTTTCGGAATCAACGTGTTCCGCGTATACATCAGAATATTTGACTCATCGCATACGTATCAGCCTTTTCTTTTATCAGGAGACTCTTGTGGCATCGTTCGAGAAGGATATAGCTGAAAAAGAGGCAGCACGCGCAGAATAAAAAAAAAATTAAGATTCCGGCGTTCACGCGACATTGGGGCCTCTATCATAAACGCTCTCGCCTCGCTCGCGTGTATTATCAATTTCGCTGCAGTGACGCTCGGAAAGATTCGTTTTTTTCGAGGGACACACACGCGAGCGAGACAGAGATCTTCCAAGGGCATGATTTTACGTTCCGATACTCCCAAGCAGGGCGCTGCATCGGAGCTTTAATTTACGCCGCGTAATAACTTGTCGATGCGGCGCTGAACTTGACACCGTAAAGCGGCGATTGCCTTGCGCTTTTTTCTAAGTAAGCGATCGCGCGCGTGCAGTCGAAATCCCGATTTAATATGCGTTTATTTTTTTTCTCCTCGCTTCGCACTCCGGCTGCCTGGGTTATTATATATTTTTAAAAAGTCATTACTCATAATGGCTTTCTCGGCCATCAATCACGATTCAAAAAAACGAACAAGAGGAAGGAGGGCAAAACCCTGCTTGCGTTTATTGAATGATCGAAAACAATCAAACGCGCACTCTGCGGTGGCGTACTATGCGCGATGACCTACAACGCGTTGTTGTTGTGCGTAGGTATAATCCAGAGCGCGAAACCCCCATGTGAAATCGAATCTGCGAGCTTCGCAAAACAAGAGGCGATTTTCGTCGCCTCTTCATTGAAAGAGCTGCCAGCGCCGCGACGACGTGTCATCAATATATTCCGATGCTTATCATACCCTTGTGCAAAAATCCTAAGAACCCATATATCGATGGCCTCGATACGAGCCGCCGCCGCGGCTATTAATAGCCCAATAACCGACGATTCGACACAGCGATGTGTAAGCAGCTTGCACGCGCATATGTGCATAAGTACATCCTCTCGCGCGCATAGCTCTCTACACAGCATCAGCCATTCCCATCACGCCTCGCCTAATAGAATATTCCGTTCCGGTCGTCGCCGTCATATAGTCGGTATACACACACAGAAGCGCCGCCCATAGGGTCGTAGCAATGATAATATTTTGATTCGGTCGTCGCTTTACGATAATGCGGCGCCTTTATTAGAGCCACTTTTCTAGCTCCTCCTCTCTCTCTCTCTCTCTTTCCGCAAAAAAAAGAAGTTTCATATCCAACTCTCGCTTTTATTTTCCTCGATTCCCCCTATCTCTTTGTGCGCCTCTCGCCAGGCTTTCTTATCGGCCGCTCTGCGGAATTTAAATTAAAACTTCGATACACAGTAGTTGGCCCGCGCAGAATGGGCTGCTCCTTATTCGGTCCTATCTCGGCTGTTTATCGTTTTTCATTGGCCGCGAGCAGAGAGAGAAAGTTTTCATTGTTTATTTCATTGGCAGCTTTTTCCGATCTCGAGCTGAATGGCGGCGCCGATGAGGAAGGAATTTCCCCTCGAGCGCGCACACCTCTCATCTTCGACGTCTAAATATTTACCGATATAGAGGATCGAAGAGTCTTCTCTCTCGTTTCTCGAGATGCACGGACCGCTGCTCTTTCGACGATTGGTAATCATCATAGCGTCTATTATACACGCGGCTCACTACGTCACGGGGGAATCTGGAATTTTCCAAAATTTACTCAAACTCCCATCGTGTGGACAGAGGCTTATAGGAGTGTGTATACGCGTATAGGGTAGACAGAGCAAACTCGAGGGGCACCAGAGAGAGAGAGAGAGAGAGAGAGAGAGAGAGAGAGGGGGGGGGGCAAATGGGAAGTCGGAGAAGAAGAAAAAATGCGCAGACACGCCGCGACGATTAACAATTCAGCACACGTCGTCGCGCGTTTTTTTCTTTCAAGGATCCTGGCGACAAAGAGCTGCCGCCGCAACGATGATAACAACGTATGTATACGCGCGCTAAAGACGAGTCTATAAGAGAGCGAGCGAGAGAGAGAGAGAAATTGTTTGATCGAGGCTCAGGGAGGCTGTTACGTGCGCCATAATTCAACTTATAGCCGCAGCGCCGCCGCCGCCGCCGCCGGTAGCTCTCGATTTTTCGGGTCAAGGCCCGTCATTATCGTTTGCTCTCGCGGCATGCGCGCTCTATATATTTCGCGAGAGCTGCGCGCGGACCTACTGATCCTTCGGCTTTATTTGCTATTTTTATTTTCGCCGCTCTGCCTCACACGCGCGCGTTTACTTTACATTTTTTTTCGCGAGGGAGATTTCAGAGTCCACTGACCATAATCCGGACAATCGGCGATACAAACCGATCGCATTGAGGCTGCGCGACGGCATCCTTTTGTGTAATGCGTAACTCAATCAGAGCTAGAAAGAGAGAGAGAGAGAGAGAGAGAGAGAGAGAGAGAGAGAGGAGTCGATATGAAAGAGAGTCGTGCCCGCCATTATACTGCTGCTGCTGCTGCTGCTGCTGCTGCTCTAGGAGAAGGGATTAACCACTTGAGCCGTGCCAATTGCACTCGAGCATTGAATGCCGCAGCGGTTCTTCCTTTCTCGCTGATAATACAAAGAACCATCAAACTGTTAGGATATCATCTATTATTCATAATCAACTCGACTGCGTGCCTCTATACGGCCGACTTTGTGTTATCAGTCGCTCCAGCTTCTTCGAGGGACGCGTCACGCGAGCGTTACACGCTCTCTATTATCGTTTTCTTAAACACACAAAACCGAGCGCGAGCGGGACCATGAAGAGAGAGAGAGAGAGAGAGAGAGAGAGCCTCGAGAGACGAGGTATGCACGTACACGTTGCATATTAATAAAGAAGGTTGTAACGAGGTCGTTCCTTGATCGAGAGTAATTATCCTATAAGGGGATTGTCTCTCCGGTTAACTGAAGATCAATTACGCGCTCGATAAACGCTTCATCTGCCGTAGATGTATACACCGAGCGAACGAGGGAGTATACAGCCTGATAATATGCCCCTAGCTGTTTTCGAGTGTTTTTTTTTCAAGCGCCATTTGCCCGGCTAATTGACTCGCACAACAATCGAATCGAGACGTCGAGAGTTATTTGCGTGGAAAGTCATTTTTATGCTTTTTGGAAGTGCCCGTTTGTTTGGCCGAGCGGAATAAGAAACTGCGGAATTTCACGGACTCGCCCGAAAATATATCCGAGAGAGAGAGAGAGAGAGATGCGTCGTCGCCCCGGTTTACGAAGCAATGAAAACGTATACAAGGAGCTGCACATTCCGGGGATGCATCGTCACTGCGGGAGATCTTTTTTTTTAAACAAATATACGCACTGCTACACACAAAACGTTCACACTGCAGGGTGTATCGAACTCGTAAAAAACATCGATTTGAATACGGACAATACACAGGCATTACTTACCGTCACCAGCATACGCAATACGATATTTACAATGAGGAGATACTCACCTGAAACAGACAAAAGAGGATGAATTAATAAATAAGCTCGTCAGCGCATACAAAATCGGCAAAAACTGCCATTACGTCTGCGAGCAGCTCTCGCGAAACACATATACTACATTATCGCCGCGCGATGTGTGTATTAAGCGATATACGTCGCAATAATTTTATACTTCTCGCGCGCGCGTTGCCATACGCATGACAATTAAAGTGCCATCCCAGCACCTGCATGATAAAAGCCGATATGAATACATAACTCACGCTACGCGAGCACACATCGATCGATCGATCGATCGATCGACACATAAAACGCCGGCGTATAGTATCAAACAATGGCCGCGCGTCGATACGCGCTCGGAATACATAAATCCGCGATCAGGTGCGCTGCTTACCTTCCGGTGCGGCTCTTCTCGCTTGTTCCTTCCTTTTCTTCTTGGCCGATCGATGCGCGACTTTCGGCCGCCCTTTTGTGTGCCTCGAGTGCGCGCTGTGGCATATATCTATATACATCCCCCGCGGGATCTCTTCATTTGCGGCTGGGATTACGCCGGATTGTTTCCTCGAGTTTTTGCGTACACACACACACACACACACACACACACACACACACACACGTGATTTTGATTTATATCCCGCGAGAGAGAAGAGGAGTAAGGCTTACAAGGAGGCAGGATTTATCGGTTTGTTAATGCGCCAGTCGATCCGGGTTTTAATTTCCATCAGCTGCTATATAACAGCTGCGACGAATTTATGCACGTTTTATTGGTCTCTCCGCAGTTTATGCGCAGAAAAAGCCGTGAATATTTTTCGCGGCGGGATGATAGGAGGGAAAAAAGCCGTATAAGTGCGCGGACGCGGATATTTTCCGCTTGAATTTTCCACGCGCGGATGATTGATTGGATTCCCCCGTGTGCGTGTGTCTATGTGTGCACGAAAACTCGGATACCCGACGCTTTCTCTAAAATATTATTCCCCTACTCGACGTCTTTGTCGATTTCGCAGCGAAGCACGATGTATATACACAGCAGGTCGTTTAATTCGGTCCAAAAATCTGATAGCTCGAAATCGACGTAAAGCTCTCTCGATGCGAAGAAAAGCCAACGTCCGAGAAATTTCTCGTCCGGAGAAATTGCGCGCGCGTCAATTTTCTCAAACGACCAGGTGTATACGCTGCACATGCACACACAGCTCGAGCTCGAAGCCCGCAGCGCAGCAGCGAGGACTTTCCTGCGCGCGCGCGGCTCGAGGATGGGAACCTGTTTTGCACCGAGCTGCTATTGGCCGCCGAGAAATGTTCATTCATCAGCTTCTCTCTCTCTCTCTCTCTCTCTCTCTCTCTCTCGCGCGCTCTTTCTCCATAAGTGTGTGTGCGTGTGCGTGTGCGGGGCTAAAAATAACGTTCTCGGAAGTCGATCGAAGAATTCGATCCTGTTTTGCTCGGGTATGCTGCTCTGCGCTGCAGCGAGTACGGAGAGCGCGTTGATTCTTTCGCGGTTCTGGAAAACTTTTTTACAGCGTTGAAACTGTTTTACTGGACGAGTGAAGATTACGCTCGATATTTTTAACACGCGCGCGTCGGTCACCTTCGCGTCAGCTCGGAATCGAATCAAACGGCAATAAAGCCGGCGTCGAGATCGTTCGAGCATCGACACGCGCTCCCGCAATAATTTATCCTCGTGTACCCCTGAAACCTGCCACGTCCCATCAAACACTCGCGCAGCAGCCTTTTCTCCCGAAAGTCGCGAATTCCGTGCACGCGCGCGTATAATACGCGTTTTATTTTTCGAAATACCCCATAGCCGACCAGTCGTCCTCTACTGGCAAACAGCGATAGAGAGAAAGAGCAGCGAATAAAGCGCAATAAAACGTCGCAATTTCGCTCGCGCAGCGCAGCGGCACAAGGAAATGGCATTACATCGACGGAGGCGACCCGTCGATTATCGTGATTATCCGGCGGATTTGAAAGTGCGCCGCCGACGCTTCCTGATGTGGCTCTCTCGCGAGCGAGCGACGACTGGAATTTCTAAAAGCGGCAGCAGACGCGAAAACACAGTCTCCCTTTCTACTCGCGGCGGTCGTAAACCTTTGAATTACATTCGAGCCGCTGCTGCTCGTTTCGAAACGTCGCCGCCGCGCGCAGAGTTGAAATATTAAAAAGCGGCGGGAGAGATGAAACGAGTGCGGCGAATATCTCGTCGTATCTCTCGGTTAACGCGCGAGCAAACGTATTACGAATAATGTACCACAGCGGCGGTTATACGTATAGCTGGATATATTCGTGAACATTACAGTGTATACGCTCTTATACTTTTCGTTTCGTTTGCTCGTTTTTCTTTCTTAAAAGCCAACCGGCGGACTCACTGCAGCGTGAAGCGCGCGTATACGTCGCGTCGGAGTTTTTTCAGCGCGCGCGGGGGCGGCATTGTTCACCGAACGGGCCAAATTTAATTATTGGCGTATCGATCTTCGTCAAATCCAAGCCACTTTTCATCCGTGAAAATAACCGCCGCTCTCGCTCACCGTGTATACTCGAAATTCGAAATTATTCGAGCATAAATCATAGCGAGAGAAGAGTTTGCGGCTGGATGCGCAGGCATAAGAATCGGGTCAATAACGCGAGCTGCGCTGCTTTGAAAAAACGCTTCGCGAATAAGAAGAACGCGTACGTATACAAGCGCCCTCGTAAAAAGAGCCGAGATGGCGTGCGCAGTATAAATCAATCGCTCGTCCTAAACATTCGCGCGCGGCGGAGCTTAATGCAGTGTTGTTGCACTCGAAGTATAAACGACGTTATCCGGCCGGTGTATGCGCATACGGAGAAGGTAATATGCACGAGATAAGGAATATAATGAACGGAGTGGGTGATACAACATTCTGCTATTGGCTTTATGAGCTGTTTGTCGGCTGCTGTTGATCCACGTGCGTTGGGGTATTAGCTTTATGTTTCGCTACACGCGGCGTGTTTACCTGTGATTCATGCGCTCTGATGCGCGGCTCGTCGCGAGGGAAATTTCGCTCCGTGCATCTGCACACGCGAGACGGTTCAATTCGCGCACCACGGATCTTATGCTCTCTTAACAGCCATTGATTCGATAAAATTTGTCGTCTGGCAATCAATGCTTGGAATAGACTTTTTTGTGAATTTGTATAACAACGTAGACAGACTTGTGCATGAACGGCCCAAGCAATAGGCTCAACAAGGCAGTTGGGACATAACTATGCAGTAATCGCGTCCATACTGATTAAGGTGATACATTCCCTATGGAAAAAAGTATCTACATGCACAAAGTTGATGCGGGAAAGGTCAGCCCAAAACTGTATGTTCCACGGCTATTCTGTACGTGATACGCGCCTTGTAAGAAACTCGAGGAGAAAAAATGTCGTCGGTAAAGAGAGCGAAATAAAAAATGGAAGCGATTCGGCAGTGAATAATAAAAAAGGGAGAGAAGAGAGAGAGGGAGAGAGAGAGAGAGATAGAGAGAGAGAGAGAGAGAGAGTGGCGTGGCCTCGAGCAAGTCGCAGCTGTCCGAGTCAGCGCGATTCATTTCTTGCGAACGCATCCGCAAATCGAAGAGAGCGAGCAGATATATAGGTCGCAGTTGAATCTAACCTCTCTCTCTCTCTCTCTCTCTCTCTCTCTCTCTCTCTCTCTCTCTCTCTCTCTGATCGCTCTCGAAATTGATATATTATTTTCCTTCGGCAATATAATGACGTGCTATATACGCAGGCCAATAAAAGCGCTTGATGAATGTTATTACCCTATGGGCTTACGGACAAATAGCGCGAGCGACCGCAGGCTATTGATTTTGGGAAAAGCGAGCACATCGATCGCAGTTTTAGAAAGTGTATATAGTAGAGTTACCGCGAGCGACAAATTTTATCGTCGAAATCGTACATCACATTTATTATCGAGGCACAATAACAGGAGCGTGTAACTCGCGTCATATGTCGTATAATATCCGCCGCGTATATAGACACACTCGCGACGATGAAGACGTCACTCTGATAAATGCAGACAGGCAGTTTGTATTAACAGGTGGCAATAAAATAAGCACATCGCAATCTCCCGCGCTGAGCTGCGCACGTGATAAATAGAGACTGCGCACACGTAGTCGCGGCGAGACTTTCTTCCTCGAGTAATGAATCGAAACGCGCCGTCAGCCATTGGTTTCTTTTTTATTCTTCTCCTTATAAACAAACTTCCTTGAGTCGAGAGCGAATAACAATTCCAAGGAGGAGTCCGTAAATTTTCTTTCCGAAAATTATCTTAGCCGACACACACAAAAGCCAAAGTTAGTCCAAACACGTTATACGAGGAAGAGAGCAAAGTACAAAGAATCGACGTTACACTTCTATTCCCCGAACTTCACCCCTTGCACTCGTTACATTACTCTGCGCTCTTCCGCGAAAGAGTAGCTATATACATGGATGAGCGGGGGAGGGGTTGTGTGCATAACGAATGCAAATAACGGTTAATTAGCGCCGGCTGCGCGCTGCCGCTTCTCTCGTTACGCAAACGCTCCGACGCGTTTATTTACAAGCCCGACACTTGGCTTTTATATACCTGCACGTGGTGCGGCAGCAGGGCCGAGGCGCGTGAACCAGATTCTCTCCCTACTGCTATAACGAGCCCTGCAACTGCGCAGTTTTGCAGTAAAAATTTAACGACAACGCGCGTATAGTGTAATTCGACGATTAAGCCGTCGCCGCGTAAAGTAAGTCGTCACAAACACTGCACATAAGCTGCGCAGCCCCGAACAAAACCGAGATCGATTCGGCAAAACAGCGATATACCGTCTGACGCAAGTGTCTGCTCTCTGCGTCGTCTATATCTCGCGTTCGACTACGGGAGTTGCAGGCTCTCCGAGATTCGAGTAGCGGAGTTGATAAAGTTCGATATGTAAATTTAGGAAGCAGGCGCGCAAATCAGGACTCGCGCTGCCGCAGCGTGGGTTATGTATGCGGATCCGCCGTTTGCTCGACGATTTTCTCAGTGTGGCCTAAGCGAACGGAAGGGAATGCGGCTGTCGAGTTTATTAAGCTTGTGGTGGCTGCAGAGTTTGTTATTAATTCATCGAGTCAAGAAGCTTCGGTGAAAAGTCAACCCCGAGAAGAAAACTGGCTTCCTCTCGAGACTGCGATTATATTTCGCTCTATCATTTCATCCGGGCAATTTCGTGATCGATCACGCGAGAGAATAACGGGCGGAGCTGTGCATACTGCCGAGTTTGTAATTCGGAAGCGATTTAAACGAGGCTAAAGATTCTCAGCAATTCGCACCAGCTCCGCCGCGCCGAATCGGCTAAATGCTCCCGGCACGTCAATGTCATTTGGCGCACGAAAATCCGCGAGGCAATTTGTTGCAGGCATCGAACACACACACACACACACACACACACACACACACTCGGGTCGTAATCTTCCTGACCCAAATTTTAACGACTTTCGATCGCGCAAAGTTTAATAAACCGACGCACAGGCGGCACTCATACACATAGCGTCTCTGCGCAGAATAAAAGCATCTCCGCGCGCATAGAGTCGGTTACTCATAACAGTGCTATAGACCAGCCGCGCACTACACGGCTTGCGTCCAAGGTCAGGTGTAATCAATATTTGGACTCTTCCCTGTCACGCGGGGGCGTCTCTCTCTCTCTCTCTCTCTCTCTCTCTTCCTCTCCTCCCTCCCACTCTCTTTCTCTGCGCGCGCGTATAGCGATGTACACACTCTTCTCGCGTCATATTACGCCGTGTACCTGCAGCGTACATGCTCACATCCGAGGACTTGGGCCTCCTCGAAATTCCGGGCAAGATGTCGCCGAATATTCAGCACCCCTTTTCGACGAGTTTTCTCGTTGTACAAGCTATATATTATACAGAGCGTGTACTATGCTGGAAGGAAAGTTGGACGACGGCTTTATGCGTGCGCGTAAACGAGGGTCGAAGCTATTTCGACGCGATGAATCGCGCGACGAACCTTATTAAAACTTTTCCCGCTCGCGAGAGAGAGAGAAAGAGGGCGTATAGCTGTATACAGCGGACTTTCACACCTATTCTCAAGGTTGCAGCCGGAAATCCCTGGTTTTATTTCGGCGCGGGGGAGAGAGAGAGAGAGAGAGGGAGAAAATTTCGGCCGCAAGATACTAGGTCGAATTTTCTCGTGCACAATCCTCTCTGCCTCGTACATGTATATATACGCAGTCGCGTTCCACAGCAGTAGTAGCAACCCTCGCTAGGACTACGCAGTGTTCCACCTTGTGCAGTTCTAGCGCGGCCGTCTATATATTTGGCCCATTTACCCACTGACCTTCTCTCGCTCGCTCTGTGTCTCTAGACCCGCACTACCACCAACTCAGCTCGATCGAGAGAGTATGTATATATGTATGTACTAAGCGAAGGGGGTGGATATATTTCCGATTTCCGCGTTTAGCCCAGTTTCTTTCTCAATTTTCGCTTAAACGCATTAATTACGGTGTATTACCACGTAGATAGCGTTACGATAGCGAATTATCTTCGTTACGCTGCGTTATAAATGCTCGCACGTGTTTGTTTATAAAACGTCGGGTGATTCGCATCGATCGCGGATAAACTCTTTTCTTCCTCGCAGGTGTATTACACGCACAATGTGTCGTAAATTCCGACGCAGGCATTACGAAACCGCGCGCCATACAACTAAGCGAGACAAACGAGCCATAACCGCTAATTAAACATTGCGTTCACGCACTTTTCCCACGCGCGCATTAACAAAATAAAAAACCGCGCGAAAATATGTTTACGCCTCATATCATCGCAGCCAAGATCAGATATAGCTACCTGTATACATCCTATACTCCTCGGTAGCGGGGCTCATATTCGCTTATTAATCTCGAATCATCGCATTACACTCGCCGCGATAATTGCATTAGGCCTAACTAGCGCCTCGAGCCCGATACACCTACTATAACACACACCCCGCGGCGTTACGACGTCTCTCTCTCTCTCTCTCGTTTTCAAGGTACACACACACACACACACACACACACACTCGAACTCGCCGAAATCCGCGCAAGAGGTCGACGATCCCGGGAGTAGTCGCTCGTATGTTACTCTGGCGAATCGAGGAATTATGTGCGAAGGCTGCCAGAAGATTCGGCGCGAAATATCTGGTTCAAGGACGGGTGACAAGTGGTCGTACTTGCCGGCTCGTTATTTCGCTGGTCTCTACGGTATGAGCAGGTGTGTGTGTTGTGTATAGACGCGTTATTGACTTTCGAAACGACGAAGCGGTTATCCTTCCTTCCGCAGCGGCGGCGGTGCGAACGTAATTATTCATACGGCAGACAGCTCGGCCTCTGTGTATGCTCGTCTCTGTCGATACACGCGTATGGTCGTGTTTTGCTTTTATTTCTTAGCCCGGCGCGACTCGATTTGACTATTCGGAGAGCGAGGTGTTCGCTATTACTCGAGAGAGAGAGGACACAGCCGGTGGTCCTTGTTGGCAGATCGAGCGTTAGATATGCTAATTCCGTCTTTCGCTTTTATTCGCTCGCGAGAAATTCGTAAGGCCGAATGAATTATCGGTATAATTGATGGAGAGAGAGAGAAAGGAAAACAGTATAGGACACGAGGAGCGATTTCCGCAAAACTCGCCACATCCCTAATTTCACCCTCGCCAGAGCGGAAGCTCTCGTAAAGATCCCTATCCCGCTCCGAATTCGAGATTTTATCGAAGAGCGAGCCGAAAAAAGAACATAGAGAGAGAGAGAGAGAGAGAGAGAGTCGCGCGCGGTCAGCGAGATAGCAGTCAAAGACATTAGACACAAAGAGCTTTTCCGGGTTAGCGCGCGCGTCTCTTTCTTTTCCTTTTATCTCGATCGGGTAAAAAGGCACAGCGGCGCGTCGATCGATCGCCCCACCTGTCCCTCGATTCTTCAAGAGAGAAGAGTCCATCTGATTGCGAACCTTTCTCCGATTTCGGGCGGCGCGATAAGTCGCAATAAAAGCCCAGAAGTAGTTATTGGATCGAGCGCACTCGGTGAAGAGAAGTAAAAAACTTGCCGCACGTGTATATTTCGGATCACAAAGGCGAAATTATTAATAAAGCACCGCGGTGGCGGCGGAGAAACGACGACGACGAGCTCACAGAACGCGAAAGTTCGCGCATTGTTTGAGAGAAACGCGCTACTATACACAGCTAGCGCTCCCTCGCAGCTCCTCTATTTTTATTATATGATACACAATTTCATATAAGAATCGCGGAGTTTCGTAACGCGCGCTCGCGAAGCAGAGCCGCCGACAACAAAGCTGCTATACTTCTCTTCGAGAATCCCTCCTCGGCTCGCGCGACTATAAATATAATACGCGCACACAAGTAAGTATAACGCGAAATCCAATTAAACTTTTACTCGCGCGCGATCTTCTTCCTCATTACTGTATATAGGTATACTCGGGAGATGACACAGAGGTATAGAGAGAGAGAGAAAAAGACGATCGCCGTTAAAAATACATCATAATTGGCCCGTTTAATTATCCCTCGTAAAACTCCTCGGCCACTACTGTACACGCGTTAATTAACGAGGGACGCCTCCCGCGCACTAGCGGCTATATATAAGACGTCTCTCTCTCTCTCTCTCTCTCTCCCGAACCTATATTACCCGACGACGTCGTCGTCGTCGACTTTACGAGCCCTCTTGCGCGTCTATATAACCGTCGTCCCGGGGCGAACGACTTTGTACGCGTACAACGAAATTTTCTTCGTCCACGTGTGCTCGCGCGCGAGTCTGAGTGATGATGCGGGAGCCGGAGAGAAGCTATATACACAGAGGGCATAAGAAAGCGAGAGAAATTACGTTTCTTTCTCCTAAGGTGCTTTCTTGCAGAGAGCCGCTCTCCTCTATTCCCGCGGGCTACTACTCGGTTAGAAACACTTTTGTGCTTCCTGGAAAGCGTCTCTCTCTCTTTCTCGGTTTTGCGCGCCGGGAAAGTGTCAAGTTGCTTTGCAAATGTGTCGACGTTTTTCTCTCCTCTCTCTCTCTCTCTCTCTCTCTCTCTCTATTTTTATCCCGGAGAATATATGCGCATCTGGTCTTACGCAAGCGTAGTGTGTCCAGCGCGTCGTGCAGTGGGAAAACTAATCGCGCGACGACGTGTGCTGCGCCAGTAGAAAGCGGACGAGTCCGGTCAGACGCGCGACTTCCGCGAGAGACGGACAGATGTATGAATTCGGATTTGCTGCTCTGCTCTGATTGACAATCGACCGCCAACTGCTGATTGCGCCGCGACGTCGATCACTACCACTCCCCCTCCTCCTTTAATTTCCTCGCGCGCGACGAATTAATTATCGATCAACGCGACACGTACGTAGTTACACTCGGCGAAACTCGACGGCCCGGGACGAGGGCGAAAGGCGATAATTAAAAAACGTCGTCCGTACACACACACACACACACACACACACACACGTGTATATTGGGAAACCGCCGCTGCCGCAGTGAGATGAGAGAAACAACAGCAGTACACGATATACTTGACTATTGAATTCCGGCGAGCGGCTGCCGGAAACGCAGTCGGCGAGGGAAGACGCATTATTTCGCCGGAGAAATTGACACTCGAGGCCGCAGTCTCGAGAGCCGCCGCGCCGTAGTCGTAAACTGGCCATGAAAGATATGGGTCAATGGCATAATGCATAATATCGACGCGCACACACGTACACTAGGAAGAGAGAGGGGACCACTCGAGCGAAATGGAGCGTGTTATTTAAAAATTCGCGCCGCCGAGACGAATCATTCATGACTCTTCATATCAGTGTAATACAGGTGGTACGTGTAACACATCGCTTTCTTCGTTCATATACTATAACATAACGAGCCTTGCGTCGACGCTTAATAAAGTTAATTCGCCGGACAAGGAAAATGGACGATTCTTTTTCTTTTATTACACCGGCCGTACGTGTTACGAGAATTAATGGGCCTCCGTGTGGCCCAATTTCGCGCGAGAGAGAGAGAGAAAGAGCACGTGACGTTACATGACGTTTTCGTGCAGTGTATTAAGTCGGTCCTTTTATCCAAATTACACACACACACACACACACAGACGGCCGATTGAATAATCAAGAAATTTCGCGAGCAAAGCACTCCGGCTAATCCACTTCTTCCATTCTAACGAGGCGGAGTAGAGCTACCGCTGCTATAGCCTAATGCACTGCATAACAGCTACATCATGTTTAAAACATCTCGTCAAAGCTTCCGCAAGACGCTGCGAATGCGAAAAAATCCTTATACTCGCGGAAACTTTGACGCACAAAGGCGAGCTTTTTCCAGCTCTCTCGTCGCGGCAATATACATGAATTACGAGCTGCAACACCTGCGGACGCGCTGACGCGGCCCGATAATTCAATCAGGAAACTTCCGACGCGCTGTACGCTCGTTCCGCGTCAGTTTGAGCCTTGTTGCAAGCTCTGGACGAAAAGGCTAGCCCTCGTTATTGGCGTTGATTAACAAATGAGCGTCGAAAGTTTAATATCGCTACGAGCTTTTTGCGGTCACCGATTCATCGAGGATCATACACGCGAGGGAAGCGTCAGGGGCGGTTTGTAAATGATAGCGCGCGCGGACCTTTGATGTAGTACGTCTGTGTTTGCGCATCGGAGAGACTATGCGGATGTTGGCCCAGTTGCGTGCGAGCATACCTACACACCCACACATATGAGAGGGAGAGATGTATGGCCGTGACGGCAAACGAGCTAACGGGGGATGTAAGTAGCGGAGACGTGCCGCGCACACGTATGCGCGGACACACGATGATATGGTTGCGCTTTGCGGCCGATTGCCCGATGCGCCGGGAAGCGATGCTTTGAAATACGGCGTGTGTGCACACAATGGGGCCCGATTAAATTTTGCCGCTTTTGACGATGATGGCGCGAAGGACGCGCTGTTTGATCACGTTATCGCTTTACGAGAGAGCAATTTTTGTTACATCGCCGAGGCAAACTCATTACGGCGTAATTGGAAAATTTTATTACTCCTCCTCCTCCTTTCAGCCGTCGTCGTCGTCGTCGCCGCGGGACTTCAATTAACGTGGCGAATTACATCGCGCGTAATTTGCAAATGTTTACCGAGGAGAAAAACTTTGACCGCTAATGTATTTCCCTCTCGATCAAAAGGTAGAAGAAAAAACTCTTTCCGCGGCCTTAATTAATCGAAACCCACTGGCACAGTGTGTGACGCATTAATCAAAGAGATTGATTAGCCCGCGTACACACGAAAACACTCGACGCCCGCGGCGGAATTTCGGCGCGATTTCTGCATCTTTCCCGAAAAGAGCAAGCTTTTTCACACCCGAAGCTTTGGAAAATTTACTTGCGCAAAGGTGCGAGAGAGGGTGTGGAGAGGGGATTGATCGGGCGCTATTCCCGAGGAAAACGTGCCAGATCTAGAGCAGATTTCAAAATCATTTTCAAAGCTGCTGCTGCTGACCGACATAGCGCGAGCGAGAGAGTCCATTAAGCCTTTGGGCGGTGGTGGCGGCAGCTTGCGACTACTGCTCTATACGAATCGGACGGGTCATTTCCGCCTTTCAATTCTCGCGTCTCTAATCTCCGCAGGCCCATCAAATCGAAGGTCGAGCTAGTGCGCGAGCTTCGTGCGGTTGTTATTAAACTCTAGCTATGGAATTTTACGAGATTAGAATTAACCTGTAACGGTAGACTCGCTTGCAGTAATAGCACGGGCGGCCCAAGCAGCATGCCCAACAATGCTGCTCGCTGTATATGTAGACCCGAGGCGCAAATTGAGTTGCAGGAGGGGGAAAAGGGCATTTGCGCCACCTGGCGTCGCTGGCCCGAAGCTAGGGCAAAACGATTTTGCTTTGTCTCGGCGCTACTATACCACTTGTATATACGTAATATAGCCAGCTGGTATCAGAATTTACCTCGGCTCCTTTGCCGCGTGCAATTGACGGGGCGAACAATGAAAAGAACGAGGAGAGCTTTGAGAATCATTCGCGGAGCGCGGGAAGAAAGAGCCGTATAATAAGGAGAATGAAAAAATCCCCCGCGGAATAAGCTAGATATGCAGATATCTCTCTCTTCTCGGGAAAATATCTGAAAGTACAGAAAAAAAAAATGAGAGAAAGAAAAGTATAACGCGCGCGCGGTTGAACGGCTAATGAAGCGATTACCATGCTAATCGCGGCCAATTTCGCAATTTTCCGCTACCCTTACACTTCCCAGCGCGCAGTGGTCGTAGCGGCAGCCGCAGAAACGAATATAAGGAAGGAAAAGGGACGACCGACTGCATAGCTCGTTTCCTTTCGCGCTCGATTCACCTCTAATAGAATACCAGCGTCGACCCGCCCCGATAACTGTCTTAACCAGATGTCTCTTTTTGATTGCCTAATAAGGACGATCTCGCGCAAGCTCCTCCGTTATATATACGTCTGCGGTGTATCGATTAGTTCCCTCAGCTCCCACTTTTGAGAACATTTTTAATCAAGCCCGAGGACTTTTTAATGGGTTCCTCCTCGGAGAGGGAAAGGAATTGATGAATTTTTAAATAAGAGAGCCCCGAGAAAACCGTCACCGACGAGGACGAGCTTGCAGGGGTTCCGGAGAATGTATGGTCCGCCGTAATCCAGCCGCTCTTTCTCCCGTGAGTATATAAATTAAAAATTTCGCCTCTGTCCCAGATTATTTATAATTCCTTTGATCCCGGCATTTTTCAAGACGCCCCGAGATTTTCTAGGTCGTCGGCGCCGCTGAGGAAGAGCTTGCGCGCGTTAGCTCCTTTAGGTGAAAAAAATCTCTCCGCAATTACGCCAAGGTGGATGGGTACGAAAACACGGCCCCCAAAGAAATCGCGGGAGAGAGGGGAATTAAGGAAGCGAACGCGCGCAAACATGTAAGCGCGGGATTCTCGCGCTCGAATCGAAAGCTCAAGTTTTAACGAGCTTGCACTCTCTCTCGGCGACCGGCGTCCGCTCATAGGGCGACTGTAACTCTAAATTAAACACCGGCCCCGAACTCGAAGTCTGCGGTAATGATCCGAGCTTTTGTGCAGCCTCGTACATAAGCCGCCGTATGTATACTGCAACGGCGCAATTTCGCGGCGCATAAAGGATGCATCGCCACGACCGATCGACTGTCCGAGAGCAGCAGAGGAGAGGAGTATACGGCGCAGTGATTTCGCCCTTTGTCTGTAGTCGAGAGTGGAAAGCTAGTATTAGGTGTACGCTCTGTACTTGCGAGAGGAAAATCACAGTGTAGCTCGAGGCAATCTTCGATCGGAAGCTATACGACGTATATAGAGCCAGGTTCGTCGAGTTAAAAAAAAATCTAAGCCAGCCACTCGCTCGACACAATATAACCGCGTGCGCGCGTGGGTGTGTCGTATATATCGGCGTCGGCGCACGAGTGCGTTTAATACGGCGCAGTCTTCCGGCATATAGAGCGGATGGATGGCGAGCTTTTACGCGCAGTAGGCGTGAGTCGCGCCGGCTACATTTTTCCCGGCGACGACGGAAGTACTGTGCTGCTGCAGAGTCTCGCGCGTCGATGGCTTTGAGAGCGCGGCTCAACCGCGAGAGGCTCTTATCGCTTTTTTGCACTATGCGCCGCGGCGGTAGAGATTGAATTTCGTGCGCCGACGAGAGCACGTGTGCGCTGACGGGTATTTAACAACGACGACGGGGAACTCATCGTCTGGAGATATCTTCCATAATTCATTCGAGGAAGAGAGAGAGAGAGAGAGAGAGAGAGAGAGAGAGAGAGAGAGAGAGAAGGAGCCAACACAGAGGGGTACAGAATGGAACTTTGTGAATAGAATTTCGTCCCATTCAGCCAAAGTTCTATTCATCTCTGGCGGAGCAGCGGAGAGAGTTTACGAAAAAGTTTACCGACGATGGTGTGAGAGAGAAAAATTCTCGAGAAGAAGAAGAAAAAAGCTGACAAACGAAGGAGCGAGGAGGTTGATTTATTAGACAGCAGCTTAATTCACGGCCGGGAAAGCAGCGAGGTGCTTGGCGAAATTCGCAATTTGTCAGACATTATAATGCGCGCTCGCGAGATGAATACCGAGTCATTTTTCGATAAAACACTCGCCCATCCAGCTGCGCGCAAAATGCGTTTAACGCTCTCGTACACGCGAATTTCTTACAGAAGCTGCAGACTGCGGCAGACGAGAGCGAGAATATTTTTCAAAAGCGTCGACTCGACAATGGCCGCGAGAATAACGCGCCGCGCGTACTGCGCTGTTTCGATAGTCTGAAGAATAAAGATTGACGTTGGCGCGCGGCATAACGAATGCTCGCCCGAGGGATATTGACAGGCAATCGACAGTTTTTCTCTCTCTCTCTCTCTCTCTCTCTCTCTCTCTCTGGAAAAGCTATGGCTTTCCCGGGCTATATGAGCATGTACGCGTTATACACATACACACACACACACACATACACACACAGAGGGATTAAAAAAAGTGCGAGAGAAAGAGCGGAGGATTTGTTTTTAGCCGATCCTATACCGGAAGCAGAAGAAGAGATTTTAGAGTATCGACGAGAGGAGACGCGAGTGTGCAGGTATTTTACGAGTGTAGACGCTCTTTAATATTCGGCGAAATATAAAAATTCCAATCTAAATAAAACGCGTCGAGAATAATAAAACCGCAGCCGCGCATCTTCTTTTATGCCAAAGAGGAGGCGAGCAAGTAGATGCGCCCGAGTAGGATCAGACAAACAAAGAGCTCATTCTCTCCTCCGTTCGCTTTATTTCCCGCCGTCACGACGCGGTGCAGATCCCGTAACCCCGTGCAAAGCGAGATCTGAAGAAGCAGGCGTCGGGAGCGAAAGAGAGAGAGGGCCGTAGTCCACTTAAGGCTCGAATAAGATAAACGCCGATATACAACGGCAATAAACGTCGCGCGCAGGTTCTCTCCCTCTCTTGCCACCCGCATACGCTGCGCGACGGAGAGACGGGGTATTATTGGCTTTTATTGGACTTTGCGCTGTTTTGACGGCTCGATTTGTTTGAGAAGGAGCTCCGGCGATATTTTTTTACCTCGAAAGAGCCAGAGAGGGGAATTTATTTTTCTTCGAGTGACTTTTCGTGTAGCGCGAGAGACGGCTGTTATTCATCTCAATAACGCTCTCTAGAGAGAGAAAACGGGTGCGCGTGAATCAAGAAGCGAATTTCGGTATCATTATTCGGGCGCTCAAGTTTTTATGCTAGACGCGTGCTAGCTGAAATTACCGGCGGGAGTACTTAACAACAGCACTTCTATTGTAAGTCGTGAATTACGCCCGCGCCGCGTATACATATTTTCCGTAACCGGCTACAACTAACGAGATTATTCTTCAACAAGTGCATGGTATAAATTATTTTAAAAAATGTTCGCACGCCGGCGAAAAACGAGCTTCCGCGAGTGCATTATTTTTTCAGCGGAGCTGTCTCTTCTTCCGTTGACACGTTACGTAAGTGTGCTAGTGTCACACGAATTCGCGATCTTGGAAAGTTCCGACCGCAAACGGATCAACGCTTGTTCAACCTTGTGCGTGTGTGTGTGTGTGTGTGTGTGTGTATGTATGTATCACCGAAACAACAAGAGAGCAACAAAGTCACGTAGTCCACGGGCTAATTTTTCACACCCCCCGACTACTATGCGCGCAAACTGGAGCAGCGAGAGACTCCCACACAATTAACAAACAAGTCCACTTCTCCCGACTGCAATATTACTGCCATCTATTGGCGAGTCGCCGAGTGCGAGACGCTCGGCTCGATTGCATTAACAGGTCTCTTCTCTGCGCTGCTGCTCTCTCTCTCTCTCTCTCTCTCTCTCTCTCTCTCTCTCTCTCTCTCTCTCTCTCTCTCTCTCTCTCTCTCTCGTAAATTTACAACTACCTGCAGCGCCGCCCGCGCGTATAAGTTCCTTGAATTCCGAGGAGCTTGCAGCAGGCGGAGATGTCTCTCGAGATCGCACGCGCGCGCACCGGTTTAATCATCGCTCGGCTACTAATTCGCGGGCCTCGGTAATTTGGGGAACTCATAAATGCCGAATTCGCGTAGTTACGTAACTATATAATGTAATTACGATGTTCGAGCGCGATTGAAAAAGTCAAATTGCCGGGGGGATTCGCGTTGTTCACGTGTGCACCGCTGGATTGAATTTGCAGCTGATGTATTCTTTTGACGAGAGTCCAGCGCGCATCAGCATGAGAAAGAAGCACGAGACGTCTACACGTGTACTCACTGCCAATTGAATCCTCCGGTAATGCCGTCCCTGAGCCGGTCCTTCAGACTCCTCTGCCTCGCCGGCCCGACACCGATGGTCCCGGGAGCAGCGCCTCCTCCTCCGCCTCCTCCCCCAGGACTCTCGGATCTGCTCGGAGAGCCACCGGGCGCACCTCCCGTGAACAGCTGCGCCATCGCTACGACGCCTGCTCCTCCGCTGCCGCTACTGCACACTCCACACTGGCCCCGAAATTATCGGCGCCGCAGACTGCGAGTCTATGCACACGATTGCGCGTATGTAGATGCAGCGGCGCAGCTTTTCAGGACAGCTCGCCAAAGACGAGCCGCTTCATCGTGTATGCGCGCACGCCGAGCTGGGCCGAGAGATGACGTGCTTCAATGGGCTAATCGGAGAAAGGGAAATGGATTTTATTCCTTCGGAGAGGCTATAGCGCACTGCTGCGCAGTCTCTCGCTCCGTGCAGTGTGAATCGTTCAGATTGAGATTGAGGCATTGTTGGCTTATGTATGTTTTGAATATCTGCGTGTTATATTCAAGCGGACGGAATTTGCTGTATAAATAAAATTTGAAAAGGTTTTCGTTCGCTTCCTAGAAGAAGCCTCGCGATAGTGCATTTTTTCAGTTTTGTAAATATCGTTTATTTTTTCATAACAGACGTCATATCGTCGCTCCTTTCAAGGCAAACGTTCACAAAGAGCATATTCCAAATCTTTACGTATAGAGTACCAGAGTAAGGTAAATTCATCCTCGTTCTGACAGGTAATGGACAGATCCTGATTCTTTGTAGGAGAGACAGGATTACATATCAAAAAGACAAAATGCATCGCGAGGAAGCTCTTTACAGAGTTTGCCATAAAATAGAACCATTTTTTTTACCACCAATACACTGATCATCGAAACCCTTAACCAATTCAAAAGAAGCTTTTCGGCGTCGGCCCAAAATGATGCGGACTTTTCTTTTCAGTCATTCCCTAAGTTCCCCTCCAACCTGCTGGGACTGTCTAGCATCCCAAACAAGCGTAGCAAGAGGCGCTCAACTTGCCCAACAAACAACAACAAACTCTGCCGAACAAGAGCGCGCGTCTCGCCCAAACAATAGCCGAACACGCGCCGCGCGCGCCATCCTCCGAGACGTATCTATCAGACTAGACTCCCGTGTCAAACTTGCAGCCGCGCGGTTTCGCCTGCCAATAGCACCTGTCCAACTGTATAATTCTCTCCGGGAAAAAGCTGCCGTCACTCCGGCGGCAAGTTGTGACACACACACACACACACACACGTGCGCGCACGCTACTATGGGCTGAATTTTCACTTGGAAAAAAACAACAAGGCCTTTTAAAAATACACGCCGCTGCATCACGCTCGTGCTTTTCTCACTTTTGCTTATTGAAAAATTGATTTTCCCACATCGCCGACACGTTTTATTTATAGCCGGCCCTGCCTATCGGCGGGGAAAAATACAGCTGGGCTGTTAAAAGCCGAATCGGAAATACAACCGGCGGGGAAAATTTAGAGCCGAGAAAAAATTAAACCCAAGGACGCGGGTAGAGCTGCTGCATCAGCGCAGCGCACGTTTTTCACTATAGCAATATTTATATAAGCCATTGACGCAAACAACCGCCGCCGTCGCCGCGTTAATAAGTGCACACACACGCGCGACTCGTAAAGCTTTATCTCTCCGCGCGATAAAGTCGCAGAATTGGTTCTGCCCAGGTGGTGTGTATTATACCGGTACACACATACGTTGCGACGAGGACGAAGAGAAACATCTTTACCTGCGGCCGAGATTGAAAAGATCCGACTGATCCCCGCAAAGGGGCTCTCGACTGCAAGTAGTACGACGGATCCCGCGGTCAGACGCAGCAGTGGAAGAAGTAGTATAACGCAAGGCGGATCAGACCGGGGGATACAAAGCGGATTTGTGCCGGGGATAGCCATAAAACACAGAGATGTGCGCGCTACGCCGTTTCACAGGAAAGCCGCGGGCCACTGTTATATTACGCCGAGTCTGCGCGGACAAGGAGGTTGTGTGTTTTTTTCTTTTATTCGCCTTTTTATTTTCGACGAAGATGTGTATCATACAGGAGAGAAAGTTCTGATGCGTACAGGAGGGGTGTATAATCTCGAATGTCATTATTGAGCTAATCCCTTAACTCGCGCATAAAGCTTTATACGCCGTAATGACCCAGATGTAAGCGCCGGCGCCCGTAACTTTTTTAATCTTTAAGATTGTCAGGAGGAATAATACTGCCAAGTCTTAATAATGCAATATGCCGGCGAGCAGCAGCGACTATATTCCTTTTTATTATATAATATACGGGTACATCCTCGAATCGTAAACTCGCGCGCGGTATCAAGAGCCGAGACGCATAATGAAAATAGTTTCCCGAGAGATATTTCGAAAAATCGGCTTCGCCAATATAGTAATGGGGATGGGGCTGAGGCACATAGGCCTCGCAGTATAAACGGATCGATAGCTACCGGCGCGCGAATAGTGGGTCAAGTGCGCGCCGATTAATTAGCCGCATTCCCGCGATGTGGCAGTCGTCGTCATTTTGCCCCCTACTCGCCGCGAGTTTCAAAGCCGTATAAACCCTGTGTTTTGTGGCCCGTTCTCGAACGAGCGTTTCGGGGGAATTTCGCGGGTCGACGACAGAGAAGCTCCCTTGCCGCGTATAATTGGCGCGAGGCGAGTTTCTATTTCACGTCCGAATCCGATTTCGTGAAATAATAAGAGCGAGGGAAAAAGCTCGAGGCTCGTGCATTCATCGTGTATAATCCGAATCGAGCGAGTTCCTCGAAAGCGATGCACTCGCGCGCGAGGGGAAAAGGGAGTAAATTATTCCACGATTAAAGACTAGCCAATCTGCATTAAATCCTCGCGGAGAGCCGTTAATGCCGTCCGACATGAATATAAAATCGTCGAATTGACTCGAAAGAGAGCGGAAGCTTGCATTAAAATGTAAATAGAGAGAGGACCGGGCCCTTTCGCGGAGGAGCAAAAAGAAGGAAAGCATAATCGTGCGGCGTACGTTTCGTGGGTTCGCGCTATCGATCGTCGCACAGGGTAGGAGAATCGCGGAAGCCACTTAATGGCCAAACTCGTTACAAACAGTCCATCTTATGGCCGTCTGTATGTCCGCGTGTACTACTGCAGCTTTCGCATGCATGATGCATGCTACGCGCGTTACTCGAGGCAAATGAATTCCGGCGCGCGCTTTTTCTCCCTCTCGCCGCGATTTACGTAAGACACGACGTATTTGTCAAGCCCTTTGTGTGTCGCGCGCGCGGCTTTGTAAGCTCGAATCAGCGATAAATCTCTCGCTCGGCAGCTTATCCGACGAACAATCCTTCCATTCTCGGAAATAATTTAGAGCGCGCGGGTCGTTAGGGAGGAAACTTTTTTCTTTATTATTACGAGAGAGATCCAGGTAAGATCGACTGGAGTCGAAAACGCAAGCGGTGTAATACACATAGCAGCTCCGAGCCATCACGACTGGCGATCCATCCATGATTTCAATATTCAAACTATGCGTGTCCCAGGGCCGACGGATAGGCGCGCACGAGCCTCTTCGCATAAAATAAACAGCCTAATGCCGAGTGCCGGTATTGACCCAGAACCGGAATTTTCGCGGGGGAATCTCCGCATAAATATCGCGGCCACACTGCTGCTGCTGCTCTCGAGTGTATACGGGCTCGCGCGAGAGCGAGTGAAAAAAAAACGAGATCCGAACGAGTGTCCGCGTGCATTAATCATCGCTCTCTGACGCACCGCGTGTGCGCAAGGTCAAGTACGCGCAGCCCCCCTCTCTCTCTCTCTCTTTCTCTCTCTCTCCTCGTGGAATTTTCGTGGGACGAGCCGAAAAAGAGACAGCGCTGCGCGGTGTGTTCCTGCACGGACGAACAAAAGACTCGTATGCAGGGAATGCAACAAATGTCTCGGGGAAGTGAGTATGGATTTTTCGCTCGCGGCTCTCGAAATAGCCGAGCTTGTAACGATTTACGGCTCTAAGTAGATTTTCGACTTTTACGGCTCTCGTCGATTATCCTCGCGGCTGTATATTTTTAGAAGTAGTCTCGTCGGGGATAAAATTAAACGGTGCAACATTATTCGCGAAATTCTGTAGCATCAAGCCTATCTTTGCCATAACTCGCGAGAGAGTATGCGAAAAGATGGAGATTAAGTTAAACTCGGCGAGCTATCGGAATTCTTGCCTCGTCGGCGAAAATTCTACCTTCGTTTTTTGTTAATCCGAGTTGAAAAGTGCGCCGATACGTCGTTCATATTCGCTGGAGGCATGACACGGCTTTCCATTCGGACTAATAAAAAGGAAGGACTGGAAAATTCTGCTGAGTTGCTCTTGGTTCGTACTTGCGAGTTATGGTTAAACGAAAGATGAACGCGCGTTATAAGATTAAAGATCAGACCAAAATTATTTCATCGTTGTACAGCTATCATGGCTTGAACTACATACGACTGATATTTCGCACGCTCGCTACATCGTGCGGCGGATCTTTTTTCCCCCGTACTAAAGGAAAACAAACGAGGTCGCGCTGCGTTTTTTTCCCTCTTTTCAGTCTAGTCGCGCGATGTTCATTTGTACAGCGGCGATAAGACGCGCGCTGCACGCTTTTCGTTGCACGGCGGGTTTTTCTCTCCGAGATAAGATCGTCGGTTGTTTTTTCATCGAGCTCGGCTCGGAATTCCTCCGCTCGGCGCTTTTTAATCAATTTCGCCCGCTCAACGGGACGATTCTCCGATACCGACTCGACCTCGGGAGAAAAAATCCCCCGAAAGGACTGCGTAGAGGGAAAGAAAACTCTCGAAATCGGAGGAGGCGACGCGGCGGCAGAGCGTTCCTCTTAATCCAACTTCAATCCAACTACGATGATACTTGGGAATTCCGGCAACTCTGCAACTATTTCACTCTCTCTCTCTCTCTCTCTCTCCCTCGGGCGACAAAAGACTCGGAAATACTTGGCGCAAAACGCGCAACTATATACCACGTCGCACATCCGCTCTCGAGGGTGTTTCCACCGCGCAGAGAAAGGGAGAAAGAGCGAAGAGCAGCTAATATTTGCCTCATCAATCAAGCCTCCCCCGCCGCCTGTGTAAGCTCTTTTTTCTTCTTCTTCTTCAAGCTGCTGCCGCTTTTCGAAGGTGAACGCGTGTGTGTGCGCGCGCGTCGGGGCTCCATTTCCAGACTCTACGTGTCCGGTGTATTGATAAAAAATTTTTTTCCTTTTCTTTCTTCTCTCTTTCTCTCTCGCTCTCGCCAGCTCACGCGCGAGCGCCCCGTGTTTACACTTTATCGGCCATACGTGCTCCGCTACTGAATCTAAAAATATTCACTCTCCGTTACAGATAATCTTCAGCGAAAGAAGAATAAGAGAGTTTGAAAAATTCCGAGAGAGGAAAGATCAAACGTTTTTCTACCAACATATGAAGGACAGCTAGTGGTATAGCGATCGAAGGACAAATGCAGTTTGTCAGTTGCTCCTACATCCCTTCCTTTCTCTATCTCTCCTCTCTCTCCGCTCATTCGCGCGCGAGACACTTGAGATAAGGCAAATTTATGCAAGCGACTGCAGCGGCAGCGAATCCGCAGGAAACCCGATTTTCCCAAGCCTGCAGCTGCTGCGGAGATGCGCGTCGAATCTCCCCCTCACTCGAGCTCGTCTTACGGGCCGATAAAATCCCGATGGAAATTCGCTTCTGCTCCGCGCAGCCGTAATTATTCCAAGCGATCCACTGCCGTAAAGGTGAGCTGTTGAAGGGCCGTGATAGACTTTAAGGTTTTACTTCTCTCGTGAACGTCGCGTATCGATAGACACCTAAACACGGACTATAATCTGGCCGGCCGAAAGTGGAGCGAGCATTTTCACTCCGATTAAAAGCAACTTTCTCATTCTTGTTCGCGTGAGGAGAGAATACGAAAACTTTGTAATACACACCCCTGAAAAATCCAAAACTCCCTAATTACCGTGTGCACGCTCATCTTTTCAAAAAATCATCATATGTTTCCACCCCAGAGTGACGTTGAGTGTTCGCACATACACACACATATCGAGTGTTAACGGCGCGCGTCATGCAATCTACAGAAAAATCAGCCCGTTCAACGATGATACGCCATCGCTATAGCCGCACTCCTCCCTGAATTTGCCTACGAAAAATTTAAAGAGCAGCGTCACATCCTTAAAGTGCTGAGCCTCACCTCCACCGCGTCATCCGAGCGAGAACGACGCGCAAAAAGGCGATAATAGACAAACAGAGACAGCAGTCAGCTATCACGACGACGACGACGACGGCGGCGGCGGCGGTGGCGGCGGTAGCATATCGAAAAAAGGGGGCGACCTTGACGTCAGCGACCCCCAACAGCGCGAAGCTCCCTCTCCCGGAGCGAGCTTTTCAGCCCCCCCGGCAACAAGCCCTCCCCCTGCCATTGTGCGAGGATTGTTTCGCGAAGTAGGCCGCTCGCGCGCGCGCATCCGCCACAATCAAATTCCCGCGCGATATCTTGAAAGAGAAAGCGACAGGTATGATGATGTTGTTCTCTCTCTCTCTCTCTCTCTCTCCCTCTGGCTGTAGTGTGTAGATGCAGGCGCGTCGATAGGCGGAAACGAAGCAGTTCAAGGCCGCAGACGGCGGCGGCTTACGTGTCGTCGACGATTCTCGTCGCAGTCGCGCACGTCGACGAAAAAGCTCATTAGCCAGTGACAATTTCATTACACGGCCGAGTAAACGCCCGACGCGTCGTCTCTCTCTCTCTCTCTCTCTCTCTTTCTGTGTCCATCTTTATTAGCCGTATGTGTACGTGTGACTATGTTGCAGCCGCGAGAGTTTTGTGCAGTGTGTCTTTAATCGGGTTACGGCTAAGCCGGACGTGTATACGCGCGCAAAGAGTGAATGAGAATCGATGATGATGCGCAGCGCACGGAGAGTGGGGTGTATATATAACACTGCACTGCATACAGCGGAATCGCTTTAGTTGAGAGAGAGAGAGAGTAAGACCGGGAGGATTTACGGGAGACTCGGATTGAAATTTTCAAGTGTGTCGGAGCGCGCATGTGGCTCTTTCTGTCTTTCGAAATAAGCATCGCAAGGAGGAGAGAGTTATAGCGAAAATTGATCGACGCAGAGACGGGTTTTACGTCAGGAGTATGAAAATAATCCAGGCCTCTATGATGGTATAAACTTCGCCGGGTGTAGCGTGTTTTACTAAGCACAGAGCGATCGCTGCGCTATTGAAACTAATTTCTTACCTGCGCCGTAGAAATCGAAATAACAATTCAGGCAGTTTTAGCATGAGCGGCTGTTTCGGCATAGGTGCTACTTCCATCTTGCGAGCCCAAAAGTGGTGAGGGAAGTGAAAAAGCGCCCGTGCGCCACCTATCGTCGCTAGCCAGAGACTTAAGAGTTATAGAGCTGCCCAAAACGGCTTTGCCTATACACATATAGCTGCGCATAACGCTTCTTTTTTTCTCTTTCAGGAAGGCACGTTGTTCAGTCGAAAGCGCTGACTCGGCACACGGCTCTCCTCCACTGCCTCGATATATAATACATTCGACGACGACATAAGAGCCGGCGATAAATTCCTATCCGGAGAAATCGCGATGCACGTGTCGCCATATTGGATTAGAGCTAGCCTGCGCGCGCGCGGACGAATCCTCTTAGCGATTCGCAGGCGCTCAAGGCCTGCCCCTTTTTTTGTGCCGAGCTCGCTAATTGTAATCTCGCCTCGCTGCGACGATTTTTTCCGGGAAAGCGAAAAACTTGGGTGTATCGCCTTTGTGTGAGTGTCTCGATCCCTCGTCACGTAATAAGGAGAACACGGTATAAGGTGTACCAAAGAGAGAGAGAGAGAGAGAACAAAAACGAGAGGATCCTCCCCTCGCTCGGTATAATCCGGGAATCAAACTGCCGGAGTCGCACACGAGAGTGAAAAAGCGCGTATCCATAGAGGCGCGCGCGGGGGGTCTCGCTGAATCCACAAAGAAAAAGCGAAAAAAGCTCTTAGGCGCGCATCTCTCGATAAAAACTTTATCCCCCCGAACTCGCCAAATCAAATCTCGCTCGGAGAGGGAGCCCACCTTCGACGGAGGCAGAAAAACACACGCACGGGAGTAGTGGCGCCGGAGAGCGGGTTTACCTTCGGAAGAAATTCGGAGAGGGACGAAATTAACGGGGCGGCGACGTGCGTTGTGTCAACTCTCTCTTCGCGTCGTGCCACGTGCGGAAGGAAGGGCAGACACCGGACGTTGCCCGCAAGAGAGAGAGAGAGAGAGAGAGAGAAAGGTTGAAGGTTGTACGTGATACAGCTCGATCCGTGTGTGCGGGGACGAAACTACTCCGGAGTTTACCAAGACGTGTCGTTTATAGGACTAATCTTAGCCGTAATGGACTTCCGGATATAGATACGTGTTTGTCTATTCTGTTTGGGTGTATTACGGAGCTTTTTTCAATTTCTCTCGTATCGCTTGTATACTCTAATGAAATTTCGATGCAAAGCGCCGAGAGATTTCCAAGACACGCCTCGATAATCGCGCGCAGGTGTGTACCGTGTATTCGCAAACGATGACTCATCGCACTCGAACTCGCGAGCGGCGCAACACACCCCGCGCTGACCACAACCGCCTTATTCCGCTCTTCAAACACATCGGAAGGCCGCGATCGATCTCCCTCTGTCGACGAGCATGAAATTATCGAGCGACTCTCTCTCTCTCTCTCTCTCTCTCTCGGTTTCCGCCGAATCTTTGCGGGATCGGGAAAGTGGGCCGCGTTAATGAATTTCCTTATCAAATCGCGGCCTCGCGCACACCTCCGCCTCTTCCGCTGCTGTACTATTATTATCTACTCGGCCGATCGATGTGTATATAATATACACGCCACAGACCAGTTTGCGCGCACAGGACACACGGTGAGCGGTAATGAGCGCCAGCGAGTATCATTGTCGGATACGTCGGTACACGCCGGGACAGGGAATGTTTCATCCGACGGCTCGTGTAGCGCGACGCTCTCGGCGGTTCTCTGATGGAAACGCCGGCGCTGGATGTAATTAAACGGTTTGTTATTAGGATTATACGATAATGCACGGGGGGAGCGATTGGGAGCTTGCTTGCGCGTGGGATTCAATTATACGCGCCAAGTGCAGCGGCGAATTCGGGTTAACGCTGATTGCGCCAACGTTACACACGCAGGAGCGTTTCGCGAGCGAGGAGGAAAAAAAATAGAGGAGCGAATTTCGATTCGGCCAATTTTCCGCGCTGACGCTCGCACTACACACCGATACGATCCACGTATAGGTGTACATTCGAGCTGCCCCGGGAGCAAATAACCTCATCGGCGCGGCGTCTTCTTCGGCCTGGATGATTCCCGGAGATGTGTAAATAAGCCCCTCCAGCGGCCGGTGATAAACGATTTCCACTCCCACGCCCTGCTGGACGACCCCTATGTGTGTATACGGACGCACACGAGGCGCGAAACCGAGTGGCCGAGATAGAGGGAGAGTCCGGAGAAATTAGCGCGCGGGAGCAGGGCGAGGATAATCAATGCGATGCTACTGCGATCCGCTCGTTGTCCGGTCGCTCCGTATCAGCTGTGCGTGTCCGACGAGCGATGGCTCAATTTCTGCGCTAGGCGTGAGCTCGTGCGATTTATGTATAGTGGTTATAATTTTTCTTTTTACGCCAATAGTTATCCCTCTGAGATATACCGTAGATCGGACAAGAAGGCGGAAAAAGCTCCAGCGCGGGAATATAATTACATAATGGCCGAAAAAGTTGACAAATGAAGGACTCCCGCGGAAGATTTTCCATCGATCGATCATCGCCCCCCGCGGCAACATCTGAATTAATCATTGCGCGCGCAGATATAGAACCAGAGAAAGATTGCGAACTGCCGCCATTAATTGCGGTGATTTGACAAAACGCGCGTATGTGGCCCCCGGAGGAGCGCGCGGTAGTTTTGCGGGGACAAAACAGCTTGCGCGCCGAATGAAAGGCAGCTTTGTTTTGGAAAATTCGCGGTGACGCGCGCACTGTACAAGTTTATTATCTCCCTGCTAGTTCTGTGCTCGCGCATCCATAAACTCGCGACTAAGCTCGTTTGTCCTTGTCACATAGCTGCTGCGTAAGTGTACATTGAATTTAACGCTTTTGTCTTTCCTCTGCGAAGCGCGCTTTGCGTGTCGGATTTTTTTTCGCAAACTACCAGCACACGTGTGACAAAAAGCTCCTCGAGCGCGACAATTACAGCCAAGATCTACGTCTCGACACACAGAGAAGAGCACAGAGAAGAGCGAGTCCGAGTAGCCAATGCAATGCAAAGCAGAGGGACTCGAGTCTGGGTGAAGGTTATCATCCCTCGTGGCGTGCGCTATGGGCTCTGGCAGCCGTCCAAGACAGAGAGCTTTCGAGGGGAGCTTTCCCGTCGCGCACTTAACCGCTGGGATTGAAAAGCGATAAAGTACACGGCAGCAGCAGCCCATAGCCGAGGAATTATTTAACGCACTCGAAAGTCGGTTTCTGTGCTTCCCTTCGCTCGCGCGAAATTGCACTCGGCTAATGCGCGCGAGAAACCCTTGGGAGGCGCGATAGTCTCTTTCCCCGCGAAGCGTCGGACCTAAGCTCGAGCTCGACCACTTGTTTCGGTGTCTGGATGCGGGTACTTTCTAGCGATGAAATTTTTAATTTCCAGAGCTTCCCTGCTTTCTTCGCGAAGAAGCGCAGTCCCTTTCAAGGATTAAACATTCTACCAACTAATTTCAGGCGAATGCCAGGAACGAAATCCGTGCTATACACTCTAAAGGGAGAGAGCTAAGCTGAATCCATAGGGCTTTCTATATGAATAAATTAAACTTATTTACCAAGTTCCCGGCGCAAGCTCAAGATAGCAACAACTCTCGCCCTTTATACACGCGCGCCTAACTTTTTAACAAAGATTAAAGGAATTTGCAACTGCGTTGAACTTTATCACAAAAATACCCCTCCCACCGAAAAAAAAATAAACAAACCGGATCGTCCTCGTAAAAAGGCACGCTTTTAATACGCTTTTAATACGCTTTTAATGTCGTCCCAAAAAACACTGTTTTTCTATTACATTGTTAAATTTAATTAATCTTTCTACCGAAAGAAAAATTCTACAAGTTAAAAATACTCCGTGGCGGATTCGCGAAGCTTTTGAGACGACATCCCCTTAAAGCGTAGCAAAAAAGATCAATCAAATCAATCCGTCGAGCGGTTTAACAGTCTGCCTCAACGGTTCAGCGTCGCAGCGCGCGAGCGATAATTAACGCATCGACGCTGATCGCGTGTGTCAACGGCTTCGCCTCTCATATGCGCGGCTTCGCTGGCGTACGTGCTATACCGCGTATACGTGTACAAACCGCGAAAATGCCAGTAAAATTCGCCTCCTATATGTGTGTGAATAATATAAGGGCGAGTTTTGCGAGGTCGAGGCACACACGTGTCGGGGTGACCATGTAGAGAGAGAGAGAGAGGAAGATCTTTTACGTGAAAACGCGGAGAGGACGAGATTTACACGGGCGACTGGTGATCAAGGGCCTCGAGGGGCTGCTTGGGGTGATCCTCGCGTGTGTGTGTGTTGAGGGTAATTATAGAATGAGGCGGAGAAGATCGTTTGGCGTTTTTGCGCGACGGGAGAGAAAGGCTCTTCAGGGTATATAAATAATTCTGCGTAAGAGAGCATTGATTTTGGAATAATCTTGCGAGCGAGTCTTGTTACTATTTTTTTTTTTTTTTTTTTGAACATCATCTCGGAACGCGCGCGTTTCGTGCGTGGAATTTCCTGAATCCGCTGACCTGAATGTTCCGCAAAGTATGTGCTTTTTTCTGGATTTCACTCTTCCTTTTTTTTGCTAACACACACACACATATATATGCTGCCTCGGATGTTTAATTTTAATTTAAAAAAAAGTTTTCTCGTTTACACGTGCTGCTGTAGCCGCTGCAGCTTGCGTAAGATATGTTTGAGAGCGTGTTCTTTACATTTTTTAGTAGCATTACGCATCAGGTTCTTAATTTTCCGAAGCTCCGCGTGTCCGTTGGTACAGCGTTACGTAAGGTGACTAAGTACTTTTCTCGCTTTTTTTTTCCCCTAGGAAATGTACAAGCATTCTTTTCTCCAAATTAAAATTTTCGTCTCATTTTGGACTGCCGCGCAAAAGCTCTGCGATTTTCCCGAGTAAGCCCAAGGAGATAGCCAAATAAACAGAGTAAAGGTATGAAGAACGCCTCGTACAATACTGCGCAGTCCCCTCCGCAGAAAACGTCAATCTCAATCCGAACGATATCGACTGGAAGCGATCAACTCGCCAGAACAAAAAGTTTTCCTTACCCCAATCTCTGGACACACGACGCACAAGCAGCAGCAGCACTCCTCTCCCTCTGCCCTTGAAAGCTCTCGATATTGCCGCACGTGGGCCAGTATACGAAACGGGAAAAATCAATCCGATAAAAAGTAAACACCTCACAGCTGCAGTCTCGAAAAAAAAGCGAATTCACCGTGAACAACGACGAGAGCAACAGCAGCAGCAGCAGCAGCAACAACAACAATAAACGAGTGTCGCCGAGCTATAAAACGACGCGTCGCGCGCAGTCCTCGCGGGATGATCGTCGCGAGGTAACTGACGGCGACGGCGCGTTGCGTCCCTACCTTTCCTCCTCTACTTCCTCCTCCTCCTCCTCCGCCAACGGAAACGCGCAACTCCGGGGAGAGTCTGCTGCTGCTGCTGTGCTATACGAGGGGCGGTATACGCTATATAACAACTCTGCCATCACCCTTCGAGAGCTTTTGCGCACAGCAGTCCTCGTGCGCGCATACTCATGCAGCAGTAGCGGATGTTGCAGGATATCGCTTCCGATGAGAGAGCCGAGGCGCGTATGTACAGGTAAGCTTCGTCGATTTTTCGCGCGCTGCGCTTATTCCGCCTCGAGAGAGTGAAATCGCAGTGCAATAATCGTGAGCGTCGAATTAAAGGGGAACCAATCCAATTTTCTCTCCCAGCCACTATCCGAACGACGCCGCATCCTATAAAATCCCTGCAAGCTCTCGACCGAACGGCGATAAACATTCATCTTACGTATGCAGATACCCCCCGTAACGACGCGCTTCGGCCGTTACCGATGCAACGCTGCTGCTGCATAAACGGGCGAGAGATAGAGTAGAGTATACGGGACGTCTCTCCCCCTCCACCAGCGCGCGGTATATAGACTCCACTCCTGCGGTCTGTGCACACCCCATGGGGGGAAGAGCGGCTATAGAACCGCGGAATCTTGCCCATTACGCTATTTACCGGTGTTACACGCGGCTGTGGAGGCCAGGAGAGGAGCTTTAAGTAGGCCAGTGTGGCGCTGTACACACGCGGCGCCGAAACGATATCGAATAGCGAGTTACGTCGCGCTTTACGAGAGAAATAGAGGGGGGGGGAGAAAGCTCGTCTTTTTACGCTCCCGCCATTGTCTGCCGCGCGGCTATTTACTCGCGGATCCTTCCGCCGTTTTTTCTTTTTGTCTCCTTTTTTTTTGTTGTGCCTCTTCCCTCTCCTCTCTCCTCTCATCTCTTCTCTCTCTCTCTCTCTCTCTCTCTCTCTCTCTCTCTCTCTCTCTCATCTCTCTCTCTTCCTCTCTCTCTCTCTCTCTCTCTCCTCTCTCTCTCTCTCTCTCTCTCTCCTCTCTCTCTCTCTCTCTCTGTCTCTCTCTCTCTCTCTCTCTCTCTCTCTCTCTCTCTCTCTCTCTCTCTCTCTCTCTCTCTCTCTCTCTCTCTCTCTCTCTCTCTCTCTCTCTCTCTCTCTCTCTCTCTCTCTCTCTCCCTCTCTCTCTCTCTCTCTCTCTCTCTCTCTCTCTCTCTTCTCTCTCTCTCTCTCTCTCTCTCCTCTCTCTCTCTCTCTCTCTCTTCTCTCTCTCTTCTCTCTCTCTCTCTCTCTCTCTCCTCTCTCTCTCTCCTCTCTCTCTCTCTCCTCTCTCTCTCTCCTCTCTCTCTCTCTCTCTCTCTCTCTCTCTCTCTCTCTCTCTCCTCTCTCTCTCTCTCTCTCTTCTCTCTCCTCTCTCTCTCTCTCTCTCTCTCTCTCCTCTCTCTCTCTTCTCTTCTCTCTCTCTCTCTCTCTCTCTCTCTCTCTCTCTGATGGAGCCGTGCGTATTGTAACGAGTAGTCGGCCTTTACGCCTGTCTGAGCTCTTATTCCCGGCCTCGAAAATTAATCGCTGCTTATTGCCGGGAACAAAGGGAGGAGTATATTTGCGCCGATGCTTTCGCGGGATCCGTTGCAATCTCTTATTCTCTAGTAGCGCTCGGCAACGAGGATCGCTGGAAGCCAAAAAAGCCGAGAGAAATCTGTGCTCTCAGATCGAGAGGCAGCTCGGTACAAGGCTGGACACCGTCCAAATAATTTTGAAGTTTTCGAGACTGACCCCTCGAAATTACGTAACGGCTATACTCTCTATAATACCGAAGAAAAGAAGATCGCGCGAATCGACTCGATAAAGCCCTGCATATACAGCCCCTCTACTCAGGTGAAAAGGCGATGAAAGTCGCGGGGAGAAGGAGAGACAGATACAAGCACCGCGTCGTCGACGACTAGGATAAGAGGCACAAGAGAGAGAGAGAGAGAGAGAGAGAGAGAGAGAGAGGGAGAGAAAAGACTATATAGAGGGCCGGTCGATGCCGCCACAAGGTCGCCTGATATCGACAGGCGGCAGCAACGCGCCGACACACACACAGGCGCGCGCGCGCGGCGATTTTTCTCCTCGGATTGGCTTGTTACACACAGTCGTGAGAGAGACTAGGTTAAGGATTCGAGTGGGCCCAATTAGCATCGTGCGAGGGTGTGTAGTTGAGTTATTTGCGCTAGCGCGAGGGGGAAGTATAGTATAGTGGATTAAGTGCGCCAGCAGCTGTGTGCGAGGAGGTTTAATCGAATGTTTTGATTCTTCGGGCGAGCAGAGCAGCTGTTACACTACTCCGTTCTTCCCCTACTCGATTCCGAAGTGGGGAGAAAGAGAGAGAGTATACGGAGGTGATTCGATTGATTTATTCGGGAATCGATGAGTATCGAGGGAGAGAGTGCGTTGTCCTTGAGAGCTGATTACACGAGTACGGCGCATCGGTTGCTTTCTAAGGAGCCTCGAGGAATATCATATTTTGTGTGTCTTCTCAGCAAACACACTCTTATCGCGGCGATCGCACGGGATAACTTCTCTTTTTTGTGGAAATGGTAAATAACACACGCGCGGAACTACAAAAAAGGGCTGAATTTTTCATGCGCGGTGTACACCTGCATACGCACACGTACAGCGCTCTGTTTTTCTAACAAGCCCGCGATGATTTGTGCGCCGCGAGTAGCATAGCGTACATAATAAATAAGCGCGCTATGGCTGCGCTGTCAACGACTCTCGGGGTCGTGCACCTCTGGCGCTCTCTCGCTCTCCCGGATAATTTTTAGCGCCGCGCGCGAAGCGGTGCCGGCGCAGAGAAAAATGTTTGCACACACGGCAGCGGTGTTTACGGCATCGACGAAGCGTTTACTTAGAAACGCCGCTGCATTGCCGGGGCAGTTTGTGCGAGAGAGAAAATTGCTATACAGTAGTCTGGTCTACGTAGATTAAAGTATATGCATCGCGTCGTCCTGTTTTTTTCTCTGGAGTCGAAAGCCGACGACTCGTCATCGATCGGCGTACCGATAATTACCGGGCATTTGCACGTATTTACGATTAGCAGCAGGTGTGTATGTGTGCATGACTAATAATCCCGCGAACGAAGAAAAAAAGGCGCGCGAGAGAGAAGAGAGACTGGCGTTCGGCCAAACTCGTTTACGATTCGAGGGGCCGAGCAGCTTTTTTCCGCGTAGCCGCGGTAATTAACGCTCGCTCCCCGCCCTTCCCATCCTACGTAGTGTATGTATGCGTACCGAGCTGTGTACTACAGTGTGTATGCGTGTACGTACGAGTGTAGCGGTGCGGTAGTTGTTTAAAGAGAACAACAACGAGCGGCAGAGAGCGAGAGAGCAAGAGAGAGAGAGAGAGGGGGGCTCGTTGACAGCTGAACACAAAGGAGGGAAAAAGCGTTCGAGGGGGTAGATGCAGGAGAGAGAGAGAGAGAGACAGAGACAAAAGCTTCTTCTCATTTTTCGAATTTCGGTCGCGACCTTCGCCGGCCTGGAAAACCGATGGAAAATCGCTCTTGAGTTCTCATTAGAGGCGGCCTTGACGTCGTTTTTTTCCCTCGCCCCTCTCTCTCTCACTCTCCTTGTGCACAAGGGTATATAGACACACACACACACACACGAGCCTCAAGCCCTTCTATATTATGATTTTTCTCTCTACTCTCTCTCTCTCTCTTCCCGGCCAGCAGCTCGGCTACAACGTTATAACGATGATTAAATGTACATCAGCGCGAGAGTGAGAGAACGCTGAGAGAGCAGTGGCACTTGTTCGAAGCTCTTTGCCTTGAGTTCCGGGCAGGGTTTGGAGTGTGCGAGCCCGGCGTTTGACGAGAGGAATTTTCGCCAGCGCGTGGAATGCGCGCGCCCTTTACGACTGCTTCGCTTTCGTAGCCAGGTGTCCTTCGAACAAGGGGGAAAGTTGCGTTTGTTCGAGCGGAAACAAATCCTCTCTGGCCCGCGCGTGCTTTCTAATTAGAAAGCAGTGGTGCGCTGGCTCAAGCGAAAATATTTCGAGGAAAAAGAGAGCGAAAGCTCTGGCGCGCAAACGAAAGCCATTGTTGCGAGAGCGTGAATCTGCATGTATTTTCGTCGCGCGTGGCGCTGTATATCGATCATCCCTCCGCTATATGTATATAGTATATATAGTCAGCTCTCTCTCTCTCTCTCTCTCTCTCTCTCTCTCTCTCTCTCTCGGAGCTTCACGAGGATAGGTCGAGGCAGGGCAATTTGACGAGATAATACCGGAGGTTATCTCCCTCGGAAATTCCGCTCGAAAGGACGAGGACCCCACAGACGCATCAAATCCGAAAGTTCAGAGTTGCCTGATCGACGGATAATGTAAGTATGAGCTACTCGGGCTCGCCATCCCCCACGTAACAGCGGATATAGCGGCGGATCCGCTCTATTTTAAGGTTTTCTTCGCTTCGGAATCGATCGAATCGGCGCGAAAATTCAAAAAAGCCGCACCTCATTCGCAAAGATAACAAATCAGCCCCCGTAAACAAATGCGAAAATCTGGAAATTTCGCTCTCTCGGAGCTGCACTATGCTGCAGATCGGAGCACGAACGGCCCCCCATATCTCGCCCCGCGCGAGCGCATAGCCGCCCTATCTTCGCGCACGAAAGGGCCCTGTAAACTCAACGCGCGCGACTTTATCCACGTCCCAGCGCCCGCGGCAATGAAGACTTCGCATATATATATATGGGGCTGCTGCACACGTTCAACCCCTTTTACGATTTCTTTACGAGGCCTTTAACTCTCACGATCGTAAGGCTCTGTGCTGCAGAAGAGAGAGAGTGAGAGAGAGAGAGAGAGAGAGAGAGGGAGAAGGCGCGCCTTCATTATGTAGACACGCACGTTATATTGCGCGATGGGGAAATATAAGGGGCTTGATTGCCTCTAGCGTGTGTGCTTAACGAGCCTCTGTACTCTTTTCGCGCGGAGTGGATCGTATAATGCGCGGTTAGATCTGATTTTTCTTTTTCTTTTTTCTATTGTAAAGGTTCATTTTTCCGGAAAATGATACCGCAGAGTGCGCAGGGTCCTACTTCAGCCGGCGCGTGCCTTATCTCGATTGCTGCACACGTGTCTGTGTGTGCCGAGCGCCGATTCATATTCCCCGTGCGTTGCCTTTTGGACGTCCTTTTTCACTCGCATATTACCGACCGTTAAACTCCCCCGAGAGAGAGAGAGAGAGAGAGAGAGAGAGAGAGAGAGAGAGAGAGAGAGAGAGAGAGAGAAGCTCAGCCACACCTCGGAACAACCACCGCCGCCGACGACGACAACGACGGAGCGACTAACTGCGGGGGTGTATACGCTCCCCAAGTATTAACGCGAACAAGGAAGCCGGGCTGTGCATCCGCGGTGCGGCGTCGTGGAATTTATCGAGCGCGCTCGGAAGCGTTTGCGGTTTTAATTAAAAGCACAAAACTGGGCCGGAGCCGCTTGATAACAAGAGTTTCTATATACCTACTATACGGTGGCGCGCGTAAAAGCGTATTATATCGTATACAATTCCGCGAGGGGAGACATGGGCGCTGTCGCCCACCGCGCGCGCATGCGATTAAGCGGGAATCGAAGCTGCGCGCGATGTAGCTTGTATATATATGTATTTGTATAAATGATGCACGACGAGAGAGACTTGAGTACTCCGACAGCGCTCGCACGCGAACTCAGTCTTGGGAGAGGTGCCCGCGTAGACGTTATATACTCTCTTGTGGCCGATGCCGTTCGCGCTTGATGGGGTAAATAATTGCGGAGGTAGTTTTGCTTGTTTGCTTTGCATTACAGTCGATGCGCACAATATCGCTGATGTATGTTGTTTATTTGCCTAATGGGAGCGAAGAAGATTTATCGTTCCGGTATAGCGAGGGAGGAAGAAACTTTTCACTATACGCCGCGTATAGGCGGGTGGGATCGCTCATTGTTCGGGGAAACATTTTTTCTCAGCAGAGTCAGTCTAATCAGTCACAAGTCAAACAGACTATAACAATATCAATCACAGCCTCCCCTACATACTCGTCGCCAACGCAAAAGAGAGAAAAAACCGCCCCCATCTGCATAAACAAACGAAAAGCGCCGCAAACAATGCGTAAACTCTCCTCAGACAACACTCGGATTCCTATTGTCTCTCCCTCTCTCTCTCTCTCTCTTTTCGCGTTTATAATACATATGCGCAGAAATAACCAACGCGCGCACGGATGCATTATACACACGGCGCATACTGTCCACGCGGACATACGTATACACAGAGAGGGAGAGAGAGAGAGAGAGAGAGAGAGAGAGAGAGAGAGAGAGAGAGAGAGAAGAGAAAGGGGAGCTTGTGCATACAGTTTATTACGATAAGAGCAGCTAGTGTTCCTCCTCCTCTTTTTTCCCGGCGGCGGGGATCGATACCTATACGCGATGTAAACACGCCGGATCGAGCTCAGCGTTCCGTAGTAGCAGCCCCTGTTCTTATGTATGCAAAGGCATACAGCGGCTCTCTCTCTCTCTCTCTCTCTCTCTCTCTCTCTCGTCGTCGTCGAACAAGAAGAGCAGCTTCTGCGCCGCCTTTTGTCTGCGAATCGACCTCAAAAAACGAGGACATGGGCGCCGGCGCTCAAGAGAGCGTAGAAGCGATCTACGCGTCTGTATACAAATTAGCTCCGATGCGATTATATATTACATCTTTCGTTCTCGCACACAAAGACACGTCATGCAAACTATACTGTATAGCTATATATACAGCTGTTATTGTTCGGACGTCTTATACACTCCTCTACGCGAATCCTCCCCCGCCTACATCAGAACTCGCCACTCATGTATATTAATTGGACGCGGTACATTTGTACAGCTCAATAATTTACTCGTTGCATGTCCCAGGCGATATTACTTTTTAAGGAAGAGAGCCTCGCGCGCTCAATTATTCACACGGAAGTTCCTTCACACGAACGCGATACATCCCATCTCTTATATACAGCTTACACAAAAGCAATAAAAACTCGCGTCTCTCCCCCGCGCGGAGCGGTGTGTACAAGAAAGTTCCGCGTGTAAAATCCTGCGCTATCGAAAGCAGAATACCGATACACTCAGGGCAGCTGTCTCCCTGCAGAGCTTTTCGTCCCGATATCCACGTGTCGTCGTCGCGAGATTTCAAGAGCGATTTTAGAAATGCCTGCCACTGCCGCCTCTGTTACGGTATACACGTGCGATCGATACTCTCGCCGACCTGGATTTCCTGCGACATTTTCATGTTCTCGTCCCTCTGTGTATGTGTGCAGTTATTCGCGCCAGATCGATTAGATACCCGCTCGCGCGCGCGCGCGAAAGCGAAAGTATACACTTTTGTTGCTTCTCTCTCTCTCTCTCACCCTCCATTAAGAACTTTTTTGATAACTTTCCCCCGCGCGCGAGTTTTTTCTCGAAAGCGCTCGCGCAAGCTCCACCGGTTAAAAAATTCACGGACACGTGGGCGAAGGGGAGCTTTTGAAATTTTCAGCAGCGCCGAATCAATGAGCTCCCTCCGTCGTTGCTTATTCTTTTTTTTTCCGAGGGAGAAAAGCGCCGAGCTTTTCGTTTGCGGGGGAGAGATAGACGCGTGTACAGCTCGTGAAAAATGCAGCGACGAGCGGCAACGCGCGAAAATTCGGCTGTTCAACCCTCGACCCAGATTTCCTCGCGTCGCAGAGTGTCCGGCGCGTAAATAAGCGTCAGCTGCTGGGGGATGAATTATTTTCCAAATAATTAAACGGATAAATTATGCGTCGCGCGAGAGAGAATCGTGCGAGTATTAGCGCTGATAAATGCGTTCAGCGGTGTTACGTAACGCGCAGGTGGCCTTCGATAAGCTCGTGCGTATACACAGACGGAGAGAGACCGGATTAATCCGTGGAATTGATAAAAAAAAAAACTACAAGTGTATGCGGGAGAATAGATCGAATTCCCCGGAAAAATATTTAATTTCTCAACCGCGGCGGCATCCGAGGCATCGTCGTCGGCGCGTCGAGCGCTGCATGAATATATATACGGAAGTTGCGGAGGAATTAATATCAGATCTCTCGTCGTCGTCCCGCCATGTCATCATGCTCTCCTCGAGAGTCTGCAGCTAGCTCGACGCGCATAATCGAAAACGCGCGCTATATATAACAACGTGCCGAACCCGCAATTATTCGTCTCGTTTCTCTATCTCTATTCCTCTTGCGCAGTATATACTATATGTATATATACATATGCTATCCGATTTTTTCTCAACTTCACTTCGAGCGCGCGGCTAAGATGAAAGACAGTTCGATAACGAGAGGAGCGATAGTTTCCGCTATAATTGAGCCGTCAATTCGCCAGTGTTTGCGATTCGATAAGACGCGCGAGCGCACAGTTCCAAAAATATATATTTGCGTAGATGTGCCAGAGATACACGGCGCCATCCTCTCAGCCGAGAGACACCACCCATCAGAGAGTGAGGGATTGATTTTTCGCCTCGCGAGAGTAGAAAAAAAAAGAAAATCCTCGGAGTGGTGTCCCGTTGCTCGAAGGCCGTGACGCAAACGAAAAAAAACTTTCCTCCTCTCCGGCAAACTTCTTCCCCTCGCTTGGCTCGTTTTTTTTTTATAATGAAGATAGATTTTCATGCATCGGGACGCGATTTTCCGCGTCGGGTCAAACGCTGCTTGATGTGTGTCCCCCTTATAGCTCGTATGTACTCGGGTTTCGAGTGTCCTCTGCTTGTGTGATATACGTAATTTCTTAATTTCCCGCGCCAGAGAGGGAGACGCAGAGGTGATTGTTTTCACGTGTCGCGACCCACACAGGTTTCTCGATAAGAGAGCCGCTCTGTGTCGAATTAACATAATAGAACAACCGCGCGTCTGATTGTACGTGGGTAAAAATAGACTCGGCTCTTTCAACGATTTCCTCCCGCGAAAGCTGAGTTTCGTAAGGTAGGCAAACGCGAGTATTTGCATAATTCCGCGCAAAGAAAGCCAGTTGAATAAATAATCATCGCCGCGCTGATTTGCATAGATATTGCTCCGTCGTCATTTATCGCACCGTCTACGACTCAATTAAATTGTTCCCCAGGCACAGACAACCGCGCCAGAGCGACAAAATCATTTTCGCCGGCGCGTGCGCGAATAACAGTTTCACTCGTACTTATATATACCCGGCCGTGCGCGAGTATTATCACAGCGGATTAGTGCCTATTTGGCTGGTACAAGTAGCAGCGCGCGCGCGCGCGAGAGCCTATTAGTTAGGACAAGTTGGCGCTGCAGCGCCGCGGCGCAGTAGTAACAGAGCTATTAGTTAAGACAATTCGAGCGGCTTGTCGATTCTCTCAATGAAAAAGCCACTTTCGCAGCAGAATCCGACTCCCGCCGCCGGTATAAGAAAACCTGATGCGCAGAGCTCGCGTAACGCGATACTTTTCGAATCCGAATAGAAGCCCCCTTATCGCGTCTTTCTCTCTACAAAGGAGTACTTAAACAGCAGCCAACGAAAACACGCGAGCGAGAGAAGGGGAAAGCGGCTGTTATTACACCTTCGCTCTCTCTCTCTCTCTCTCTCTCTCTCTCTCAGCTGAGCGAGTGTTTTTCACGAGCGCACATAGCAGACAATGAGCGGAGAGATCTCACTTCGTCTCTCGGCGCGCAGTAATTTATCCGGCGCACTTAAAAATAGACGCCAATAAAGATTGCGCACGTACTTGCGCCTGCAGAAGTACCGCGAGAGAGAGAGATATATAGAGAGAGCGAGAGAGAGGAAAATGCTTGTTATTTGAACAACTGGATCATCAGGCGTCTGCAGCGAGCGCGGGCTTCGCGAGTCGCCGTGTGCGGAAAAGCTAACCTCAAAATCTCTGCAGAGGATGGGCAGGTCTACGTGCCGTCCTCTGGCTAATAGTCCAGAGTACTTTTTATATAGGAGCGACGGAGAAAAAGAAGGCCCCTTCGAGACGACGCAAAATCAATCGGCGCAGAGGTGCAATGTGCCTGTATTCCTCGCGCGCGTGCTACACTTTTATCTATAATACATGCAGCCCCCGCGTTCCCCGGTGTTTTCATCCGCGCTGAACTCTCCCTCTTGAACACGTTATTATACCTACGCGCGACAGATAGCGCATGCGTTTCTGTGTGTGTGTGTGTGTACATACGTCTAGACCCGGAGTTTTGTTAGAGAGCGATAATGTCATCGAAGCTCGACTCTCTCGCGACGAGTCTGCAATTGGAAGAAAGGGGCGGCGATGATGACCCTGAGAAGAAAGAGAAGTGTCGTCGTAGCAGCCCCGCGAGAGGGAGACAGGCAGAGCCGCGTGCGGTGTCGCGCGCGCGGCGGGAGAAAGGCCAAAAATCGATCAGCGGCGGCCTACTCCCCGCTCAACTTCTCTCTCTCTCTCTCTCTCTCCTCTCGCTCTCTGTATACATCGCGTATAAGCATACAGACACTCTACGAATATATACGCAAAAAGAGGAACGATGCTCTGCGCCGTACATGGCCGTCGAGCTGCAATTTCTCGCGCGATTAAAACGTCTTATTTGCAAAGAATATCTACTCACATTTTGGTGTTGTCGTTCATGCTTCCAGGTAGACGACTGCTGGGCTAAGGCTGGTTGTGCGTTGTTCCAATAAGTAGTAAGCGAGAGAAAATTCGCGATGCGGCGACGGTGTGACACTGCGGCACTCGCGGAAAACTGCTGCTGCTGCTGCTCTGCGCTGTTGTATCCTACCGCTGAATCGCTGCTGTACTGCTTTCCTCTCTTTCTATACTCTCCCTCTCCTCTTCTCTCGGTCCGTCTGGCTCTTCAGTAATAACCGCCGTGCTGCTGCTGGTAGCTGCCGCTTTTACGAGTAGGCGCGATTCTCCTCGCCGCGACTGCGAAGCATCGTTCTTGCAACAACGGCTCCTGGCCGCCCGAACCCGTAGCGCACATTCGTTCGACGCGCCCCCCGTTCTCTCTCTCTCTCTCTCTCTCTCTCTCTCTCTCTCTCTCTTGCTCTCTTCTATTCCTTTATATATACGTTGCGATCTTGCGAGCGCGGATGGATTCCCGACTGGCGTTTCTTCTCTGCTACTTCGTCGATTGCGCGCGCCAGAGATGCGATGCGACTTTATTCCGTGCTGCGACTCACGACGACGCGCGCGCCGTTATAACCCGCACACGACGCGACTCTTCGCCTGTATACGTACGTGTACAAGTCCGCGTGCGTATATATGCGAGTACGAACTTTGTGCGGATGAAATTTCGCGAAGAACAGATAGAGCCGAGATATATATATATATATATATATATATATATATATATATATATATATATATATATGTGTGTGGGTATATAGAGCACGAGAGGCGCGCGCGATCGATCGGCTGTTTATGTCGGCCGCCTCTACTGTAGGTAGGTACTCAACTACATGCACGCGCTGCCTGCTATAGACCGTGGACGCGCGCACTGGCCTCTGCGAGACGTGAGATGCTCCAGTGACTATACTGTCATCGATTGTTGACGTTCGCGCACACGGGGCAGCGGGACAAATATATATATATATGCTTCGGTGCATGCAACGAGGCGCCTTGGTTTTGCACACTGATGACTGTAGAGGTTCTGCAGGGAAGGATTAGCGACCGGATGGTGGAAGGCCTTTCATTGGCCCCCGCTGCGTTCACAACAACATGGCGGTACTGGATTTCGGTTTTAATGGCGGGAAAGTGGACTTTGATGAGATTCGCAGGTTGGGCTCCCCATGTGTTGTTGAATCGCAAGCTCGCTCGGGAGTTCGGCGACATCTGACGGTAGCCGGTTGCGGAAGCTCCGTTAAGCCCCGTTTCTACTTGCTGGCGGAGCTTGAGCTTGCGCAAACCGAGAGCTTTTGCATTGGACGAGCTTTTTCAGCTTGACCAATGTAAATGCTGCTTCCGGTACTTGGTAGCTTTCTCGCGGTTTTGAAAAGCGAAAAACACAACTTGGTCTGACGCTCTGCAATTTGAACAAAGCTTTAGTTTTAGAGACGAGATCTATACAACAATGATAATGGAAGACAACTGTTAAGTTAAATTTTCTTTATTGTTAAAATTTTGAAATGAGAGTACTTTTGAAAAGGTAAAAACAAACGAGTGCCTGCTCATGCAAACGTTCGAGCTAATCGGGAAACAAATGTCGGTGTTTAGCTGCTCAATTTTTTTTATTCGCAAGCTGGTCATAATCTCGCTTACACATGATCCTGATTCGCCTGATTCACGATGGCGCGTACTACGCTGATATTTTTGTACAATGATTTAATACAGCTGGACTGGATTGTTGCTTCTACTAGGTGACGGTTCTTCGATAACAGTCAATTTTTTAGCTCTTCTTAGGCTTGTCGTTTTGAAATGGAGACTTAGGCTGAAATAAAAAGAAAATGTATAACACGCGATTAATTTGTGATTTACAAAGATTTGCGATATTAAAGGAACATCAGGATTACTGGTAGGAAAGGAAGTTTCAACATCTGTTACTTATTTCCAAATGAAAAACTTTCTTTTTGTATTATTTTTGAATTTTTCTTCGAAAGCTGTCGAGTCTACGATTTCCACAGCTTTCGTATCATCCAGATCGTCTCGTACAAACGTTATTTCGTGAGCTACTGTATCATTTTTAGTATCTGTCTCTGATTCTAGAATGTAATGATTTTTAGAAAATTGAGCCATTGCATACAGTATAAACTACTGTAGAGTCATAAATTTTAGAAGGATCGAGGAATTCAGGGTGATAGAGGGATGAAGTTGCAGCGAAAATTGATATCCTCCTACCTCCGAAAATTCATGAAATGCTTCAGAAGCTTTACCAACTAGCGTACCAACAGCTGAAAAAGCTGAACCAGCAGCACTGCCAGCTAAGTCTGCAACTTCAGACAAAGTGCTTGGTACTTTTGGCAATTCTGGCCAAGATATTTCCAATTGATTTGCATCTCCGGGTTTAACTAAAAAAAGAATACATTCGTTTTTATTAGTTTGTTACAGTGAAACTTTGAATGATTTGATGCAGGAACAGTAAAAAAATGTAGCTAATTCTATATTACTTTTTTGTTTATTAAACTACATGTAATATCAACTATAAATTTAGATGATTTTGATAAATGATATAATATGTACAGTTATTACAAAATTTACAACTACAGAATTATTCTTTAAAATCATGAGAAAAATTTATCTTACCACCATACACAAAATTGTATCCAATATTGATGTAATGCTTTGCTAGTGTCATTCCTTCTTGAGCTTGCTTTGGATAGCATATCGATGCAACAACAAGAGCACCTGTGCTGGAGTAAACTAACTTTTTGAGTTTTCCACCCCTCAAACCTAGGATCAACCCAGATAAGCCACCTACACCTACTGCACCAATACGAGGTAGCACATTTGTTTCTTCTCTCAAGTAATCCAGTGTCACTGCAATGTATTATTCTTATGAAGAACATCGAGAAATTATTTTTTTAATAATCAATTATTACCTTGACTATGGGCTACACCAGTATCAATTGTATTTGTAACAACATCTGTGTATCCAGTGAATTGCTTGAGGACATCTTGTACTGATTTTCTTACAGTTCCAAATCCTTGCTCCAAAATACCTTGTTCTGTATTTTCTTTGCTATAAAAACATGATATAATTGCATTAGATAAACTTCTGAAGTATTTTTTGAAAGCACTAGACAATAATTGATGACTATTACTAAATTAGTTTCAAGAAATTAATTGATTTTTCATAAATAGAAGTCTCATTTAGTAGTAGTCTATTCGTATTTCTCGTACTGTGGTTGTGAAAATTACTTGCTCTTTACCATGGAGGTTCCCTAGTTTCAGCTTTTTCGAATGTGTAAATTGGTAGTTCAGATGGTCGAACAAGTTTTTTTTGTTCATTATTGACCGATGTTGGTTCATCCTTAGACTTGATTACAGGCACTGCTGCGCAGATACCGCAGGGCATCAAGAATTTTTTGAACAGCTTAAAAAATTAAAGGAAAATGAGTATTAATTGCGGAACATAATTGATATAACTAATAATAATTATCATTATTAAAATGTGATTGAAAATGATTGTTATAGCACATTTATTATGAAGCACAGCTCAAAATTTTCAAATTTTTGACAAATCCAGACAAGATTAGAGGTTAGGTATATATTTTGCAAGTTCTATTCAAGGTTAAAGTTACCTTTACTCCGTTCATTGTTGCAAAATTTTTGCTGTTACCGTTAATCCAATGTATACTTAAAACATGTCAACTTTTTAAGTTTTTTTAAAAGTGAAATTAAGAGAAATTCATTTAGGAAATGTAAGATTATTAGCAGCAGACCCTTTCCGAAAATTCAGAAGAACTGCGAGATTTACAAAGGCAGTGACATCTACACGCGGTTTTATAAAATATAAATATAAAATAAAATTTCGTCAATTTATATATTCGAACATGTATTTAATGATAATTGCATAATAATACCGTAAATAATACTTACACGCACACGGCCCATTGATAACAATTGTTAAACACGACACAATATAAAATTATTAAGAATCTATAAAGGAGTTAAAATATTTTATACAAAAAAAGAAACAAATTCGTCTAATAATTTTAAAACAAAAAAACATTGATTCATATATAACAGAAGAAAAAACTTCAGCAGCTTAGCAATACAAGCACGTTTAAACTGCAAATTATTTATAACAACAAGAATATATGAGATATAATAATATATAAAATTTTAAAATCCATTTTAAAATCTACCTTGATCCCAGTTCTGCCAAATTCAACCAAAACACCAGGTTGATAGGCATCACAACGATGAATGGGTTCTCTGCATGTAATGTCTTTGCCAAATAAATTTCCTATAGTCAAATCTAAAAATTTGTGGACCAAATCTCTCATTTCAATAATATAAGTTTTTTTTTGCTTTTTTAAAAATAATTTTGATAGGTTTAAAATTTATTTAAAAACTTAAATTTAACATTTTGGGTTAATATATTACTGAAATTTTGATGATGAATAAGTAAGAGTACCAAAGATGTATTGCTTGAAGTTGAATCCAATCAGTGCTATTTCATTAAATATGCATTTATTTTTTATATACAACAAAATTAACAAACGTAGTAACTACTTACTCAAGCAATAGAAACCTAGCTTTTAAATTTGAAAAAGATCTCTAATTTTTATTTTACAAAGTCTGTTATTTGTACAAAAGGTATGACCTTATCTTCTGTAGATATTAAAAAAATTGTTGTCAAATGCCTTTGACATTTTTTAACTTTTGTTATGATTAAATCGTTGTTGAGGACACTGTACACCTATATGTAATACACGATTTAATATTTTATCTTCGTAATAATAATGCAATATGAGACATGATTGCAATGACCTTACATGAATCATTTTACATTCAGACATGTTGAGAAATTAGCACCGCAAACCGAATTTCATTTGATGCAATATGTACCTTTGTTGATTATTGTGTTGCATAAAAGCACACAATCAATGCGAACGATTAAGTTGCAATATCTATATAATTGTATGCATATGAACTAAAAATTAGCAATGCATCGACATTTTTTACGACGATGTTGTCAAATTCATCAAATAAAAATAAATTCAACAGTTTAAAATTGCCTAATTTTTAATTCATATAAAATATTTCATTTTTGTATATAACAATTTAAATACAAATATCATATGAACACAAATTAAAAGTATCTTCTATATTAATTACAATACTATTCACGATTTCATTACATAATACACGCTTCAAGTGGCACATTGCGAAGTATTCCTTATAGTAAAACATTTTATCATTGAAGGAATTTAATTATCAAAGCAATGGGCAGGATTACTTTGAAGAAATAGTTTTTACAGTTTTTTAAATCTTTCAATTTAGGTATGCCAACTAAATAAAATGTATTATTGTATATAAAAAAAACATTTTTTCATGTTTTTTAAATACACCTGTCAAATGCCACTGTATGTTTTAGTGTGCATGAATTCTTGGAACAATGGAGCAAGTATGTCCATGATTCATCAAAAAGTAGCAAATCTGATGAACACACAATTCAAATAATGTTTTCTTTCACTGCTATCTGTACTGACATTTTTTAACAATGTAAAATTTCGCTTACAATGTCTGTTGTACACTACTTCATTCTTTACAATCTAAGTGATATCAGTCTATTGTTTTGGAATTGACGAACACAATTATGTAAAAGTCTGAGTTCTTTACACCTTCGCGGCTGCCTGTTGTGCAACTCGAATTTCTTCTGCTTGCACTTTTTTGCGATAATTATCGAGTGTCGTCTGTATTGTTTTATCAGAATATTTGCAGATTTCTGCACCACAGGTGCACGTAAAAGATTTGCACTTTATTATCCAAAATTTCTCGCCATAGTCAAAGCTGAAAAAAGTTTTTTTCAATTAAAAAATAATAATGCATAAAAATAAAAATATAATAATGCAATAATAATAATTTAAAATTGTAACTTCAATCAAACTAAACCGAACAAAACAAAACCAAAACGTATATATCTTTACCACATACCCTAACTCTTCATCTGCATCTATATCTCTATTAGCAAAAAACGCTATTCGTGGAAAGTGTAGATCCTGGTGTTCAATGAAAACTCGCACTGGTAACAAATTTGGAGCGCAAGAATGATTGATAAAGCGGGCTAAATTTCCATAGCGTCTTGCATCGATGCAATACGTTTCTCCATCCTGAGTAATTGAAAAATTGTCAAAATTCGTTGTCTGTTTTTATGCATTTAAAGTTGTATACAAATGTCTTTCTACACTCACCCTATTATCTAAATCAAATAGATATGAGTCGTCTTCTCGTTGGTCTGCTTCAGAATCAGAAATTATTTCACCTACATATTCGCAAACGTAACTTCCTTTCGAGATGTGACGAAGGGTTCTTATGCCCCAACCTTTTCCTTCTGTTCTAAACAACTGAAATCGTTGAGTCAAACCATGCTGTACAACACGATTATTACACGTTATCTTGTTACAATCACAAGCTGGATTACACTCGAACAGCATGGGTGGATCTGCAATTTTACAAGATTTTATTGAATAAATTTAATCATTTATATTCACAATTATGTTCGTTAAAAATGTCTTCTCATGCATACCAGCATAATTAAATTCAGGTACAAGTTTTCCTTCATCATCATACCAGCAGCGTAAACTAATATTACCGCATAGACATTTGTCGGAGCTACAATTGTCTTCGCAACGACAGGATTGCAAAGACGTGATGGTACGATCAACATTTACTTTACTTGTAAAACAGCTTTCCGTTACATAAACAAAATCGGTGGGCTTATCTTCTGAGTCGAAGCCATTCACACATTGGACAGGATTTGACTCTTTTCCTCGAGAAATATCGCTAGAAAAAGATTTAATTTTATTTTACGCATTTTTTTCAATTTAATGTAATTTGATAAGTAAAAAAGAGTAAAATTTACTTTGTTAATATTTTGATGGTCTTTTCCAACATATGTTCGGCTCGCTGATTAACTTTGAAATTCAACTGGAGTGCATTCAAAGTATCTCCAGTCCCACCGCAACAATCTATGGCTGTTTCACCCATAGCGTTCACTTCTCCGACTTTGGCACCTCTTGACAGCAGTAAAACGCTCACGGCATATTGATCTTGTCGTGATGCTATGTGTCTGCAATATTATAAAAAAATTGTTATACCCCATAGAAGAACGAATTTATAATTTTCTTTTCATGCAAAAGAAGTATTACAGTGGAGTGTCGCCATGAACATTAACCGCATTCACATCACAGCCTAAGTTAAGAAGTAGCTCCGTTATATCAGAACTACCGCTGAAGGCGCTCCAATGAAGCGCAATATTTTGTTCTGAATCTCTAATCAATGGATCACACTTATTATTCAATAAATATCGTGCCACGTCCGCGTGACGGAATTCGCAAGCCCAAATTAAACTGGTCCAACCACCGTCATCTACTGAATCTATTAAAGTAAATCAAATATTTAGTCTATAATTCATCTTTAATACGCGTACACGTTAAATACAATAAAAAGCTGATAATTACCTACTAAAGTCCTAGGTACTTTACACTCGCTTAAGATAACTTGACATACGTCCAGGTGGCCAGACTTTGCAGCCATGTGCAGTGCAGTCATACCATCTTCACCCTTCAACGTTACGTCAGCGCCTACTTTCATCAAATACCGAACAACGTCAGCTTTGCCGTTAGCGGCAGCCAACATCAAGGGAGACAATTGATTTCTATCTAAAACATCTACTTGGGCACCGGCTTGAACCAGAACGTGTACGCAAGCTAAGAAGCCTTTATCGGCGGCTACGTGGAGGCCGGTCCGATGGCCCTGCTCCTTAAACGTGTGATTGGCATTGAAACCATTTGCTGCAATTTAAAATACGTGTGAGTACATGGAGTTAATCGATTAATTTAATTGTACAGGAAAATAAACTTACCTAAAACATTAACTAATTTCTGCAATTCTCCGTTTTTAGCAGCATTGTATAAACTTATGAATGTATACCGCTCGGGTTTCTCAACGTTCGCATTATTAGTCGGTTCGGGAATGTGAACGAGTTCAGGGTTGATAAGAGGTTCATCCGATTTCTTCTGTACAGGTTGCTGCTCGGCAAGCTTCGTATTATCGCCTGATCCGGGCAAACTTATTTTAGCAGAAGGTTCCTTTGGAAACTCTTTACGCAGTGGAGGCTGAACGGGTTTGCGTTTTCCCGCCATGGTAATGATAACGTCGAAAGATAGACCATAACTACCGCAGTGCGGACACAGGGGTTTCTTTTCGTAATACATCTCGCAGTCGCGGTGATACTGATGTCCGTTCGAACAGTGCACGAATTTGCCCTGGGAGCAAAACAGTCCACATGTCGGGCAACAGTTGTGTCTTATCAATCTCTCCTTGTGCTTGCGACAGAGAATGATGTAGGGTATCCGGGCGCTGGGCCTACGCATGGCCACATCGTCGTGATCGACTTCGTTACAGCAGCCTACGATTTGATTATCGATGGAGTCCATGGCTGTACAGTACAACGGCGATTCGGTGCTTGTGATTGTCACGAATAACTGCGACCGCATCTCGCATAAGCACTGCATCTCATGCTGCTTAGTCAAATCACATTTTATCATCATATAGTCGCAATCATTGGTATGTCGAAGTGAATTGTAATTGGTTGAAATTTACCTTAGTTGGTTTTCCAGTGCGAATCTTGCTTAGAATGGCTGTAGATTCAGGCGTGGATGCCTGTCCCTCAGCCGTGCTAGGACTGGGAATCAAATGTCGGCGCATACGCTTTGTTGACGTTGAATTTTCTGCAATACACAAAACCGTTTATTTCGGATTACTTATGATTGGTACATAAGTAATTAAAAGCTAGTAAATTTCAACCAACCTTCAAGCATCGCGTCATCGGAAGAGCCCATATCTTCTTCAGTGGAAGGCAAACTCTCTGGAAAGAGAATTATATAGAATTATACATATAATGTTTACTGTTATGTGAAGCTATAGTAAATGAAGTGCACATACCTCCAGTAATACCTTTGGCTAGTTTTCTAGCATTACTGATTGCTTGAATTCTATTTTTAATGCGTTTAAGCTTCATTGAGACTGGTTTTCGAAATGCTTCGTTTTCGTTTTCTAAAAGCGTTTCATCCTGCACAATTTTAATTGTTCTGGCTGATGGTTGACTAAACGTTTGTTGAACAATTTCGGGGTTTTTTATGATAGGCGTCAATTTTGGCATACCCTCGTACTTATTCGATTTTTGTGAAGAATCTAGCTTGGGATTATTTTTATTTTTTCCAATCATAAACCTCGGAGAATTCAAAGGGCTTAATTTCGGTAATTTTGGTAAGTGTTTGTCTGAAATCAATTTTTGAGGAACTAAGGGATTTAGCTTAGGTATGGGAGCTTTCTTCTCTGAAATTGGTTTGATAGAATCCAAAGGAGTCAATTTAGGTATATGGTTTTTCTTTGGAAGGTTATCTTTTCTTGGAGAAATATCTGATTTGGAAACGTCATCTTTCATTGGAGAGGAAGTATCTACTTTGGAAGCTATATCTTTTTCTGGTGGAACATCTACTTCGGAGACTTCAACTTTTTTTGGTACGTTATCCTTTTTGGATAAATTATTTTTCTGAGCCACACTCTCTTTTTTGGATAAAGTATCTTTTTTTAATGCAGTATCTTTTTTAGGTATGCTATCTTTTTCTGCAACTACCTTTTGTGGCTCTATGGGATTAAGTAAAGGTATAGTATCCTTCTTTTCAGGAAGAACTTTTCTGGGCCTTCCAGGCTTACTGTATTTTCTCTTGGTGCTTTCTTCTGTGTAATTGAATTTTTCTTTCCTTGCCATTGCACTTTCTAGTACTGTAGTTTTTGATGATTCTTTCGATAAACGTCTAGCAGAACGTTTTAACTCTGGTTCAACACTAAAATTAAATTATGTTAAAGTTAATATTTCTCTAAAAATTAAAAGATGTAAAGTTAGTTAATTAGTAAAAACCTTAATTCTCTCAGTCGCTTTTGTCTGGCTTTCCTGGTAACGGGTGTGATTGTTTCCGATTCCATTGGAGGTTTATCAGCGACTGAATCCCCTCCATTTTTTCGGTTTTCAACAACTGTTTCAGAATTCGATTTCTCAGTTTCTGGCGATGGCTTTTCCTTCTCTAAAACGTTCTTCTCCAAATTATTTTGCTCGTTCTTCTTTTCTTTACTTGCGGTTGGAGATTTGACATTTTTCCCAGGACTCTGCTTCTGGCTGTCTTCTTTATCTGATTTATTTACACTATCACAAATTTCGTCAAAATTTTCTATTTTGACAGACACTCCACCAATTTGATTACAATTAATCAGTTCATCTGGTACCAAGGACAAATTGGATGGGCAGCTTGAGATCTTAGTTTTTTTGCCCTGACCAGTATTTTCATCGATAGTCCTGAATGTCAAAACAATTCTTGATTTATTGGTAGCTTCTTGTTTTTGCGGTTCTTCACTTTTAGCAGGTGACTTCTCAACCTTCTTCTGCGGTACATTTTCTTTGACAATTTTTACCTCCTCTTGAACGTTGTTTAAACTTTTATTCACTTTTATGACCTTTGCACTGTCCTCAACAACTTTGGGTTGGGGCTTTTCTGGCTTGCGCACTTGTACTACAGACCTCTGAATTTTCCTTGGAGTGTTGTTGAATTCATTTGTCATGCCTTCAAGGATCTGCTGAATGCTCAGCTTGCTTTTGCTGGACATGTCTTCATCTTCAGTATCTTCTTTTTGAGATCCCACAGCTGAGCTGGTATCCATGCAGTCAGATTCAGACATGACGCAAAAATTCTTCTATATTTCCAGTCAGTCAACTAGTTTGAAAAATCTGAAAACAAATTTGTCATTATTTGCTGAAAACTAATTTTCAAAACATTCTGTAATACATATACGAGTATTCTCTGCATTGAGTTCTATGGATAGTGAAAACTGATAAAGAATGCAGCCTCCCTAGATATTTTGAGACATTATTTACTAAACAATCATATTCCACCTTGATGCTATTCTAAGGGCAACAGACCCATCATTGCACATTCCAGTTGCAAAGAAAAGAGCTATGATGTTTTCAAAATGCCAGGCAAAACCGCGAAATTAACAGCATAACAAGAATCGCGTCGCGCATCGAAAATACCCATCAGAGCAGTACAGAACCAAAAGCCAGTATAGCTCCAAAATTAGCTTCCCATCTACAGCTAGCAGACAAAGCTCTCGACCTCCCGATAAGTACTTAATAACGAAATAAAAAATATCCAAATCAGAATGAAAAACGACCAGCATCCTTCGAGGATCACCCAGCCAGCCTGCGCACCTATCGCATCGTCTCCCGATCTCCTTATACACCTACGTAGATGTATAAAACAAACACAGCGACGTCTTCCGCTCCGATTCAGTCCTTACAATATTTCGAGTAGATAAAAAAAAATCGAGGTTAAGCCTGATCGCGCCGGCTGGACGGCGACGCTCGCCAGGTCGACCTCGCTCCGGCTTCAGGTATCTGCATGCACTCGCGACTGTACCTACATGTATATATAAGTACACCTCGGCTCAAAGACGGGACGACGATGCAGCTCCTCTCGCAACCTACGTTGCGTCTGTCGCGTGCTGCTCGGCCGCGCGCCTAGTCTCTGTGCTCCGGCTGGAGGCCATATTGATTGCTCTCTCGTCGGCGCGCGTTGGGCCGGGCCGATCCGTTCGCTCTCCCTGCACAGTCCCTCCCCCGAGTAGTCTCGCGAAGCCACGATCTTCAATTCCCGTTATTATGCTATGTAAGCGCGGTGTAGCTCTTACCTCCTCGTCGCGATCTGCACGAAACTGCACATGATCCTTCGCCGCGCGAAGCTGATGCCCACACCCCCGACTACAGCTTATATTATTGCGGCTCTGCCCGGTCCTCGCACCAGCACTGCGACGCACGCGATTTCTCGCGCAGTTTGTGCTAGCTGTCCTGCTTCGGAGAATTTTGAGCGGTGGGTCCCCAGGATTGCGGGTGACGGCTACCCCCCGTTTCGATGCTCGTCGTCGTTCGCACTATAGGGACGCGCGAGCATAAAAGCGCTGGCTGCGATCCGCGCGTGGCGTGGAAATAGAGGCTACTAATTCACGAGCTACCGAGTAGCTACTAGGTTGCGCACACGATAAAGTGTGTAGAAACGCGGGCCTGCACCACGCGGAGTTTTTGGCCAGTAGTGCGTGTAGCTTGTTCACACGAGAGTACGCTTATCTGGCTGATTAGAAGAACCTACATTTTTTTCTATTGACAATATCTTTGAAGTTTATAAGCACGAGCTAGGAAGTATACTGCAGATTACAGCCAGGACTCGATGCTCCGGTCTCTACGAGTCGATTCCGCCACTATTTTGTACTCGTCGTTTGCGGGGCCTTGTGTACTTACATCCTACGCGTTTGGTTTATCTTCGCGAGCGTAATTTATATTATTGTTATCGGCGATATGTGCTGCACGCTGCATTCGCTCTCTCTCTCTCTCTCACACACACACACACTCTCTCTCTCACATAAAAATAACACGCGGTGTGAACGGCTGATCTGAAGGTCATTGCGCTCATAGTTTACGAGAGGATTAACACGTACATGAGTTTGTTGTTATCCGACGTGAATCTTGCATTAGAGTCTGGCGCGAACTCGTATAAATCATAAAACGAAGATAAAAATAGGACACCTCAGGATGTTCCTGACGGTCTATGATATACATCTATAATCCTATATGCTAAACTCATTTTGGACGAGAAGTACATCGGACTCGTGATCGGTGATGCGAGCTATAACTTGATGATTTCTTTTATTATAATAGAGGCATATCGAGGCGGCCATCGGAGGCAGACGGTTTTATACAGGTGTACACACAATGCAAAGCGGGAGCCGTAAATGTCAAGTCCGTGCTCTGATGCGTATGTGACATTATGTAACAGCATGAGAAGTGAAGTCTTTTGATATAATTGATGATTTTCGCGCAATTCGCATCGGCCATAGGCTTTGAACTTTGAACGTGCAATTACCGTCCTTTTTTTGTTTTCGAAAAATGGCACTTCTTTCGTTCTCTATAGAGACTTCGGACAGTTATAACGAAGAAAATTCATAATCTTTGGCATATACTTGTGCGGTTATACTGTCACGCGAGATCGCCATTGTTTTCTTACTTTGTTTTGCTCCTATTATTAAGTATTATTGAGATAGCGCTACCACAACTTTGACTATTACAGGCACCGAGAGATACGCATACGCGTGTGCGCGATTGCCAATACGTATATACGTGTATCTCAGTGTGTAGCTATTATAGACACGTAGTGCTGTTAACGATAAATAATCATCTTTGCAATCTAGCTTTTGTTACTTCTCCTCAGCTGGTACTTTTCGCGTGTATATAGGATCCAATCGTGTGCTACTGCGAGACCTCTCTCTCTCTCTCGTCTATGATTTATTGATTTTTTCTCATCCCTGGCACGAGTTTACATTTCACAATAACACGAATCCCAGTCGCAAATCGTTAATTCGCCAAGTTACAGTCCAACGAGCTTAAATATAAATATTTATCATGCACTCGGCTAGAATTACAATAATCAACGGAGCATACTTACTAGTCTTATTTCGGAGAAAGCTAGGGTACAACGTATAGACGCGAGAGTAAGGTTAAGTCTTCCTCTGAAAACGGAACTATAATGCGCTACACGGCCAATCGCGGATCTGCCGCATTTGACGTTAACTTCGATAAACCTGCGTAAATTCAATGCGCATCAGCTGGTTTCATTAGATTTTTCCTTAATTATTGCAATGCGCTCTTACCTCGCTATCACTCGCGGCTATCCGGAGTCGACGATGAATGAAGTGAAGCCGATCGTGACGCATTTAACAACTATGTTTGCAACGCCTTCTCAATGAATGCACGAGAAAAAATAATTATTCCATCACGAGAAAAACAATAGGTATCGGTACAGGTTCGCGAGTGTATGTATACTTACACGCGCCCCACGCTTTTACAAAATAGAAGAAGCTCGGCCCTAATTGCGGTTTTCAATATACATATATAGATACGCTCATGGTTTCTCGGGAGGCCTTGCGAGTCACGAGGTCGCAGAAGGAATGCGCTCTTATATTTGGATTTTCGTATCACGTCAAAATTCGTCGCTCTTTATATCACGCGGGGCAGAAATAAGGAGATCGTATATTTAGATTTGTATAAATATAAGTTTATTTACATTGCAACAGATACCCTTGCTGAAACAGCAAGGGAGAGTTATAAGTGTAGACTGATTATAGTTAATGTATGAATATTACATAATTAAAAATAATAATTACAACATTCTAGCCCTGAGTACGCCTCTTGATATATTGATTTAAAGATATATAGTACAACATTGACAACGTTTTTTTCATCAGAGTCCGAACTTATTTAGGCTTATGCCTCCCTCAAAGACGCCAGTCACTCTTTGTTTCCTTTTTTTTCTCATTAATTATAATATTAACAGTCCACCGTCCTTTAATAATGATTTACATTCGATTTCTTCATTTTATTCCATCATTGCACAATAAAAACTTACATGCTAGTACGAGCCGCATCTTGTGCGAAATAGATAGTCGCCGCTGATTACTGAGCGAAATATCAAAAGCACAAATGGCGCTTTCAAGTTTGAGGGTTCGAGCTTACCTCCGACAATATTTTATTGTTGAAGTGAAAACAATAATAGACGTGGAGAAGCTACAAGCGAGTCAAGTGGATCACTCGTTAGAGTAATCTTTCCTGTAATCAGATTACAGAGGATCCGTTAGCTGAACGTTCTCCAAACATCATAGTGTTGTAAAAATCTTTGTCTTCCATGTAGATATATACACATGTACGCATACTTGTTTCTCGATAAAATATTTACGATTGTTTTAAAAAGCTTTACTTCACGTTATAAATAAAAAATGCTTGCACATAAAAACACGTTAATACATCGCAATCGATATTCATACACAAATTTAATATTGAAAAATTTCTTTATATTTAATAATAGATATAATTATAATATAATTTGACTACACATTATGAAGTTTATATAATCATGCTTTGAAGCAGGTATAGCGATTTCATTATGCAAAACAAAATTGAAATTTCATTTCAAACCTGACTAATGCGATCAAAGTGTTAACAATGATAAATAATATTTTTGTATAAACGTTGATATTTACAAATAAAGGATAAAAAGTCACTATAGCAATCACAATACTTTGTAACCAGTAAATTTCAACAATACAAATTGATTTTTACTCTCAAAATTGCAATCCAAGGGGGTCTCCCGAATGTCCTCGGCTCGGCAAGTTCTCGTTTAGAACACTATGTGAACAAAAAAGAAAAACAGAGAAACGCGCAAACAATAAAGTAGGAACAGTTCACGCGCTTGGTAATGTAAATTTTTCCACGATGTAGAATAATAATAAATCTGCCTATCGTTGCATAAGAAAAATTTTCTTTCAACTCACGCTACTAGTATAGATTCATTGATCGTTATTCGATTTTTTTGTTATCCGCGTAACAAGCACAGTATAAAAGTTGAGCATCAAATTGCATTTCTACTATCATAAATACACATCGATAAAAGAGAGTTCGCGCGTAAGGCGGCTGCAGCGCGAGTTATGACTCCGCACTTACCGTCTCCTAATATATTAAATCATCCTGTCCGCGCGCGCGCGCGCGCTTGACAGCAAAGTCTTGTGCAAAAAATGATTCAAATAAACAACTATCCTCTCAGGTTTACGTGTGTGTATATATAAAAATCGCTATAATAATTTTTAGGCGCTTAAAAAAGGTTGTCTCCTCTTCCTCCACTGCGATGTAGGCGAGTAGTCCTCCCTTATCCTCGCTAGAGTATTTCGTGAATCGTACGGGCCCTCCATCATCCGACTGCGATCCTTTACACAGGCTACAGGAAACGCACTTAGCCGCGCGGGCAGAGAGTCTGGCCGTTTGTTTTCCTGAGGAATCGCGAACGAAAGGTCTTGCTGAGGTATGGCACGGGTGAGAAGAACGACTGGATCGGCCCGCCCGCATCGCTGTGTTATGGAGGCGGCGCTCGCCTCTGGGGTTCGGGCGTGTAGTGGTTTAGCCGGGAGTACAGGTGCTGCGGACTGCCCGGAACCGAGCTACTTTCCGACAATCGTCTCGGTGGCGGTACTGGAGGCGATGGTGAGACATACCTGTTCGGGAAAAAGTTTTTGTGTTCTAAGGTACTGGTAATTGAGGCGCTGAATGAATGATTCTACAGATTGATTTAAGAATCAAATCTATTAAATCTACGTCATTCTTCAAGCCTGAACGGATTGCTACCTTCTTGGAAAGAAAGGAGAGGCTTGATCTCCAACGTTCCTTCTCAGCAAAAGCGGTGACTCTCCCCTGTTGAATCTCGGCGGTGGTTCGGGCGACGGTTCACGATCGCTGCCCAGCCTGAGTCTCACGTACGAGGCAAATCGCTTTTTCGCCGACTCTTTGCTGTTCAGCTGTACCTGAGGAACGGTGGAAGGAGGTTCCTGCTTCAGCTGGTGTGCGAACCGCGATATGAGCAGCTGTGGACTGGTCGAACTGTGCGATCCCTGTGGCGGAGGCTCGGATGGAAACCTGCAAATCAGACCAAGCGTCCCGATGATCAATTGAGAAAGCTACAAGTCGCGCCTCGATTCTATGTAGAATAAAGCGAGCTTTGGGAGAATCACAGCTTCAAAATAAAAAAAATCGCTACCACTCTGAGAAGTGGCAGCCTACGAAGCAAATCAAAAACGTCAAGCCTACCTTTTGCGACTAAGCATAGGACTGGCATAAATATTCTGCACTTGCACGTGAGTCTGAGGCACTGTAACGATCTTTTCCAGTCGTTGATTCACGACCGACGAGTACCTGTCGGTGGAGTTGCCGCTCGATGTCGTCGTTGTCGTAGCCGTCGTGGGTAGCTGTATCACCGGTGGGTCGACGTTCTCTCTTCTCCATGGAGAGTAGTCCCTGGCGAAGGGGCTGAGAGACCTGGGGCCCGTCGAACTCTGCCACCGTTCTCTGTAGGGCGAGTAGGGCCTCGTCGCTTCGGCCTCGCCGCCACCGGTTCTGTAAGGCGAGTAAGATCTTTCGTCGGGCTTGTAGCCGTTGTCCTGCCGGTATCCGGGCGAGTACGAGCGCTGTAGACTATTGCAGCCAGTCGGCCTCGAGATCAGGTCCCTCCGACGGAAACCGTAGGGGCTGTAGGGTATGTAACCACCACCGTTCTCGAGGTTGCTGCGCGAGGAGGTGGACGAGTTGAGGGATGTCGGTTCTTTGGTGCTGCTGGTGTTGTTGCGCAGGTATGCAGCCACGTCGTGACTGTTGACGCTGCTCTGACTGCGCAGGTGAGCGGTTTGCTTGAGGGAGACGTGGCCAGAAGGCCGCTGAGATGTCGATGTGCTGATGGTGGATGATGTAATCGATGACGTCGGGACCCTGAAACTGAGTCGGGACGTTTAAGGTAGTATGGCTCGAGATTCGGTGACAAGCTTGAGAAGCGATGTTGTGGACTTCAGAGCTAGACATCCCATTTTTATTATACGCATAGAGAATAAAAAAACAACAAACACTTGGTACTTATAAGGGCAAAACAATCGACTTATCTAGCTCTGAGTCCAGAGAATGATTCTGTGACTTTGTCGCACCTGCTGGAAAGCATAAATATGTTTAATGCTGTAACACTAAAAGTTGTTAGTCGAAGTCAGAGCGTTAGTATCGTATGAAAATATCATGCAACATATATACACAAGAGTCAAAGATATACCACAAGAGGAGAGCCTAATACAGTAAAATACGTGTCAAGATGCAGGTACGAAAACGATTGAAAGAGAAAAAAGTGCATAATCGTGCTGGGAGATCAAACAACATAACAAAAAGACTATACGCATAGCTATATTATAGGTAAGGAGCGCAAAAAAATCCACAGAGTCCAACATTGGCAGAAACAATAGCCGCCCACGCAATTTCTTTTTACAGCAGCGAAAAAAATCAGCAGAGTCTACAGAGTCGTCGAGGTGTGATGTGTTCTGTTGCGTTATCATTTATTTATATATATATATATATACAATAATATGCATGTGTGTGCGTTGCAATATAATAATAATGCGCTGAAAGACGTATAAAAAACGAGTAGTTTGAAATAAATAAAAAAGAATGCTTACCATGAATGGGGGTTGAGGGTGGGGTGTGTAACAGGCGCGTGCACAAACCAAACAACTCGAAATGAAAATCGGACAGTATATTTGGACGTTTTTGAGGTGTACTTTTTCTCTTTTTGTGTTTTTTGGCTCTATGTTTCTCTTTTTTTATCGCTGGCCGTTCGCTCTATAATCGTTTGTCTTTTTTGTCGGGATATGTTTGTCGAAGACAGACAGAGAGACGTTTTTTGTTTCATTTTTTTTTTTTGAGTTTTTGTTGCAGAGGGACTTTTGTTGGCGGTGTTGGTGGTGTTGGTGGTGGTGATGGTAAGTGGGAAGAACAGGGGCGGAGGGAGTGGGGGATGCTACGCCGCGCTGCCTCCCTCAAGCTCAACGCTGGAACACAATTCAACACGCACGCAAACGTTTAATTGGAGCTGTACTATCACGATGTACGTAGCATCGTGGCATTTCTTTTTTTTTATATGTAAATAATGTAAGGGGGGACTCGCTACTTTCGCCAGTATAATATGCAATAACGAACTTTGGACGATAATCAAAACAGAAAAAACAATGATAATTACAATAACAAAGACAAAGACTATATATGTATATGTAATATAATAATAAAACTGGTGCGTTAAAAAAATTCAATTAAGACTATTATAGGCTATGATCGTTACGCGATGTATACCCGCGATTACAGTCAGACCAAACCAAACGTTACTACATTAGTCGGGGATCATTCATGCCGTGTGATTTATAAACTTTGAACTATTTCATGTACGTTACAAACAATTCAAATGAATAAATTAAAGTCAGCACAGAACTCTGTGAAGACGTTTACTTTTATATATAGGTAAAAAAAGGCATTCGATAATATGTATATGATTTAAATATATAATATATTAAACAAATTCTACGTAACACAGCTCTCCGAGAAATATTAACTTTTAGTAACTTTTCTACTCCACTCACCTTGGCTCGAGCTGTCTCATGATTCTATAGAACCACTGACAGCCAGACGACGGTGTTGAAGAGTACGTTTCTTGTTGTAACTCGTACTTTCGGATGAAAGGATGCTCCATCAATTTGTTATACTTTGGCCGTTGTTTATAATTTTTTGTAAGGCAACAACTGACGAAGTTTTGAAATTCTTTCGAGAATAGCGCATCGGAAGGCAGAGAAGGAGGATCGTCTTGTACCACCCTACTCAGTACCTGTTCAAAATTCGATCGAAATTATTTTCAGAAATGATTATGAATTTTTATTTAAAAGAAAGCCCCCACGATATTCACCTCAAAATCAGTCTTGCAGTCTCGGTAGGGAAATACTCCAGTGGCTAATTCTACTAATGTAATACCTAGACTCCAAACATCTGCTCTAATATCATAATCAGGCTTTGTAGGATCTGGTGGATCTATCCTTTCAGGCTGAAATTTGGTAAATTTATAATTGGGATTGTGATACAATATTTGTTAGAAATGGAATAGCAATGAAATTGTATGTACAGCCATGTATGCGGCACATCCAGCACTCCTTGTCTTGGCTTTGCTGTCCACCAAACGACCAGATATTCCAAAATCACATAGCTTTACCCCACCTGTTTCATCCAAGAGAATATTGCTAGGTTTGACATCTCTGTGAATTACTCCATGCTTTTCTTTCAGGTACGACAAAGCTTTTACGGTCTATTAAAATAAAGGAAACAACCGTTATCAAAAGCAAATTATCAACTTTATGAGAAGTTTGTTTACAAAATCAACTAATACATACTGCTACTGTAACTTTTCCTAAAAAATCTTCTGGTATTGCTTGTCTGCTTCTCTTCAGAAGCTTGTCTAAGCATGTGACCATCAACTCCATACAAATCCAAACGTCGGATTCCGTGATAAAACAGCCAAGGCATTGCACAATGTATGGACAGTCGTGAGACTTTAGAACTACATCCAAATCCATGATTATCCTCTTATTTTCATCAGTGTTCCCTGATCTACGCATCTGTTTAACAGCTATGACAACACCGCTGGGCTTATGCCTCATCTTGACTACATGCCCGCAAGTCCCATTTCCAAGCTCTCCTAAATGCTCCAAATCCTTCATCTCTGTATGATACTTTTGTCCATTGATGTTTAGAATACCATTCATCTTCATGATCTCTTGCATTTTGGATTCAACTTCCCCATCGTGTCTCTTGAATGGCATCATGTGTGACACAGGCAGATCAAGTTGCCTTCTTGGTCTCGTTGGAGTTCCCATGTCACCAACTGTTCAAAAGTTAAGAATAACAACGTTATGACAATGACTACAAACTAGTAGGTAAAACCTAAGCAAGAGCTTCCCCATATAAACTACATTATGGGTGCACAAATCAGGTGCTACGGCTTGCGACAGGAAGTGTAGTCACTGACACCTGATTACCCCGATCGCACAGTGCCAAAATAAAAGTATTAAAAAAATTGGAGCACCGATACTTTATATAATCGCCGTTTACTCTCCCAGGCACGTACACACACGCGAGGGGGCGGAGAGTATTAAAATATACAAAGCAATCAACATAACCTGTACGCGGTGCGAGCTCTGCCCCTGTATATTAGCCCCGACTCTCTCCACCCGTTCAGTCGAACCCGAGACATTTCAACCCAATTCTCGGTGCACATACACAAGACCTTATAAAAGAGAAATAACTCACGTTGTCTGGGTCTGGCAGGTGCAGGACTCAGGCAGGGGCTGGGCATGTTGGGAGGCTGCTGCTGCTGCATCTCGCTGCTCTGCTGCTGTTGTTGTTTGTCTTTGTCCCTCAGCTGATTCTCCGCCCTGAGTCTCTCCTGCAGATTCAGAATCTGGTTCTCCAGCGTGCTCGACATCGCGCTGATGTTGTCTTATTGACCACGACGACGACGCACCACTGATCAACACTATCACGAAACGACGACGACAGCAGCAGCAGCTCGCGGTTGGCGCAACTTGACAATTTTCGCATCACTTATCTGCCCTTTTTGGCAGCGCGCGCGCCGAGCACTATTATGTGTGTGATGGAGTAGTAGAGAGAGGAGAGAAATAAGAGTGAGGTAAAACTATAGTGGTGGTCTCTACGAGAGGAGTGAGTGAGAGAGAGAGTGAGAGAGAGAGTGAGAGAGAGAGAGAGAGAGAGACACCGTCGTAGTTGTCGCGACGACGACGAACCACCGCACGAACACTGCCTTGCCTCTTCTGCGTGTGCTGCGTGTGTATAGAGGTATCGGGCTCGTCTGATGTCTACTTTCGCGAGGCGTTGTCCGTCTCTCTTGCACTTATTGTAGTACGTTATAGAGGGAGTAGGTATGTATGTGTATATATATATATATAGGCATTTTTACTCGCGGGCCGCGGGCGCAAAAAGCTGCGCTCTCGACGCACGGTGCGCACGCAGCAGTTGCCCCTTTCAAACTTGTGGATTCTTGGATTTGCATGTTATTCTTTTCCATTTGTTGTTGCCCATTACGATGCTACGTTGTTTTGAGAAGATAGTTTTAACAATTTCATTGATCGTCTACACTTTGTACTCTTTATGAGCAATGATGTCTTTGGACTATGACGATCATTGGTGAGAGCTTTGGAGAGAGAAGTTTTAAAAGGGCACTGCAGTGATTCCTGCTTGCAAAGCTCTATATACGCGTGCGAAAGCGCAATCTTGAAAACTTGAATTGTGTAACAGTGTTCAAAATTATATGTTAATTTGGACAATCTGTTTAGAATAAGCACTTTTCGAATAACGAATATTCAAGACTTTATACGCGTGTTAAAAGAAAGAATTGAAATAAGAAATAAAAAAATGCATATTTTTCATTCTGCAAAATTGCACTACTTTATGTACAATTTTTTTATTATCTGATTTGTATATTACATTAAAATTCATCATAATAAACACGAAGAATCAATAGGTTTTATACAAAGTGTTTGATTGAATAAATTTCTCTTTTTGGTTGGAGGAATAAAATTTCATTGTGTATTCGTAATTCTCTCGCGGCAATCTCTTTAAAAAACGTATTTTCTATAGAGTTCAATTTAGTTGGCAGGTTACTGGAGAACGGCGGCGTTGGCGGCTATACTAGGATTATTAACAATTTCACCCAGACTTTCGAGCAATTCTTTCCTGTAGTCGTCAAAGTCGCCGTCGATTTCGTTAATAGTTTGGTTTTCTATCACATACAAACAACACTCAGTGTCCCTAATAAGTCGCTCGTCGTGAGAAACTATGACCACACCACCCTTGTATCTGGTGATGGCTTCACCTAAGGCATCAATGGATTCAATGTCCAAATTGTTTGTAGGTTCATCCAAAATTAGCACATCAGGCGCGTTAAGGCAAAGTTCAGCTAAAGCGACACGTGCTTTCTGTCCACCGGACAGGTCCTTCATTTTGATAGTGTGGGCGTGAGAGCTCAAGCCAAAGGTTCCCAACTGTTTTCTGGCTTTTTCATAGGGAAGATCAAACAGGCGAATGAGATACTCGGTCGGAGTTTCCTCAGCAGTCAGATGCTCTCCAGAGTGCTGATCGAATCTTCCTATCCTCTAAAGTTACAAAGAAAAACGTATTTTAGTTTGATTCTAAAATTAGGTTCAAATTCAGTTGATTTTACTTACCAATCTATGATTTCTAATGAGCTCTCCTTTGTTGGGAGACAATTCACCAACCAGCAACTTCAAGAATGTTGTCTTACCAACACCATTGGGTCCAACAATGGCCACACGGGAACTTAAGTCTATACCAAAGTCAACATCTATGAAAAGAGGCTTTTGACCCGGGAAAGCAAATGACACCTCTGAAAAATAAATAAATTTTATTTGCAATAATTATGCTTTAGATTATAAGACTGTTGATTTAATAAAGTATTACCGTGAAGTCCAAGAATAGGAGGCTGAAGAGGTGGTGGATCTGGGAAGCTAAATTTAACAAGATACTCTCTTGGTTTCTGCAATAGCTCTGTTGGTCCAGTGTCCTCTTCCTGTTTCTGTATTTTAGTCTTGTTCTTCTCTTGTTTACGCGTAAGTGCTTCCTTCTGCTTCTTCTCAGCTTGCTTTTTACTCTGACCTTGAGATTTCATGTTCTTTATGCGCTTTTCTTGCTGCTCATATGCCTTCAGCATTTCTTTACACTTTTGGGAGTACATTTTCTTGAACATACTGTAGTTGCCCTTGTAGTAAAATAGTTTCTGTTGATCTAAATGCATAATATCTGTACAAACATTGTCTAAGAAACTTTGGTCGTGAGAAACAACCAACAAAGTTTTCTTCCAGCCTTGCAGATAATTATCTAACCAAATAACGGCGTTAAGATCCAAGTGATTCGTAGGTTCATCCAACAACAATAACGTGGGCTCTAAAAACAGTGCTCTAGCTAGAGAGACACGCATACGCCAACCACCAGAAAAATTTTTGGTAGCACGGTTCTGCATCTCTTTACTGAATCCTAAACCAGCAAGGATTCTTCTTGCTCTGGGTTCTGCCGAGTCAGCACCAATAGCCTTCAACTCTTCATAGACCTGAAATTCAATCAACAGTTAAAAAGCTGCCTTGAACAAATGGTTAGAGTAATGTTCAACAATAAAAAAGGTAATCTTACTTCTTGTAACCTGTCTTGAACAGTAGTGTCACCTGCTTCAACTTTCTCTTCCAATTTTTTGCATTCCTCTTGTAATTCATTGCACTTAACATCGGCTTTCAAGACTACTTCAACAGCTGGTGTATCGTCAGCAACAACTTCTTGCTCACAGTACAGAATGTCGATGCTAGGTGGGATGTTGAATGCTCTCTTTGCAATATGACGCAATAGCGTAGTTTTTCCATGGCTATAAAAATAAAACAATCCATGATTGTCCATGCCAAAATAAGGATTCCATTCAAATATCTACTCCAATAGTGAAAAATATAAAGTACATACCCATTAGGACCAACCAGACCGTATCGTCTGCCCTGTGCGATGAGGAGATTGGCATTGGTGAACAGCTCTTTGCCTTTCGCAGCGATGCTGAAGTTTTCCACCTTGATATCCACAGCGTTCTCCAGCTGTTGACCACCCCTATTCTGCGTCTGGCTCTGGGAAACGGTGAAATTCGACTCCAACTCACTGTGTCCCTGGCCGCCCGCTTTGGTTAGCATCTCGATGGTCTTCTCATATTCCTGCTTCTTCTTCAGTTTCTTCTTTTCCTTGTGGGTGAGCTTCTTCTTGCCCGACTCCTCGATCTCGAGCTCGGCGACGTTTTGCTCCAGGTCCGACATCTTCACGAGTTTGACACTTGGAAATGAGTATAAAAAGCCAACCCTTCTGGCCACGCGTTACAGCCGCTGCACGAGACAGCCGAAAGAAAGTACCTACAGCAGCTGGAGAAGGGAAAGCCGTGCGTGAGACACCTAGCGTTGACTGAGCCGAGTTCTCGGGCAGAGGGGGGACATGTTTGCGAGCGAAAAGAGGATGGAGATACTGGCGGTGCTCTTTGCTCGCATTGCGCTGAATGGAAAAGAGATTGTTGGAATACGGCCAATGAAGGATCGGGAAGACGATGCCGAGGAGCTTTGGCCAAGGAGACGACCGGAATGTACGATGGGGTTCGCCGGAACGTGGCGCCACCTAACCTAAAAACAAGGTTTCTTCAAAAATAATGCCGGGTAGCTGGTAAGTGACAGTTTTCTTAAAATACGCGTTACCTTTTCGTTTATCACGACACTTGAGAAAGTGCTAAACAGACAAAAGAGTGGATTCTATTGTTATATATTTAGATTCGTTGAAGCATACTGTAGGTATAGGTGCAGGTAAGTATCGAGGATAGATGTTTTGTTTACCAAAAACTGAAATATAAGTAGGTAAGCTGACTTTTGTTTATTGTATACGCTGTGATGCTGTCGTTGTCTTGTTGAGCTAACCAACACACGCGAAGCATAACTGATTCGTAAAAGTATTAAAAAATGGCAGAGCAAGCAAAGAACTCGAAAAATCGGTTAATGATTTCGCAAAAGCTTTTATCGTACCTCGAGAAACATCGGATTTTCGAATTATTTCAGGTAAACGAAATTAAACGTTGAAAAAACCGTTGGCCAAATCTAATAGAATTTTGTATATAAGTAGTAGATATAACCGAAATTAGTCAGACTTCCTTCCACGACGCATACGTTCAAAGCTTAATTTATATTACTTATATATATTTTTTTTAATTTAGGAATTGTCAATGATGCTGCTTATAAAGAAACCAGAGGATCATCTGCTTTTCCTGAAGCAAAGTATATACCACGCAGCCCGAAGACTTGACGCGCCCAGGATAATTATTTTAGCGCCGCCTGAATTTGGTATTGTTATACGTATATAGATGTGAAAGAAGAATTTAGGGATATCGTGAACTAAAGATACATTTCCGAACAGATAAGCTAAAACTGGCCAAGAATTTGGTGGAAAAGTTACAAGTTCCGCTAGTCACGTTAAATGACGTTGCAGAAGGCGCGGAGCCTGTAAGTATATAATTTTTCAACATTTTGATATTATTTTCATCAATTCAATAATTTACTTGAATATCCGAATTTTTACAGATACTTTTGTCGGAGCCAACTTTTTTGGTTGAGAAATTGAGAACGATTCTTACAAATCACATGCAACAGAATCGCGATGGCTGGGTGTTTTCAGGTACCAATATGCTTCAATATTTACATTATTGCCGTGATACTCGTATGATACACGTATAAAAATACTAATTTCATAACGACAGATTTTCCAAGAACCGAGAAAGAAGCTCGATTTTTGCAGCGGGCCGGAATCACCCCGTCGCACGTCATGGATATTACTTTATCCACTACAGACAATCCATCGAAATCAAATGTATACCAACAAGAAATACGAGGTCTTCGACACGTTTTTTCGGAATTATTAACGGTGGGTTCATAATAATTTTATTAGCAATATCGTATATTAAACTATTTAAAAAATCGTCGGTTATATCACTTTTGTATATCGCGTAGGCGATAAAGACTAAGGGCAAAAAAGTTGAAGACGTTACTGAAGAATGTTTGAATTTAGTAAGATTAAGGAAATTTTCTCGAGCGCCAGCCATCTTTCGTATTCTATTGATGGATTCTACCGATTCGGAAAGGAGCTATTGTTTGAGTCAACATCTTTCTCAAATCTTCAACATCACTCACAGTAAATTTTTGCTGTAGCAGGAGAATAAACTAGTTCTTCCTAGTACATTGAAAACAAAAATTTCTAATATAATTTTAGTTGACTTCAATCAAGTATTAGAGAGAATCAGTTTACAAGAGACTAAAATAGGCGAAAGGTTACGAGAAGCAAAAACGAAAATAGAATGTAACAGCGATTTACCATCTCAACTCAAGATTCAAGTGTTTGAGGTAGATAATGCTATTAGCTTGAAAAACTAGGCCATGATGTTTTATACAAACGTTTACATCGATTTTATGTCCACTTATCCAGGAGTTTTTGATTCAAACTGAAAGCCTGAAAAAAGGATGGGTTTTGACTGGACTTCCAACATGTGTTGACGACTTTAAACATCTCGATATGATGAATACTCCACCCAATCGGTAAATTTAATCAATCTTATTCGCTGTTGTTGTCTCATACAAACATTTTAATCACAAGAATTATCTATGATTTCAGATTAATTATAGTGGTATCGCAAAAAAGTAAAAGTTGCAATGATAACGCGCACAACGCCGACGACAGTTCTTCAGAGACTGCATGTTGCAAATTTCGATTTGAATGTGTAAGCATAAAACTCACTGCATTGCCAAAAATTCAATTATAATTTGTAATTTTTACGTAGTAACGTCGTTTTCCTTTCTGTATTAACCAGGTACGCATTTCCAAGGAAAACCTGTGCGAAATGATCGAATACGCTGGTGAAAGTGCCAGTCTTATCGAATCGGACGAGAACTTGAAAGTAGTCAAGGAAAGAGTCGCTTTCAATCTCATGCAGCCACCTCCCTGTGTGCCTCCAAGGCAACCACGACCGCCTCCGGCGATAAAACCGGAAGACATCGAGTTCGATCCCGACGACGAGCCGAGCACCGAAATATTCGATGAAATTCGAGAGCCTGAACCGATCTTGCCTTTAGTTTAATACGACCTTTCAATCTTTTCCAGGTATTTTTTAAATTAATTTTTTTAAACTATAATATTTTATTCGCCAATAAACGGTTGCTAGTTACTTTAACGGTTATGCAATCTTTTTACATTTAAATTAAAATACTCGCAAGCAATATGCAACATATTTAAAATCCGATATTTGCAAAGTATACATTTCCATTCACGATATAACAGGACTGCGTTAAAAACATCCCCTTCAACTCCAAAACAACACGTCACTTCACCGCAAAATCCAATTGAAAAAAGCCCATCAAACAAGCCACTCCTCTCCCTCGCAAAACTTTCAAACAATCTCCCTTCCCTTCCTCACAACCACAAAGCCTCTCTCTCCAAAGCGCACAAAGCTCATCGCATCCCGCGCCGGACTTTATTCACCAATAAAACAGCTCAGCCGCATCGCGCTCTAAAACTCGTGCCGCAGCAGCACTCGGGCAAGTTGAATTAAAGCCACAGCGACGCCCGGGCTAATGCACGTAATTGCCTCAAACGCGAAGAATATTTCGGGATCAAGGCCGTATGCGAGTGCAGAGCTGGCAGCGGGGAAACGCCGAGCAGTGTAGCAGTGCGCAGGATCTGCTTGCTCGTAGGGGATGGAAGCCTGTGCACCGCGCCCTCCAACGAACAGGCGACGCGTTTCAACGTAGACCGACTGGCGCCGAATCGAGCGGACGCCCCAGAGACACCTTTGCGCCCCTTTCATACTAGGCGGCCAGGACGAAGGAGCTGTGCGCGCGAATAAGGGGATGATTTTAGGGGCGGGGGGGGGGTGAGGGGGGCGTTTTTATCAGTGGAGGAGAAACGATGATTTATTTTGTTGTTGTGCGTTTTTCTTTTTTGTTGAGTGGGGAAAACTTACCGCAAGTGATAGGAATATTGGGGGAATTTGATGGGGGTCGTAGCTGGACACGAGGGCGTATATAACTATACGCGCAGGTGTTGAACTAGATGTTATCCACGCTCACACCCCGAGAACGTGCGCTGAGAGACACCTCTGTGCCCCTTTGCTACCAGGATAACAGGATGCGCTGGCAAGGAGTGCGTGGAAACGCGTGTTAGAAAAATTCCGCGTGATATCATGCAGCGGAATATGGGAATGTCGAAATTAAATTCATTCGACTTCCTATCGTCCGTTTCTCCGATAGAAGCATCGATGCGAGCCTGCGGCGATTAAAATTAAGTAAAATATATGGCACACACCCTACCCAGCGCGAATTCCAATTTTCGACGATGCAGCGTTGCCCACACCACTACTAGTATAGTTTAGAAAAAAAAATTACCCGACTCCCTAGCTTGTAATTTTCTAGATACCCGCTGCATTTCGTACAGGATAGAAGAACGCGAGAGGGTTCACCGAGAGGCTAGACCCACACGGCTATACACGGGGGAGCGCTCGGCACGTTGTCTGCGTATACATAGACGTGCGCTTTCACCCCGAGCACGTGCACCGTGAGACACCTTTGCGCCCCTTTGCTACTAGGACGACAGGAGGCGAGTGGAAGGATATCGCAGGAAGTACGCCTATGCGTGGATCGATTGATTTCGTGATGTGTTGTGGGGGGTGTGGGACAGCGTATTTTTTTTTTTTTTTTTTATTGTTATTATTGATTTTATTGTCTTGTTTTTACTCTTTAATTTGTACGTGATAAAAGCGAACACCGTGTTTTGTATAGAATGAAAATTTCACGTGTATCGAGGGTTGAGGGTTATCTAATAATACGTTTCCACCCCAAGCGCGTGCGCCGAGAGACACCTTTGCGCCCCTTTGCTACTAGGATAGTAGGACCCGAGAAAAGATTTTCATGCTTTCCTAGAATAGGACGAGGATGCAAAATCTAACAAGGACGTTGCTCATCCTTAAATTATATTTATCACTTTAATACATCAGTGAGATTATTTCGGTATAGTATCACCTACACTTTTATTCTCTACAGTCATGAAAGAGTTATGTTCGATTTACCCATTATGCATAGCCCCCAGTATGCGTATCCGGTTAGATATTTTTAATATATCTGTAAATATTTGTATACTTAATTCATATAAAAACAATTGTTGTCGACTAGTCCTGAAATCGGAACACTTTTTATGCTATATATAAAAATTCGCAGATGGTCGTACATCGTCGTAATATGTGGTCCATGAGTAAAAATCATTTCAAGTATTTCACTGGTAAATCAATTTTGGCATTATTCTCTTTCGCTACCTTGTAGTTTCCGACTAATGTGCGACAGATGCATTGCAACTCCGGTTTTCTGCAAAACGCATGCGAACGTTACGCAATTGTTTCACACTCTAGGGAGAGTAATAGGGAGAGTCATAAATAGATGAAATATTTTTATAAGCTAATGCGATGTTACAAAGTACAAATAAATATTATACCGCATTTAAATCAAAATTCTAAATAAATTAAAAAAATTTTTTTTTAATAAAACTGCTAATACAAGTTAAAGAAAAGAACCCACGTCCGGAACACACCGCAGCAGTCTCGCGTCCGGCCTCACCGGATGTAAACAGGAAGTCCCAGCTTAGGATACTAGAGCTTGGCGGAGGTCTGTCGTTTTGCTGCACTTCTCTCTTTCCCTCTCTCCCCCAACATATATCTCAGATCCGCCGCTGTTCCTCCGCAGCCGTTGCCGGAAGTAGCACGCGCCACGGGGGTAACATGAGCCGTTCACAGCTGCATCTCACACACGCGCATCCCTAACCGCGCATCAACACGTGGAATTCAGCGACTCCTTCCCAGGACTTTATAACCCCCGACGAGCATACACGTACAGAAGCATACCCGAAGGACGAGAGCTGTACGCGTTCGAAATAAAGAAAGCTCGTCATGCTCACCTGATCGCGGAGGGTACGTTCCGGTTCGACTCGCGACTCCCTCCGTCGGGGCGGGCATCCTTGCTGCGTCTTTGAGATATCGAGACATCGACGTTCGTCAATAGGGAAAAAAAGCACGCGCACGTGACAGGTGAGGGCCGAAAGCACGACGCACCTAAGGCCGAGCCCGTCTCCTAACATATTTACCTTTACGCATATTCTCCCGATCAGGACGTCATGCGAGCTTGCGTATGACATTTTTCCAAGCAAACAAAGCTACGTATGAGCTTGCGCGCACCAATATGGAGAACACGCGGACGATCAGGACAGCAGGACCATCGGAATTCCGTGGAATTCCCTCGCAGGCTCGTGCTGTATACGAAGGTCACGCGGTATTTCGAAGCTGTCGTTCTTCTGCCGATGGCAGCTGACAGGCACGTCAACGTCGCGTCACGCGTCAAAAGAACAGCGCCAGAAGCATTCCCACCACCAGGAAGTCATAATTTTCCGACGGCAGCGCGCGGGAAGAGTGCAAGCTCCTTTTTATATACTGCCTGTACCCGCGCTGGCGAGGATTGGCTGTGTATTGTGTGGCTCGCGCCGCATACCCGCCGTGGAAAGAAGGAAGGAAGCTCGGCTCCGCGCGGCACAGGGGAGCAGGATTTCTTTGCTGGAGGATTATTCTTAGCGTACAGTACGTGCCGTTACGACTAATGTTGAGGACGTGACTGGCGCCGTCTCGTCTCGCTCGACTGCCCACGCGCGCGAGTCAGGCTTCCCTGTCGGTAGGAGAGCATGACGCGCGAGCGAGTATTTCTAAAAGTCCTTCGAAAGCTCGTGCTCGCTCTTTATAACGTTATATCTTATTGCTCGAGCAGCATACAACGTTTCCAGCCTTTATCAGGCAGTCTTCAAAATCCATCGTTAAACAGAATTTTCTATGCTATTGGCGCGTATACTATTGATTTTCAAAAAAAAAAAGCAAAACAACATCAATGTGGAAGCGAGCCCATAGCTATACTATGAATCCTTGCTCTTCCAACACCCGGCTTTCAAACAAGCTATTCAAACCCAAACAACGCCCGCACGAACGCCTTCAAACCAGGCATTCAATCTTCAAACCCGCCCCAACAAACACTCCCATCCAAAGCGACCTGCAGCGTAGCTTCCCAAAGGCTCATCCTTCGTAGACGAGCACAGCTCGAGACAGCCGCATCAATCGCCGCCACATCAAAAAGGAAGTTTTGCCGCAAGCTCGAGCTTACAGGCGTTCCTCCGCAAGGACGGGGGTAACAGGATTGACCTCAAATCGAGCTTCAAAGCACCGAGTTGTTTTTCTCACAGGGCAGCATGCGCCGACTGGAGCTTTCCCCAGAGCTTAATCGCGGAAAGCTGTTTACGTGCAGAGCTTGCAAGCTTAAACGCCTAGAAGGCAGATTTGTCGCCGTCGACGATGACGATAATGGCGGACGGATGCTTAAGAGCCAGCTTGAAGACGATTCAAACGGTCCTGAGACAGGGGAGCAGGATGTAGCACGGGGTGCCCGGGGGTGTCCTGCGCCTGCGCGGGGGGAGGCCAGAGCGCGCGAACGCCCACGCGCGGTACGCATTCGGACTTGCGGAGGGTAGGAGAGCATAGAAGGAAGGGTCGTGATCGCGAGGGAGGATATAGCGGGGTGGAGGTGTCGGCTCTTTGCGCAGAGCTTGCGCGTTGCTATGGAGCTTTCGGCGTGGCTCGGTTTGAATGTACTCGGGTACATGAATTATGATTTTAGAATTGTAAACTCAAGCTTACTATATGTACAACATTTTTCGATTTACTAGGGCAAAATTACTGAAATCCTCGAAAAAAATGATGATTTTTTAATAACAAACAAAATATATCCGTCGAGGTCCTTATGAATACTGATCGTTCTATCCGTGCAATTTCCCAAGTTTTTCAGGGCCAGAATTAATTAATTTTCCTCTTGTGCACTTTAAAAACGTCTGTTTAATATATGTTTTTTTCAAGTGTGCTACTCTTCCTTAGGAACGAAATAATGTTTCCTTCTTACTAAAAAAACTCAACGTAGCAATGAACGAGGACGGCCAAACCATGAGTAAGGCCCAAGTAGTGCGAGTCCAGGACTGGTCAGACTTTCGCACAAGTCACTTTTGCCATTTCACGCTAAATATTTTGCGTGTGCTGTTAAGCTATCGACGCATTAAAATATTCATCAAGTTCGATAAAATGTGTTAATGTGTTCACTTCACGACTCGCTCACCAAAGCCAAACGTTACGTCGACAATCATAAAATCCTCGATTTCTCCCGTTCACCTTTTACACTTTCTCTCGTCTCGATTCTCCAAGTCCCTCGTCGCAGCAATAATCCGCTAAGAGAATACAAAACCGCGCGGCAAAAATAGGTGTCCGCTTGCGGCATATACACACGGATCTTTTGTTACTCGTCATATCGTTGTCACTCCCTCTGCGCTCGCCCTTGGGCCTTTAAGTCCTTAAAGCGCTCTAATTGAGGTTACTCCTCGTTAAAGAAGCCGCGGAATTGTGTACCGGAAACAATGCCCGGGACAATGGCTGCGCGATATTGTACGTAGCGAGGCGCACCGCCGTGAACAATAAAACCTCGACCCGCAAGCTCTCTTTGTCGCGTATAATGCATCTCTCTCTCTCTGTCTCTCTCTGCTCGTCTTTGCGGGAATGTATGCACACGCGTAGCCTCGGGTGCATAACGAAGTACACGACGACGAGACGGACCAAGACGACACTCTAATAGCATCTTCAAAGGGACGTATACGACGATGCACAATTGCGGGGCTCGTAATTGCGCGTCGAGCTTGCGACGCGCGCGAGCAGGCTTTTATAGCGGGGATCGAACAATTAAGCGAGCAAGTCAGACGTGAGCATCTTCTTTTCTCTCGGCTTAATTATTCTTCTCCGCTTCTTCTTTTCCAGATCCGCGTGAGGTTCTCCATTGCAACGAGAAAGATCGTATTTTGGCGGACGAATATTACGCGTAATACTACCCGAGGGCGCGGCACAGGCGGAAAAAGTAAACGACGCAAAAGTCATAGAAGGACGTAAGTCGAGTCGAAAGTGGATTACCCCGGGAAAGCTCTGGCGCGCGCGTTCTAAAAACTCGCTCGAAAGACTACTTTGCCCGTATCGTTGCGAGCTTGCAGCTTTTCACTTTGCTCGAGAGCCGCGAACGAGGCTCGCCCGGGATTATATAATTAGCGCGTAATTAGGGGATGTGAAAGTAGTCATTATTTTGCGTTTCCGCATCGATTAGCCGCCTGTACAGAAGAGATTACATATTCTCCGCGCAGAGGCCTTGTGCGCGCGCACGGCCTCGTTTGTGCTTAATTTCCTTTGCGCTCGTGTTTCCGAGCACTGACACGAATTCTCCGATTGATCGCACGAGTGCGGCCGATCGACGAGAAATATTTTAGCGCTTTAAAAATCCTTTCACAGGCCTACAAATCCTGCAAGCTCGAGACTTTTATACAAAAACGAGCGGAGCATCGATTTTTTCGACGGACGAAAATAAACAGCGCCCACTTTTCGAAACGCACGTCCCAGCACACGTGTATACAGCGCGGAAATTAATTATGCACGTGTCAGATAACCCGGGAGTGGCTCGAGTTTTGCATCAGCGCTAAGTAGAGACAGACTCGCTATATGTGTATACGTGATATGCGCAGTAGCGGAGTGAAAGCGGCGGATACATATAGCCGGATGCAGAAATAAACATTTTCGCTTCCTCTCTCTCTCTCTCTCTCGTGTAATATACATCTCCGATTCGCTCTGGAAATTTCCGACGCTCGGCACCCATTCAGGATTCTCTCGCGAGTCGGCGATGCGAGAGCTTTTTGTGCGCGAAAGCGAGATACGTTGCCCTTTCGCTATAGCTATAGGGATCAGCGCATCGCGTTTCCTCGAAATATACGTGTGGCTGATTTTCGAATGGCTGACATGAAAGCTCTACACATGGTATACATCGTTATATTGGTTTTTGAGAATCATTTTGAGGAGGGAAAAATAAAGCTCGGCGATTTCCTCGGTAAACATTCTCCATCCAGGCAAAAAACACTCCGTAAACTTTTCCCCCGCGTCGTCGCATAGCTCTATAAACTCTCTCCTCTCCCGCGCGCTGGAGCAACCCCAACCAGTCATTCGTCCTCGCTAACTTTTCGATCTCGCTCGAATAATCCGGGCAATTCGCTCTCACTCTATCTCTCTTGTACACAGCGTAGAGGGGTTACCCCGGCAACGATCTGCTCGGTGATTGGCTGGGGCGTAATCCACCCACCAACGGCGCGCTGTCGCCTTATACATATATATATATATATGGTATATAGCCGCACGGCAAGAGTCAAAACGCCCTCTCGCGCCCACTTAGCCCCGTGGTTAACTTCAATGAGCGGATAACAAGCCGCAAGCGAACTCGCTCTTGGTCTACCTATCTCTCTCTCTCTCTCTCTCTCTCACTTGTGTATACGGAGAAGGAGGATGCGATATTCCCTCGGCGCAAGTAAATGGACTCTGCGCGCGCTTTGTCAAATCAACTGGCGTTTGTCGTAAACAAGCCGAGACTGCTGCTATGCTCTGCTATTTTATGCGTAAAAGGGCTGTGGTTACATTTGGTTCTATATCGTCTCTTCATATTCTCGAAAGTATAAAGCGCAAAGTTCGAAAAGACTGAATTCGAAAATTTCATCATCCCGTCGAGTGGAACGCGCTCTCGGGGTGCTCGGTTCTGGAACTCTCTCCCTTCTACTCTGCGAAACCTGCCGTCTCTCGGCGGCACCTGCTGGCCACTGAATCGTGACGACTCTGAGCCCTCTCCCTCTGGCGCTGCATTCTTAATCTTAATCTAGTTTTTAATCTAGTCAGACTCGGCCCTTAGGCCGTAAAAATTCTTTCAGTATTACGTATTTTAGATTTCAAACGTGCAATACAGATAGGTCTATGACCAAACCTTAAATGTACAGCGTAATATTAGAAAAGTTTTATGTGATTTTATGCGGCGGTATTTTTACATATTTTATTATCTCTTTTTGTTAGACTGTATGCGACACAGACTTTGTGATATAATTTGTATTGTTTTTTTGCTTTTAGCAAATAAAGACCCATCTATCTATCTGTCCATCTCTCTCGTCAGCGCGTACTTACAGCATAAGCGAGCCAATCAAGGTGCTTTGTAACGGCAATCATGCCTTGATTAGCGCGCCGTTAGAATAAAAACAGGCCGCTCGCGCAACAATCTCCATATAATCCGGCCGGATGAACGGGCAAATTGCAGCCGGGCTTTTTTTAAACCGCGAATCGAGAGAGAGCTTTTCTCCGCGCTCTGAATAGGTATCGAGCGATACTTCTGCAGCCTCATAACAACTTTGTGATCATCGCGCATACCTATATATTTTGAACACACCGCCACCACGATGAATAGAGTCGCGGCCGACTAGAGGCTCGTCCGTTCCCGGAATATTTCCCCGGTGGCAAAGCTCGAAGAAAAGCGAGAATTTTCCGCGTAGAAAAAAAAGTGCATAAGCGAAACGCGATTTCCCTTTTGATCCTTTGCTGCTCGCATTGAGAGATGCGCGACGAATAAAGAGAAACCGGGCGCATTCACGTATCAATAAAGCGAAAAAGATGGCGATGAAAGCTCCGCCGCTACAAAAAGCAGCAGCTCGCTAGAGAGCAGCGTCAAAAAGAAAAGCTCGCGGAGAGAGAATATTTCTTTTCGCAGAGCAACTCTCTCGTTCCGACTCGCTTTTCATTCGACGAACCGACGCGGGTATTACTCTCTCTCTCTCTCTCTCTCTCTCTCTCTCTCTCTCTCTCTCACTCTCAGCAGTTATATTCACACGCGCGGTCGCTCCTCAATGGATCGGGCTCCGGGAGATATTGTTAGCGATTTCCTCTCTCCGCAAGACTCTTTCTCTCTTTCTCTCCGGTTTTTCCCCGGATATCGGTTCGTTCTATGCCATTACCACTGTTCTAAATCGCTCTTCCGTGTAGGCGGCCTCTTGATTACGACGAGGAAAAGAGTTATTCCCAGACTGCCGCAGCCCTGCGCGCGTTGCCGTCTTTTATCCGTATTTATCAATTTATACGCGAGTCTGGTTATTGAGAGGACGAGTGAATGCCGATTACATCGGGGGAGGGTATAAACGAACGCGATTTCGATGCGCAGGATTTTTCAACGAACCTTTATCGATACGCCCCGCGTTAATTATATTCTTTTTTTCTTTCAGCAAACGTCTCTATACTTATAACTACGTATCCTCAGCTGCCTTGTATAGAGTGTAGTATATAGAGGACAGTCGCGCAAGCTCTCGAAGAACGATGCTTACGGGAAAAGAGTGCTTGAACACGGACGCTGGTCAGACTCCAATTACATGCCGAAAGTCCTGAAAGGAATATATAGCGGGCCTCCCCCGCCGCGACTGTATTCTTCCTCAATTTTTTCTCTCTTTTCCGCTCTCTCAAAGCGTGGCTGTATGCGCGCGCCCCATGCCGAGAGCGATTACGTTAGACAAACGCTCGAATTCTTGCGCGACTTCTTCCGCCCGCTGTGTGGGCGCGTATAATTGAAGTGGCTGCGCGAGGCGTACGTGTCACGTACGGCGAGGACTGTATGTTCCTATTCGTATGCGGTTTGAGGGCCGCTGAGATTTTAAGCGCTCGTTTTTATTTTTACCTAGCATGATTGGATGATTTTTTATGTATATACATATATATATCTATTACGACACAATAACAGGGTCTAGTAACGAATGACACACGCGAATTTTCACGCTCGATCAGCGTCAGACTGGCACGAAAATGCGTAATCACAGGCTTGCCCTGCAGTAATATAACGCACTCGATGATGGGAATAATACAGTGCGTTAGAGCCGTATGAATAGAGAGAGAGAGAGAGAGAGAGAGAGAGAGAGAGAGAGAGAGAGAGAGAGAGAGCGGAATATCAGTGATTCCGATTACCCCTCGTCGCGCTTTGTGATCGTTATCGGCAATTTGCGGCCCCTGCGGCTGCTGCTACATATACACTCGTATATACCAGGGAGTCGAGGCCTTTAACAAGCCCCGATCCTTTTACACGCACACACATGCAGGATATCTGTCCCCTAGACTAAAACTCGAGAGGAGAGCGAAATCTGGAGTAATCTCATTCGGCTCTCTCCGCTACACCCTTATACACATAATATGTATGTATATACACAGACAAAGCCCAAAGGGTGTCAACGAACGTCTCCCGCCAAGTATATAGTCTCGTTCATTGATTTCGATTATTCCACTGGCGCGTGGTCGCTTTGCTTACACGATCCGCATGCAGACGTCGCGTCTCCTGGGCTGTGCGTGTTATTATTGCACAGATGATGGAGAGGCGTAATTAGCGCGAAATTCGGCGAGGAATCATGCGCGGCTATGATTGGGCTTTAATTAAATTTTCTAGAAATTTCAGTTATATTACACGACGCAACGTATTCAAATGTATTCAACTTTGCGCAGTTCTCAGCTCGTTTATTCGCCAAGACGCCTGGCCGCTTTGCAGCCGCCCCTTGAATTAATCCCCTGCATACGTTAACGTATATAATGTTCACGCTGCGCCGAGGAGCTTTAACGAGTTCGGAATATTCACTCGTTAGCCCGGCTCCGCCGTTCCTCTCTAGCGGGAGAGAGAGAGAGAGAGAGAGAGAGAGAGAAACGTGTACAAGTGGCTCCGTACATCCGCGTCTTTTTTATGCGATAACACGGACTTTTCGCTGCTTTGTCTCATGCCCCGCGAGTAAATTGCGCGCGCTTATGCACAATGCGCTGGGGTTAAGCGATTTTTCGTATTCCCACGCATGTCTTCGTCCCTCTCGCTCGACGATGAATATTCATATCAATCTAGTTTCATTCCAACATTAAATCTCCAGCCGCGAGTCTCTCATTGTGCGCGGGATAAAAAGTTAACTTTGCCCCCCCCCCCCTGCCAATTATACGGCTCCTTTGAGGGAGAGAGAGAGAGAGAATTAAGCGTGTTTTTCCCGGCGAATCAATCTTAAAATCTGATTTCCACTGCCCTGCAACAACTACCGCACTTGCGGCTTCCACGTACAACAGAAGAAAAGGAAAAAAGCTCGCTGCGGTAAATACGAGTCTAGAAACTAATTAGACGCTCTTATCTCGTCCCGACGAAACCCCGACGAGGAATAAGCCAAGAGCGCGCGGCGGCTTTTTAGAGAGACGCCGTATAAAAGAAGCCAGCCCCGCTCCATCGTCATTACACATTCAATTTGTTCTCCGCTCTCGTTACGCCGGATAATCGACGGCGATGACTGCAGAGCGGGACATTATCGCTTTCTCAATTTCCTCTCGGCAGCGTTTTGTTGCTGTTTTCGCTCGAGCATATCGCGCACAGCACGAGCGCGGAAGGGCTGCTCGCGAAGGGGGTGGAGCCCGGCCGAGCCAATGCCCGCGCGGCTCCCACCCCCAAAATGGCTGCTTCTCTGCTAGAGCCGCACCGAGCGGGAAATAAACGGGCGGATTAATTCGAGGGCGCCGATCTAGATTCTTCGGGTGCTCAGAACGCTGCCGGTCGCGCGAGCGCGAGTATCGCTGTTTTCCAGGGGACGACGATGCTTCTGGACTCTTTCTTTTAAACAGTCAGATCGCGATCTACTCGTTGTACGTAGTGCCATTTTTATCGGAGCCTGTGAGAGAGAGAGAGAGAGAGAGACCAGTGGGAGTTTTCGAAAAATTCAAAGTGAGGAGAGCTGGATTGGTTCCAATACTGCGGCTGGAGACGGCTGGTCAGACAGGCTGAGATGATGCAGGAGCACAAGAGCTTTCTCATTAGAGACCTGCTCGGCGACGTCCTCGATCACCGCGTACAAGGTAGCTTTTCTTTATTAATCGATATAATCTGCCTACACGTCGCCCCGAAAAATATCGCATTCCAAGCTAAACGCTGCACCTTCTCACAGCCGCACGACCCCCCGTATGCAGCTGTTTCCATGACACCTGTCTCCCGCTTCCTTCCCACCGAGCCTACGCGCGCGATTTCAAGGTCCGATACAATACCGATACAATGTCAATTGTCAACCTCCGCACGCGTGCCGCTGAGCAGCAAAAGCAAAAAGCGGACCATTAAACGCTTCTCTCTTTCTCTCTCTCTCTCGCATCGCGCCTCTCCGCAAGAACGATTTCGAACGTACATATAGGTGCACTGCATTATATGCATACGCGTGCGTCTCCGGGATATCAGCTCGTTAGAGCCGTGCGGCGCACACGCGCCAGCCCCGGGGGTGCATCGGGCTGTATGCGCGCTCGGGGAGACCGAGCCCATTACCGCGGAAATCGCAGATGGCGAGGATTGACGCTCGTTAACCGCTCTCGATTTGTAGCTGGACACCTACTGCGCACATTGTGTCGCTCTGGGCTGCGCGCGCGCGCGCGCGGAAAGCCGTTTAAGGGATTACCGCGCCTCGAGTTCGCCGCCCCCCCCCTCGATCGTAAGTACTCGAACGCACTTTTCGAATCCTCAGAAGACTCGGAGGACGACTCGGCCCTGCACTCGGACTCCGAGGACACGATCGACCCGGGCAGCAGTCCCTCTCCGGGCTCGGCCACCTCCGGCGGCAAGTCCTGCCTGCCCGGCGGCTCCGGCGGCTCCAGCGGCTCCGGCGGCCGGAAACCCCGCAGGAGGCGCACCGCGTTCACCCACGCCCAGCTGGCCTACCTCGAGCGCAAGTTCCGCTGCCAGAAGTACCTGAGCGTGGCCGACCGGAGCGACGTCGCCGACGCCCTCTCCCTCTCGGAGACCCAGGTCAAGACGTGGTACCAGAACCGAAGGTAGGCTATCTCTCTATCGCTGTGTATATTCGACGGACAAAAGTAGAACAAATGCACACGACATTCCGCACGCAGGACCAAGTGGAAGCGGCAGAACCAGCTGCGGCTCGAGCAGCTGCGCCACCAGGCGACGGTCGAGAAGGAGCTGCTGGTCAGGGGCGTGGGTCTGCACCACGGCGGCATCGAGGCCTACTGCCCGCAGGTCTACTCCCAGAGTCCACCGGCTGCCCCCTCGGCCCCGTCGGCCCAGCAGCCGTCGGTGGTGCCGACCCCGGTGCCCACCACCGCCTCCACCGCGGCCTTCCTCTCCACCGCGGCGGCCCTCTTCCGCAACGTCACCTACGTCCACGGCTGTCCGCTCTAACCGGCGGTCTCGGCCACGCCGACGACGATGGATCAGAGGTATCTGCAGATGCAGTACGAGGCGGCGGATCGAGCGGCCGCCGCCGCTGCCGCCGCTGCCGCCGCTGCTGCCTTTCCCTAGTTTCGCTTGACGATTAAGTATTATCGTATGGCTTTCGGACCTGCAATGAGTCGTTCTTCCTTCATGTTGTATATTTATTATTTGCGATAGGTGGCATTTTCCGGGCTAAGATGCGGGAGATGGAGGCAACTGTTATTGATTTTGCGACGCGCGTGTGATATGTGAAAATTTTGGTAGCTCGGAAGTACGCTCGTTTTTTAATTACCAGTTGATTGTAATATGTGTCATGTAAATATGTAATTATCCAAGAAAGAGAGAGAGAGAGAGAGAGAGAGATGGTAAATTCTCGATTACAAACGAGCAAATGTACTCAGACTAGTCGGCGTAGCCAAAGGAAAATTCAATCTCTCACAGTATATATACTTATCATCGCGTTTCCTTGCAAGAGAGAACATTGTATTTATATATAATAACGTAAAATGTGCAATGTCGGTTATACAAAGTAAGCGTTACTATCGTCGTACTTATAATTACCTAAGATTAATTGTGAGGCAGCTAAATCAGACATTCATTCTTCTTAGCGTCTACACACGTAAAAGTACGTATAACAATTATAAGATACATCCGCCTTGCGAATTCGGCAAGCTGTACAACAGTCGACGAGCGAGTCTCGCCCTTGTATTATAGAGAAGAAAAATAAATTAATAATGAAAGCAGACGCGCGCAGTCTTTGAATGAAATTGTGCGTAACCTCTCGAACTGCCCATAGCGCACACACTCGATGCGCATATAATACGGTGTGTGCACATACTTGACTGATCTCGAGCTTCGAATAATGCCACGGTACACGGACGGCTAATACGTACTGTCCACAATGGACACGTGCTATCGCGCGATCGAGTACACGATTAACCGAACTCGATGCGACTATCCGATTGTATATCGATAGAGTAATTTTGTTTGATATCTCAACGTCGTTATCGTATAAGCCGGCCCTGATAATAAAAATTCGAACACGCGCGCATTCTCAGCGGGGAATCCCCGCGTTGAAGTCACATCGGCGGTTCGTACAAACACACAATAATACAATACCCATAGAAGCAGCGGTAGCTTCTCTAATCCACACTCGACTCTGGCGGCACGTGTGTGTCCGTACGTGCGTGCACGAGGCCCCCCTGCGATGTTTGGCACTTGGGCACGCGCGTCGCACTCTCTTCCTCTCGAATGTAACGCGTTTGCATGTATATATTCTTTCTCTCTCTCTCTCTGCACTTCTGCAGGCTTTTGTGCACTTGTATGTATAACACAGCGGCGGCGTTTTCCCATGACTCGCCGAGAGAGAGAGAGAGACGCGTCGTTATAATCCGCAACCGCAAGGAAAAGCGTCCGTTTTTCTTGGCGCGACGAAAGGAAGTGAACGAGACCCGCACATACGGGGGTGTTTTTTAATTCCTTAGAAAAAAGCGCCGCGCCCGAGAGTAATTGCTGGAGAAAGCGCTCGCGAGGGATAGATTTCATGTCGCATCGCCTGTATATTGTAGGAAGAGGAGGAGAGGCAGGAGGACTGTATGCGAATGCGAGAGTAAAGAGCCAGGTGTAAGGGGCGACGCGGAAAAATAGAGGTATACGTCTACCTATATATGTATACGTGGTACGCAAGGGTGGAGGGGGTGAAAAAGAGAGGAGGTTGCGGGAGATAGAGAGAGAGAGAGTAAAGGGCCGGAGTGTAACGAAGCTCCGACTTTTTAATTGGAATATATTCAGAAAAGCGGAACGCCTTTTCATACGACCGCGCCGTTGAGCTTCTCTCTCTCTCTACACACACTGAATGCGCGGCATGAATCAGCCGGGCGAACCGCCTCTTTTTCCGCAGCCTCTACTATGTACATCTCGCATCGCTGTGTGCGTATACGCTCGCTTTTGAGAGATTACAACGGCGGAGCGAAGATGCGCCGGGGGTGTGTTTATGCGCGGGGATGATGCGAGAGAGGTATCGCGCGAGGACGGCACGATGGCTTTCGATGTCGAGTGGATAATTGATTGCGGCGAGTGCTAGCTGTATCGCGGTTTCGCTTGTTTTGAAATTGCTCGATGCCCCAGAGGGTGGTATGCTATGACTATAGTTTCTGCTTATGTTCGTATGTTTTGTTTGAGTATATGAAAAGTCACGATTCCGCAAATGAGCACGTGGAATAAATAATTCCTCTTTTGAATGGCACGATGATTAAGTATCTGCACACTCCAAGATTCCCCGTATAAAAACTTTGGCGACATCGTCACGATTCCTTCAAAAATTATACATCCGTACCGCACAAAGAAAGGCAATTGTCACATCGCAGGGCGAATGCCGAGCAACTTGCCAGCGGCGCTTTCTCTGTCTCGCGGGAGGATTTTCGTTAAAGAGCCACGACAAGCGCACGTCCATCACGAGGCATTAGGTCTGCGCGACTACGACGACGTCTCGAGCTTAATGGCCTGTTTGCTTGCAAATTGCGCCATCGCTAAAGGGCACCGAACAATTCAACACGGCTCGCCTTAAGCTTGCACATTTCAATTCCGAGTGCGCCGCTACTCCACTCAGCCGCGTTCCGTCGCCGGGGGTTGGCTTGTACGTGAGCTTGCAAAGCTAAATTTGCATAAACTCGTCGCTCTTCTCTCTACATATACTCTCTGCTGCCACTGGAGTTTTCGCTCTGCTGATGTATACCCTTATCCATTAACGCCTACAGCCATTTCTGCGCGAGTTTTGCTGAATGACAACGACTGCGTGTACGATTGGCTGTAGCTTTTGTTGAAGACTGTTTTTTGAATGGTTCGAGAAAAGTAAAGGTGATGGTATTTTCGGTAAGAATTCATTTTATTAACTTTTTTTGTTCTATGTACACTCGAAAATCATTACGATATGGTAATTCATTTTTTTTTTATTTCGTTGTGCATCTGTAAACGGCCTGTTTACGATGGTACGAGTCAAACCTGGAACAAGAAAATGAAAGAAAAATTAGTTGATTTTAATAGTTTGATTTGTGTATTAACTTTTTTTGTCAAATTAAAGAATCAGTTTTAAAATTTCGAATCATGCCAGAAAATCATAATCCTTTTGGCTTATAATAGGAATCATCATAAAAATGCTAACGACAATAATCTCCAAGTTTTGTTTGTTTATAAATATTGAACTAGTACAAACCTTTTAATGGATGCGATGTACGGCTTTCCAGCTGGCGTGACGTCAATTTTGGATGAGGTAGGTTGCTTGATGCTATTTGAAGTATTTTTAAAAATTGTAACGAAAAAAAAAATTTTTCTATAAGCTTTTATCTTCAAATTCAATAAACTCATAAAAGACTGATGGGAAACATAGAAAGTATTAATAAAAGCATACTACTGTAAGGGTCAAACGTGGTTTAAAAGTGACTAAAAACAATTTTATACATATACTATGTATTTTGTTTTTAAATTATAAAAATATGTTACATTCTATTTAATAAGTTAATTTGTCAAAATAGACCGGTATTTACAAATGTATCATCTGTACAGGTAAAAGCTGAAACATAAAATGAATGGAACGTTAATCATGGGTATAAAGACACTTGGCACATTGCTATTATGTGATGAGATTAATCAGTTTTAGAAAGTCGAATCATGCCAGAAATTCATAATCCTTTTGGCTAATAAATATCATCACAATAAAATTATAACAATGTATAAGTTATATGCTTTAACATTAATAGAAATAAAAGTTACACACCTTTTAAAGAGCAATGAGAGTCTTGCTTGGCTTCGTGATGTCCAGTCTTGATGATGACTAGTTTTGCTCATTTATCATTTTATAAATCAAATTTAATTTCTAATATTAAGCGAATAAATGCAGTATCAAAGTTGACTTAGATCGATTTTAACCGAATTTTTTTCAAGCTAATGAAAACAATTATGAAACGAATTCAAGATAACAGAGTTTAATCCAATAGTCATAAAAAAAGTTTTAAACAAAATGTAAGGATTACTTGGAATGGTGGAACTTTCGCAATAAAAATAGCTTTGTAATAGATTTTAAAACGTTTTTTATCAACAATCAACATACATAGTATGAAGATTACTGAGCGGCTGTTGCAGCGCCAGTTGTCGTGGCGGCGGCAGCGGTAGCCTGAGCCAGTTCTTCGCGCATGCGGTCTTTCTTCAGCTGGCCCATGAACGAAGCCTTGTCGGCGGCGGTCTGGAAACGACCGTGACCGAACTTGGAGCTCGTGTCGATGAACTTGAGGTTGATCTTTTCCAGAGCAGCGCGCTTCGTGTGAACGAGGAGCGACTGTAACGAGATAATAATTTTATTAATCTCATGCTCATATTTACAACGCGAAAAATGAATTTTTTAGTTGTTAAAAATCAGTCCTATCATTCAGAATCACTTGGTGCTCATAATCCTTTTGGCTCTAGGATTGCTCATCATAGTAAAAATATTTATAAAGGGCTCCGCAAAGATATTGAGAAAGATACACACCTTCCTCAGAGTGATGACACGCTTCTTGGGTCCCATGCAGCAACCCTTGATCATGACGAAGTCGTTGTTGACTTCTCCGTAATGCGGGAAACCACCCATGGGTGTGATGCTCTTCTCAGTTAGATCGTACTCGGTGGAAGCGTTGTTCTTGACGATCTATAAAGAAAATGATATTTTGTTAATTCATTTCCTAAATATGATAAAATGTATTTCGTTTTGATTAAAATGTAGCTTGATTGGGAATCTCTAAAGTGTAGAAGACACAACAGAGAACTATGACACAGCACAATAATTTAGCCTCTTGGTTAAATAACCATTAAACTTGCTTTATAAAGGCAAGCGAGTTTAACTGTCCGAGGCAAAAAATTGAATTTGGAAACCACGTTACCTTTCCGTCCTTGGTGTGGATTTCTTGTCCAATACGGTAGATCTTCTTGTTCATCTCGGTACGGTGGTGGTAGCCCTTCTGACCAGCACGGGCAACAGTGAAGGACACTCTGCTAGGATGCCATGCACCAATACAGGCGACCTTCCTGAGACCCTTGTGCGTCTTACGCGGCAGCTTCTTTGTGTGCCAACGCGAAGTAACACCTGTAAAGTGAAAAAAGGGGTTTAATAATTTTTCACAGAATATTGGTTAAAAAGAAATTTTTCAATGAAAAAACTTCAGTAGGAAGGCAGCATGATGTTTTCAGCAGCAAGAGTCTGATAATGCACATCATGTTTTTTCATCATATTAAATTGAGCTTATTAGTCATTTTTATCGTTTATCTATTTAGAACGATAAAAATGTTAAAAATTTGGTAAGTGCAAAGTAAGAAGCCTTAACTGACCTTTGTATCCTTTTCCTTTGGTGACACCAATAACGTCGATCATCTCATCAGGAGCAAAGACATTGTTGACTGGGATGGACTTCTCAAGGTGCTCTCTGGCCCACTTAACTTTGTCTTCAATGGTTCCACCATTGACCTGGATTTCCATGATGTGAGCCTTCTTTTGACGCTGCCTCAACAGCTTCATCTACAATCAAAGTGTTGGTTAGCAACATGTCAATTGAACAATTCACGTGCAAGAAGCCAGATATAAATGTATTTACCTGAGTGTGGGCAATGACACGCACAACCTTGCAGTACTTGACAATTTTCTTGAAGTCCTTCTCGATGGAAGCACGTCCCAAGTCATCTTGCCATTTCTTGGAAGCCTTGGTGAAAGCCTTCTTCTTGCTCTTGTACCTATGAACAAGCAAATGTCCTTTCTATGCAGGCAAGTCCCTAGTAAGCAATGTGATGACCTCATCATATTTGAGCGGAGATCAAGCACACTTGCCGGACTAGCCTGGTTTGAGTATTGAAAACTCAATGGCTAATACCGTCAGGTTAAAAACTCTCATCTTCAGAGCGGAGAGCTTAATTGGGACAAATTTAATAAATTCTGGCACATTTTTCCATAATTTTGTTGGAATGAAACAAAATATGAAGCAATATATCATCACTTTGAAGAATCTTACCAGTTCTTGTAGAAGCGTCTTCTGCAGTCTTCAGAAAGATGCTCAGCCCAGACAGTGGTCAGAGCACGAAGACCATGAGGAGTTTCGATGTAACCAACAACTCCGACAACGATCATTGGTGGAGTTTCAAGGATGGTCACAGCCTCAACAATTTCCTTCTTGTTGACCTCTGCACAAGAGTTAAAATTGATTAGTCAAGGTTTTTATAAAACGAGATCGAATGAATTAGGTAATTATAGATGAAGAGACTGTGCCCAGTATGGTTTATCCCAATGTCATGGCCCAATGGGCTACAAAGAGTTTATGGAATATACCGGACCTCCGCACACACCTACAAGTAGGGGGCAGGGTTTTTCTACGATGCCGCAGTTTGGAATATACCGCACAAGATCAAACAGCTCCTAACTGCTATCAGAACACCAGAGAATGCATTGCTGCACTCATCCAATGAAACGATAAAGGCATCAAACTTAAAGAACACGTGTTTTTCACGTCAAAATTTATTTGTATGATTCTACCACTTTTTTAAATGCAATCTAGTGAAATTTAATAGAGAAATGTAAGATATGCAGGATATTTTAGAGAAAACTTACTTGATCCAGGACGATCGGCCTCACGAACAACGTGGGTCATACCAGCCTTGTAACCGATGAAGGCGGTAAGATGAACCGGCTTGGTTGGGTCATCCTTGGGGAAGGCCTTTACCTTACCACGATGACGCTGTGAGCGCTTCTTGGGGTAGAACCCCATAGAACCGTGTCGCGGCGCACTGAACTTTCTGTGCGACTGTAACAGGCAAAAAAGGACATTTTGTAATTTCAGAGCAGACACGTGGCTACGACAATTGGTTAGAGTGCAATTGCTCAGACCGCCCTAGAAAAATTTCTACATGGCTTGTTTCAGTTTAAACCATAAACGTAAAAAATCTAAATCATCATCGTGAGGGAAGATTTTAATTCGAAGGGAGTATAAATATGTTTCGGAAGTATTTGGAGGTTACATTTCGATGTATCTAGTTCAAATTGAAAATTCTTTCTTATTCGAATCAAAATGTTCATATGCAAGAGTATTAATCTTTGATATATGTTTATAGCAGTAGTTTTTTGAAATATAAATGCATATTAGTTGCAAAAACGATCATTCAAGTGTCGTCAGATCACACCACGATATGCTCTATTTTCACACAGTAATAAACTCGAAATCGTTCAATATTTTGTAAAAATATATTACTAATTGTTGAATGGAGTCATCGTAGAATATAATTATTAGCGTTGCTAGTGAATAGTTGCAGGGATGTTATAAATAAATTGGGATTATGAGAAGAGGTCTTACCATGTTGACGCCAACGAAGAAAATGGACGAATTGGCCGCGCTTATTCAGGCTCATCCGGAACATCTAAGATGAAACCATCTTTTAGCAAGTTATCTTAAGCTATCTTTAGAAGATTTCGCTGGAAATCACCTACATAGATGGCGCGTCGGTTTCTTCGTTGCATATGTGCGTATATACTATATACTATATATCAGTGTGTAAATAGTACTTTGACTTTGTTGCTTCAGCTTTTTTTATGTCAGAAGAAACAATAAATTATTAATGCAAGTGGATCTAGTTGTACATATTTGGATAAAGTATTCAACATGTCAGACATAAATAATCTGAGGGAGACAGTTAGTCAATATGAAGAACAGGTATGTACCTATTTATTTGTAAGATATTGCACTTTTGGAGTATCTTTTTACAATACTTACGCTTATATTGCGCCCATTTTCAGTTGTTTCAAGTACAACAAGCTCTACAAAGTGCGGATGAATCCAACAGAAACGATTTGTTGAGTTTACAGTCTGATCTGAAAGAAATAATAATCCTTACAAAGGAAAGTATTCAAGGTGCAGAAGATGTATCTGCACAAGGATCAACAAATTCAAATCAAAATTCCAAAAGTGACTTGGACGATGAATACGATTTATTCAAGGTAATGTCTTTAAAATAATTTAACTTTTGGATTCTTTTACTTTATTTGATGGAATTCATTTTTTACTTACTAGGCTGAAATGGCTAAATTGGACGATGAAGCCAGCACTGATAAAAGTCTGGAATCTATAGCTCAATCATCATCGAATAATTTGGAAGTCAGTATAACGATGTATAAGATACAATTTATAAAAGCATACTTATAAGACAGTTTTATACTGTAGGATGAATTCAAGACACTCGAAGGCACCAAATGCCGAGCCCCACACGGAGGCAGTTGGGGTGGTATGGGATACCACAATGCCATGATCTGCTCTGTATATAAAAATGACGATCAGTTATCAAGCCTGAACGATATAATGGTATATTTTGAAAATATTTTTCAATTAGTTTAACATATTGTATACTATAATATGATTTCATTGAATTATTTAAGGTAAGAGTACTTTATATCAATCCAACGCATAAAGAAATGCTTCCCTGTCCTTACTTTTTGGAAGGCTCATGTAAATTTTCCGAAGAACAGTGCCACTTTTCTCATGGAGCAGTTGTTCCATTTACAAGTATACAAGAGTACAAGTAATGATTCTTTCATTGATTTCTATCTAATATGATTTGGGAAAAATGAAATAATATAAAATCGCTTCCAGAGAACCAGATTTTTCAAGCATAAAAATGGGAAGTAGGGTTTTAGCAAAACAAACAAACAAATTGTGGCACAGATGTGTTATTTTAAAAACACCTGACGATAAAAATAATGAATATGAAGTAAAATTTGAAGCTAGTGGTAAAGTAACAGAAGTTGGTATAGATGATTTGCTTCCTCTTGGTAAATAAAAATGTATTACTATTATTTATTTCTTTGTTGTATACATTTAATACTGCAATTCTATAATACTACTTAATGTTTTTCAAGATGATGCTGGTTTGCAAATGTCAGATTCTTCAGACGATAGTGACTATGAAGAAGAAATGAAGACCTGTCAAAATGAAGAACTTGTGCATAAATCTCTTCTAACAAATAACGCAAATACACGACTTGGTGGTTGGGAAGAACATACTCGTGGCATAGGTAGTAAATTGATGGCTCAGATGGGTTATATTACTGGCACAGGCTTGGGTAAGAGATCTGATGGAAGAATAAACCCAGTTGAAGCTACTGTTCTGCCAGCTGGAAAATCACTGGGTCAGTAACAAAGAGTAATTTTATGTTTTGAAACATAATTTTGTATAATTTAAAAATATTTATACTCAGATCACTGCATGACTTTGAGAGAAAATGCTGGAGGTGATAAGGATTTATTCAGTGTAGAAAGAAAAATGCAAAAGCAAAAGAAAAAATTAGAACAGCAGAGGCAAAAAGAATATTTGAGAGAAAAACAGCGAGAAAAGAATAATGTGTTTAATTTCATGAATGCTGCGCTTGGAAGTAAATGTAAGTTAATAAATTATAAATCAGCAATTTAAACTCTAAGGTACTTAATCAAACGTGATTTGTACTGATACGCTCGTTATATTACAGCCAAAGAACCAGAACCAAGCAGTTCAAAGCTACTCAAAGAACTAAAAAAAGAATCTAACAAAAATTTAAACATAGCCAGCTATCAAATTGGAGAAGATATTTCAAGATTGGAGAGGCAGTCTTCTGAACTTCGAAATAATACAGCGCAGTTTAGTAAAGACAGTATTCAGTATAACAGTAAAGTATCCAAGTATAATGAAATTCAAAAACAAATTGTAAAATTAAAGGCTTCAGCAAAGAGGATAGCAGCAGAACAAAATCAACGAAAGTTTAAGGCAAAATTGAAAGAATTTTAATATTAGTATTAATTTTTACGTAAGTTATTAATGCTTTTTTTTTAAGGAAATTCATTTTTAATAAAATGACGTGTATATAGTGCTGGACTGAATAAACTAAGGCGTCGAGTTTTGCATTTAATTATGCATTTATTATATTTTCTTTGAGAATTCGATATTTCTTTCTATATAAATATTTTACATTGATTTAGACATTACATTTGCAGACCACTCAATTCAGATTACTTAAAAATAAACTTTTTAACTCCGTTACACGGTACAACATATCCAATAAAAAATAAAACTTTTAGTTCATCTATAGACATAAAGCACGTATTCTTACGCAGTAAGCACATGTTCTGATTATATAAAATATCACGATCCTATGCTACTTTTAGAAGCAAGAACCACTCGCTTCGCATTAAAATTAAGTTGTTTTATTATTTAAGAGCTTTAAAAATTTGTTCAAGCTCGAATCTGTTTAATTGTCGGCGTTGACGGTAAGTGGGCTGCAGCTACTGGCGATAAAGCTGGACGAGTACGAATTTTCGCTAACTTCTCAGGGTGACTAGCAATTACGCTTTGCCAATCAAAATCGTCGTTGTTTTCTTTCTTTGTTTCTTCTTTGTTCTGCAAAAAGACAAGTCAGACTTCAACGCTCTTCGCAGCTCATACGATCAATGTTGAATAGTTGAAAACTTCGGAGTTAAAAATGACCGTAAGTAAAGTATACTTGTTACCTCTTTTCCTCTCCTTTTCCTCAAGTTGTACGACTTCGTGTTGGTCTCAATCGATACGTAATTTACATTGGCATGCGACAGTCGACCACACCCAAATATATGCTCTAAATTCGTGTCTTTTCGAAAAAGACTTCGCAAGTACGTGTAATCCGGTTTCGAGTTGAAACGAAGATTAATGCAGTATTCCATGAATGTTGTTAAGTTTTCTGTAAATAAATATACTTTCACACATTTCAGTATACAGCATAGCTTGAAATTAAAATATTTTCATTGTATTTTACTAGGTGGCTCTTTATCCTGAAAACATTCCCGAAAGAATAAGTCAAGATTTTTCAAGTATTGTTCCTTTTTGATGGCAAGGTGCATGAAATTAAGAAACGGCTGTTGAATTAGACTAGACCACGGTAATTGTCCACCAAGCCATGTGATCAAATTGTAACCCAAGGATTCCAAATCTCCACGTCTCGAGTATGCTGATTGGGTTATGGGATTAAAAAACAAGTATTAAATTTATATCGCGATATGAAAAATGATAAAGATCACGAGTATTGTAATGTTTGCATGTATTTACCGCCTTGATGAGAATCACAGGAAGTAAAAAGTAATGTTCCGCGATGTGCCCTTTTTCTGTCGCTTAAATAGGGTTTGTGTAATCCTTGACTCGTTCGAAATTTAGACACCAGGCCGAAGTCGATTATCATCGCTTGATTTTTTCCAAGTTCTCGGTGCTTCTGACTTCTTAAGACAATGTTTTTAGCCTTTACGTCGTTGTGCGAGAATCCCTTGGCGTGAATATATTCCAGCGCGTACAACTGGTAATTAACGGTTTTAGCTAGCTTTTCTTTTGTTCTTTTGATTTTAACATTACAAAATCTGTGCAATCAAAATTACCATTTGTACGACTAAACTATTGACGAAATCCATTGATAGTATCTGATGCAAACCGAATATGTCCGTATCGTATCTCGGCAATATTAAAAATCGATAGAAATGGTCCCGATACACGTGGATCCCAGATCCTACGTAGCAAGGTATACCCAGGTCATTCAGTTTGTTTTCCTTGCAATAATCAGCTACTAAACGCAAATGAGTGTTCAGTTTTGTAAATAAACGTTCTTGATATAGATGTTGGCAAAGTTCGAATTATCGTGTTTTTTGCAACTCCATATCGCAGTAAAACTCATTTGATTTATTTAAATGTATAAACTCTAGGTTTGTTCATATATCATTAGAGAAAAAAAAAGAAGAGCGATTATAATTAAATAAGATTCACTTACTCATTTTGAATCGTGCAGCGGATCTGTAGAAGTCGATCTCCCTGTAAAGAGTACTATCTTTATATGCTGCGAGTTTGACAACGTACTTCTCCTCTGCGCCAAGGACATCTCTCGAAACTGAAACATATACCTATAATATCGATAGTAATGATTCATGAAATCATTGCGACTTCATTTGTACTATATCGAAATTCGTATTTATGTACCCAGATAAACACTTCCAAAACCACCCCTGCTTAAAAAATTTCCTAGTTTCCATTTTCGCTCTGCATTATCTGTTAATATTTGGCCAGCAGGAATCTTATTTTGCAGGCAGACAATACACGTGCAAATTTTTTCTTCCGCAATAATCACTTCACCTGCTTCAGCCAGCATTTTCTTGTTGGATTTTTGAAATAGTTGTGATCCAAACTCATCAGCGGTTACGTTATAGACAAAAGCAAAGCGTAAACAATACACGACAGCTGTAACGACCTGAACGCGATATACGCGATCTGTATAGAGAGGTATATTCAAAATAAATAGATATATATATATAACTTAAGTAAATAGATATAATATGTACATTACACTTGTACGCATCTTGGGGTTGACGAGTTTTTAGGAGCACTTTTATGGAATACGCACCTATAATTTATATAACTGAAATTGTCATGACATATATAGGATCATTTTTAATGTTCTTGATCATGAAGTATACAAGACGCGCGACAACTTTCGCCGGCACTTGTATATACTGTATAAACGCGCATATACTGCGTGGCTATTTTTTTTTTTTTTCTGAAAATCAATCGGATTTATATCTTGTATGCATGTAGAAATTACATTACGAGATCCTTTGCTAAAATATTGCTAAAATAATTAAATAGTATAAAAATGATTCCACAGTTTCATTCTTGAATCTTTATTATTATATAGATATCCGTATAGGTGTGTAGCATTGATCTTCATCAGTATTATGTTTCTTTATCGCGACAAGTATAGTGTGTTCTACTTTTAACTTATATCTTTATAAATTTCAGTAACATTAAGCGAAAACAATGAATCAGCCTATCTAATCAATAAATCCGTTGATTTCAAAACATGTATTTTCTTATAATTTTATAATTTAAATCTGCAAGCTTGCAATAGCTTTGCGCGCCAAATAAATTCAATAGCTAAAAAGCTTTCGATCTTATATACAATACCGCCTCTGCAGTATCTCCCACGAATCAATACATTCGTACCCTAATAGGTAAACACGCGAAATGCATTCGTTTCCCAAACAATAACCAGCTCAATCTACGCTTATCAATATCGCATTTCCAACTCCCTCTGCTCCGTTATTTCAGAGTCGTGATATCGCTCGCAGCTTTCGATCAGCCGGTGCCACGTCAGATGCCTTAATTTAATATATACTATCTGCTACGCTACCGGTGCGGGATCACCTGTTTTTCTCTTCTCTTTCTATATACTTATTCCACTTATATACCCGCATCCATTCGTTGGCTATACACAGATATCCACACATTGTACACTGCAATTACTAGTACTACACACACACTATACTCGCGCCGCGGCGGCTGCGGACAAGGTTATACCTACCTAATAACAGGCGTCGGTGAAGTGAGAAAAACACCTTCGGCAGCTTCTGAATGTCGTGCGCGCGATGCAGAGACAATGAAGCGCAATCTCATCAGCTGGTTTAAGTTCCTCGTGCTGGCGGCCTTCACCGTCTTCCTCACGACGCTCATCTTTCGCTTCCTCCGAGGGCCCAGGATCATCGTCCACGACTCGCCCGCAGCAAGGGCTCGTTTTCTGAGGGAGAATGGCAAGCTGGCTGCTGATGCTATACAGTCTCCTCTCGAACACGAGGTGTGTATTTAACTGTTCATTGATGTTTTGTTTTTCTATGGCAAAGCATGCCTATGACACTACTTATGTCGCTTTCGAAGGTTATTATTGAGGGGAAGATAGACTGGCACGACTATGAGAGGATCCAGAACGAGGAGAAGAGGACTGGCACGGGTGAGCAAGGCAAGGCTGCCACTCTCTCGCCGTCAATGGAAGATCTCAAAGACAGACTGTACAAGGTAAATGGCTTTAACGCTGCACTGAGCGATCTTATATCCCTGAACAGATCGATACCAGACATCAGGCATCCCGATTGTAAAAACAAGAGATATTTGAAGGATCTTGATCCTGTCTCGGTTGTGGTCTCTTTTCACAACGAGCACTTTAGTACTTTGATGAGAACCTGCTGGAGTGTTATCAACAGATCTCCACCTTCCTTGCTGCATGAGATTATACTAGTCGACGACGCCAGTACAAAAGTTGAGCTGAAGGATAAACTTGACGAATACGTGAAGAAAAACTTACCTAAGGTAAAAATAGTGAGACTGCCTAGACGCTCAGGCCTCATAAGAGGCAGACTGGCTGGAGCAAGAAAAGCTACAGCTAAAATTCTTGTCTTCCTTGACTCGCACAGCGAGGCCAATGTCAATTGGCTTCCACCTTTGCTTGAGCCAATAGCCAAGGATTATAAGACTTGTGTATGCCCCTTCATTGATGTCATTGCTTATGAGACTTTTGAGTACAGAGCACAAGACGAGGGAGCTAGAGGTGCATTCGACTGGGAGTTGTACTATAAGAGATTGCCGTTACTTCCAGAAGACTTGAAGAATCCTTCCGAGCCTTTCAAGAGCCCTGTTATGGCAGGTGGATTGTTTGCCATAAGTGCCAAATTCTTTTGGGAGCTTGGTGGCTACGATCCTGGCTTGGATATCTGGGGAGGTGAGCAGTACGAACTTTCTTTCAAGATTTGGCAATGTGGTGGACAGATGTACGATGCTCCCTGTTCAAGAGTAGGCCACATTTACAGAAAGTTCCCACCTTTTCCCAATCCAGGAAGAGGCGATTTTCTTGGCAAGAATTACAAGAGAGTAGCTGAAGTATGGATGGATGAGTATGCAGACTTCATCTATAGAAGACGACCTCACTTGAGGGCAATGGATCCTGGAGATTTGACAGAACAAAAGGCTCTAAGAGACAAACTTAAATGTAAATCTTTCAAATGGTTCATGGAAAATATTGCTTTCGATCTAGTTGAAGTCTATCCTCCCATTGAACCTGACGACTTTGCTTATGGAGAGATGAGAAACATCGGAGTTCCCAATCTCTGCCTTGATGCTAAAGGTAAGGGTAAAGATGAAGAAATAGCTGTAGACTACTGTCAAAAGGACACTCCCAAAATCAAAGGAGAACAAGAGTTCCAACTTACTTGGCACAAGGACATTCGTCCGAATAGACGCACAGAATGCTTGGACGTTTCTAGAGGAGACGACAAATCCCCGGTGACACTTTATCCATGCCATGGAAAGCAAGGAAATCAACTCTGGCGTTACAATGTCGAAAAACAGTGGCTTCAACATGGGTATGGATCTAGATGTCTCGACATGGATCCAGCGAGTAAAAAAGTCTACGTAAGCAACTGTGACCCGACGTCTTCTACGCAAAAGTGGCGAATAGAACACGTGAATATGAAAGCAATGAACAATTGGGAAAACGTAGTCCCTAAGGCCAATCAAAGAAACGATTTTGATTTTTGAGATTCCATCATTGTGAAATTGCCATATTTTATAGCTAGTCATTCTTTTGACGTTCGTGAAGAAAAACACTGTTGAATTTTTTTTGCACACATAGAGATATTTAAAACTTACTTGCCAGAGATACTTGACTCAAAAGTTTTTTTTTTCTTAAGAACTAGTTCATGTCTAGAAATCGCTATTATTCCAGTGTACAAGTGTGCCTTAAAAACTATTACATCGAACAAGTACAATATGCTGAATGAAAAGAAGCATGTACTGAAAGCATTAGTACTTAATTTTGAAAAATATTTTCTTTTTTCGGAAAATCAATGTGATAAGACGATCGTATTCGATAGTAACGATGATAGTACATACTGATACAAATTAAAACAAAAAATATTTGCATTTTTTTTTTTAAGTATTTATCAACCGTCATCAAAGCGTACTTTTGTAATATTAGTAAATATCCTAAAAAAGAGAGAGCTTCCTTATTTTAAGTATTTCGTTATTGTTATATTTCTTTGTAGCCATAGATTTTGTGACATTTATTGAAGGTGTAGGAATTGGTAATTTTAGTGTGTATAAACGGGATTTGCAACTGTATTTTTTTTTAGTATTTTAGTATTTGTACGCCATTGTGTATGGAAAATTTTCTACTATATTATAAATTACGTTGAACAACTTTTAATGCTCCTTAGTTCTAGATATTATGCAATCCTTGAATTTTATATATTCATTGAAAATCTACACTGATATATTCGTCTTATACTCAACTAAAGCCATATCAAAGTATACGCACAGAATGTGAAATAATTCAAAGTTATCGCCCACTTGATATTACCAGCCAGAACAGTATATGAAACAGCACGTGTATCTGTGTAGGATTTCGAACCCAGTGCATATATAGCTTGAAACCAGAATGATTTTAAAATAACGTACATATCAAACATATACAATTATTATTGTAACGTAAGATAAAAGCTATCTGAAAGATGGCTAAATCTTCATGTTTGCCAGGAGCCTTTTTTGCATGAAATATCATTGTAATTGAGTTGATTATTCAAAGTGGCTCTTGTAAATATATAAATATATTGATGTAAACACACTTTTAAAGAGAACATGTTGCAATAAGTATAGCGAGCATGCAAGAACCTCTGTGATAGTTCTGTGAACTCGATAAAAAAAGAAATTAATGCAATTTCAGTTTTACTATGATAAATATATATTCGCGAGATCATTATTTTATTTTTTTTTTTCTAGGCAAACGTCTTGTTAATATATACAATTTATTGTATATAAGCTATTGAGATAAGTATTTTATAGGAGTTATGCTTCCTCAATGTATTGTGTAACCTTACGAAAACGACTGGTTGTGTGTAATATTCCGCATTATATATAATTAATTCCATTATTTGTTAGGATACTGCAAATGTAGTACTTGTCTTTGATAATGTACCGCACAATCATTCTATGATTTCTTTGAACAGTGACGAATTGAAAAGATGTGTTCGGGGCTAGAGAACTATATAAGAGAGCTCAAAATAACGGGGTGTATAAGAGTTTAGGGAAGGGAAAACTTAAATTTATAGTACTATTATTTTTAAGGACACAATTGTATTCAGCAACGTGCCAACAATTAAAGAGAAGAACTGTAATTTAATTCATATTCTTTCCGAAGAATTTTTACTGCTAAGAATAATTAAGGAAATAAAAAAAAATTACAAAACTTGTGTATACCATCGACATGTTATATTTTTTTAAATCTGCCACAACTACCGCAATACTCGTCCATATAAGCTTACGTTATACTCAATAATCTATAGGATACTTAATCACTGTACTAAAACGCTGCTTTTCTCATAGCTCGAATATATTATAGACATGAAAAACTCAGCACGAAAATCACATCTCACAAATAAATAAGTAACAATGATGCGCGGAAATGTGCGCTCACAAGCGACTGTAGACGGATTCGTGAACAACCATATCTTTTGTTACTTGCTCGACGCTCTTACAGCCTGAAATACAAATAGAACTGATGATTTAATTTCATTCATTTAATATGAAAATAATTCTCTCGCGAATCAGGGTGAAAAGCATCGTAAGTACCTGCGAGAGCGAAAGCCTGGTCGATTTCCCGCCTCATCATTTCGAGCACAGACCTGGCGCCTTGTTCTCCGCCGCAGGTCAGACCCCACAGTAAAGGTCTACCAAAGAATACCTAGATGCAATTCAATCATTTTTAATTATTCATTTTCAATCGTATAGGAAAAAATGAAAGTTTCAGTCTGTGCACCATCTTAGCGCCAAGCGCTAGAGCCTTAAAAACATCCGTTCCCTGAGTAATTCCTCCATCCATGAAGACCTCAACCTTGTTCCCGACCGCTCTGACAATTTCGGGTAGAGCTTCGATCTGCAATAATTCGCCATCGTTTAATTATTAATCTTGGATCAGCATGAACTTTGAGTTATCAACTTACCGATGCAGGTGTACCGTCGATCTGACGAGCTCCGTGATTCGACACCATGATGGCACTTGCCCCGTACTTGACTCCGAGTTCCGCGTCCTCCGCCGTGAGAACACCTTTCAGTACTATCGGCAGTTTGGTGACGCTGTAACTCAGCAAGTGTATTCATTAATTCTATAATTATAAGGTCACTGTGAGCTAAACAAAAGTTACCTTTTCAGCCAGGTGACAACGTTCCAAGTCAAGGAATCGTCGAAGAGATTCGTGACGTACTCGCTGAGACCGGAGCCCTCGCTCGAAGAATTGATTTTTCGCGCCAAGTAGCCGTCGAAGTTGGCAAACCTACACGGCCCCGCAAAAAATTACAAAAATAACTCAATACCAACTAGAATCAACTGTAATCGACGCAATGCTGCACCTCAAGTGTTTGGGCAGAGCAAACTTGTTTCTGATGTCGCGCCTCCGGTCTCCAAACATGGGTGTATCGACCGTAAGCACCAGAGCTTTAAAACCGGCTTTCTCAGCTCGGCGTATCAGATTCAGGGTGACGTTCCTGTCGAAGTAGACGTAAAGCTGAAACCATTTGACAGCCTCTGGAGCAGCCTCTGCTACCTCCTCGATGCTGCTGGTGGAAATGGTCGAGAGTATGAAGACTGTTTTCGCGGCTTGGGCGGCTGAAAAATCGATTTATTTATCGTCATTATTTATTTATTTATTTTTCTTTTTTTTTTACAATTCGAAGGACGGAAGTGATCGAGCTTTTCCTGCTTTGTTACGTATAATTTGTAGTACCATCAGAGGCCAAGTCCTCGAGTGATGACTGCTGGTTTGTGTACGCACACAGGAGATTACTATTTTATCTTCTTCAACTCACGCTTCACGTTCTCTATTGCGTTTATCGGATTTATCCACGATTGTAGTGTCGTATCAGCGAGCCGATTTTTACGACAAGAGATGAAATAATTTTGTTTGAATCAACTTTGTCAACGAACTTTCAGACGCGCTATCTCTACATCAGCCCCGTAAAGTACTATATCACGCTTACATTACATCAGTTTGCGCATGACTGATGATACAAAGGAGCCGTCGCGGAATCTTTCTTTAACGTAAACGTATACAAATCAAATAAAACACCGCCTTATCTCCGTTGAAAGATCTCTGTTCCGCACCTTTGACATTGGCGCACTCGCCGTCGGGATGTGCCATCCTCTGCATAGCAGTCGGCGAGACGCCCAACGGCATGGAAAGCTTCTCCCCGAGAACCGTCGTGCTGATGTCCCTTTTCGACACATCTCGCAGTACTCGAGGACGTATTCTGATTCTGAAAATTGTGGATCACACTTTTATTACATACAACCGATTTGAAAAGTCCGTATACGTACTTTTTAAAGGCTTCTCTGTTCCACTTGAGGGTGTTCTCGTCCCCGGCACCGCTTCTGTAGTAGTCCCTCACGGAAGGAGTGAGATTGTTCAGTGCATGTTTCTCGTAGTCTTGGATGCAGACGAAACGCGCCATCCTTGGATTATGTAAAATAATAAATACAACGATAGCTGCGTGTTTTTAGATTTCAAGCAGAATTGTAATGAGGATTTTCGAATAACCCGAGCAGCATGACGTGCCGTCATTAAGTTATGTAAACACAAGTATTATCATGCGGTAGATTGCTTGCTCAATTCGTGAATGTGTTTGATTATTTGAGATAGCCAAGTCGAGATGTTCGAAAGTAGGCGAAAAATGAAAAAATTTCGTAAAAGTGTGCTATATCTCGGATGAGTTGCGTATAGCAATCGTATGCGTACTCGCAAGTGTAAACAAACAGACAGTAGCAAACAAAGAAGGAGTTGAATCACTCATCTCAATCTCGTAGCATAGCAGAATCTACATGCAATATATCGCAGCTTCGATGCTTTGTGTAAACATTATCAGCGTATAACGATGAGCGACGAAGTCAATACACTCGTTGCGTGATATTGTACACCGGTACATACATAAAAAACGATCGATTTTTTCAAAAGTTCTCACCTGCTGTATCGAAGCGATCGTGCGCTTAGTTCGTGAAAAACCGGCAACGCGTGGGTGGCAGCTGCAGCACAGAGGTCAGACTGAGCGAGCGATCGCTCCTCGGTATATTAGCTTCCTCAATTGAGACGCCGAATTCTCTCCCTCTTTCCGCGACGATAATGCGACGACGACGACAGAGAGCTTTAGCCATCACCTCTATTCAATGCCAATGTAACCGATAAGCCTCTCTTTCTCGGCGACAGCAGCATCTTTTTCCGTAAGTATAAAGATGACATAGCGAGAGACAACGGAAATCTTTATGGATAACAAACGCGCGTTTGATAAGAGTGTGCGCGTATCGGCTTGAGAGTAATTACGCGTGTTGATTGGGATGAGTAGAAAGTATCTATTGTTTCTATTTATACTGATAGCTTCTGCGAACTATCGGAGCGTTCAATGGGGCTTCTTCATTTTTTTTATCAAGGTTCTTCATTAGTTTCGTATAAGCATCGGAATCTATATATATACTAATGCTTCTACGAACGATCGGAGCGTTCAATGGGGCTTCTTCATTATTTTATGAAGGTTCTTCATTAGTTTCGTATAAGTCAAGGGGCTCGGTAGCTCCCCGATGGCAAATCTAAGTTTTTTATACACTCTGCCGTGGGGGAGCAGCGCGACCCTATTATACTTTGATATCAGAATGACATTGAAAAAAAAATCGACGACTGCTTAAGTACGTGCTCCTGAAGTAAGTGAGCTGATTATTGAAAATTCGGGATGAACACAGGTGCGGGACGACACATATATTGCTATATATTGATACACACGTCCATCTGATAAGTTTAACGGTTTTTATTACATTCTTGAGAAATAATTGTTACACAAAACGCCAAGGTTCCGCATTTTCAAAATAAATAATATATATGAGCAACTTCACCGGAGTCCAAGAGCTCCGACAGAGTTATAGTTTTCTCAGCTCTTTCTCTCTTTTTCTCACACAAGCACACACTCTCTCATGTCATATTCTTATCATCGCCGCACTCGCTCACATGTTCTCTCATTTCTCCGAGGCTGATACAATAACGGCTGCTTACTTCGATCTTCATACCCTCTCATCTTTTTATAAATATACTTCCATTTTTTTTTAATTATTTTTTTTTTCACCTTTATACTTCGTTTCTGCTTCGATAAAATTAATGACATCGTGATAATTACCTACATAATATCGATTCGTGTCGCAGGCTCGGAACTACTCGTCGATTCTCCTAATGATAGTTATTGTTAATTTTTTTTTCTTACTTCGTGTCATGCGTGTGTATATAAATAATCGCGAGGTTATACATTATAATAATTTTTTTTTTCATTCTCAGAGGCAACCAACAAAAATGCGTACATAAATGCGCTTCTATTAACAAATATTACAAAAAGATTTTACTGTATGTTTAGCTTTTGTCGGTATTTTTTTTTATTTTTCATACTTTTTTACACGGTTTCGGCCCGATCGCGTCAGGTCGGGAAGAAACTTATATAATATAATATGCATTGCGATACATAAGGGTAGTACGCGTGTCGTGACGTTCTTCAATTAATAATTATCGTCTACAAAATCTCTCGTGGTCTCCTGCTGCTGCGACGTGCCTATATGTAGTGTTTGGTCGCAATTCTCCGACGCATCTTTACGCGCACACATCGGAGGATATTATGTGATAAAGAAAGTTTAAAGTAAAATAAGCTAAAACGAAATAAAATAAATAAACGTAATACAATAAAATAATATGCTGTATGAATTACCAACTCAAAAGAGCTGTTTATGATATATCTCGACTTCTATATTTATAAATCATTTAAAACTTTTTATACATTCGTGAAAATAACGTGAAAATGTACACGCGGTATACATGGTGAAGAGGTGCTTGTAATACGATCATACTATATTACAATCATATGGGCCATGCCGAAGCTGTACTCTTCATGTGGACCAATTGAAACGTTTCAAAAGCTTGAAAGCTGCGTAAAAAGAGCATATTAACAATTGTTGAGTAAAGATCCACGTAGAGAAGCAATTTATTTATTTACTTTTATTCTACATTGTGTATTTAACAAGGGCCAAGTGTCGGTATAACTACTGAGCTCAAAGCACATTCTTGGCACGTGGCAGCAGCTTTTCTTCATTATATATGTATAGCTGACTTACGCTTTCTGTCCCGAGTGTGAATGCGTATATATCATATAAATAATGCGTGTCTCTCCGTGAAATGTGAAAGAACTCGAATAAGCAAAGCATTTCTTTCTTTCTCCCGTATCTCGTTTTCTTTTTCTTCAATGCAATTACTACGCGGTATGGAAATAGATTTTATTATTTACAAGAGCGACATATTTATACGGAATATTATAAGTATATGAGTGATACTTAATAGGAATATCGTCTTTTTGTTTGCTTGTCTTTTCTGCACTTTTAACCACATCGATTCGCGAGTTAACTTCGACTATATTTTTCCCACGCAAGTATAAAAGATTGATGGCGACTCTAGAATTTTTTTGCTGTTTTTAACCTTGAAAAAGTGTGTTTAGAATTCCGTTTCAACGCGATTTTTTCATTCAGCGCCTCGAGAACTATAATGGAATGGCAGACCCTTAAAACTTCGTTCGATAACAATCGATTTTTACTTGCGATACTTTAAATACAACGTTGGAATAAATATTACTTAAAATGTTCTTTAAAATCGATGGTACGCTTAGAAGATATAAACAAGAAATTCAGAGGTACAAGTACGAGAGTAAACGCAAGATAATAATAATAATAATAATAATAATAATAATAATAACAACAATAATAATGATGATGATAATAGTAATAATGATCGTATTTATAATTATAATAATGTATATAGGCAGTTTCCTGTTTTTGCCGCGGTGCGTACCTACAGGAAAGGACGATTATTATTATATTTTTTTTTTAAAGATGAATTTCAACGCTAGTTAATGTAAGTATATTATTGTGTGCAAAATCGCTTAGCAGGAATTCGTTACGTTTATTTTTTCCGTGTTTAATTACGCCTATAATAATGATTAATTAATCAAACTCTCGAGATTTCTTCGATCTCTCATTGTTCGCATCGCACTGTAGATTATTAACGTCATGCTTATATGTACAATTATGAATTTGATTTTTTATTTCGTAATTTAATTTTTACTCGGGCCTGAATTATATAAAGTTAAAAAATGTATCCCGAAACGCACAGTTTAAAAAATGCACTTGGGTATATTCCGAAGTCTCGTTCTGGATATCACGCGGAAAATGTCCACTACTAAATTCTTAATGTATCCAATATCTTCCTAATGGCTTTGCGAATTTTCTTCATATCTCTTTTCAATCCTCTGCAACTGCATTTCGATGGAAATTCGTAAAAATAGACAAACTTCAAATTTCACAACATAATTTAATGCATAAAAAAATATAGTCTTGGATTTAAGCACTTGCACTGGGGCAAATTTTATTACAGTACTAAAAAATGTTTTGCCATGATTATCGTATTCTACATCAAAAGAAATTTTCTTTTGCTATAATAAGTTATGGCTAATCATTACGAAACATTCTATGAAAATTACAAAATTATGCTGCAGTACGCTTCTTCTCAACGTGCTTATTTGCATATAAGAAATCATTTCATACAATAATAATCGATAATCGTGTCAGTAAACAACAACCACATGCTTTTAAAATATTTAGCAGTGAACATTTTGGTATCGAAATGCAATTTGCCGTTTTTCGTTTATCCGCATCCAAGAAAATCGATACTAAAACAAGTATAGAAAACTCGTGGCAAATTGTACATCGATACAACAATCGCGAAATTCGAATTAGTATCAAGCGCGTCAGTACAAAAACACAAAAAAATCGCTCTCATTACACATTACAATATATTTCTGCGCGAATCGCTTATAGAGTTAAAAAACTGGAAATCGCTCGGTTTCATATCATAGAATTTGTTATTGTTTATTCGAAATGGTTATCATGTCAACTTTATTTCAAGCCTGTGGCTGTACCAAGTACCACTGGCTCGATAAAGGATTTGCAATCATATTTCTTTCCCAGTTTCTCGCTGTAAAATATTTCTATCTGTGCTAAGTTGAACTGAAACGCGAACTCGGACTTGATTTTTCCCTCTCATTTTCTGTCATATTTTTGCACAGTATCTATTGTAGTCTGTCTCTCTTGGCATTTATTCGGTAACCAAGACTTGAAAACATGTTCTCGCAAGCGAGAAAGAAACATGGTTCGAGGTAGATTAAAACAAATATCAAACACTACTCATTTTTTCTCTTCGCCAAGCCTTTAAGAGCAAATAAGAAAATCGGATGTACAAAGTAGGACAAACACAATGAAAGCGCTACCACAAACGCTCATTTTCACGCGTGAAAAAAAAAACTGATCCCGTACTTTTTCCTCATAGTGTTCGATAATTAATTAATATAACAATTAAAAAGTACAATTCCTTTAATGTAACGAGAATTCAATTAGTTTTTAAACTTGTAATAGGCAACAATTTTTTTTAAATACGACAAAAACTCTCCATAATCAATGCATGAAATATTATTTCAAGTCATTTCGTTTTCATCGCGCGATCAACCGCTTTCAATATTTTCTTCGTTATTACTTTTTATCCTGCATCGTTTTGCTTATTTTATACTGTTCTTTCAATTACACTTCTGTCATACGCACGCTCATACGAAAAACACAAGCACAATCATACATTGACGTTACATATTACAAAGTGACCTCGAGACATCCCTTCTAATTGAGTCAAGTTTTTCTTTTCTATTTTTAATGAAGCTGCTGTTTTGTCGCGCACATCTAAAAAAATACTTTTCTAAAGAATTGTTTTAATTTATGTTGTAAGTAGGCTCCATATCGTGGAAGTATTTAAAAAAACATGCGCAACTTGGCTTGCATTACGTTTTTCGACAAAATTTCATGTCTATCCTTGGTAAAATCTCTTGTGTGATTCGTACTCGAGACTTGCATGCGCATAAAAAAAAATTATAATAGAAAAATGACACTAGTTCATGACACCACGATTTCTGAACACAGTGCAACCAATTGCTCGTTCTTTTCTGTACGTAATCAATGTCTATGGTTCCACCCACTTGTTGTCGATTACAAGACATAGCGCTACTTTTACCGAACAGTTTTGAATTAATCATAAATTAAATAATATTATCAACTACACTTGCTGCTTGTTTCATTTCCTAAATGTAAAAAAACATATCATACAATGTTTGTTTACAAAAACCAGGATTTACGCTAGCGTATCAACTCGCCCCCGAGTGTAATAAGAATAGAATAAATTTTTATCACACGTAAAAAAGCAGTTTTATATGTACATATCCAATCAAGATTAGGTAATATTAGCATTCAAAATTGATTTTATCTTTCAATAATGCATTTTAAAAAGCTATCATTCGTTTGGTATGTTTTCTCGATTGAGTTACAAACATGACAATAGATTCGACACTTCTTCTTTTTTGTATCCTGGCATTCCAACTTTAAATGTCCACTATTTATAGTATGACTTCGTGTACACTGAAACAAATTTGTTCCAGACTTATATTGGCGGCTGACTTGGTTTTTTTTTTCATTATTGATATTATTCATAAATAACTGCATAAATTACATCAAAGCTTGGATTATTTCATGAGGATTCAGTGTTTCAAGTACTTGTTGCGTGACTTTTTCACAGAAAATGACCAGAGTTCTAATGAGCGTACACTATATCTTAATTGATGCAGCTAATTCCTTGCTTTATTTCTCAAACTTCGAAAGTTCTTAAAACATAACCTTATTCAAACGTTTAGGTACATTTGCTTGTCTCAATGATTCCTAGTTTACGAAAATTTTTTGATTCAAATTAAAGCTTTTATAATTTTTGGATTTATTAGTGACCCAAAAAGTGAAATAGTACTTGAAAATTCAGTCTCATGATAATATCCTTATTTTTATTAAAAAAAAAATCGAAATCAATTTTTTTTATCGTAAAATTTTTAGTAAATTATAATATACAATATTTAAAAATGCTCGTTTTATTCTTTACTTTAACTTAAGTACGATAGAAATAAATTTTCATGTTTGCTGTGAAAATATAATTCATCAAAAACTTGACTGAGGACCGACCGCTAGTGTTTATTTGAGTAAAGCTTGGTTTCCTGCGATCTTTATGAAAAAAACCAAGTCGTTGATGTGCTTATCAATAACTAGTTCTTAAGATGTTTTACCAAGTGCACAGCAAGTTGACTTTTGCCTTAGCCGGTTGATTTTCGGTCAAGATCACAACACTATGTTACTAATTACGTATTACAATCGTTTGTCACTTACATTTCGCGCACACGTTCGTCTTGTATTTACGTTCGCTTCATATCTCACTCAATCACTCGTTTTTCGAAATTCACTTTCATTCTGCCATCTGCTTTTTCGCTTTTGGATTCTTTTTCACTCCTAATTTTTCTTTGTCTTAAAACGCCTTGCACTCTCGTCATAATCGGCGTAAACCTGCATGCTCCCGAAAATTTGTAATACACAAATATTCGTGAATCAATATGGTATCCACCAGTACCAACATGTTTACAATCAGTATTGGTTATCGTTGAAGAAAGAAAAAGCTTCGAGTTTCGGATAACAGGTTGTCGTATCTCCTTAATTGCTCTGTATGTACATGCCAACCTGTTGTATCTTTCTTAACATCCAACACGCTGGCCCAGGTAATTCTACATAATCCCAGCTGCTCTCACAGAGGCAGCGCGCGGGCCACACAGGATATCTCCGTTCATTATTCATTATGGATCCTGGTTGGTACTTGGTGAGGTGTCGCAATGAGTCGTATGCACTGGTGAAGGTCCAGGTTGCTGTTGTTCCTGTTGCTGATGTTGCTGCTTTTGCTGCTGTTCATATTCTGATTGTAACATCTTTCTTGACTGTTTTAACCTATAATTTGAAACATTCAAAATGTATTGATGAATAAAGAAATTTTACTTTTTCTTTTTAACAACATTGAAAATGGGATAAGAGTGGATATAAAAAGTATCCACATTAATCCAAATCCACTTATAATGATATTTTGATTATATTATCCTTAGTCAAATACTTGAATTCTTATTTTTCTTTTTAGAAGGCAAACATGAACCGGGAAGGATTTAATTTAAATTCAAGAACTATGCTTTTAAAAAAACCTTGAATATAGTAATCCATGGTACTCCTTCAATTTAAGGTCGTTGGATGTCTCATTGAATTGACGTAACTCTTCTAATCTTCGCGTTATACTATTGTCAGATTGTCGATTATAACTGAGGCAAATATATTCAAACATTAATTTAGAAAACTGATTGCCGTACTGTTTATGAGAATGATAAACGAATGTTAATGTAAAATGAGTAAAACACAAAAATTCTAGTAACAATCGTAAAAAGACAATTGGGAAAAAACATCGTATATTGTTTCAAAGTTAACATCATCTAATTCAACTTTGCTAGAATAGATAAATTTTTGAATGTTTGATGTCCTATATTCCATATGAAGTTCATTTTGTTAATACCTTTCAGATGCTTCTTGGACGCCGTCTTCACTTGTTTCTTCGACTTCCGGTTCCTCGTCTGGACATAACTCGAAAGCTAATTCTAAGGTTTTTTTAGCACTGCTACTGCGTTCTAAAAAGTAGCCATTAGTTGATTCGTTTGATTGAGCTGGTGGGGACCAATTGTTGTAGGCATGTGTATATGGAGCAGTTGAAGTATAAGGCCTCTGTTTAAAAAAAATTATAATAAAAAACGTAAGTATTACTATCTAACACGTTTGAACTAGAAGAAAATTTTATAAAACGCAATTGTACACACTTTGTCCAATTCATCTTGAAGCCACTCAATAGCAAGTGCCCATTTTTTCTTTAACTCGGCATTCTGATACAGAAATTGGTGAGCAGATCTGCACTTACTAAATAATTGCACCATACATTTAATGCACTGATACGCTCGTTTCTGATAATGAGTTCTACTCTTTTGTATTGTATCAAACAAGCCTTCACGTTCGTCTGGAACACCTAAACATTAAAATCGAGTTGACATAATGACTTCTTATAATTCGTTCCAAGACTTTCTTAACAAGTAAACATATTAAACATACCTTTCAATGCATTGTGCACGCGGTGTAATTGCCAGGAATCTTCAATAAGTAGCATCTCCAACAAAAGATCAGTGTGATGCTTCAATTCATGAGTATAGGCAAAGCCAATTTGCCACAGCAATTCGCTAAGAACTGTTCGTGAAAAGTGAGGATTCTCCCAGCAGCAAAACTGCAGAAGTTTGACGGTCTCCTCAGTTACGCTTGCATCCTCAATTAGCTTTTTCATGTAACTTGTGCGGGTGAACAGAATCTCCGCAGCTTGAGGTTGAATTGGCATTAAATAATCTTGACCGCAAGTCGGATCACCATAGGGATTCGGCAGCGGCTGCGGATTATTGGAGGCGTCGCTTGTCTGTGCTCTGGACGATATGTCACAACAACGTATCAGGATGCTCACTACTTGATGAAGTTTCGTCAATTCGGGATATTGATACTTGATAACGGGACCAGGTCCCTCATCAATCGCTACCAACATGAATGTCACTGGCACGTTCAACTAAAATTAACATTACATTGGTTAAGAATATTTTTTTTTTATAAAAAATGTAGGAATATGAAATTAAATTACTTTTAATAACTGAAGCCTTTGTGGTAGGCCAATTGATGCATATGTTAGGAATAATGCAAAGTAATGTGGCAAGTGACGCCCGTTATCCGAAATTTCCCGATGTAGCAACATAAGTACTGCATGCAAGAGGTGATCACTGAGAGTTGCCGTTGGGTCTAACAGCATAGCTGCAATTATCATTTTTCAATTAGATCTAATTATAAAATATTTCTCATTTAACAATTTTTAAATTAAATCAACTCTTACTTGGAGCATTTAGAGGAGGTGAACAAGGTCCATCTTGAAGAGAAAAGTGAGCCAAGAAAACTAAGATTTTCAAAAAGGCATTTCTTACTTCTGTACTTGGACAGACCAGAAGATATTCACAAAATCTATTTAAAAAAGTAGATTTTATTGGATTATTACGATTCCTACGAATCTATTTGTATTGATAATCATTGTAAAAATAATACCTGTGGGGATGGTTGAATAAAACGTTGTGAGCAAACCAAGAACGCACTGCCTTACTTCCTAACAAATGATGGCACAAGATATCGTGCCAATCAGTCGCTGTCCCACGCAAAGCTTTTTTTGTGTGAAAGCCTGTATAAAACAGAAATTTTGAAGCCAGTTGAATGGATAACATCGACAATTCTTCGGCTTCTGGGCTCTGCATGAAGATAAAAATATGATTATAAAAATTACATTCTAAATTTATAGTCAGAATAAAGTGTTTTTCATGAACTTGCCATTTTTTCTGGGCTTTGTCTGACATTATATGGATTACACGATACAAGTTTTCTTATAAATTGGAAATATTCCGTGTTGAATTGATTTCGGGTATGCATAGCCTTAATATTTTGCTTCCTCACGCTCATTTCGATTGCTGGTGGCATTTTAGTGACTCCCAATTTGGTATCTAAACAACAATTTTAATATGCACATTTAATATCTACATTTGTTCAAAAAGTTATCTAATGATAAAACTTGAACATACACAATGATAATTCATTCACTTTCTTTAATTGGGGATTTGGTTGCACATCATTCCTAGTATAAAAAAGCATATATGCATTCCACCACCGCTTTTGTCTTCGATAGTTCATTCGCTTGAGTATATGGTCAAACACTTCGCCCATATAGTCGCCGCCAAAGCATTGGGATTTCATTTCTTCTTCCTCCTCCATTTTGCATTCTGTTACATCACCATCGTCAAATTTATACCATTTTCCTGTTCCATCACTTTGTCTGGAAATTTAAAAATTATTTTAGAATACCAAAATGAATATTATTATATTGACTAATAATAATTTAATGTTAATTTTCATACCTGTGTAAAATGTAAGAGTAGTAGTGACCCCCGCTGGCTTGTCCACTGTGAACTACAATACCAGTCAGTTGATATTTGGTACATGTTCCTTTGATTGCCTCTTCATGGTCCCAGTCTATAACCTCTCCTTCTAATTTGGCGAGCCCCGAGACCGTGTAAGGTTCCATATCGAGATCTCTTGGAAATTCAAAGTAATCATTAAATTTGATAGCACAAACTCTTTCGAAGTCGTACTCAAATCTCTTCAACTGAATTGCCAAAATAGGGGGTAGTTTTTTGACGCACAATCGTTTAACTGTCACAACCTGAAAATGATAATGGTTTTAATAAATAATATTTGCTTGATTTTACACGATCAAATAAAATATCGAAAACGTACTTTTTTGTTACATTTATCACAGTGATATGAGTCTGCTCCTTCAAGCAGTTCTCCCTTGACGTATTGCTCCAAAGAGTCCAATAAATTACTATGATTTCTAATATCCACGCTTATTACACTAAAAGGCTCTTCTTTAGAGTACCTGCAGTATGCAATAAAAAATCAAAGATGATACAAAATAGTATTTATTAATATTAATGATTAGGCATAAAATAATGTTTACCTGTGAGGACAGCCTTTGCAGATTTTTTGATCACTGTAAGAACCACCAAGAATTTTGCTCATGATTTGCTCGTGACCCAAAGCTTTCAAAGCTTCATCCAAACTCTCTACTAGGCTCATGAAAAATTCAACAGCATCTTGCTGTTCCCGAAGATTCACAGGTTCACCTTGGAGCCTACAACATTGAGACAAAAAATACTTACGATGGTTCCCAAGCAAATGATCATTTAAGAGTGAGAAAGAGAAACCTTTAAACTCACTTGAAGTGTTTCCAAAGCCCACGAGGAATGTAGTATTGTAACCTGCTATGCGCTAAGTGTCCGAAAATGGCTTGAACTTGCTTCAGAATGCCAATGTTGTACTCTTTTCGCGACTCGTCAGCGCTGCACTTTTCCTCGTTGGTGTCATTATCCGTTGCCTCTATCGTTTGCTCGCCCTCGATCCGCTCCTCACCCGAGAAGTCCTCATTCAAATCGGTAGCTGCACCTTCCGCCGCAAGTAGGCCTACCCTAATGCTCTCAACCATGTAGAGCTGCTGAAGAACCGAGTTCATGTAACAGGTCGCTCCGGCATTTTTCAAACCGACAAAGCCCATGGGCGGCCGGGAACCAACGGATGGTAGGTAGTCCCATTCAACGAGGGGCTCGTCCTTTTCCGAGTAGAACATTTCGCAAAGCATGGTGACTAGAAGTTTCATATTGGGTACGCAACCCGTGCACAGGCTCACGAGCAAGTCGAAGGCCGCGCTGGTCGACTGGGGAGTTGTACAGACTGCATAAGACTGCGACGAGCCCAGCTCGCCTGTATTGCGCAATTGCAACATATAGCATGATGCTGGGAATATGAAGTCTTGCACTAGTTCCTTTAGAAACGAACAAAAAATATCAGTATATAATATACACGATATAAAGATTTATGCAAGTAGCGAAGTAAAGAAAAATTTATTTTAGCAAACCTTGATTAAATTGATGCCCCGTTTTTCATCGGATCCCAACTCATATTTTTTACTAGGTGGTAGAAACGATAGCAGCTCCTTGGTTAGGCATAGATGACCTTCGAGAACGGCTTCGTCCATTTGTCCATCTCCGAATTCTTGGACTCGGTCGCGAACTTCTTTGAGCCATACGATTTCAATGTTCAACCAATTTTCAGCCGATGACAATGGACAACCAGATATATGCGCATAATTCAATAGCCTACACAACAACTAGAAAGAAAAAATGAATTATTAATTCGCTAATCAATTGAGAACATGAGTATTTGATAATGAAAGTTGAGTATTTACTTGAAAAAATTCGTGACTTTGTTTAGCATACTCCATTACTGTGGTATTGATGACTGGAAATAGGCGAGTGATAAAAAATTGAAGAGCCTGATGCCCACTACTACACCACGTGGAAATTAGTAAAAATTGCTCTGCAGCAGTTGCGCGAATCGCCCGCGACGTGCTAACTAGTACAAGGTCTATTAAAAAGGTATTCCACATGACGTTTTCAGCTGCGTTATGCCGCATAGAGTCTTTCGTCAAATCTTCCAATGCTTTTGGGTTGAGTACTAGAGCTATCGTTAATACTTCCAGCGCTTCTTTACATACTAGAATAAAAATAAAAAAAGTTATTAAAGTATTATCATCTTCGTGTACCAAGAAAATTTTTTGTAGTATTTGTTTTCAAATCATCAACTATTAATAGAAATTATAACGTCATCGCTAAAAATCTTGTTTATGTTGAGATGTTTTATAACGTTCTTGATTCTCGTATTTATGTAACAAAATCAAGCCATGCTAAATGATAATTAGACAAATTTCCAACTGAGCAAAACTTGGCTTTTTTCATTTAGAAATTATTTTAAGTACACAACAGAATAAGGTTAAATACCTAATACATCGTTGTTATCCAGGTTCCTCTGCTCTCTGGCATTGGTCTCGTGCATCTCGTGGAGCACTTGAGCGGATGCGTTGACGTGATTTAAACTACCGCTGGATGCGGCCCAGGCTAATCTAATTATGGCACGAATGGTGGCCACATCCGGCAGTTCCCACGACAGGGCTTGGACCAGTAGTTGCCGGCACCTGTCCAGCTCTGTACTGCCACTGAGCATATCATTAGCAAGAAGCGTTGCGAGCTTCATTGCCACAGAGCGCAAGATATATTCGGTGTTTTGGTTGGGCACACTATGCAGTGCCTGCTTTAACACCGTTATCGGCACCTGCTTGTTCGGCTGATTGTCGTGATTGGACTGGGAATTAGTGAAGGGCACCTCATCAATTAGTAGTGCCATCACGTTTGCCATGACCGTGAGTAGGAGCTTGCAGAGCTTGAGGACGGTCAAGTAGGCTGAACGTTTTGTCGTTTCATCCGCGTTTGGTAGAAAATTATTTTTTGTCAGCATGTCCAGTATCACTCCAGCCTCGCCACTCTTGATCAGGTTTAATTGAAATTCGCATGCTCTATCAGACATCGGATCAAGCGCGGGCATCAACAGAGTGTACAGAACCTGAAATTCGAACGTTTCATTGCGTGTATATGGTGCGTATTTATAATGACAGTCTAGGAAGTAAAAACTCGCAAATAATTTACCTCTAAATTGTATAAAACTTGACTTGGGCTTGCTGTGAAAAATAAGGATCCAACACTAGTTGTCGATTCGTCGATGGAAGAATTTTGTGGAGCTTCGTCTTCCTTGAATCGTCCGAAAAACCATTGCAAACGCGATACAGTTAGGGTATCGGGGGGTACTAGTTGCAAAAGATGACGCGCACCATCTCGCAAATGAGCATGTTCAAGAGTGCAACCCAAATCAGCCAATTGAAAGAAAAAGTTGGCGTACTGGGATCTTTGAGATAATAACTAAAACGCAAAGCGAAGATTGCAAAGTTAGTCGAATGCTTAATGTTATTGGATGCGAATGTAAATTAAATTAATAAAAAAAAACTTACCACTCCAGGTAGACTGCTTTCAGCTTCTTGACTTGATGGATGACAGCCTTCCATTTTAGTGTAAGGGTGATGTGGGGAACTAGTAGAACTGTCAGAACTACTATCAGGAGAGCTGGGCATATTTGTATTAGCTTGACTGAGCTTTGCGGACAATAACTAAAACATAAAAATATTATTCGTATTTGAATTATTCTCTTAAGTTTAAACTTGATAATATAAATGGTTATGTAACATTCAGCCCCTACCATTTTATCTCTCAAAGGAATTTGTGAAAGAAGTTTCCTATCGTCGGCCTGCTCTAACGATTCTCCATTAATAAATAGGTCTACCTTAACATTTGTACCACTAGCCTTGATTCTGCGTAAAATTTGACGCCTCAAAGACGCCAGTGTGTCATTTGTGTGGGTGAAAACTTCAATATCGTCAACGTTACGTGCAGGATTAGCAAATCTTATAACTAGGGACAAATGCTTGCCTCGCGCAGCCCTACAAGTAGTATGAAAATACGTTATACGCTTTCGTTTTGAAATTGTAAATATCAAGTTTGCACTTCAGCTTACCTGTGTAAAGGAAGAATTTTCCTTTCCCCGGGAAAGGCTGTGTCACACTCATTTAGATATTCTTGTAAAACTTTCATTACGCGACACATTTTCATTGTCTCTGATTTAATAACTTCTGCGGCATTCTCATCCTTATCTTCTTTATCTTCAAGTGATTCTTTTCGTAATATAGACACGGCATCGTAATAAGCTTTCAAGCGGTCCATGCATTCTGCTATATAAGTTTCATGAAAAGCCATCACAGACGATTGCAATCGCGGACCCAAATTGGTGTTTACTTCTTTTAAAAGCTCTATACCACGATTTGCTATCTCTTCAGAACCATTAGTAACCACCTTTATAAGTAAAATATATATATTTAGTGAATTTCTATTTATCTACTCTATTGTACCATATGCAAAAGTAACAATTGAACATACCCTCCACAAATAGTCTGTTCCTATTAAATCGACATCATCCATCAACACCGTACGTCTTTTTTGTTTCAATTTGCCCTCCTTGGAATTGACTGCTTTAAAAAATCTTTCAAAACACTTTATACCGCTTTCCGTGAGTAACGATGGATCCAACAGTAATATATTATATACAAAAAAATCCTTGTTGATAGCGGGATCAAGATCAGGCTCGTCTCCCATCAACTTGGAAAACCACTTAAAACATGCTTCTCTGTCTGAAACAAAAACTGCCTGTTCTGCCAGACATTGCCATATTTGTTTCGCTTGTTCTGCACAAAGCCATAATTGACCATCCTATAATAATTATATTCAAATTAATTACTGCAAACTCGTATAACACGTAGAATGTAAAATAATACTGAAACATTTTATTTCACCTTTAATAAAAATCTTAAAAAGTTGAGTCTTTCTTGCACTTGCATAATATGATTATAGCGACGATCGGGAGAATATGTATTAGGATCAATATCTGAATTTTCTTTGACCAATTGCCTTACTTTTTCCATATATGTTGTCAAACTTTTAGTCACAAGTATAACGACGGAATGCTGATTCTGAAGACGCTCAATGACTTCTTGCCTGAATAAAAAAATGTTCTTGTAGTTTTTCAAACGAATCCTACTTTCAATACAAAGAGCATTTTAAATTATTCTTACCTGTAATATGCATGATGAGATCGTGGATTGTGACCTATGTTAGGGTTTGGTTCATAAAGGCAACAAATTTCACGGATTTGCTTAAGCGCTGGAAGTGCCCACTTATCACCACTTTTCAACTCTTCCACACATTTATCAAGCCATATAGTTTTTTGAGCATCTCGCTCTTGCGAGCAAGAATAGTCTAATATTTTGACGTGAGCATTTAAGGCTTGATCCATAATTTCTGTGGGCACCTCATCAGAATGGGCCAAGTTCCAAAAAAGCATCAATACCTAGTAAATTTTGGTCATTTAAAATGTAATTTCAAAAAAAATGTCTATGTCGGTAAAACAAAATTTTTCCTGTTTTTACCTTATGAGCCATGACACCATCCTTGTCATCTTCAGCAAGTCTTCGTATCAACTCAAGAAGCTTTTCTCGTTGTTTTCTGTTGGCAGTTTTCCAACTCGTCTGGAATAGAGAAACATTAAAAATACTCATTGGTAAAGTAACAAAGAAATAACTTTATAAAATAAAAGGCTCTTATTAGATAAATTTTGTCTGAAAACTTAAGGGGCCACCGCACTAGTTATATAGATATACTGACCATGTTAAATTGACGCACTCCTTCGCTCCCAACTTTTAGAAAAACGGCTGTACATAGGAATCTCAAAAAATTACAGGACCTAGTTGTCGGTACCAACTTTGCGCGAAAGTGAGCTGGGCGTACCTCTCCAGGATCCCGTTGACGCATGATGTCCAGCTTACTTCCGCGCAAATATTGTAACGTTATCTACATCCTGTCATTTTTTTAAAGTCATTAAAGCCCTCGTTTTTTCAGAAGTTGGGAGCAAATGGTCGCGTAAATTAGCATTGGCTAGTATATCTATATAACGGGTGTGGTGGCCCCTTAAATTTTGTAATAACTTGCCTAGGAAGGTTGTTATTGAAAAGTTTTAAAAAGTAATAGATCATTATTGTTATTTACTTCTACTGCTTTTAAAACTTCACAAGCGCTCGTATAACTCAACTTTATATACAGGAAAACGATTTGCCTGTGCTATTGTTTGAGCCATATTATTAGGAAGGAGATAGTAGACTATTTATAATATAAACCAAAAGTAATTTTAAATATAAAAAATACCTTGAAACATTCGAAAAGATGATCCAATTGTTCTGGACTGAAATCCCAAGCCAATTTAGCTAATAAATCGTGAACGTTTTTCACAATTGCTTCATGCTTTCCAGCTTGTGCTGCCCACACAGCATCTAAATCCTCAAGAGACAACGCGCGTTCTTTAATAATAAAGCGTAAAATTTTTTCGAGTTTTTCTACGTATTGTGGCTGATGTAATGAATCTCTTAACACAATTTCCAATACCCCATTTTCTTTGATCCATTTCTGCAAAAATAACAATAGTTTGCAATAACTGAACTTTCTTGACATTAAAAAATGTTTATAATATTTGAACTATTTACCGCCATGCGCTCAGCTGTCAACCATTCCTCTTCTTCAAGGCTGGGATTACGATGTAAATAGTAATTAACACTCGCAATAACTTTATTAACTTCGTTAAGAGCGTTCATTTTCCCGTTAAAGGACGAAATTTGCAAAAGCCTTAGTATCATTTTCAGTCTCAAGATTTCCAAGTTCTTGATCATTTCCTCTTGATAAGGTACTCGTGATGCCATACACTTGGCTGCTTTAATTATGGCTGATATCGCGTCGTTTTTAGACTCATTTTTTGCTTCTTTCTTTAGTTCTGCATCAGTCAAGTTATCTAAAATTTGAGGCACCATTTTCTGAGAAAAAACAAGTTAGAATTAGTACTGAGGGATACCAATAAAATGTAAACATTTATTTTAAATTGCTAAGCATAATACATACCACTATGGGCATTAGGTATTTATGTACTGTATGAACTGTTAATAATTCACAGCACAAGCCAAATGGCTTTATTAATGCATAAATAACTGGCACTGTTAAATTACGTCCACTGGAAAATCTCTTGAGTAAAATATCAAAACCACCAAGACTGCCAAATCTGTGAACAAAGAGTTTAAAAATTATTCAACTCCCTAATCGAAACTTTCAAAGCCAGTTTAAACTTACTTGTTTATAAGATCAACAAGCCAGCCACGAGGATTCCTAGTATCTTGCGGAGACTGAGCATATATTTCATCATACGGAATATTGCTACCAGGAGGTACAGTCTCAGATGCTCTTGATGCATTAAATGTATGAAATCTATAACAAGTTTGGGTATTAAATTTTTAATAGTCAATAATTAAGCAAAAATTAACATGGGAATCAAGCTTACTTGTTATTAGGGTTAAAAACCATAGCGAGTAAATCAAGAAGAGGAAACCAGTCCTCATCTAATTTCAAGACACAAAGTTCTACCAGTCGTTGGCAATTAGCATTAATGTAATTATGAATATTCAATTTCCAACTGTTAACTGCATCGTCTGTTAAAATTTTTGTAAAAGATATTGTGAGCCCCTCTCGAAAAAAACGTTGACAAGCTTCGCTCTGTACATCAATTCCTACAGACAAATTTAAATATTACCCAGTTTGTCATGCTTAAAAATACTCAATAAACCATAGCGATTATCAAGTTGATCAAGTACCTTTCTTGCACAACTCGATACTGGCTTGTAACAGGCATTCCAACTCTTGTTCAGGTAGAACTGGCACTACCCATCTTGGACTAGATATTTTTTCATCCAGCAGAGCAAGCTTAGCGTGTGGAAAATCGGGCTCCAATCGTTGCTGATTGTTCTCCTCACCCGCAGTTGTTGCTGGTTCACCAGTGCAATCGGTTGGAGCAACATTCTCTGATATTTGAAGGCTAGACATGGTGTCAGCCAACTGCTGCTGTGCAGGCGAACTGGGTATCTGTCAAGAACAAACAAATAGTTGGTTAACTCATGAATAAGTCCTATCTTCATAATCAAAATACAGAGTCAAGAAAGAGAGAAATCACAAGCACTAACCATAGTGTTTTGATGACTGTCAGGTGGATCGATTCCAACCCCTTGGCCTCTCGTAGCAATCGTCATTTTGCCTCACGAAAGCTACAGCCTGACGTTTTAGATATAAATATTTTGGACCAAGTTGCACCACCAACGAGCATCCAGCAGTGTCATGAAATACTTTTATGTCGTAGAGGCCTTGTATTGCTAACCTATATCTACATTATCTGAAACAAAGGATTAAAAACAGCATTGGTATAGAGGAGTCAGTCCATAGCTATACATAGGCGCATACACAAACACAGCAGTCCCAGCCAAAAACAGTCTCGAGACTGCTGCTCCAAAACAGGCGAAACGGGGCAAAAACGTTGCGTCGACAAAACGAGTCGCGGAGGAAAAAAAGAAGCAGACCTGTCGCGAAGAAGTGCACCAACTCCGAAAGCTCGGAGCTCCAGTGCGAATGGAAGCGATTGATCGGCGCTCGAAAGAATGCAGGGAGCCAGGAGCCCGAGTCTCCAATTAGACCCGCAAGCAGCGATTTCCTCTGCGAGGCTGCAGGGCAGCTCAGCGCCGCACAATGACCGACGAGTTTCGCGCACACACACGCACACACACACACACACACACACACAAATCAGCAATACACGCAGACTTCGGCCGACGCGCTGTCAAGCTCCAGTCCCCGTAGACGACGTAGCTGACGAGGGTGCGGCAGCAGCGAGCGCGCGCGCGAGCAGGAGAGACCAGAGACGAGGCTGACGAGGGACAGCGACGCGAGCGAGTCCGTTCGCACGGGGGGCGTCGACTCCTCTCGTACCTTGGCGAATCGCTGGTCGTCCCGAGCGGGCGGTTCGCTCACCAAGTCTGATCCTCGGAGCAGAACCGGGCCGAACGTCCGGACAAAATGGCGACTCGGCTCAGCTACTCTCGTAGGTACCATGGACTGCTGCTGCGGCGGGTAGTAGGCCCCAGCTGCGTAGAGCCGCGGGGAGTGGCGCTGCTGCTGCTGCTGCTGCTGCTGCGGCGGCGCCCGGGCGTGTAGTCCGAGTCAGACAGAGAGGGAACGACGACGGGGAGACACTCGCGACTCTGCGCCACTGGCGATGCGATGCTGGACTGGACTGGGCCGATTATGTGGGACGTCCTCTTCGGGAGCGGAAAAACGGCCGGATCGCAGAAAGCCGATCTGGCCGCTGACTCTTCGTCCCACCCGTGTGTGGTATGGGTACACATGTACTCGTACACACTTCACACGGCTCACTCCACTCTCGCTATTTCTCTCTCCTCAGCTCTGCTCCTCTGTGCAACGCTGCTCCGCGAGAGAGAGTAATACATATATCCAATACGGCAATACCGCACTATACACACACACACACACAGGCTTATTGGATATGAACACAAGTACAACGATATTCTGCAGGGACTGTCGCTATCTCGCGCGCGTGTAGAGCAAGTTTGTGTATTGTGGGTACTGCTCGCTGCGGCCGTTTAAAAGAACGGCGACGATGGAAGAGAGAGAGAGAGAGAGAGAGAGAGAGAGAGAGAGAGAGAGAGAGAGAGAGAGAGAAAATCTGCTGTTCCGCGCGCACCTACACCGCCGGCCCTACAGCGACCTGTATATATCGCGCGGAGAGATTGTTATAAGTGGATCGACTACCACTCGTGTCCGTGTGTGCAGATATACGCTACACTTACGCACTCGCGAAGGGAAAGGGTTGCACGCAAACGTATGACATACGATACACCTACCTCTCGCTCTTGCAGATTAGAGCCGCCGCTCCGTCGACTCACTCTCACTGCTCACAGCAGCAGCAGTAGTAGTATAAGTATAGTAGTAGTAGTAATAGTAGTAGTAGTAGTAGTAGTAGTGTGCCGTGTGCGGTCTATCTGGCTGCTGGCGTGTGCGCGTGCTGTATGTTTTCGCGTTGCAATTTTTTGACATGACGTTATACGCGGAACTCAGCTCTCGCCACCGCTCCGCCGCAGCCGTGAAATCTGTAAACAGCGCGAGAGAGATAAGGCTCCTCCCACAATGCCAAGCTCGCGACGTTTACCTCCTCGATGTCTTTTTTTTCCTCGCGCGAGCTGCGCGCTCACTTACCCGTCTATCGGAGCTTTCAGAGCTTTCGGAGCAACGAATCTTTCGACGATGCGACAGGAAGTTTCGGGGTTACTGGCAATGACGAAGCGTAGGCAGGATGTTAGTTAAAAAAAATTGAGCTTTTATTACAAAATTTAAATCTGTTAGCGGCATATACATCTACATATACATATATGTTGTGTAAGTATAAGTTCGCCGGTTTCGACGAAAGTTGCTGTAATTTTTGGAGGAAACGTTCCTAGAATCGAGGGGAGAGCTGCCTTTTATTTTTAAAACGACGCGAACTTGTTATTTATAAGATTACATGTGTAACGAGGAAAAGGACAAATTATTTTGCTCTCTCTCTCTCTCTCTCTCTCTCTCTCTCTTTTCGCTCTTACTTTGTCTAACTCGAACGATTGCATCAAAGTCCTTAGTTTTAAAGTTACTTTGACATTATAAACGTTTTGTTTGTTGGATCTCGGTTAATTTATACATTTATAATTCAGCTGTATACAGATCTGTATCAATACATACATACAATATTAATTTCTGGCAAAGTGTTCAAGATATGTGTATATTATATTCAGAATGCAAGAAGAAACTAATAAGTAAAATGTTTTTTTTCAATATACTTGTTTATTTTGTTTATTTTATTTTTTAATAAAATGGCTTTATATATATAGTCGTATATATAACTTTTTGTTTGTTTGTTTGTTTTTGTCTATAGAGTTTTAGTCAATATTCATCTTTAAAAGTACAGAGAGTTAAGTGTATAAGTAATCAACGTCGCTCGGTTTAAAGCAAAACACTTGGATCGCAATTATAAATAGTTATTATCATCAAGTTCCACTCAAGAAAACCCATTGTAAGAGAAAGAAAAATTCAATTCAGAAACACCAACCTAATGAGAACAGTTCACTCAGACAATCGCAAATTTTATAGAAATGTATCAACAATGTGAAAAGGTGTATTACAAATGAACACAGAGGGTAAATATATTTACAATTCTTATGTTCAAGTTAGTACTTGAAAGAACAAGATTTCGCGTATAGCAAATTTTACAGTTGTGCTGGGCTACACTTGAAATGCCTTTTCACTTGTGTCTGTAACGTGTACTTTAATCTTTTGGAAGTTTTTTTCTTTTTAATGAATATTAAAAGATAAACTTGATCGTCATGGAAATAGTGATGAATCGATTACATCAATTATTCCCCGAGTGTTCGGTAATATCACTATCAATTAATTGTTTTTGTGCACCATCATTTTATATCGGCAATTGCCTAAAAGATTTCGAGTCACAATAACGAATCTTGAATGCACGATTCAAGTTTGAGCAGTCGTGAAGGTGCGATTGGCCCAGGATATTACCGATTTTTCAAAATCACCTGGTACTGTGTTGTCAGGAGCAAGTAAGCAGTAAGAATCATACACTGAATCAAGGATCATAAATATAATTCTTCCAACTCCTTGATGAGTTCAGCTTCTTTTTTAATTTTATCAAGTTGATTAATTTCTAATTGTTTACCCTGTATTTGCTGTTCTTTGAGTTTGGATATTTGCTCCAATTTCTGAAAGACAATTAACATTATATAGAACTTGAAATCACTCAATATTTTATAATATAGCGCTATATGCTTACACTCTTGATCTTCCTGATCTTCTTGTTCTTTTCGGGGTCATCCGTGAGATCATCTTTAGCAGAAGAAGTAGCATTAGTAGTTTTAGGAGCAGTGCTATTTGTTTGCCCATTAGAAGTCACATTGCCGGTTTGCGCTTGTAATGCAGCCTCTTGTTCTTTCTTAGCTTTCTTGGCTTCGCGTTTTTTCTTAATTTTAAGAGAATTCTTGGATGGATTTGCTGTAAATGAAGTTTGATAATCAAGTCATGTGCAATCAACGCAATTTATAAGGAAAAGAGTTTTCGAGTAAACATTTCTTACATTCAGTTGGCTTGGAGTCATCTTCATCATCATGTAAACTGAATTTGATAGTTTGTCCTCTTGCAGATGGAGGTCGGTATACTTGTTTAGAAGCTGCGCAAGATAAAACAATTAATTTTTTTGGTCGATCTAGTCACTGCTAGAAGACCAATTATACTGACCTTGTGGTTGACTAGGTGCAATTCCCTCAACTGCTTTATAACTTATAGGCTTTTCTTTAAAAGTATTTGGAGGGAATCTCTGCCATAAAACTTCCCACAATTCTTCTTGCTTGTTCCACGGCCGCTCATACAATAATGTTCCAGTATAATGGAAAATTTTAAACCTGCCAAGATACAATATATTTCAATATTGCAGAATAAACGTCTCTAGATATCAGAACTGTAATAACAATTTTACTGACCCATTACTCATCCTAAGTCTTGGTGCTGTAGTAGCAGTTATGTAGTGTTCACCATCAGGTGACCATTCCAATAAAGTGGTATCTGGAGCTTCCGAAGTTGCAATCATCTTTTTGTTAGCTATGTCCCACAATTCAATTCCTCCTCTCAAATTACCAAAGCCAGTCAAAATCACAAGTGCACAGTGGTTAAGGAAAATAGTATGACATAATAAGTCACTTGTAAGTAAAAGAGAAAAAAAAATGATTGAAAGTATTTTGAATAGAAAAGGATATTGTTTCCATGAGGGTTGTAGTAAATAGCATTTCTATGCTTGGTGCCAAATTCGAACACTGCCTCGCATTTGAGATTAAATAATGTTGCTTTTGAAGGCATAAATCCATAAATAACTAAAAATTCCGTTTGCTTAGGAGACCACTGAACAGCATGAATAGGGCCCTCTTTACCTATCAGCATGTTAAATAAATTAATAATTTAGTAACAATTACGCCGATGAAAATTAATCTGAATTAACTTGCATACTCAGCATAACAAGTGCAGTCTGGCCCTTGGTGTCAAGATAATGCAAAGTTTGCTTGCCATAGTAGGAAGCTCCAGTCTTGTCAACATCAGTACTTGTAAGCAACAGTACACTAGTTCCTTGAGTATTCCAATAAAATTCTACTCTGTCATCCTATGATACGTAAAAATATAATAAATCATATTTTGTGAAAAATTAATAGTATTTCAAGTTTTGCTTAAATTTTTACCTGAAAGAAACTTTTATTTGCAATTGCTTGGCTTGCCTGGAATTTAGGATATTGAAATAGTCTACCAAAGGATGGCTGGCCAGATTTTCCTGAAAAGAAAAAAAAATAGTTTATTAAAAAATAATTTCAAATATTCAAGATCAAATATTGTTTGTGTAACTCACCTGGCATATAACAGAGAACATGATATGGAGCACCACCTGGAGCTATGCTAAACTTAGCAACCTTAGCTACATTTATCCTATGTAAAACTACATCAAAATTGGAATCCTCATACAGCACAACATCATTATTAACTAACATACCACAGATCTTCTCATCACTTGACCACTGTGGTGCCCTACGATCATCAACACTTACTTATGTAACTTATATGCATATATTGTTAAAGAAAAAATATGAAAACAATTATTCAACTCACCAGTCAATTTGTTTCTTATAAATAAAACTTTTCACTAGGTTTCCAGTTTTTGGATCATACAAGTTAAGATTAGGACTGCCTTGAGGATTGGCCTGAGAGACTAAAAAAATTCCTTCATATTTTAGATTTCTATGAAACACAACAAAAAATTACAAGACTCATGTTACTAACCGATAAATGGTTCCCAAGTCATGAAATAAGTATCTTTAGGTGAAAATTGGATGCTTTGCACCTTGGGCCTGGCGATTTCCGCGACAACCTGCCATGTCTCACAGAGAACAATCTTGACTGTAAACCCATTAACCCAAGCAAAGTAACGGCCCTGTGGGCTGAATACCATAGCCTTGCATCCTTTGCTGTCATCTTTCACAAAGGCTGACACTGGCTCGTAGGTTGGTGGGCCCTGGGATATACTTATGCCAGTGGACCCTCTTACTGTAAGACAAGCAATTTCACTTTACTAAGCTATCAACATTTGTATAATAGCATATGAAATGCAGTATTGATAAACATTCTGAGCAAATATATTGTAACGCATTGCCATTATCTTTCACTTGTGCATAATGAACATTCAGGTCAGTGCGACAGACTTTAAAATACATTTTGTTTTCTGACTGATGGTCAATCGCAATTTTGATACCCAATGCTTGCAATGCACTTGAAACACCAAATGATCTAAGTGCTAATGAGGCAAATCGTATTTCCTAAAAAATATAATTTAATTTTTCGTCGATGATTCGAATTACAAATATGTGATCGATGTTACAATAAGTCGGCCGATGTCGGTCACGTCAGATCGAGTGAACATCTGGATCTGACTTTCGGTATTTCACAAACGTAGCAAAATTCTTCTTGATTCGAACAACGTAATTGTATGTTCGAGTAAATAGTTAAATATTATTTAACATAAAATAAAGAAATTTGCTTACTGGCCACGCAGGGAACGATTAACGCCATTTTATCCTCTCTGCAGTTACCATGTGGTAACACTGGTAAGGGTAACTCTTATATGCATGTATCGATAAGAATCGACTTTGACTTCTTTAAAATCTCGAGCCTCGAGTTGCGTCGATCTAACCTATAAACTAACCTTACCGCACGGCTATATAAAAAAAAATTCATACGATACATATACCTATACATATATATTATATATTTTTCATTTATCTATAATTTCGTACGCGCAACGTATATGTACACATAATACATATACTCTGTGTAAAGACTATAATTCCGAATTCAAATTTGTTTCTATTTGTGTTGCCTATCACATGATAAAATATATAACTTTATAAATAAATAGTTAATTAAATATAAACGCATGCTGTTACTAAGTACTATTTTAGTAAGATTTGTCGAAGAGTGGGAACACGTTCTGAATAAACAGAGACTCATGAGGTGCCTATTTTAATAAATTTGTTATAACTTATAAGTAGACTTTTTAAAATTTAAAAAGCGACATCACCTTACTTTTGGAGCTTGCCACCAGAGGTCTCGTCAGTATCGTTGAGCTGCCGCAATTGATTATTCATTTCTGGCGATTGCACACGATCGTACACATGATTACTGCCTTGTATCAATTTTGGGCCAGAAACAGTAAATCGTGGTATGGCCACTTCATGCTTTAGGTAAAATAATAGTCAAGAATGATTTTTATTTATTGTTTAGTGAAAAATAATTATACCCAAGTTTTGTTCATTTTACTAATGTGCACTGAATATTTTGACGAGGTTAAGGGGCGGAATTGCTTGTTTTGTTATTTTTCTTTTCTGACAGAGGAATAGTATTACTTGCTATGATTATTTGTTAACTCTGTATATAAGATAGCTTATGAGGCTATAAATTGTTTTGTCAGATTAGTTTTTAAAGAAATAATGATTTTTTAGCTAAGAAATTCCAAAATATTGATTTATATTAAAAAAATTATTTTAGTAATGTGGATGAATATGGATTTGAAAGACCACAGAATTTTAACTATGAAACATATGAGGAGTTTATGTCTGAATACCTGAAAGTGCTAGCTAAAAGAGCAAAAAAATGGGCTGAAATAATAGGAGAAGGAAAATCACTGCAACGCAGCATTACTGTTAAACGTTACGTCCGTAAAGGTATTCCTGGAGAGCACAGAGGTCTAGTAAGTACAAATTGATAAAATCTGTACCATTGAAAGAACCATGTTCTGATAAAAAAATTACATCTATTTTAGGTATGGCTTTCTGTGAGTGGTGGAGAAGAATTAAAAAGCAAATCTCCAAATTTATATCAAGAATTGCTGACTGGGCCTCATGATTCACAAGTTACAGATATAATAAAAACAGATCTTCCACGTACTTTTCCTGATAATATATTTTTTAATAATACAGATCGTCATCAACGTCAATTATACAATATATTACTAGCTTTCGCACATCAAAATAGACAAGTTGGATATTGTCAAGTAGGAATTCTTCACTTTTTTACAGTTAATTATGGCATGATTTTTATTTTAAATTTAATGATTTTTAGGGATTGAATTATATAGCAGGTTTGTTATTATTGGTGACAAAAAGTGAAGAAACTGCCTTTTGGTTACTAAAAGTATTGATAGAAGAAATTTTACCAGAGTATTATGTACCAACTATGAAAGGATTGATTACAGATATTGATGTTTTAGCAGAACTAGTCAAGTAAGCAATTTATATATTAGAATTTTATATTTTAATATATCAATGTCATTTGCAACAAAATTAAATATTGTAAACACAGGATCAAAATGCCAGATGTGTATCAGCACGTAACAGATATGGGGTTGCCATGGGCAGTTATCACAACGAAATGGTTTATCTGCTTATTTGCAGAAGTTTTACCTACCGAAGTGAGCAATTAAAAAAAAAAACTTATTACCATTTTTTATTTTACATTATGTAAAAGCATTATTTTTTAATTTCTATTATAGACAACTCTACGAATATGGGATTGTCTTTTTTACGAAGGCAGCAAAATTGTGTTCAGGGTAGCATTAACTTTAATTAAAAGAAATAGGGAAAATCTATTAGCTTGTCAAGACTTCACTGAACTAGCTGAATGTTTCAAAGAAATTACCAAGGATAGTATTGTTCTCCAATGTCATGACTTTATGCAGGTATGTATACTAAAGAACTGAAAATTTTAAGAAATTTAAATATTTATTACTTAATTATTAATATTAATATCAGAATTTGTTTTTTATACTTATGTTATCATTTTCAGAGTATATTTAAAGTTCCTGGTTCATTAAGTAGTAGTAAGATATCAAAATTAAGAGCTAAAGTAGAACAAAGCCATAAAGAACAGCAAAATGCTAAAGAAAGGCGGTAGTATTAGTTTTAATAACCTTCTCCACTGGCGAACTCTAGTCATTGTGGTGATCAATTTGTTACATTTGTCCAACAATTTTTAAAAATGCGTAGTTTTGTACAGTATCACTGTGTTTCCTGTTCCTTGTGATAATAAAGTAATTAAATTTACTGTATTCTATAAAATTAGTAAAAAGTCTACAAAAACTTGCAAGTTAATTCAGATGAGTCTTTCAATTATATATTATTATTATTGTACAGTAATTGTAATGTATATATTCTTGAGCTTCTACTTGAAATTTTAATATTCTTAAGAAATGTAAATCGCAGGTTCGATGAGCTTAGAGATTATTCATTACTATTTACTTTTGCTTTTAAAAAGAAGTCTCTTTGGAAACGTAAAGTTATTATTGATTAGATTTTTTTAATATGACCAATCTTGTGTATCAATTGAGTGATGTTAAAAATTGATGGTTACATTAATGATCATGTACATACATCGAATATACAACCTCATTTTTGATTGTCTGTACAAATTAATGTAAAGAATAAGTGAAGTGACTTTTTAAAAATTATTATACGTATAATTTGCAATTATATACATAGTATATACTATTTACATTTTTTATTTTACAAGATTTTATGTGTCTATATCCATATACTTATACTAAACAGTATGAATAAATTTTGTTTTCCATATAAACAATGAAGTTCCAAAAATCTATTCTAAAGTCTTGATTATTTTTCAAGCATATCCTTAGCTTCATTAATTTTTGCTGCAATATAAGGTGAACCTCCACGATCAGGATGATTTGCTGACATAACTTTCTTGAATTGCTCTTTGACTTTTGTTTTTGGTGCCGCAGGTGAGACACCCAAAATAAGAGCTGCCTCTCGGCGTGTCATTTTTTGCTCAAAGCCACCTTTGTAGTATTTACTATTTGCCAATGACTGCAAGTTTACATAATATATATGATTAATCAATACATACACGTAAATAAATAATTTATTTTGTTATATAAACTACAAAATGTTACCTGTGAATCTAACTTTGGCATGTTTTTCATGGCTTCTGCCATTTTTGATGACAAGTTTGGCATTTGTTTTAATACATAACGTCCGGCGAATCCAACAGCCGCTAGTCCTAATCCAGCAACTATAGCTGAAGTCTGTTAATTTAAACATTTTCATTTAAAGAAGATTCTAAAATGTTCATATTCAAATAAGATCACTTTTAACAAAATGTAAATAATTTATAGTTACAACATAATTAAACATAAAATTTTGTTACAAAAATTTAATAATAGTTTAACAAATAAAATTTAAATGTAAAACTTTGTGATGTATCGTAAAGTGTAAATCTTTTTTTAATTTTACATTGCATCATTTGTAGGTTATATTTCGAAACATAAAATTAAATCGCATAATGTAAGAACACAGGAATGATTTTCGTAAAAATTATCACCAATTAATGAACAAAAAGATGCATAACAATCACAAACATAAAATAACTAACGAAATAATTACCATTTTTCAAAAATTACAACGACGCACGTTGTGTATACGTTCGTTCGAAGTATGATCAATCACTAAACATAAGATTTGTGGACATGCGACAGCGACACAACATAAGCGACAACTGCCTGCACTTTTTTGGCAGGATGTCGAAAAAAATTTCTGCGGAAAGCTGCTTTTGAAATTTTTACTAAATTCTGGACGGCTGTCCGAGTTGCGAGGCAAGAGTCCCATATTTATAGCATTTTTCTGGGATTTTTAATAAATAATTAAAAATTTTGGAATTTCCGTCTTGGATTATTGGGTTACGGAGAAGCTGGTCCAGCCACGGCAACTTCACCTTGTCGATTAATAATAAACAATAAAGCTTGCCCCCGTCGGCATTTAATATAGATAAACATTAGATGAGTATCTCCATACTCCGCAATCTGTATTCAAATGGTTTCTATTCCGGAAATGTGTGGAAAGTATTATGCTATCAGAATAGATCAAAGATTTTCTTTTATTAAAAAATACTTATTTATTAATTAAAATAATATATTTACATTACATTTTTTGCATTTACATGATCTTGCGTGGTAACATACTTTTTCATTAAATATCTTGAATTTCAACTTTGTGTATATATATTTTTGTTTTATATTGTATATAATATCTTTTTTATTAATAATAATAGGCTTTATTTGCTTAGAACTATTAAAACAAAATTATTATGCGATATCTGGTGTTAGTTATTAAATAGATATTTGCGACGAATTATTTTGGTTTTCAAATTATTTACTCTGTGGGTACATTGTGTGTGTGTGTGTGTGTGTGTATATATATATATACACACCCACACACACATACTTTATAATGTTAAATATAATAAATAAAAATAAATTGCGTTATGATTTATCAAGTTAAACAATTGTATAATTAAAAGCTTTAAATGAGCATTAAATGTGTGATGAAGACTTTTATAAATGTAAAACTAGGCATTTATAGATTTTAACAACAATGTTCCAAAAAGTATTTCCAAAGATGGAAATACGTTTGTTAATATAATACTATTATTCGAATATCTTTAACGACAATAATGATTTACTACAGTTGTCTTGGATTCTTAATAAAAATCTAATCAGTTTCTATCAAGAAAATGCGGCTAGCCTCTTTAAATTGTAAGCATTTCAGATTACTTATGGTTAATTAGAGAACATTTGTATAATAGGTATTAAATACAACATAATATTTTTTTGCAAAAAACTAGTAGTCTCTCTGCTTATAGCTCTTCACAAACATAAATAAAAATATAATCATTCAATGATTAATCACAAGATCTCAAAAGTTCTATTGTATATATTAATATAAATTGGACGAACTCACGAGAATTACCAGTCTGTTTAATTTTACAGTTTACACAGTATTATCCTTGTTTGTTATCGCCGTCATAATTTCCTTCTGTTTTTATTTTATTTTTTTATTCGATTTCTGCCATTTTCTGCTTTACACTTATTATTCTTGTAATTTCCTCGAACTGCTGGTTTTCGTGCTGTTTCAAAAACAATAAAATTTGAGTATTCGTTCTAGTATATCGTTCAATCATGATTACAATCATCTAAGAAAAGGATTATATGTTTGCAAAATATATTATTGACATAATTTCGATGTGCTTTCGATGGCTACTATAATAAAGACGACAAAATTCGCTACTATCACGACGTACCTAATTAATCAACTGGCTCTCTATAAGAACCCTTTTACTCGCCAAGTAAGCGATCGGAAACGTGCAGGCAGACACTAGTTGTGACCTATTGACAATAAAACTGTGATATTTTTAAAACTACTCTAAATTGAATATTTTTGCGTTTCAGGTCGAGCAATATCTTACTCGCACGCCAAAACACCTCACTGCTTTTTGCGTTCGATAGCAAAATTAGATTCATTTAAATATTTATCAAGTTCAGCAAGTATTGAGATTTTATAATGATCGTTGAATAAAAGTAATTCATTCAAGCAGCTGAAAATCTTTCGTTTATATATAGCGTATTTTAATAGTTATCAAAAATAAACTTACAATGCACAGCAGTATGCCATTCTTTGACATGTATTTTGTGTTACCTGTACACATTTTTAAATTCATTTTTTTACAAAATTAATACCTCAATTTATAAAACAATGTTCAGCATTTCTTTAAATATACCCTGTTCATGGTACAAACGCGCTCCGTCTGAATCGTATACAATTTCTAATCAATAGATTTTGAACTTGGTGTATTGCGATTTGTATAATACAAAATAGAATAGTTTTATATCCCCTGCCTGAGACTCTGAATACAGCACAATATGTAAAAACTATTCATAAAGGTTTTTGTATAATGATTCTAAATCTAAAAACTTTTGGTATAGATAAAGATCGGCCCTATGTATGTACACGAAAACACGGACATAGTTGCATTGAGTTTGTCATTTTTAATAATAAAAATTGCTAAATATGTATTTGTACAATTTGTACATACATCGCAATACACATCATATTAACTGAATATCATACTATGTAGCGCGGTGAAGAGATAATTTTTGCCCGCAAAAAGGAACCTCTTGCCCGCGATGCACACAGTGTATTTTTTAGTAACTCAATGACGTCCGATTGGCTTTACTGAACGAATGAGTATAGTTGATTCTTTAGGCACAAGTAAGATATAACTGTATACATAATACGTATTAAGGTAATCTAATATAGTTTATATATATTAAACAAGACGCTGAGATTAGTAACTACATAATATGCTCGTTACTTAATTAATACGCGAATTATGCTTTTTCACGGAACTTTTCACTAGAATCAGTTTGGTATCTTTTAGACTAGAAAAAAAAGCTATTACAGATGATACTTAAATCATCAACTTGTCGTTATAAAACAAGACATTAAAACTAATCATACATTTTCAGTGACTAGAAAGAATTGAATAATCGAATACACGAGTAAGCCCATGCATGTAGACAAAATAAAATTATAAATATAGCTGACGAGCGTAAGTACGCAGCTATAGGAAAACTGTATTATTTCTGAGTATCTAGTTTTTGTCAGAACTTGTGAGTAAGTTTGTCGACTTGTTCATCAGTCGAGGGAAATTTCCAAAGTCGTCTGTCATGTGAGAAACTCTTGGTGGTATTGTAAGTAATTTTGGATTCTAAAAGCTCCGTTTGGAGTCTGATCGGACTGGAGGTTCTCGTGACGGGTGCTGTTCTACTCCCTGTAATGTGCACGCTGCGAACTGGAATCTTGCTCAATCCGTGATTGTGATTGACATCCAGTGTCGAAAAACGTCGAATAGTTTGGCCAGCAAAAGTTGGATCATAATCGGCAACCTCCACGCTATGTCGTTGAAATTTTAATTTCGACTCTTTGCAATCTAAATGGTGTTTCTTCAGATCGGTTGCACTTTGCTGTTTATCCATCAGCATAAAATTTGGCTTTGTTTTCTTATTTTCCAGTATCGGATTTCCCTGATCCAATGAATCGTAAACAAAACGAGATTTATTGTTCTGGTCGTGCTTATTCATTGCTGAGAGACTAGTTGACGTTGAAGAAGGCGCTGATAATGTTGATAAGGACGATGATGAAGACGAAGGTGGTGCTGATGATGGCGTCGTGGTACTGACGTGATCATAGTCCGTAGAAAATCTTTTCGTTGAGTTAAATCCAAAGGCTAATCTTTTCTCGAAGGCTGAACCGTATTGTCGTGTCTTCTCCATATCGCTCATCTTTTTGCTTCTATAAATGATGTCTTGGAGGTTTGGTATTTTCAAAGTGCTTTGACTAGTACTGATCTGCGATGGGATTCTAATTCCAGCATCCACCATGAATTCTTCATCGACTAATGTCGATGGCAACTCCGGCATCGAATTAAAACTCCAATATGGATTGTAGTTGGATTGGTAACTACCATATTCTGGCTTTTTATATTTGCTTGCAAAACTCGAACGTGTCTGCATAAGGTCTTGCAGTATATCGTGTTTATCATTGCGCGCATTAGTCAATAACGAAACTTTCGCTAGTTCAGGAATTCTACAGTCGTGTTTTGAATGGGTTAAGTTGGTCGTCTTTAAACTGCTAGAATCGCTCAAACAAGAACAATACGATGAATCGGATCTATAATTCTGCGTTTTAATAATTCTGTCAGCCAAGTCGTAACAACTACACTTTACTGCATGAGCTGAATATTCTTTGCTGGGATTGTAGCTAGGATTAGAACAAGTCAAATTTGCACTATGAGAAGACGATGATTCTCGTTCCCACGGTTCGGTATATCGCTGACTCTTGGATTCAATTCTTGACCAGTTTAAGCTAAAGCTATCAGCAGAAGTACTAGAAGCATACCCCAGCGTGTTATTATATTAATATTATTTCTTTTAATAAACATGCGTTCATAAGAAAAATGACTATTTTTAAATAGTAGAAACTTCGTTAAAGTATCAAAAAAGTTATATGTAATTACCTTGCTTTTGAAGTGTCTGGTCCAAGTTGTGCCCCTGATGAGCTCTCTGTAAAATTCGTGATATTCTTTAAATGTATGTATACAACGAGACGCAAGTCGCATAAATGAAATTACTACATACTTACGTCTGATCATTGGAGGTTTTGACAGAATAGAAGACTTGGAAGAACCATTGTTTTTCAGTGTTTTGCCTTTGATAGTTGATTTGGATGATGTATCTGGTCCAGCTGGAGGAGATTGGCTTTTAGGAGTTGGAATTTTCAAAGAATTCGGTTTTTTTATGAGGTTGCCGAGATTTATATGTGTTTTTCCAGTAGACATAGCTTCCAATTTTTTCTCTTCTTCATATTTTTTCATATCTTCAGAATCATATTTGCTGTGTTTCGTAGGGGTCTGAAAAATTATAAGTATTTTTTCAAATCTTTTACGCTCCTACAATTTTTCAAAAAATTTCAACTTACCGGTTGACTATCAACTCGAACCTCGATACTTTCCATCTGACGATTAGCTTCAATTAGCGCAGCTGTTACATCTCTATCTTTTTCGTTATTCATTAAACTACGTATATTTGTTTCTAGAGTAGACAGTAATCTTTTATCAGCCGGAAGTCGAAGACAAGACTTGATTGTAGGAACGAGAGTAATAACTTTTAATCTGACGTTTGCAACAGAATCTTCCGATAAACTTAATAATGTGGAGCAAAAGTGATCTTTGAAATACATGGAAGAGAATATCGACATGCACTCGATCATCATACGAATAAACACCATTCGAACGTAACAATTGGAATTGCGTGCCAAGTCGGTGCAAATTTGATTTCTTATTTCTGTTTTCTGTTGAGGTTTCAAGTTATATCGTAGGAAAATAAGTAAAGTTCTGCCTGCAGCTAAACGAACTGGTAACGGTCTCTGTAAGTCATACAACGCAAATATTTTAAATTTATTATATATTATTTATAATTGCAAATCAATTTACATGTTTTAAAATATAATCCTTACCGAATTGAGGACTCTACATACAACAATAGGTACCAAATATGTATATATGAAGTCACTAGGAAAACATTTTGGTAGTACTTCTAGTTGATTCAACATTAATGCTGCTAGTCTCCAATTATTTGTTGATGATATTTCAGATTCACATTTCATGAGTGCTCTACCCAAGTCTATTGTATACGATTCCTGTCAATATTAAACATGGACAAAATATGTAAAACAACATTTGCAATAAAATATTTTTCATTTATCACAAACAAGTTATTTACCGTGTTTTGATCCACACCAATCAACTTATTATGTAACAAATGTTCAATAATCTCTGATATTTGAGGAATCAATGCTTGTAAAACCTCTTCATTGTCATCCTTCAATAGTCTTATTAATTCAGCCTTAATTAAAAAGCTTTTTGATCCCAAAACTTTTATGACCTAGGTAAATTACATAAAATTGTTTATAATGCCATTTAAATATAGATTTGAACACAGTAACACAACTATTCAAACTGTAATACCTCACAAAAGTTGCAAGCTATATTTCTTCGTACCATACAGTATGAATCATTAGCCAAAGTTTGAAATGTAGAAATCATTGAATCAACTCCTTCTGAACTAGATGAAGCAAAAAATAACATTGCAGGCATATTGGATGCGCAATTTTGTCGGCACTCTAAAGCCCTATCACTTAATTGCGTATTACTAGTTGTCTGAAAAGAAGTCAAAGTATTTTTATTAGAAAAATACTAATGAATTCGTTGATGAAATTAAAATAACTTACAATAAAAGTAAAATCTTTTTTTGACTCGTCTATATTTGTAAGGGTACCCAATTGAGCAAGCTGTATAAAATATTTGACGAACCATGTTTTTTCTGTTGGTGATATGAAGGCTACAAGTAAACACATAAATTGAATTATACTTTGATGTGCATGAAATATCCGAAAATAAATACTAAAATTCTTACACTCAGAAGTTTGTGCAATTTTACCAAATTCTTGAGCAATAATGCATACAAGATTGTCTTCTGTTTTAATTGCGTTTTCGCACGTTATTTTTATAAGAGGAAGAATAATATCTTTTATTGTATCTAGAAGAAATTAAATTGTTAGTTTGTCCTATTGGTACAATTTTTCAAGATCATCTTTTATTTTCAAACCTGGTTGGAGATGAGGTAATAAATGACCTATTGTCTGCACAGCAGCTTGTCTCACGTTACTTTCTTCATCATCAGCTAATTCTATGAGAAACGGGAGAAATTTCATAAGATCACCAGCCAAGCCTTCAGCAATATAGCGCAATTGTGAACAAATGCATGCTCGCACATCGTTGTTAATGTCTCTGCATAATAACTGCACTGTTGGTAAAACATCTTTTTTGACCCTGTTATACAAAGATTAAGTCATCACTTGCAAGCAAAAAAAGCTTGGAAAACAAAACAGAAAAATATATACATCTTAAAATATTCATAACTTACGAATCTGCATCTAATCGAGTTGCTATTTTTCCCATAAGCCGGCAGCATATTATTCTAGAATTTGGTGGTTGTGATATTTGGCCCTCATTCACAGCAATCGGTAAAATCTATCATTTTTGAAAAGAGAATAATTAAGAAAAGTGTCATGAATCAAGGTGTCATTATAAAATACGATACTTGCTTCACGTTTCACAATATCTGCAGGCAGTAGTTCGATGACTTCAAGTATGGTCTCCAGCCATGCATGAGAAATGACTGGAAATATACGTTATTAAATAAAATGAATGTGCATGTATATGCAGGTAAAGGTACAACTCGTGATCATTATCATTGTTACCAGGCTCTCTGTTCTCAAGTGAATTGAGAATGCTTTGCAGAAAAACTTGAGTAAAAGTTGAGTGGCTAACAAGTCGCTGCTCCAGAATCTGTTTGAAAATAACAGAAGCCGCCATGTGAAATTCGGCGGATGCTGTTGGTAAAGACTGCTGTATCTTTGGCACAACCCTTGTAATGCAAGAATGCGCATCTTGGGCTAAAAGCTGTGGTAGAGTCTCGATTACACTGAGCTTCTGAATGTCATCCCCTTTCCTATAGATTGTTGAATAAATGAATAAAAATAAAAGCGTTAGAAAAAGTTAAAGGATATAAATTCACAATCATAAATAACTATAATCAGGAATAATAGCTCATCCCTAATGTATTTTAGATTGCTGCAAATTATTCTATGGCACTACACAGCCAAAAGTCGTAATTATCTAGACGTGACATGCCCTATTTATATATATATATATATATATATATATATACGTCATTGATCAGACTTTTTTCTCGCACGTATATAGGTACCGTACTTACGATTTAGCGTCGAAGGTATCTCGAACGCTGGACGACTCAAGTTGTGGCTGCCACATTTCGAGGCAGCTGCAACATCTTAAATTATTGACCTGTTGTTGAAGACGAAATCTAGCGCAACTGCGGATGGGTTATATAGCGACGAGCGAAATCAAGCAAAAAAAGGAAGACAATGTACTTGATGCGCGAGTGAAAACTGCGGTGCACACCGTGGGTAGTTCATACCTATGGCTGCAAAATCTGCAGCTCTTTCTCTCCCTCTTTCTCTCAACCCCGCTCTATATACAGCGGTGTTGATGCTCCTCTATATGTATATACCTATAAGCCGCACATATGACATATGAGTCTGATAAAACATATCGATATTCATTGCCCCCTCCACCCTCAACTTTGCTACCACTTTGCGCATGCCCGATGGACTGTGCATATATATATATATACACATTAGGGGTGGTTTGTGCAGAGCTATATATATAGTAGATTACGTCTATTGCATTATATATATATCGAATCGCGCGAAGAACGCGTGCAGAATCGAGATCAAGCGCTTTTTTTAAATAAAAAAAAAGCTAGTGACAAGATCAAAGACTATTTAATTAGGTTATCCTAAATGCTATTATTTTTATATATTACTGGAAATACCTACAGAATCTTCTATTTATTGTTATTGAATAATTATTAAATAAAATGGTAGTAATTTGAAATTCTAAAACTATATAGAAAGGATTCTAAAAACTACATACGTAAAAATGTGAATCTCTCTGTCGATTGGTTTTTCTTCTAAAAACTTATCAAGCGTGTGCCTCTTCAATTCTTCTTCTGTCTAAAAAGTAGCGTTAAATTCGTTTACATAATTATCATATTCTAATCGAGTCCTATCATATGAATCGTATATTTCAGGTTTACCTTCAAACTCCGGAAAGACAGCCTGTCTAATTCAAGGTTTGCAAACTCTTCCTTGTAAAACATCATTATACTAATCTATTAAAGCAAACTATACTTGAAAATTTTCTATGCGTATAAGTAGTACGATTATAGCGCGCGTAAGTAAACGCGCTACCAGCCGTCGCGAAAAAACTCGCGATACTTGTTTGTTTAGCATTTTGATACATTTATAGTAGTGTAGGTTATTTTCTTCATATAAATTTGCATTAAAGAAAAAAAGAATATATTAACAATAACATCTTCAACTACCCTAAATTAGAGAAAGGCAATAAACGGATAGGACATGCTTTTGTGTTTTTAAGGTAAAAGTATATTAAACAGAGGAGGTCATATATAAAATACGAAATATATTTATATTCTCATAATAATGACATAATTTAAGTAGTAATAGATATTTTTGCGTAGAATAACAATGTGTATTTATGATAATACAAACTTCAACGATATAAAAGATACTATTTACAAAGATTTTAAAAATTAATAATTTATTCATACATCTTATGCTAATAAGTATATAATAATCCTGTATGGTTCAAAATCGCACTTGCTTGAAAGAAAAAGAAAAACCAAAGAGAAAACGAAATGTTACTTACATAATATATAGACTGAAATAATAATTATAAACGTTTATATTAAAGATTGGATTAGAATGCATAAACCGATGCATCTCATGGTTTATATTATTTATCATAATATATAATATAATGTACAAACAAACATATTTGAGTTATTCGAGTAAACTAAACTAATCGAGAGCAATAAATCATCTCTCTAGACACTGTCTTGTTTGATGCTTGTCAATCTTATAATATACACGCTTTTTTATACAATGGCATACACCTTATATGCCTTACATGTGATATCTATGAGTAAGAAAAGTGAAGGAAGTAAAAGTGTGTGAGTCAACAAATCGGAAGAGAATTTATCTCTTTTGTCGGTATTTTTATAGCGATTTCGAGAAAGTTATTGTTTCAAGACAATGGAAGCACTCTGATCACTGTGTATCTTGCTTAGTCATAAAAACTTCATCATTAAAAAATAGAGGGTCTATACGTACGTCTTTTACAATTAAAGTAACACACACAACATTTCATAGTAATGATTCAACTTGTTTGTAAAAATCTTGTTATTAAACTAGGGCATTTTTTAAAGAATATGATATATATTATATATTAACGCTAGAAAAAGATATTAAAGAAAACAAAAGGCGCAAAAAAACTCTTGTAATATAGTCCAAGTTGACGTCGTATTTTAATGCCTTTTTTGCCTTACGAGCCTATTGACTTGCGACTAGGTATAACATGGGTCAGTTAAAAATAAGCAGGCTGTGCGTAGTAGGCTTTTTATATTTTTAGTCTCTATCTCTCTCTTGTATCGTTTTAATTGACAGCTCTTGTCCAAGTTGACTTGTCAGACATAGCTCTCGTCATCGAGAATAGACCTTGCGTAACCCAAATGCCTTGAATTGACAATACTTGCGCGAGGCTGAGGAGGGGGTCGATAGGGAGGCGGTGGCGGTAGCGATCTTGACCGACCTGCTAGTTTGTGCCTATCCTCCAGGTTCATGTGCACAGGCGGCAAGTGCCTTAATCGTGGCGGAAGTGGAGGCGGCGGCGGCGTACTCGACCAAGTTCTATCGTTAGAATCCCGGTCTTCTTCTTCCTCGTCATCCAAATCTTCCTCCAGTCCATCTTCTGTTTCCTCCTCATCTTCCTCATCCCTGCCTTCTTCTTCTTCGTCGTCGTAAACATCTATCGTTTCCGCTTGTTTGAACTGATAGATATCGTTCTTATCTCGGGAACTGAAGATACTGTTGACGGTTTCTCGATTACCGTAAATGTTGTTTTCGGATTTGTCGAACTCGTAGCACTCGCTTGGGCTTTGCCTGTTTAAGAATATTTCGCTTCGGACTTTGTTCAATTCCGTCGAATGATAGTTTCGGTTTTGTATAATAGGCGAAACACGATTCACATACTGCTCCGACTTGACTTTCTTGAATCCGCTGTTAAAGCACTCTTTTTTAAAGTCACCTTTGTCAAGAGACAGATTCAAATCACTGGGGCGCTGTTCAGTTTTGTGCACGCGACTTGTATCATCCGATTGCGACAAAACGTGATCTTTAGGTACATTGATCTTCGAAGATATGTATATTGCCTCTTTGCGATTTTCCATTTGCGGCTCCCGCAGTATATCTTGCCGATGACATTCTCGCAAATAAACTTTTTTGCTAGTGAACTGTTCTTTTGGTTGCAGTTGTTGCCGCTGTTGATGATGTTGCTGCTGTTGGTGCTGCTGGTGTTGAGGAGATTGCTGCGGCTCGTGTTCGTCAAGCTTTGTTCTGGGAGTTCGTTTCAGCTGAGCCCTTATCCAGTCTTGCCGTTGGAAATTAGGATTTGGATAGACATGTTCTAGTGCGTTTTGCAAGAGGTTACCGGAAGTGCATCTCTCTTCCCACTGATGGTTGTAGAGGCGAATGTATGTCTTGGTGTGGTTCGACTTTTCGTCTTTCGTTATGGATTTATCGAAAGTGCTCGATGAAGTGTTGACCGTAGAATCTTCAGAACTGACTGGGGATTCGGGAACGAAAAGTTGACAATCTGATAGAGTAAGGCCCGAGTCCCTGGATAGAGACATGTGATCTTTGCGGGGAGGCTCGGTCATGTCTAGACTATCTAGGGAAAGTCTGCCTGCTGAAAGGACACGAAACGAACGAATAGATTAGTAAATAGATTGCAAGCATCGTATACCTTGGCGAAAGCGATATTTGAAAACTCACAGTGAAGACTGTCGGTGCTCTCTTCAGCTCCGCTGTCGCTGCGCTCTTCGCCAAAAAGATGAACGACGCCTTCGCCGAACAGAGTCTCGCAGTGACGAATAAGCGTTTCCGTGAGGGCCGGAATCGCTCGGCTTTGATTGACTGAAGGATTCGGAGACCAAAGTAAGCTCGGGCCGCAGCACACGCCAAGATTGCTAGCGCACATTAGGTTGTGCTTCGATCGCCTAGCGATATGATGAAGCACGCAGACTAGGTGCGATAGTAAGTTGTAGTTGGCTTTTGGAAGCCGCTCTAGAATACTGGAATAGAAATCGAGAGGATCAAGCAATGCCAGGAAATAGCCAAGACCGCCGAGTGGAGATAATACGATACCTTTTGATGGTCTGTATGGGATTGGCCGAGTCGAGACTAGCCATCCAGAGCGGGAAGAGGTGCGAGGTCAGAAGCGGATCAGGCAACGACCTGAAAAAGTCCTTGAGCAGAGCAGCCACGGCGATAATGGGAGCATCTTCTAGACAGCTGGTGTCGGGGGCGCTGGACTCGATCTGGTCTCGAAGCTCCCGGACGATTCTCACGTTGGCGGACTTGCGGAAAATGCCTTGGGTGAAAGGACCCTTGGCGAAGAGCTGCTGCAGCATGACCAGGACCGGTTTGGGCAGTCCGTTCTCGTCGAGCCTCGAGAGATTGACGCCGAATACGCTCGGGCTGAGAGAGAGCGACCTGCGCAGCAATCCGCTAATCTTGCTGGACTTGTTCTTTTTGGCGGTGGCCGTGGCAGCGGCGGCCGCTGTCCTCGGCGACTTGTGGGTAGGCCTGAGGATAAAGTGGCACGTGTCATGGCCACTCTTGTTGCAGTGCTCGAGGTCGAAGCCTTCCTCGAGGGAGAGCTTGTGCCTGAGGTTCGAGAGCTTGATGGCGAAGGGCCTCTCGTGGCCGATGAGCGGGTAGGGGGCCTCCTCCAGGCACGTCCTCGCCCAGAGCTGAAGCGGGCCAGGCTGGAGTTGCAGGTCCAGCAACCTCCTCGACAGATTCACGCAGGCTGCCGCCGTCGTCTCGGCGCTCACCGACACCTTCTTGCACTGGATGGACACAGAGCACACACGGATGACGCTCATTAATCATGCATACGCGACATACATTTCGAGTAATGAGCTGCTCGTACAAGGCGTCTCGGCACTTACGTATTCCACGTTGCTCTCGCTGTCGTTGTAGACTATCTGGATACTCGTCTCCGCTGGCTCCTTGAGGCTCTCTTGGCGTACGAGCTCGCTGAGCCTGCCCCACCAGAGATCTCGGGCCGCCGCAGTCCTGCGATGATTGAAACGGAGGTTCGCGTTAGAATTTGGAAAAGCCAGCCGAGTGGGCGCAAACGAGAGAGCCGATACGAATTCAACTTACATGAAGCTCACGACGACGTTGCTCGTCGGCCAGCCGAGGACGAAGCTCGTCTCCGGCGACTTGTTCGTCTCGGCGACCTCGTCGATGTGGTTGGCCGTGAGCCACAGCTCGCTTATTCTCACGGACTGTTTGAGCTTGAAGGTGCCGCCGCCGTTTCGCGGCTTGGCCACGAGCAGCAGGTCGGAGAAGAGGAAGAGGTGCCTCTCCTGGGACTGCATTCCCTTAAGAAAAAGTGCGAGAAATTCGAGACGGATGAATAAGCGGACTTGGTCGAGGAGAAGCGTCAGGGCTTGCGCGTAGAAAATTACCGTCGTGAACTGGACCGGGGTCTCGAGGAGGAAAGCTCTGCTGGCCGCTTTCGGAGCCGAGGGTCTGGGCTGCTGTCTGCTGGAGTTGCCGTTGCCGGGGCCCGAGTTGTTCCTCTTCCGGAGCACGTTCTTGGCTTTCTGAAAATCGATTCGAAACTTGAGCTCCCGGCCACTCTACAGAGAGAAAGACTCGCATACCGTGGTGAGAACGTGCTGCTCGTGGAGCCGCAGATTGTCGTTGGGAAAGAGCTCCTGAATCCGGTGCAGATCGCCCTCGAGCTGCACCCGCCCGGCGAAGCTGGCGTTTCCATGTTCACGCGGCTCCTGTCCCAGGTATCTCTCGTAGTCGGCGAGCCTCTGGACCTGCGACGATATCGCAAAAGTTCCCACGTCAATATCGCATATATGCGCGCGCTCTCGGCTACTCTTTATACGCGGTAGTAGCGTAGCTTGCGAGAGAGAGAGAGAGAGAGAGAGACGGACGGACCGGTTATCGTCATCGGCACTTCAGCACTCGTTTTCACGTTCTATTTCTTGCCGGTTGCCGATGGCGATCCCTTTTTCCACTTTCACCTGCTCGCCTGCACGACGAGCACATTTTCAAGCTCTCCTCTCTCGCCGCGGACACTTTATGAATCGCGCGCTGCACGCGAGAGCAGCTACTTTCGCAATCGTGCGAAAAGCGATTGTCATATTTTCAGCGAGAGCGCCTTCTTGAGTGAATGGGATAGATCGCGCGCGTCGGGTCCGTGGTTTATATGGGAGTTTGCCGCCGCCGGCGTACACGGAGTACACTGTGTGTGTGCGTGTGTGTGTGTGCGCGTGATGTCGGTGAAAGGACGATTGGAAGGGAGCTCTTATTTATCGGATTCTTAGATCTGCGCGCGCGAGAGCAAGAGGCATTTGCAATGCGCGCGGAAAAATGCTTACAGGTGCACACCTTATAAATTTCCTTTCCGCGCCTGCGCTGCTGCGACTGCGACGAGAGGGAGAGAGAGAGAGGGAGAGAGAGCTGCAGCGCCGCGCTTTTACTACACCGAGCACGCACTTGCTACCTGTATATGCGCCCGCATGCGTCTCATGTTAACGATTTTTTTTAATGCGGGGTGATGATCTTGTATACGTACATTTTTACTGATGATATTAATGGCGATGATATGGTTCGATTAAGATAGTAATTATGGTTGGAATAATTTTTTTCAAAATGAACTCCCCACGAGCCTCTCTGGATTTCCCTCGCTTATATTATCGCGCTTACACTGCGCGCGCCGGAGGGAGCTCTATTCTTGGCAGCGCAGAAGAATAAAACAGGGCACGATTGTGTATTACAACTGTCAACTATCGCTCGTGCTCGGCGTTCCAAGCTCTCTCTCTCTCTCTCTCTCTCTCTCTCTCTCTCTCTCTCGCGATATATGCCGGACGCGATTCATTCAACGAGCATTATAATATCCGTGCAGGAGCTGCGTATCAATCAACGATGGGCCAAACGTGTACACACGTATGACGACACATCGAATATGCATTATATTTTCTCTCTCTCGGCTTATATATATACGCCGACACAATAGGCTCGTAAGCGTGTAGTTGGAGTGATTTCACAGTAGCCTCGTACATACCTACACAACTGGTATATCGACAAAGAAGCGACTCGCGCGATGATCATCCCAGAAGATCGAAAAAGAACAGCATCACGGAAGCTCTATACGTCTATTTATGAGCAATGCATATTTAAGCCGACCGGTCAATGCCCAGCCCAGTTTTCGAAATAGCTTCCACAACGGGTATCCATATAGTCGTATTAAACGCAGGCAGCATCTGGAGCTTGAGCGATACATTCCTCCTTTACGTCTATACGCGACGCGAGAAATGTATTAGGAGTAAATTTTGTTTTTCGGGCCAGTCATCGCGGCTCCAAATGAAAACGATTAAAACGCATATATAATTGACTCATGGTAGATCGAAAGACGCCTCACGTGCAAGATCTCGATGCACCGCCGAGGTTCTATTTTGGAACGACGCACGCCGCGAGGCTCGGATGAATATAGCCGAGCGGTAGACGTTGCGGAGATTCAAAGGCTGGCTCATGAGAGAGAAGGAGGAACGCCCGATTCGGCTAGACGCTCCAGTTCTGCTGTGCGAGAAATAGTTGTTTTGGTCTCTGCGACTCGGTGATCGACAAGTGGAGACAATAATTTATCATTGCTTTATTCGTTGCGATTGTACGCAAGCCAGAAATAAACCGCGTTACACTGCTTGTTATTAGTAACGAGCTCTACAAACAGACAGCGTTTATTTGAATCAATCGCTCCGATCCCCTACCGACTCAGTGTGTATGTGTGAACGATAGCGTCAAGAGCTAACTAGGGGTTAAATTTAAAAAGCCCGCTAATCTTGGGTATATTCGAGTTGCCAGTCACTTTCCAGTTTGTCTACACAAATACGCCACGCTAGTTAACACGAGAGAGCGAGAGAGAGAGAGGGAATGCACACAATGCTCCTCCCGTATATAGCGTGCATTTTCTCATCATCATCATCGCCAGCGTCATTGTTTCCCTCCGAGAATAGCTTTCCAAATCGTACAGCTAAATCCGGAGCCGAGAGAGAGAGAGATAAGCAGCGAACAGATGGTGTGGCATACAGCCATGGCATAAGAATGCGCTGATGACTTGTTATAGACCGAGAGCGAGAGAGAGAGAGAGAGAGATCCTCTGCTGCAGCAGCAGGAAATATGGGGGAGGAGCGGCTGGACGACGGGTCCACGCTGCTATTCTTTTTCTCTCTCTCTCTCTCTCTCTCTCGTCCCCTCTCCTCTCCCATATAGCTCGCTATACTCGCCGGGCTCTTCTCTCTTTCGAAATTCCAATACGCCGAATATTCAAGATTTTGATAGTATACGCGCGCTCCAAACGAGTTTCCAGAGAACCAGCCTCCGTACGCGTAACCACTACGCAGTTATCTATACCTGTAGTACACACACACACACACACACACACACAAGCCGGCGCGCAGCGATTCGTTAAATTCAATGGAATGAAATAGTTGTAAAGAGCCGCGCGCGAATTACGCAAGACGTCGCTCGTCACAGCGCAATGAGCAGAGGACGTATGTACATACATACGTGCGGAGAGCTCATGCCTGTGTGCAGCGGTGCAGTTACGTATTAGATGCTATATTCCGTGCTCCTGCACGTAACGCACCGTATTCCGCCTACGAGTTGCGCGAGGAGGCTTTTTTTCCACGAGAGTTATTCCAGAGAGACGTTGAAACCGTATTAATAATAAGAGAGCGAGAGAGACGAGAATGGGAGCCGCAGAGGCACATAGAGAGGCGATGCGTCATATACGTGTTTTTTCCAACTCCCGATGATCGGCGGTGGCTCTTGGCTCTGCTGGAACCCTCCTGCAGCATATTTTTTTCTAGGCTGATGCTCCACAGACCCAATGGAATTCCTCCTCTCTCGCGCGCCTCGTCCCAAATCGAGCTCTTTAATGCGAGTCAAGGTTTGTTGTGGCGATATTTTCGTTACGCGCGCTGCAGGTGCGTGTGTGTGTGTGTGTGCGTGTGTGTGTGTGCGGTGCCGATTTGCCGGTGCGCTGCCCAAGCATAACTATCTGGTTTTGCCTATAATACGCGAGCGCGAGTCTATAGACAGCGATATATGTACACTCGTACCTACGCGGTTCCTGTCTCTCCCTATACTGTCGCTGCTTTAACCTCTCGCTCTCCTACTACACAGCATCGGTATGCATATTCATTAACCGCGAGAGCAGAGTATAGCCGTAGCAGCTATTGCCAAAGAGAACGAAAGACGCGGAGATAACTGCAGATAGAACATTCCGATGGACAACGCGCGCGTCTGTGCTGGAGAGAAGAGAACCAACGACGACGACGACGACGACGACGACGACGACGAGGCTTTGCGCCTCTGCGCACCTGATGCAAGTATATAAGTACGACGCAGTGCGCGCGCGGAATACAATTAGTTAATGCGATATATTCCAGCAATCGGATCAGCCGCGCGAGAGCTCGGGCTGCAAGATGGCCGCGTCGTAGTCGCTCTGTGTTTTTTTCCTCTCCTCTCTTTCTTCTCTATACGTATAATAGAGGGGCTATAGAAGAGAGAGGATTACTCTCTGCGCCGAGCTCTGGGAAGTTGGCGAGTTAGTTGGCTTAGGGTTGAGAGCAGCGGAAATAAAAAAGACGTAAGGAAGAAAGGAAGGAAGAACGCCAGGAATTGCTCTGTCGGTCAGTCCCTTTTTTTTTCTCCCTCGCGTGCCAGCAGCTCTCTTCGTAACGTATGCGCGAGATAACCAAGACAACAATACGATTTTCTGGAATATGTTGCATGCTTTAAGAGAGAGAGAGAGAGAGAGAGAGAACACTTAAGCTTTCTGCGAGCTATGCGAGCGAAAGGTTTTACGATAGCAGCTCTATGCTAGTAGCTTCCACGCCGACAGAGAGTAGAGAGAGAGAGAGAGAGAGAGAGAGAGAGAGAGAGAGAGGCTGCAGAGACAGAAACAAAGAAGCAATTATTGGCAAAAAAAGGAGAAGCAAATACAAGCAGAAAAGAAGGATAGGTGTGTGTAGGTATAGAGCGCGAGAACTGCAAAAAGGACTTGCGCTATCTCTCACTGTGCTTGGCAGTATAAACGGAGAGGAGCTGCGGCTTTGATAGCGTGAATTTTGCAGATGCTCGCGGTGGTATAAGTTGGAAAAAGAATCGAATGTGTATCGATGTAGCTGGCTTTTTTCGTTTTTCGAGATCGTATTATCGGTGTTTGACCATCCTTCAAAACGGACGCAGATGCAGCGATTCCTGCGGTGCAAAGCGCGCGATGCCTGAATGACGTCGTTCATTAGTATGGGAATTAAAAAGCGATCGATCGAACAATGGATTTTTTGAGGAATGTGTATCGCGCGTGTAATTAATAAAGTGAGTCATCTGTAGATTATTGTCATCTGGGCGTTTGACCCAGTTCTTGGGTACTCGAGGAACGATAGTCGAGTATTTTATTTTAAAAGTTATAGATACGTTAACAGTCGTTCAAATGATACTTTAACGAACTAAGGACGAGAGAGAGAGAGATAATTTCTCGATGCGAGAAGGACACCACACGCTTTTTAAACGTCCCAGCTTTTACATTCGTGTTTACGAGTGGATATGAGAAAATTGAAATAACCCAATTTAATGGAACGCTTCCTTCCAACAATTAAAGAGCCATCAAGACACTCGGAAATAAGAGAAGGAGAGCCACGAGCAGGATGCATTTATACACAAATGTTAAAAACGCAAGTAACCGTACAGCAGGGGATAAAACAAATAAAAGGCATCCGCAGGAGAGGCGGAGAAAAATGTCGAGGAACAGCAAGAGAGAGAGAGAGAGAGAGAGAGAGAGAGAGCCAAGTCGCGCATACACTTCATTCCTCTCCTGCAGCACCTTCCGAAAGCAAGTCAAATGCGGCAGCATATGCAATTGCAAGACAGAAACTTCACTACGTATAATTATTCCTGCACACGAAGGCCAACCTGAGCGTTATAAGCCAAGTGCGCATAGTTTTGCTCGATCCGTGCAGCAGCAGCGAGCGCGCGAGTCTAAAATGAAGAGCAAGTGGAGGGGGAAAAGGGTACGAAGGGTGGGGGCGAGCGCCGAGCGCGAGGCGGACGTGGAGGGGAGAGAAGTTGGACCTGTTTCTCGATTATACCGGTCTTTGCGAAATGCCACAGGATTCCAGCAGTCTACGATTGATTTTCAAGCCGAGCTAAAAGAAATCCAAAAGATGGATTAGAATATACATATATAGACGAGGAGTAAATTCCCTCCGCGCGACCATAAGCGCTCTCTCGTACCGCCGTCACGTTCGGATTTTATTTTCGCGCGCTCGCGGAAAAGAATATTTTATAATATCTCGCGATATTACGCACGAGACGATCGTATCGTATGTACATACAAATTGGGTGCGCGTAGCTCTCTCTCTCTCTCTCTCTCTCTCTCTCTCTCTCTCTCTCTCTCTCTCTCTGTTCCTTGTTTACCGCGGCAAAAAGTGTCCGTCGTATCTCATATTGGTATATCCACTCGGCGCGATTCGAAAAAATCTCCAAGTAAGGCACTTCAAGATCGACTTCTTGTTGCACTTGAACTAGAAGCTATTTTTTTCCTTTTCAAGTGCCTATACCTATACATGCGCGAGTCGACTGTATGGAGAATGTGTGCGCTGCTATAAGGAAGACGGTAAAAAATATAACATGAGCTTGACCACGGAGATAAAAATTCCTACATCATTTGGATGCACCAGCTTGTTTTGGAGAAGACGATCCGCTTGAAAAGACAGAGGGATCGATTTCGAACAAGCTCCTACGCGGCTTGTCTCTGCAGAATCAATTTCCTTTTTTTTTTTTTTTAAAAAAAGATTCTATTACGAAGAAAATCGTTAGGCATCTAATGCGCATTGACAGAATTTCCCTCGTCACATGCGTCGATCGTTATCTGCGCGCCGAACGTCGGAAAACATCTTCTGTCCCCTCTGTTTTTCCAATCCTTATATAAATCTTCTGACACGCAACAATGAGTCAGAATCGGGAATCTTGGACACTCCCAGAATGCTGTGCGTTTTTTTTTTCAACACACGAGTTTTTTCCACTCTCGTTATTTTTCAACGCGTTTAACCATGCACATACAGATACACACGCGAGTGTGCTCAATCGACACGTCTACTCTCCCGCCGAGTTGAAAAGTACTGCGCATAACGGAAACGATTTTGTAATTAAATTCCTCATTTTGCTCTGTCTCTCGCCAACGAGAGTGTATGAGTCATTTTTATACGATATTTTCCTGTTTTCAGTCTAGACGTTGCCCTTTTTGCGCTATTACACTATAGAACGCGATGTATCCGTTTCAGATGCAACCGCAGTACCATATCAGCAAGTCATATCATCTAAGTAGTCGCGTGCAAGTGTTTCAATAGACTCATTCATGTGAACTCGAGGATCGATAAAAAAAACGTAATCCGCGAGTACTCAAAGCTACTTATATAGATACTACCGAAAAATACAAGTGCTGCTATATTTTTGAGAGTGTAAACATAAAACGCGCGAGCTTACCGCGATATATTGACTCGCGAATTACCAGTTCAAATATTGAACTAATAAAATCCTCAGCGAACGTGCACACACATGTAGTATCCCGCGCACTGACAAAATATTTGTCCTTACTTTTCGTGAGAATTCAATGCCCGAGAGCACACGCGTACACGTGTAATTATACCCACTACGCGAGCTCGGAGCCATTCACTGTACAGTGAGAGAGAGAGAGAGAGAGGGTAAAATAACGATGCCCGAAAATGTTTTGTCGTAGCCCAAGTATATACACCAAAAAGATTACTGCTCGCATTATACAGACGCGCGCGCTTATACTCTCTCTCTATGTCTCTCGCTCTGGCTCTTGATGGAGGCTCAACTGTTTTCCCCGAATGAACAGCGCGCCAAGAGCACAGCGCAGAGAGAGAGAGAGAGAGAGAGAGAGAGAGAGAGAGAGAGAGAGAGAGAGCGCGAATTACCATAAATTATTTAGTGTCGCTGAACTCTTCAAAGCCGCGCCTTGTGTCGTGTCTCGGTTCGCTGCATCATTTTACAGTCGCATTTCCACTTCTCTTGATGTACGCGTACTACACGCAGCATACGCGCGCATATGAGCCATCCGCGCGTACAGAAGAAAGAAAAAAAATGCGCGAACGCGATGCAGGGTTTCACATATTTTTAGCGGCCGATTTCTACTATTTATTAGGTAACCGCCTCTCCGATGAATCATTTAAATCTGGTATGGATTTTTTTTCGCAAAGCAGGATGCTGTGTGTGATGTCGGTATTTTGTTATTCAACTTCCTGGAAGAAAAATTATTATCGGATACGGTATAACCCGCATATAACGTATTTCTATTTGTCGATTGACGGCGAGAGGATATTAGAAAGATTTTAATAGCCGAGAGTGCATAATATATTACGCTGATGTGTTGGATAGTGTAGTAACATTTTAGCTCTAACATATATGCATGCGAAATTCAAGATACTTTCTCCCGTGTGCGATTTTCTCGATATTTCAATACGCGCGGCGGCTTATATTGGTAATCGCTTAGTCAACGGCTCTTTTTATGCTACTTCGTCTCCCCTGCTTTCTCGCAGTTTCCTCTTTTTTCAAACTCGATTAATCTCTATTTCAATAATCTATTCGCGCTGTGTATTTTACAGCGTCATTATATGCACGCATAATACTAAAAGCGTATGTGGATATCATATAACGCGAGCTGCAAACCGTTACGAATAAAGAGTCGAGTAAAATTTGACAATCAATTTATTCATTCGTAAAACGCCGAGAGAAACGATACGCGCACATACCCGTTTTTAAAATGACGAGAAACCCCGCGCGTTTTCTCTATACTCAAGTATCCCGTTTGTTGATCAGGCTAGAATTAAAAACATTTCACGGATAATAAAGGCTTGGTTCAATCAAAATAGTAAAAAAAATCCGCGTGTATTTTTAACCCCGCGTGAGAAAACGCTTTCTCCGCGCGAGGCAGCACATTACTCGGTCTTTGAAAACGGCCAAGTACCAATTTTACCGCCGCGCACTTGGAGGCATTTCTATACTTTCGAACGCGAATCCGATCAATCGAGGCGAGCTATACAGGAGTGGTATAAGCTGCGGACTATGCAAGTATACATTCCAAATGCGCAAAACGTCGCGACTAAACAATCGCTTCGAAATTCCACTATTCGTTCCAAGAAATCGATACTCGGCCATGAGTGTTTAGCGTGGCAATATTGACTCTGTGCGCGCGTCTGACGGAATCGGCCGAGAGGTGCAAGGGGTGACCTTGAAATTATTCTCCTGAAATCCACACGCCGGAGCTATCGTATTTCCGCGCGCGCGAGTATCACGGATCGTATCTCGATTTTAACCCCGATTCGTCACTTTTCCGGCGGATTTTTTTCTCTACACATAATCGATAGCGGCTATAAAAGCCTCGCGCGTCCAATCTAATCTAAAAGCAAGACGTTTCGCAAACCTATCGCCCGCGTTTCTGTAAACAGCCTTGGGAGGATCGTGTAATGTAATCGTGTAACCTCAACCCGGTATATCTGAGGCCGCGCGAGTCCAGTAACCTCCTTGGTCTCAACATCGCAGTCTACGCAGGAGAGGTGTGAACAGATTAAAATTGCGTCAAAACACGGGCGATGTGTCAATCGTCGCCTTCCGACGAGCCCGGATTATCTCGGAGAGATAAGACTCTCCTGAGAGAGCGTATGCGCGCAGAGCCTCGATCAGCAGGAGGAGATTAGGTATACGACTGGGCCCTTTGAAAAATCCGATTTCCCCTTGGGCCTTGTGTACGCGCGCGCCAAGCGCTTTTAAATGGCCAACACAAGTAAGTCGCGTCGAGCGTAGGTGCGAGCAACAGGTCACGGGGGGTCGATGTCGCGCCAGCGCGGCAACGTTTTTTTTTTCTTCTCTCAAACTCTCTTTTCGAGCGCGTCTCGCGCGCGCGCAGGTTATAACGTAATATATTAGTACGTTATAACTAGATTGTGAACTTGATTCAAGTGCAGGCTACCGGGCGATTCCCGCGCGCGCGCGCGCGCAATTATACGATGAACCGGTAAGCTCGACTGATAGTTGAACTTTTTCCCATAAACAGTAGTTGTTACATTGCAATTTCACAGAGCCGTGCGTGGCACACACACACACACACGCACGCACGCACGGGCGTTATATTATAGACGATGTATGGATAATGGAGTTGCAGAGTGTGTAGGCATGGGTGAGCACGCGAGTATGCGTGTGTATGGGAGGGGAGGAGAGAACTTAACGGTCGCCCGTTTTTCGCTCCTAGATGCAAGCAGATACAGTACAGCGCGGAATACGTATATGCTTCTAGGCAATGTAACAAGCCTCGATTCAACAGGTAGCGCCGAGAGTGCAGTCCTTGCGCAGACTGCAGGAGAGCAGCGCGGCGCATGGAAAACGCGAGAGACTAATTACGATGCAAATGAGAGAGGTATGCGCGCGCGCGCCTCAGTGTAATTGACATATACAACGTGAAAAAGAAGCGGGAAAAAGTGGGCGTACCTCCTTGATGCCGTCGAGTCTGCCGAGACTTTTGGTTCCCCTCAGCGGTGGAAAGGCCGCGTCCGGCCATGAGCCGCCGCTGCCGCCGAGTTGCTGCTGCGGCTCGCCGACGGCGGAGAGAAAATGCAAGCCTCGAGCCCTGCTCTTGCTTTTACGCTTGTCGAGCAGGTGCTTGGCCCTGGACTTTCTCGCCGGAATGCCGCCACCGCCGCCAGCGCTCGGCTGATGTCCCTCGTCCTCCGGCTCGCTTTGCACTTCCCAGCGCGAGGGAGACTTGAAGCGCCGGCTCCTCGAGCTCATCGGCGATGTCACCGGTGAAGTCAATCGCTGCACTATGCTCCCGAACATGGTCATTCCTCAACACATGCTACTCTGCTCTCCGCGCCAAGCTGCTCCTGCTGCTGCACGCAGCTCTCTCTCCCTCTCGTTCTCTTCTCTCTCTCTCTCTCTCTCTCCCGCTTGCGTCGAGTCGCTCACTCACTGCTGCTGCTGCTGCTGCTGCTGCTTCATCCTTGCTACTGTTCACTCGCGTTGCTGCTGCTCTCTCGAGTGAGTCAGGGAAAAATGACACGTTCGCGCGACTACTACTACTACTACCACTCGCACTTATGGGCTGCAGCTCCGCGCAAAAACTCAACTCGCGAAACTGGATACAGGATAGGACGTAAGTACGCGTAGCAGAGTCGAAAGGACGTATACCCCGGAGTGCGTACGTGCTGGAGAGGAGTGTAGGTCATGGAGAAGAGCTCACGACCATGTCGCACGCAGCAGCCCGGACGAACAAAGGCTGCAGCGAGATAACGAGGCGTTCCCGTGAACGACGCCGACGCTCCTGCATATCACTCTCTCTCTCTCTCTCTCTCTTTCTCGTCGTATTATTTCGAATTTCGAATCGGCTATATCGTGTGCACCTATAGGTAGATATATATATATATATATCACTCGCTCTCTCTCGCGCGCGCGCGCACAGGTGTGGCGGCTGCGCACACCGTGTGCCTGTATAGACACCTCGCTATATCTCTCCCCTGCTACGGGCGCAGCGAAACTGGCGCGGCTCGGCATCTGCTGAACCTGCTGCGCCTGCCGCGCAGCACGGATACCTACTTGAGGGGGCCGATCTCGCACGAACGCCATCGGAACCGCACGAATGCTGGCTGCGTGTGATGCGTTGCATACCGACTGGGAGTATAATATAGCGAGAGACGGCGAGCGCTCTGCGAGATTGTAATACCATGACTGTACCCGGCACCCATGGGAACAGTTGTCCATCAACGCGCAACGCACTTTTCACTCCTGCAAGGGTTGCCATAAGTAGTAACCGGGACTTATTAATCACCGGGCTCGCTCTCGCATCAGGCGCCCGCAACCGCCCTTTATTATTTCTTTTCCCCTCGCGCGCAGCGATTTCTGTCTTACTATCCTGCGGCGTTTCGATTTGTAAAAAAGTTTCTTACGCCTTTCAATTACTCTTTTATTTTTATCTTATTATATTATTTTAGCTACTGTTAGAAACCATAAACTCGTCAGCTAATGCGATTTTTGTTGCTGTATAACATAAGTAGACATCGATAATGGTTGTTATTGTCAGCGCAAATTAATTTATTCAATCACCAAGTCATTATCGCATTATTTGCGCGACACGATAAAGTTGAAAGTAAACATGTGCCTGATAGTCAAAGCAGACGTGGGTATATTTAAATGTCTCACATTTTTACGCGCAAGCGCGCCCGGCTTATGACTGTATACTTATATATATACACACACACACACACACTGGCATGCCATATACACTGCGGCATCATTGCACATTAGGTTTTTATTTAGCAAGTGCAACATAACCTTTCATTCGTCCCGATTTGTTATTGTTTCATTGTTAATCAAGTTTGTGTTTACGCGATACTTACTCGATTGTGGACGACGAATTCGCGAGAAATTGCAGCTACGAAAGAATCACCCGTACGTGGCTCTATCGGTAAACACCAGTCGGAGTAATATGAGATCAGTCTCCTCTTGAATTTTTTCAACAAATAATTAGTTATCAAGTATGGATAAATTATTGACCAAGTCTATGGTAGTTTGTCGAACGCTCAACTGTCGACCAATCGTAGCCTGTCAATGCACAAGGTAATTCATTGCTGATTTCAAACAATTTCTCATTATGCTACAAGTATGCATCGCATATAATATATTATTGTATTATTTGTGTTTCAGGCATGGAAGACACGAAAATGTTAAAAATGTCCACACTGCAGTGAAGCTTCCAAAATCAAAATTGCTTTCCCAAGTCAGACAAAATAATTACAATGTTTTACAAATACCAAAAAGGAGTATGTTTATCCAAACGCAAGATACACCCAATCCAAACAGTTTAAAATTTATTCCCGGTGTGGAAGTATTGGGAAAAGGACAGACCAAGGATTTCCCTAGTGCAACTGATGCATTTTGCTCACCATTGGCAAAAATGCTGTTCCGCATCGAAGGAGTAAAATCTGTATTCTTTGGATCAGATTTTATTACTATCACCAAGATAGATGAAGATGTCGAATGGAAACTTATTAAACCGGAAATTTTTGCTACTATAATGGATTTCTTTGCAAGTGGTCTACCTATTTTTACAGAAGCCCAATCTTCATCAGATACTGGTAATTACATTTTTTGTATTTATCATCAAAATTATTCTTATGACTAATCTAAGATATTCAATGTTTTACTCTCAGTAATCAATGAAGATGACGATGAAATTGTGCAAATGATAAAAGAGCTCTTAGATACAAGAATAAGGCCTACAGTTCAAGAGGATGGAGGAGATATAGTTTTTATGGTAAAGTTCAATCGTTATGAGAAAATTAATGGCAATTTAATGGAATATTAGCAAACATATTTAATCATTTTAGGGGTTTGAAAATGGAATTGTTAAATTAAAAATGCAAGGGTCTTGCACAAGCTGTCCAAGTTCAGTCGTTACTCTCAAAAATGGTGTCCAAAATATGATGCAGTTCTACATACCAGAAGTTCTTGGAGTTGAACAAGTAGAAGATGCAACGGATAAAATTTCAAAAACTGAATTTGAAAAACTTGAGCAAAAAGTTGAGGGAACAACTAAAGAGCAGAATTAGGATGTTATAATTGTTATGCTTTGACTGTAATATAAATGTAAAAATATGATGAATTCTTACAAGATAATTCTCAAGGAATAGTTGACATATTATGTGATAGTAATAAATTGAATCCATTTTTCATTTTATGGTTTTTTTATTTGTCATATTTTGTACAAAAGTTTTTAGCGACTAGAGATGGAGACTTGCCATACTCTAATCGTGTTGTCAGAGTATCCAGCGAACAGGGTTTGTCCATCAGTGGACCAAGCCAGAGACAGACACTGAGGAGGCTCAGCCTTGCTCGTAGTAGATACAACATCAGGTTTAAGTTCTTCAACCATTTCCTTGCCCTCAAGATCCCAGATCTTAATCCATGGTCCATAGGCAGCACACAACCAGTACCTGTTGGGGCTGAAGCACAGAGCAGTGATGATGTCATTGTGGTCAAGGGTGTGCAGATGCTTTCCATCGTTCAAATCCCACAACATAGCCTTGTTGTCCTGTTAAAAAAAAATAATAATAATAATTTGAGTTTTATAAATTATATAAATTTATATAAATTTTAGCTTATCTCACCTTGCCACCAGAGGCACAGAGGGAACCATCAGGAGAGACGGTGACTGTGTTGAGGTATCCAGTGTGTCCATTGTGGTTGATCTTTAGACGGCAGTTGGTCAAGTTCCATACCTTGAGTGAAAGAATAAACTTGCTTGTATTAACTGGGCATTTCATGTTAAGTTATTTATATGGAGTTTTGTTTAACTTCAGTCCCATATCCGCAAACACTCACAGATATCATGTTTTAAAAAAGTTATGCATCATTTGAATAATATTTAATTAATGGAATTTCTTGTTATGCAGCCAAGAAGAAATAAATTACCTTGACAACGCGATCCCAACCCGCAGACACAATGATGGGGTTGGAATGGTTAGGTGAGAATCTGACACAGCTGACCCAGTCGGAGTGTCCATCTTCCTGAATGGTGTATTTACATTCGGCCAATGTATTCCACAACTTGATAGTCTTGTCTCGTGAGCCAGACACAATTTGACGGTTGTCAACGGAGAAAGCAACACTCAAGACATCCTAGGAGAACGGAAATTGGCAGGTTAATTTAAAAGTTTAATTTGAAAATTTTTGAATTGACGTTTCATAGGGTATCCAGTGGCAATGTTGTAAGAAAAGACTGTATTATGGTCTTATACTTACGGCTGGGATCGATAGCCCACCTCTTCAATATGTTTATAAAAAAAAATATATAAAAAAAATGCTTCAGTTTTTATATTTTCTGGTATCCCCAGATCCAGTACAAGATGAATATGAGCATCTGCTCGAAGATGAATGTCACACCTGGGTATGGTCTTCAAACCTTCTGGTGGTGCGACCAGCTGCCAAATCCCACAGTCTCAAAGTCTTGTCCCACGAACCAGAAAGGGCGTAGTTTCCGTCAGAGGAAAGTACTACGTCACTGATGAAGTGAGAGTGACCGTACAGACGCTTTTGAGGTACACCGTAGTTGGCCTCGTCGCGGGTCAGTTTCCAAACAATCAGAGTCTTGTCTAAAATTAAGGACAAAATTTACGTGAAATCGAATGAAACAATTTTGCGGATAATCCGCAGAGATGAAAGAGCAGGCACGAGATAAAAAGAGAAAAGGAAACACGTGTATAAAGTAGAAATATCATGTGTTGTCGGACATTGCCTACTTACCACGTGAAGAGGACAAGATCATGTCCGGATATTTGGGGTTCGTCGCGATTTGCGTGACCCATCCATTGTGGCCCCGAAGGGTACCCCTCAGCTGAAGCGTCTCAGTCATTTTTTACTCCGTTTTGAAAAACTGAACGTCGGATGCAAGTGGATTACTTTCCACTCGTCGGACACCCAAGCGTCGTGCACGAGCGGCTCAGACGAAAAGGCCGGAAGGCGGAAAAAGTCGAGCTCAGCAGCGGTACCCCCTCCCTACTCCGCCGGCCGCCTCGCGAGAGTCGCGACACTCTTGAGCGTTCCTAAATTTGCGTTCTTAAAATATCAAATTTTTGTCTCGCTGAATTTTGCGTTTTTTTCATACTTGAGCGTTGCATTTCGAATACCTTCGATTCGCGTTATGATTGTTATCGAAATTAACTCCGAATGAGGAATTTTGTTGATCTCCTTTTAAATTTATTGTTAAAATTCAGAGTTGAAAACGCGCCTTAACTCTTGGCGCTATATTTAGTGGCTATAGTCAGGTATGAGACGTGTACGGTGCAGCGGCTAATGATACAAAAGCTATTTTGTTGTAAACATCGCTTTCAGCGCGCCTGCAAAGTCGGCTCCGGCTGCAAGTCTGCAAGCCTACAACGCCGCAACGACAGTCGAGTACTTCTTGGCAACTCAATAATCAAACGGTGGTCTATTGGTTTTCGTCAATATTTCCAATTTAATTGTGGGTCAACAGTGTATTAGTCGTATTCTGTATTCTGTAAGTGCATATACACTGGCGTCTCGTGTCTGATAACACCAGTTTTTTCCTACTAAATTGGATTGAAATAAATTCGAGAATGGCCAGCAGTGGTAGGATAATATTATGATTGTTATTTTTCTCATATAGTTGAATCATTTTGCCATTGATTTCATGAGATACTTGCTTCAAATTCCAGAGGATAACAAGAGTGAAGCTTCTGTGAATATGGAGAATGAAAATGATAATGCCGAAACAGAGGACACTGAGAAAATTATGATCATTGATCCAGAAACTGAAGTACGTAAAAAGTATTTGCTAATCAGTAGAATCAGGATTATAGAAGCACCATCTTATATTTTGTACTGAAATTCTTTGTAGGAACTGGACTTTAACCATTCCCGCTTGACTAAACTGGAAAATTTGGAACCATTGACTAAGATAAAGAAGCTGTGCTTTACTTGGAATTTGATTAAAAAGATTGAAAACTTGGATACCCTGCAAACTCTGGTAGAACTGGAACTGCGTGACAACCAAATCACTGTGATTGAAAATTTGGATGCGCTTAAAAATTTACAGTAGGTCATTCTTTAACCAATTTTTATTCATTTGCTAATGAATCTATGAGTTACCAGGAAATTACATGGGCTATTTTCTGTTTGATAGATCACTGGATTTATCATTCAACCGCATTAAGAAGATAGAGAATTTAGATAATTTAGTTAGTTTACAAAAATTGTTCATATCTTCTAATAGAATAACAAAAATTGAGAATGTAGCTCATTTGAAAAATCTCACAATGTTGGAGCTCGGAGACAATAAAATTCGGGAAATAGAAAATTTGGATGGTTTAGATAATCTAACTAGCTTATTTTTGGGCAAGAACAAAATATCCAAAATTCGAAATCTGGAAAATTTGAAAAATCTTACATTGCTGATTCTCCAGTGTAATAGAATTGTGTGCATTGAAAATTTGACAGAGCTTGTCAAATTGGAACAGCTGTACTTGTCAGAAAATGGATTGACACAAATTGAGGGCTTGGAAAACTGCACTAAAATATCAACTCTTGATCTGGCACAGAATAAGATAAAAAAGATTTCCAACATACAACATCTCACAGAATTGGAAGAGTTTTGGGTAAGTATCTTAAGGATACCTGCAGTATGGATATTTTGACAAAACAATTGATTACTCTTTTCATTTAGATCAACAACAATGAGATTGAAGATTGGAGCACAATTGATATCTTGACTTCCAACAAAAAACTAGCCACTATTTACCTTGAGCACAACCCAATAGCAAAAGATGCAAATTATCGAAGGAAAATCAAACTGGCTTTGCCATGGCTGACACAATTGGATGCCACCCTTTGCAGATGAAAAAGTCAAACAAAATACAATCAAAATACTTGAATTGGTTGAAGTAGATAGGACAGACCTCATTTATTATCAACTGATTAAATGAATTAAAAAATTCCTATTTCAACTTTTAGTATTTTTGTAACTAATGGATCATTGCATAATGAGAGATCCTGAAGTAAACCTGCAATATGCTTATATCACTATAACAAAGTTGAATTGAACTAAGACTGTAAAAATACTTATATTTTTTACCTTATCAAATCAAACTGCTTGTTTGATTATTATGCGTATATATATATATGAACATGTTCATATATAACATATATATATATATATATATATGATATATATGAACATATTACTCTGGGTACAACTCGGTGTGTAACATAAATGTGCATTTAATGCTAACTAATAAATAATCAAGTTTCAAGTTATATTTAAAATAATTGAAACAAAAAATCGACGAACAAATTATATGATAAATCTAATGAAAGTTATCAAATGATTAACATAAAATCGCTAAACTAAAACTTATCCTAAATATATCAATCCATTATACACACGTGTAATTTAATAAAAGAAGAAAAACCTATAAACATTGGGTGTCCCAGTAATCAAGTCCTACTATGAACGCACCAACAATCAATTTAAAATATAATAATACGACACAACTTATTCAACGCAATAGTTACTTACATGATTCAAACTCGCGAGGTAAGAATGATAAAATAGAATGCCGAAACACGCGGTCTGTGAATACGCGAGTTTGATTCGCGAAATCATAGAATCTGGAACGGATTGGAAAGACGGAATACGCTGTTCATCGCGCGCGGCGGCGGAGGTGCCGCTGCCGTGCCGCCGGAGAAGCCATCAGAAGCGAGCGTGACGTCATCCGCGCGCGAGAGAGAGAGAGAGATCATTCGCGGGTCGGCCATTTTGTGAGTGTGTGAGCAGCACAATATCCAGGATATTTGTGTGTCGCGCGACGTCGAGAGAGACAGGGAGCCAAGAGTACGTTTGGCCGTGCCTATCGGGACTGAGGATCGAGAGGCCGCAGCGGAGAAGAAGAGCACCCGAGAGTCGTCAGACGTGCTAGTAGTTTAGAGTGTGACGAGGAGTCGCGCGGCCAGGAAGGAAGAGAGTATAACAGAGTGTGCGAAAGACGGAGCGAAGACAGAGTGGGGCAAAGCTGCTGGCAAATGCCAAGGAACCGGAGCTAAAGCGAATGATTTAGTCGAGGACAAACGGGCTGACTGCCGGCACTCCTTCCGTTACATGCGCTGAGCGATCGTTAAAAACGCGTTCAAAATCGTTGCGCAAATTACAACGATGGAGGAGAAGGCGTCCCTCAAGGAACTCGACCAATGGATAGAACAATTGAATGATTGCAAACAACTGACAGAGAGTCAAGTCAAGACCCTCTGCGACAAGGTAAGTCGTCGGCCGCGGCCCCCGCAAACTCGATGTCCCCGACAATGCCACCGACACGACTCCGAAAACGTTTCGACTATACCTATAGAAACATCGAATCACTCAGCCCATATCCGCAGCCGGCGGTCTGCTCAATTTTCCTTTGCTCTCCAAGTCGCAAGTTGCACTCCGTTTCCCTCTCGCCCTCTCTCTCTCTCTCTCTCTCTCTCTCTCTCTCTCTCTCTCTCTCTCCTCTCTCTCTCTCTCTAGGTATATCTCCGTCTCTCTCCTTCTCGCGCGCGCACTTGCGACTTGGCGAAAAAAATGGGTGGACTATGCGCTATTCCTTCGACTACCTTATACACGCACACACATACGCAAACATGCACGCACGTACGCACGCGATGTCCCATTATATCGTTGCAATCGTTTATTGATAGACGGAATTCAATACTAGTCAATCAAGCCTTATCTGCAACAGGTGCATATTTCCCCCGACTGTTTGACAAATAATTGACTCATCAGACTGAATTAGCAGTATTTCTGACATTGCATGCTTCTTTCTTAGGCAAAGGAAATTCTAGCCAAGGAGTCAAATGTACAGGAGGTGAAATCTCCCGTAACGGTGTGTGGAGATGTTCATGGACAGTTCCATGATCTCATGGAACTATTTCGAATAGGTGGAAAATCTCCAGATACAAACTACTTGTTTATGGGTGACTATGTCGATCGTGGTTACTATTCTGTTGAGACTGTAACACTTCTTGTAGCTTTAAAAGTAAGTCACGCATTACCTTAGCTGTGAGGAGAGGTGGTAATCTAGGGGCACTACTCTAAGCCTTTGCTTCTCTACAGGTTAGATACAGGGAAAGAATAACCATCTTGAGAGGTAATCATGAGTCCAGACAAATTACACAAGTCTATGGATTTTATGACGAGTGTCTTCGTAAATACGGCAATGCCAATGTTTGGAAATTTTTCACCGATCTGTTTGACTACCTGCCTCTCACTGCACTTGTAGATGGTCAGATCTTCTGTTTGCACGGAGGACTTTCTCCTTCCATTGATACATTAGATCATATTCGTGCATTAGATCGTTTGCAGGAGGTACCACATGAAGTAAGTAGTCACTTTTATACTTGACATTACATTATATATAACATACATTCATCATTCTAAAATAACTTTGCCACATCATTGAGATTTAATTAATTCTTTGATTTACTAGGGTCCCATGTGCGATCTTCTATGGTCAGATCCTGATGACAGGGGAGGGTGGGGCATTTCTCCTAGAGGAGCTGGCTACACTTTCGGCCAAGATATTTCAGAAACGTTCAATCATTCAAATGGTCTTACACTTGTATCAAGAGCTCATCAGCTGGTCATGGAAGGCTATAATTGGTAATGTTACAATCATTATAAACCCATATGATCAAAATGAAAAAATGCATTTTTATACTTGAATTATTCAATCAACAATAATTTTTACAGGTGTCACGATCGCAATGTCGTGACTATATTCTCAGCCCCAAATTACTGTTACCGCTGTGGTAATCAAGCTGCAATCATGGAACTAGATGATGCTTTGAAATATTCATTGTAAGTGTTGTGCATGGATAAGATAAAAAAACATCTTGAGAGCAAAATTGAAATGTTTGTTTTATACAATACTTGTCATTTTTTATTACAGCCTTCAGTTCGATCCAGCACCAAGACGTGGAGAGCCACATGTCACCAGACGAACACCAGATTATTTCCTGTAAGATGCCAATCAGCGAGGAAGCAGATGTTAAGGTAGGGGAATGGATTGATGCTGGCTTTATAGAGATGCCACAGAACATAACCTATAATAGAACATCGTTATGAGTGTAAGGCCCCGAGCTACCCTTACACGCCATATATAGTCTCAAGTATTATATAATGGCTCGCGTTATGGTGTCTCCTAGAGAGACTAATTGCGCGCTCGCGTATTTGTGCGTAAGTACACCATACACGTAGATTCAACAACACTTGTACACATTAAGAAAAAAAAACAATAACGTACACATGTACCGAGTTAATTCACCTAAAAGCATTGAGTTTGACGATTTTCATTGTATGGCTTATATTTTCATTAAAGAATACAATCCTGAAAACGACGGGTAAATGCGGTCGTTATTATGGAAGGCTTAAAAAAATGGGTGAAAATGTTCTAATATCCTAAATCAATGTTAACTTATTGAGAGACAAAGAAAAGTTTCCTGAACAGATATGCATCTTTTTCCTAATTGTACTGCGAAAATGACTATTGTCGTTGATGATACGAAATAAGTACTAAAATGAAAATAATTGTATTTAAAATAACTCGCGTTCTAACAGGTATGAAAGAGGCATTAAATATTTCTCCAAACAAAAGCATGTGAAGCATAAAGAAAAAAAGGAGGGGTTTGATGTAATTGTGACCATGCTTTTGCCAATGCTCACTATTGCATTTGAAATTTCGGGTCGAATAAGTTTGTATTCATTATTGCTTTTATCTCACGATTGTCAAACACAGTGTTCTTAGAGCTTGCAAGGGGTTTTAGCCAGAGTATTGAATGAAAGATTTGAGATATTTTAAATCGGAGTCACGTGGATGGACCATACATTTTCTCTATTCGAATTTATTTTGATACATTTACCTATGTCAAAACACAAATTGTTCAAACAAATTCATTTGTAAATTAAGAAGTTTTATACTTGTCTCTCTTTCTCTCTTTTGCAAACAGGAGAAAATAAAGGACAAATTTACTGGAACAATACATACACATAAAATATGAATTTCTTTATATATATTTATTACAAGCTTTTGTTTTATGTATAAGTGCGCACTCTTGGCATTTACTGTGTCTGTTTTTTATCGTGTAGCATTTTTTTTGTCTACTTCAAATTCATGAATGTATTGATCGCCGAAATAAAGTAGAAAAATATACATCATAACACATTTACATCGATCTTGGATGAAACGATTTTTCAATAAAAAGGCGCACTTGATTCACGAAATCATAAACATTTCTACCGAAAGTTGATTGTTCATAATGATGATATTGACGAACTTTTTACTGATTCGAAAATAAACATGCAGATTGTCTTGAACAGAAAACGCATAATTCAAGCCAAAATAAACTTGAGTTATTGTGTCAAATCATTGTATATTGATGCGATCGACAGTTTTGTGCGATGAACGCGATTTAAAATGAATAAAATAAATCTACAGAATTAAAAGAAGACCTGCAAATGTATTCTTAGAGTTAAGCAAGCATTGAAATAATTACGATAGTGCACCTAGAGTGGTGGCTTTCTTAAAACACATATAAAGTAATGAAGTGCCGCGAGGTGAACGCAAACGACCAGACGAATAAAATAACAAATGTTTAGTACCATATGTAGTAGCAATTTGTCAAGACTGTGAATCGTCAAAATTCAATTGTATCTATGAAATAATTTTCTAATCAAGTGTCAACTCTAAACCTATCAAACATGTGTGCTATCAAACATCACATTTTTTATTTATTGTGTACTTGCTTTAAAAAAAAAGTTGGATGGATTTATACAGAAACATAAAACTATGGTTCCTTTGACTTGAATTTTTACTTTTTTAAAAAAGCATCAGCGTACTTATTTATTTTTTTTTATAGAGTCATTTTAAGGTAAGGCTTTACATGATACAAAATAACATGATGAATCTGTACGAAGTCTATAATAATAAAAAACGTAAGCTAAATTTAACATGAAAGAAAGAATAATTTTTCATGGGATTTCAAGATTTCTGTGTATTTCTGTTTGACTTTTTATATAACTTACAATTACGGGAAAGAAGAAACAATTTAATCATTTTAAAGTTCTTGTAAGAAGGAAGCTATGTTTAAAATCATCATATAGTATTAATGATAACAATCAAGCGAGTTTAGTAGCAGTACGACATTATGATAAATAAAATAATAGGCACTTAGAAATTGTATAGCTAATTTTGTATTTGCTCCATAATTATTATAATCACGATTATACTTTATATGAAAACGAGCTAAAAAAATTCCGGAACATCCAAAAAGCATGGACAAAATTGTATAATGTAAAGTATTGATATATAGCATGCTCATTATTTAATGATATAACTCCATTTTTGTTTGGCCATTGTCACAAATTAAAGAGGTTTGTTACTGACGAATCGCGTTGTAGCGAGAAAAAGTGAAACCTTCCACCTTTTTTTGTAAAAGAAGACAAAGAGAGAGAGACATACAATGCGCAAGATTTTCAGATTATCAGCGGGCAAGTTGACTATAATAAACGCACGTCAACACATTTTTCGCATTTTTTAAAATCTCAGTTTAAACTGACTTATTAAACCTAAAAGTATCGCTATAAAAAAAATAAAATAAGAAAGCAACTCGAATTATAGAATCAAGTCCAAGCACCGACAATAATGAAAGCGACATTTTCGATTAATATAATCTTTTTAAAGACATTCTTATCCATAACCATCTTAATAAATGTATGATCAAAGTAGAATGTCATAAACTTTTTATAAAAAACAGAACGCGTATTCTCTAGTGCGACAATATTACTTTAATTATTTTAAATTTGAAAATCTCCAATCAAGTTGATTGCATTTTTTAAGAAACGACAGCGACTTTTAGAAGAATATTGGCGTTCGTAAAATTTATTCGATGTGCGATAAAGGTAGTCAACTTGCGCGTGCTATCTAACGCGATTTTTTTTCGCTATAAATATACTTATGTTTTACTCTTGGCCGTATATCTACTTGACGGCAAGAAAAGCTCAGAAAAAGGCACAGTAAAGTTGATAAATTCTGCTGCTAAACCCATTATTGTGTCATTATATCATGAGAAGAGGAAACAAATTGAACCAAGTAATTTCATGCGAGTGTTGGTCCCTCATTTTTTGATTAATTCTTTTCATTTACAAACATCTATCAGATTATTGACAAAAAAATAAATAAATAAAATAAAACCAGAAAATGATCTTTTGTGTACAAATTTCCTTTTATTCTCTTATACTGCATATTTTTACAATAAGAATGCATTGTCAACATTGTTTAATGACAACTAGTTGTGCTTATAAAAACGTTTATACATAAACTTTCATTATTCTAATATAAAGCATTTGTGAAAATTTATGAAACTTTTAACATTTACAAATTTTCATACACTTTTACAAGTACTTTAGAAGGAGAAACATGTTTCTCAAGCTTATTCAGCATAAAAACAAAAATGCTTTTGATAGTATTTTTGTGTACATCTTTTTAAATTCATTTGTTCTATATTTACAAAAATATCTATTTTATTTGATTAAAATCTTACTAGCGAGCATTTTATACATATCAATAAAAAATCTACCTGAGATTATTATTGGTAACCTTTACAGTTTAAAATTAATTTTATGATTATAACTCAGTACTTTGTTATTATGCTCTTTTGTAAGATAACAAGAATTTATTTCCTATTTCCATTAACTAATTAATTATAATAATAGTCTTCTTGTATGAAAAATAAATAAAACAAAACAATTTGTTTATATAACAAAATAAATAAGTAGAAAAAAAACTATGTTGCTATTTTGAGTCCTGTATCTAAATTGAGTAGTTGTTTCATCACTTCGTAAGTCGCAAAACTCGTAGCCACCATTGGAATAGCACGCAAATAATTTATACTCATTCCACGATAGAGTCCTTTAACTATACCGTTTTCTTCATATACTACCCTCAATGTGTAAACCATGCCATTACTGAAGAAAATATCATTAAAATTAAGAATTGACATTTCTTATGAACAGTACAATCTTAAACATTTTTACCTAAATTTGTACGTGTCTGGATTCATCATTGCCAGTTGCATGCGTCTTCTGGTAACATCTAGTGGATACGAAAAGCTTTGTGCCACTGCTCCAGCCACACCACCACACAATAATTTACCAGGAATTGTTAAAACCAATCCACCTATGTGGAGAAAAAGCAGTCGAGTAATAAATTTCTAAAATATTGCCCAAGAATCAGACTGTTTATCAACTTGTGTGAATAATTTTCTCACCAGTATTTTTATCACATTTGTTACATAATACAGTGGGAAAATATTTCATGCAGAGATATTTGAATTTCTCAAACGAGTAGAAAGAAAATCCAGCATAGGGTATCATGCCACAAACAGTAGGAGTGAATCCCCTGTACAATGCCCTGAAACCACCTTCCTAAAATAAAATAACAGGAATGAAATACTGTTAAACAAAATAAGTAGTGGAGAAATAGGTAAGTAAACAGAGTTCAGCACAAACATCTTTAAATATAGAAACTGCTGTATGAATAATGCCCGTGTAAACATGTTCCCCGGTCACTTGAAAAGCAAGTCGGGCTCGAATTGTATCTAATGGATAGGTAAGCGCAACAGCTGTGACTCCTGCGCACGAACCAGCTATGAATTTATCGGCTTCTGTTCGATGGCCTAGTAGATTACCCAAGTACTGTAAAATTTCAGACATGAGTAATATGATCAAAGGTCAAAGTTTACATAGAGATAAGAAGAAAATGATTATCACCTTTTTGTAGATTTCAAATGCAGTAAATTGCGTTGCTGCATATGGAAATATCCTGACCATTTGAGCAAAGTTTCCTTTGTACAGAGCAAAGAAATGCTCATGGTGGATGATTTCTCTGAGACCGGAGAAGACCCCTGAAAATGAAGCACATAGATGGAGAAAGAATGTCAAGCATTCAATGCAATAGAACCCTGTACCTAAATGTTTGTAATGATTGCTGTGAGCCTGAAGTAAAATTTTTATCCTGTCCAATGGAGCAACTGTTGTCTTGGAGCACATTCCGGCAATACCTGAGGACACCAAAATTATGGAACACATCAGGATGATGCAAACAACGATGAAATTCACCAAAAGATAAGGGGTGAGAGAAAGAAATATATATAATCGTACCACCGGCGAGAAAACTCTTGAATATAAACTCGAGATTTTTCTCAGTTTGAGAGCTGAACGTCGACGACGACATAGTTTCACTTTTCGCGCGCGGCCACGGCTCCCACAAGAATGTTGTTCGTGGTTCGCTGCTGCTTCTGCTGCTGCGGTGTCGACGTCCCGGCGGCGGCAACGTTTAGAAAGCAAAAATGCCGCCGCCGCGGCGTATCAAGCATCGACGTACGGAAGACTGCTGTGCCGCATATAGGAATACCCCAGGTAAGTATGTGGTGGTGGTAGCCAAGTGAAGAAGAGAGGGAGGCGCGGAATGAGAGCCGCGCAGCAATCCTGTCAAGGAATGAGAGAGAGAAAGAGAGAGTCAGTGACCTTGACTGACACTCCCGTGAGGTGTGCGCGCGCGGGACGGAGAGAGAGAGAGAGCAGGACCAATGGAGAGAAGAGTACGGTTACCCTGCAATCTGCATACGCTCGACCTCACTACGTACTTACTACGCCGCCGTGTCTTCTTCTTGCTGTCTCGCGCATAACTGCCCGGGTGGAAGTGGGAGAGAGAGAGAGAGAGTGAGAGCGTGGCTCCACGCGCGCCGAGAAATGAAATTTAGGTTATACTTCCGTTAAGCAATACACCTGCACTTTACGCACTGACTGTGTATTATAATTATGGTGCGTCTCTCCTGGAACATCATGCGCGTCAAAAATGCCTCAGCTGTTCTGAAATTCTTAAACTTGTACGCGGTCTGTGTGTAATGCACGCTAAATGCTTGTATTTTTTTAAGAACTACTATTTATTTTCAAGATTTCTACAATTCGCTCCTTGTTACAATAGTCTTTGTGGATGTGCTTGAATTTCAGCTGATTTGCATAATACTTTTCGACTAGGAATTTTATTCTCTCGGGATGACTAGAATCCACTTCCAGTATCAGATATCCTCCAACGTTTAAAGCTTCGGACGCGTATTTGAGGATCGGCTCGATCCACTTTAAACCATCATCCCCGCCATCCAAAGCTCGTATATCTTCGTATCTGAGGCGCAACGACCCAATAACACAATTAATTTTATAGTCTTACAAATGCGTATACTTTACGTTTCTTTGAAGTTGCCTATTCGTTGTATCACTATATTAAAACTTACAATTTTATTTCCGGTTGCAGCTCAAACACGCTCTTGGTTGGTATGTAAGGAGGATTGCTGACTATAAAGTCGAATTTTCTTTTACTGAAATCGACTTCTTCTTTATTCGTTCCGTAGGCTTTTTTCACCTCGATTTTTCCATCTTTCTGTATGGCTGCATTCAGAACCGTTAAACGCATATCGAGATCTAAATTTTTTGCGTTCCGAATTGTGAGTTCGCACGCTCTTGGATTCACGTCGATTGCAACAATATTCGCCTGTAAAAAAATCGATAAAGAAAATATTGCTAGCGCGATATGGCGACATCATAGTTGACGCGCTAAATAATATTATTCTGAAGGTTTTCAAAAAAATTTTAGTAAGTAGTGCGACATTTATCATTTTAGCATAAGATTGTTAAAACAAAAGTCGAATGAACAAAGGCAGAATTATCTGTACATGAATTGTTTATGCAAATATATCATATACTTACATTTTGACTCGAGTGCAATACCGACAAACTGATTGCACCAGAGCCGCATCCTATTTCTAAAATGTTCTTGTTCTTATTCGCGGAATCAGATATTCTTGTCAATAAAAAATCAACCAAAATCTCGGTCTCCGGGCGTGGTATAAAAATAGGAGGTTCCAACGTTAACGTCAGTTCTCGAAAATCCCATTCGCCGATAATATATTGGACCGGCATCCTGAAAAAATTACTTGGGATAATTAGTTTTATCGCTATTATATAACGATTTATTTTTTAATAAAAAACAAAAAACAAATAAACTGTAACCTTGATAATCGGCATTCGCATAGCAGCTCTAATTTTTCCAACTGCTCTTTGTCGAGAACTCTTTCGTGATGATTAATCAAGTCCGTTATCTGCATTTAAAATTCAATATCACATGATTACGTTAATTTACTTATATTTAAATGATATTAATCCAACACTCTTTGATCGCTTATATATTTGTTGAGATGTGACAAAGTTATGCATACATGTATAGAAAGTATAAACGCGGTTAATTGTGTTAATTATTTTAATTAATTATTTTAATTATGAGGTGTATAAACGCATGTCGAATGAAAAATAGATACCTATACATATAATAATTTCATGGAAAGTTATCAATCATAAATTTTATAAACTATCAAGAATTAAAGAACGCATAATTCATTTGAATACCTTTTTCGATCCAATCACGTGACAAACAATGTGTTCTATCGATTCAATCGGCTCAGCAATACCCTCCTGTAGAAACCTCTCTTGCCAATGCTTGACTACATAAGCAATCGTGTTTTTCTTGTTTTCGTCGTCACAATTATTACACATGAACAGAACGGGCAGCTTCAAAGCTGGCAAAATTTTCCCCAATTCGTTATTGATAGATACTTTTGTCCATGATATCGCATGTTTGGATATTAACAAATTTATACATCTTTTTGAAATAAGCCGGGTCATATTTACAGATCTAGGTAGCTATATTTACTTTATGTTACACTAATACGTAATCATTTACGTTTTTGTTGGTGAATTGTCATTGTTAAGTACGTCTTATCTTATACACAGCGCTAAGATTTATTGTATGCGTGACTATGCAAATAGCAATCGACATGCATCTACAGTTATATCTTATGGGCAATTCAATCAAGTTGATTTAGGAAAATATTTACAGATTGTATAAGTAACCTTAAAATCCTACAATACTGTGCGATGCTATGTGCGTGTACGGCACATGTTAGCGATGTACAGTGCTTTAATCCTACTGTAGGTATACAAGAGCGACTTCTAACGGAATTCACTGTAAGTTTCAAGAAGTAGTCAGTAGTAGTGTATAGTATACCTATATAGCGAGTGAAGAGAACGCGATGCGGCATAAGTATGATGCATCACAGCATCCTGCATCACTGAATGGATGCATTTTTGTGAGTTCTAACCTTCGCTATAATTTCAAAACAATAAAACGAATTTGGCGATAGGACGGGCTAGTGCAATAAAAAGACAGAAAAACTATGTCCAGCTTTGGAAATAAATAAAAAATTCTATATTTTTGACTTAAAATTAGAAATCAATTGAACAAACATTGGCAAAACATTGAATAAATAATGCCCTGAGAAAAGGAGTTGATGAAAGTTTAACGAATTTGTTTTAATAGAGGTATTTATTACATTTATTATTTTCGTGTAAACATTCTATTATCAACAGCTTTTCTAAGATATTTAATTTTTTTCAGAGTATAATATCCAGGAAACAAAAAAAAATAATTTGAACACACACACATATATACTATATAAGTATATCTTTTTGATTTACAAATAAATAATTAAGTATTAAAACTATGGCAGAGGCAACAAATAGTGATAATGAGGAGAATGAAGTAATGGCTGATTGCAGTTATAACAAAGAACCAACAATGCAAAATGCTAAGAAGAAAGTGCTTGTTGAAACAGAAATCGAATCTAGTTTACAACCGTCACTAATGTTCTCTCTACAATCAAGGTTTAAGCAGCATCCTGTTCTTGATAATCATAGAATCATGTCATCAGAAAATGAATCTTCAAAGTCTTCTACTAGTTTATTAGCTTCTCGAAATACTATTACTTATCAAGGCATTCAGCAAAAACGCCAGTATAGTGAAGCTCTTGCTGCAAAAAAGGACCAATCACAAACCAAGATTCAAGTACTCGATGAAATTTCATTTGAATACGATTCAGCTTTCAAGAAACCTCACTTTATGAAACATAGTGTATTTGAAGATGATATAGCTGTTTTTAAAGATGAATCTTCACCCATGGTACTTTCAACAGCAGCTAGTAGTCTAAGTTCATTGACCATTGATGATGATGAATGTGGTGAAAACATATCACCAAATAAGGCTGGATTGATGAAGAAAAATTGCAACCCAATAAATGTGTTACATGTGCAAAAGTCACGCCTTCAAGAAAGCTGGCATCAGAAATTAGTTGAAAATGCAAACATGTCATCACAAAATTCTTCAAGTAACCAAGCAACACAACTCTACAACAACCAGCAAAGACTTCCAGTTTATTCTGACAAAAACCAAATAGTTAATGAACAGTTGATCAAGTCCAGTAATACAGAATCTTATGATGAGCAGCAGTCTTATTGGAAATCACAGAAATACACAAGATATCCAGAACAATTTTCAAATGATATAAACAATTCTAATTTGAATTTATCATCGAATGAATACTACAAGGATAAGCAAAGATCTCGTATTGTTGATGAAAACTGTAGAGAACGAACTTCATTTACAACAAACGCTATATCGCAGAGTCAACAGATGACTCATTTGAATAACTGTAATAAACAAGATGATGGATTAACAGACGATGAAGAATATTTTGAAGATCAAAAAGATCCTCGTCAACTACTTAAAGAAGTATTTCACAACACTGATGATACTGAACTTAATTCCTATGAAGAGGAATTACTTGATCAATGCATACGAAAAGGAATAGCAAAAGTAACAAGACGTGATATAAATGAGTTAAAACCATTTTGCTGGGATTTAGACCGTATCTGTCTAACCACCCGTGCAATGCTCAAGCCTGTTCCAGATGAAGAACTTAAGGAAAAAAAAGAGGAACGTATGAAACGACGTCTTTCGTACAAAGGATTAACAAAATTTTTAACTCATTCTCGAGTCAAATGAATTTATTTTAATATTTGACTGTCCAGTTCCTGTATATGTATAATTTTAAAACGCCGTATGTGCCTTTTCTATATAATCTAAGAGTGGTATGAAATATATCATCATAATGTGTTGATTATTGTTTATATACGTTATCTGCAGCGTATGCAAACGGATTTTAAGTATGTATTACAGTATAACACAAGACTATTATGTTAATTTTTTATCTTTTTGTATAAACAACGTATAATTGTGTGAATTCAGAAAATACAACTCGTTTATATAAACAATATTGTTGTCTGTTTTCTTATTACTTATCACAAACTAATATTAATATTGCAATCACTTTTTCAATAATTGTTTCAGTCTCATACTCATATAAAATGGTTTTTCTACCGAGCCATCATTGCATTCAGAATCTTCAAGGAAGCAAATGAAAAGCGTATCTACTGCTGCTCTATGTACTTTGAAGAAAACGCTTGTTATTAAGTAGGATCCCAAGAAAGCCATCACCACTGGAACTTTCAAATCATTGATGGTACCAGGTTCTTTATTGCTATAATATCCCAAGGTTAAGACAACAGTAATAATCACAATGAAGTAATTTGCGATTCTGAGTAGCCAGTCAGTGACCTATGTAAAATCGTGTAAAACGTATATAGATTTGCAATTTCTTATTTAGTGAATATAACACTCATACACTGATAAAGTGTTTGCATACTTACATTGGTTATAACGACGACTCGAACTATATTCCTGGTTATAAGCTTAAATACATTTCTTGCAGAAGAGCAGAAGTTTTTTCCATGAATAGCGCACATTATGTATGCATTTCGGTTAACATATTGCAGGAAGCTCATAATAACATCAGCAAAAGCTCTAATGCATAGTAATGGTTGATTAGGCAACACATTGGAGTCAGAAGTGAATGGCTTTGTGAGAATGCGAATAATATCACTAATCCACATTATGAGTGAACCAAAAGCCAAAGTACCTATGTGATACCTAAAATAATACATAAATGTTTACTTCATATCTTAAATAATTAAAAGAGGCATTGAACAAATAAAATGCATGAATGTACCTCAATGAAATCCAAGTACTTTTCACAAGAGTAAAGGTAGGGACATTGTGTTTGTTGAATGTCCAGTACCATGCTGCAAATGCTGCAGCAAGACTCATTTGTTCGAATGCCGATACGAAAAATGAAAACCATAAAAATGCAATAAAATTAATTGTGTGATATAAGTAAATTCGATCAGGAATAGTCACAGAAGTTAAGTAACAGCCTGCCGACACGCATTGGCCGCCGTTCACATCGCGACATTCTAATTTGAATATCTCTGGATCACAAGTAGCATTGTTGGTGTAATTGAGCGTTGGCGGACAGATGCACGTGTTGGGTACCATTTCCTGAAGATGGACTTGATAATTTGGATTTGTCATTGTCCACAAATAAAGCAGTACTGATGCTGTGGCAACCACGACGATTACGTGGAGTATCCATGTGACAAAAGGGAAGAATAAACTTGACCAGATGCAGGCTACAGCTCTGTTAAAAATTAATTATGTTATGTATATGTATACTACGCACATTTATACGAGGATGTAAATAATACATGTAACGGTATATGGCTTACTTGCTCGCTTCTTTGATCAACTGACAGGCCAGAGTAATTTTCTTGCGCAAGAAAATTGTCGATAATACAACGACGATGAGTAGGATTATACAAAATACAAGAACGTATATCCACTCCGAAGATTCTTGTATAGAATACTGGACCGACGATTCGTAAATCAAGTAGACTAGGAAAGCGCAGATTATAATAATCGTAGCGTAAACAAATGGTTTAGCTAGCCACCTCAACAAAATTATGTATAAAAAGGCTGATACTGCACTCAGACCAATAAATCCGAGGATCGGATATCTAGAAAATATAATACGATATTTGTTAGTGCGAGTAAGCATATAATTTTAATTAATGTAAAAAAATGTCCAGCGTGACATACCCTGTTGCAATAACGTCGTGATATATATTCTCCAAGTTTTTCTCGAAATTCGCCAGCTGCAGAACTATGCTCGTCGCGTTCTTTAGCTGATCGTTCGTAATTGTGGAATTGAATTCGAGAGGTATTGGAGTTTCGGGAATACATCGTTTGATTATCGGTTTACTCTTGAGGTACCAGTTGGCGCATTTTCCTCGAGCAACGTAGTAATCCAATGTGCTCCAATCCTTTATAAGATCAACGTTGACGTCGATTTGGCATATCAATTTGTTTTTTACATCTGCCGGTAGAACAGTATCGTTGCTGCTACTTTGGTACACAAAGTTGCTGTCAGGGCATTTCGTTTGGCAAACTTGCGTCGTATCGCATCTATTGTTGACGCACTTGGTCAAGTCGAAGAATACAAGATAAGGCTTGTCTTGCACGTCCAAGTCGATGCCGCATTTTCTCCCTTCGCTGTCGGTCGGTACGATTAGCTTTTGTATATTTCCAGTTGAAATCGCTAAAAATTGGGAAATATTTATGTAGAAACGTAACGTCGGTGATCGGATTATGAACAAAGAAAATTCGAGTTATACTTACTATGAATGGCTATTGATATCCAAATGATTGCGAAAACAGAGAATGCGAAGAGCCAAAATTGGTTGGTACACTGTCTGCTTCTTTTCAAAGGCCCTTCGGACAGTGCACCATCCGGTACCAATCTCGAAGTTTCTGAAAAAAACGTACCTGCGCAAGATTTGGAATTATCGTACTGTGTGAAAATCACTTGCTTCTCATCGATGCGATACAATCAATTTTACATATAATTACCGTATGTCTCGTTGGCCGCCATTATCTCCTTGTATCTGAAAGATATGTATATTATGTGAAAACTATATCTATCGCCAATAAAAGAAGTTTTCGTTTCAATCGTCGAGGTGCATTAAAATCAACTCACTTTGTGCACAATACCCCCTGCAGTACACCCGCGCGATGCCACTTAGGCCCGATTATATGAAATATGCGTCACTGTTCTCTGGCACAGCCCAGTAGGCTGTTATTCATATCTGCGATAAGTAATTCACAATAAGAATGATTAATCTAGAAACATAGCTGTCCTCTATATACATTTATAATATCGCCACGAACTTGCAGCGAAAGACGCAATAACAGAACGACGAGCAAAGCAATAATGTATGAAGCCTCCTCTCATTACAATATTCACCTCACATAATACTGTCGCGTTTTGCAATGAAAACGTTGGCTTGGTTGCGAAGAAAATTGCACTGGTTCTCGTCACGCAGCTCGGAAAAACGCTTCTCCGCAGTAAATAACATCAACTCACCTATACGGTATCATATGACACCAACAACTGCAGCTGCTAGTGCGTGTGCCGCTATAGTGTGTGCTGCGCTGCACTGCAGCGATTGATTTTCACGCGCGCATACGCCGGTTACCGTCGGTCCGCTGCAATGCAGTTGTTACCAACAATTGGTTAAGTCTGAATCTAGCATACCGAGTTCGCTATACTTTGATTTTTAAATACACAAGGGAAGCGTTTATGTCCTGCGCGTAATATGTAATAATTAAATTAGTAGAGTTCTCGCTTAGAACGTACACCTATATGCTTATCACGCATTAAAAGCGACGAACTGGTCTCGATCGATCGAAAATAAAAAATAAATGAAAACACGCAGACTTTTCATAGATTAATCCATTAGCTGACAATATCTAAATTATCCACGACAAACGTTATTTCTCTCCCCGCAATTAGACGCTGTTACAGTCCTATCTTCATTGCAAAATGACGGATGCTTTTATCAAAATGAGACGGCGTATGGAACGGCCAGGATAGTGTGTCATATGACAGTATAATGGGCGCAAGTCGTATTATAACGACATTGTTTTTGCGGCCGGTTTTAACATTTCTGTATATAATATTATCTCTGCGAATAACAACAACATTTAATTAGAAAATTGCCTCCAGGCTATACATTGCGCAGTATCTTACTTGATGCGATTAACTTTTGAATTAGTTATTTATCAGTTATACTTATGTCCCAAGGTGCGTAGAAGCGGCAGTTATCATCCTTGTAAATTAGTCATTATAAAGTGATTACAAAAACGTTAATCTAAACTCTCCAAGATTATGTAGATATAAAAAGCAGTGGGCAATATTTTCTGGAAACGTCCTCTGTGTGTCATAGATATAGAGTAATTCGCAAATATATTGATCGCGCACGTACTATCTGTCTCGTGTCTTTCTTCGCTTTTTGGCGCGGATTACGCAAGCGGCAAGTGTGTCCGGAGTTTTTAAGACGCAGTGCCACAGTTTCGTCGAATCCGAAATAACGCCCAAGTATCAAAGATGTTTCATCAGTGAAAAATTAAATGTCTTTATTACAATGAGGATAAATTAAACATGTCGGCGGTTACACAGGAATATTAGAAAACTCTAATCTACTCCCCGTCGCGGACCAGAGAGAAAGTGGATATATACCGCGAGTGACAAAACAAGCTATACATAGACAAAAAGAAAGTAATAAATCCCGCACCGAGCGATAAGCAGGCGGTATTATCAGGCACGCCAGGTATTGAAATGAAAAATCAGGCGTGAAAAGCGCCGATCGACCAAAAGATAATAAAATAACAAAGCGAGAGCCCTCGCTATACAGAGAATAAGAGTGAAAAGCGCGTGTACATATAGTGCGAGTCAGTACAGAGGAGTAGATTAGATTGGCATCAGCGAGAATCTGTCTCAGAGAGCGACGGCTATCCTGCCATATTACACTCGCGCATACACATATAACTGATATAACTGACATAGCCTACACAGCACAAGCCAACGCTCCCCACGCTCTCTGCACACGAATACACTATATCCGCCGTGCAGTGCTGCGGATGTAGTAGAGCCGCTTGGTTGCTGGCCGCAGTCTTCAGTCGGCAGCTAGCTGCCTCCGAGCTCGCTCCGCCTTTGTTTCTAGCGTTTACCTCTCCTCTACGCCAGGTACGCACACTGCAGTAAAATAAAGAAGCTCATCTCTCTCCATCTTCCCCCCGTTTTAACTTGTAACTCTTCCTCGATTTTGTTCTCAGTAAGTAAGCCCCTAGTAGCAGCTCTCCCATGTTTGTATACAAAGCGCGCAGTCCTTAGTGTAAACAAAGTGGTCGTGCTGCACCCGCGAGCAGCTGCGAGGAAAAAAGCGTCGAGCGGTGTACCTATTGTGTGTATATAGAGGACGAGGAGAAGAAAGAAGCCGAGGATGCGGCTGTGATTTTTTTGATGAGAAAAATTTAGAAAATTGCTGCTTTGATGCTGGTCTCTGCCGCCACGGCGGAGTGAATTTGCAGCAAAAACAATGGAAGGAAAGTACGGTGAGTAATGTGCCGCTGATGTGGTATTACTATATAGGTACCTACTTTTATCTCTCTTTATTATTAGTTCAATGCGCCATCTGTCTCGCGGTCTCTCTCTCTCTCTCTCGACGAGGTTATTGCCTGCGCGATGTAAATACACGGCATATTGCAATTATATGCCGAGTAAGTACTTGACGTCGGTATACACACGACGTGTACGCGTGTAGAATAAGTAGTTTCTCTTGCTCGCTACCGAGAGAGCTCTGCTTTTCTCGCATATAGTCTGCTCGGCGTCTCGTACGGCATTGTGTAAGTGTCTTTTCTTGTCTTACCCCTTCCCCCTCTGCAAACACTCGTATACTGTTCTCGCTTCGGACTCGTCGCGGAGAATAAGCTCCGGTAAATTCGTTCAACTGCCAACGAGATCATCGCCGCGAGTGGGCAATTAGTACTTGAGGGATCGTTTAATTAGCTTCAGCTCAGATGCGAGCGTTTATATTAAGGAAAATCGAGAGACTCTTGGCTGTGCGATTACTGTTCATTCTCGAGCACGATGCATCGACTTTTTATTATAAATTTATTATAATGTCGTTTTTTTCTTTCAGGAAAAAAAATAAGCTACGATCCCGATTGGAAAGGACCCTTGCACAAGCGGTCGTGCACCGACTGTTTTTGGCTCATTCTTTTCATTACTTTCCTCGTCGGATGGAGCTGCGTGGCATACTATGGTAAGTTTTCGTGTCAAATTAATCGTTACTTATTGCCAGTATATATTCTTTAAGAAATAAAAAATACCCGTATACCGGCGTTATTTGAACGCTGCAAAAGCTTGAAACCGAAATAGCTTAGATATTATGCAACTCGTCCGTAATAAGTCATTTGCAAACAGGAATAAAATAAAACCTTCGCGGTATACTATTGCAGAAAAAGGAGAGAGAATTTTACTGTCTTTTTCCATCTCACGCGATCGTGACTCAGATTTTAAAAAGTAATGGTATATGGCGTATATCGCTCGCTGCGCGCGAGTACGTAACAACATAACACATCTAAACCGAGGAATCCATTGTCGTTTGTTGTTGTTCGAGAAAGGTGTGCGTGTATACGTGCAAAAGTCAAAAGTGGGTCGCAGGAACAATGCTTAACCGCACAGCTGTACACAATGCGCAATCATTCAGATTTTAAATTATTTTAAAAAAGTGTCACGCGCACACTGTACACAGTCGTTAATAATTAACGTCGAAATTATCATAGTTTCGCATTGAGCGAAATGTAATGTATATACTGCTGTTCTTTTTTAGCGCTGAAACATGGAAACATGGAGAAGCTCCTCCATCCCAGCGATACCGAGGGCCGAAAATGCGGGATCGACTCAGCCGTGAAAGATAAGAAATACTTAATATTCTTCGACCTGAGCAAATGCGCTCGAATATCGACGGAGTACCGGTCGTGCCCTACCACGCAAGTTTGCGTCGAGAAATGTCCGGATAGGAATTTCCTTTACAACAATGCGAGAGAGACGCTTCCGTTGGCTGAACTGAAGCGTCAGCTAATTTGCAAGATCGACGTAAAGCTTAACGAAATTTATCGACTTGATCAAATCGATATGCTGGTAAAGGCCGAAAAGTGCGCCAGTTGGTACCTCGAGAGTACGTCGATAGTTGGTAGATGTTTTCCGAAAGGAATTTGGCCTGAATTCGTCAACTCGACCATTACGGTTCCGGATTTGCAACATGCTGAAGCTTTCGTGAAAGCTGTTGCAAACATAGAAGACGTTTTGAAGAAAGTCTACCAGGATATCAAAGAAACCAAGTGAGTATAGCACTGTATGAATGAATATGAGGAATTTTTCATATAAAATATATCAAAATCAAAATGAAATGTTGGTGCAATGTAAAGAATCTATATTAACGATGAACTGCATTTTCTTCGATAAAAATGCGCATTTTTCTCGAGTACGATACAGTAAGAAAAGGAAGCGTTGGCTTACTCACGCGCGCTTTAATCTCATCATATAGCTTGATGCCGGAAAGTGAACCTACATAACTGCACTTACTATCGCGTTCACCATATAATTCTTACGCAGGCATGGGAACGATTTTAAGTGTACCTTTTATTCTTAAAGAAACATTATTATGTAACCGTTGAAAAAGAAGGAAACGTGAGGATGTAATTGTTGATTATCTTTTAAACCTCTTAGTCGATCAATCTTTATTACCTAAGATCTTGGATCGCATCGCATCGTTTTTTTTTTTTTTTTTTTCTTTTTTTTAACAACGTATATTCCATCTTGCAATGTTTAAATTTGCACACCTTAATTTGATTAAAATATTTTAAATATTAAAATTAATTTCTTATCTTTATTTTTATTTTAGGTACATAGTTTTGGGTATTGCCATAGCCAGTGGATTTGTATCTCTTTTCTACATTGTTGTATTAAGATGGCTAGCAACTCCGTGTGTCTGGCTTACTATCTTGGCGGTCTGCGCTTCGTTAGGATACGGCACTTACGAAACCACATTGGTGTATATCAAAACACGATATACAGAATGGCTGGTTCTTCTTGTTATTGTTGCGACGATATTATTTTTAATAATATTGGCAACTTTGTTTCTACGCAGAAGAATTTATCTCGCGTGCCAGCTCATAAAAGAATCCAGCAAGTAAGTTATCAACTCACCAGTTTTTTTGGAGCACTAGATACATTTGAAACCCCATTAAAAACTATTTCACGACTAAAAAAATTTTCTTTGCAGAGCTGTGACGTGCGTTTTGTCAAGTTTGATATTTCCTGTAGTACCATGGGTACTGCAACTGCTTGTTTTAACCTATGGCGTGACAATATTTTTGTATCTTCTGACCATATGGAGTCCAAATTATAGAGTAGAAATGATGGACAATAATTGTATATGTGATTCATCCCTAAATTACGTTAATAATGCTACCTGTGATCCAGGAATATTCAATGCTAACTGTAAGCAGTCGGGTGGACCGTGCATTCTATCCGCTTGTAATTTAGTAGGCAAAGATAGGCCATGGTTCATTAAATATTTTCACATTGTAAATATTGTCGGATTCTATTGGCTTTTCTTCTTTGTTTCGGCGTTCGGAGAAATGGTATTAGCCGCAACTTTTGCTACTTGGTACTGGACTTTAAATAAGCATAATGTACCATATTTTACAATTACTGTCGGATTTTGGCGAACAGTCAGGTACATTCACAAAGCATTGTAAAAACAATTTAACGAATGCGTGTGTATAAGAGAATACTTGACATTTTTATATATTTTACAGGTACCATTTGGGAACACTGGCGTTCGGGGCGTTGATATTAACCATATGTCGCATTATCCGACTCATTCTGGAAGCGATAAATGAGAAAGTAAAAAAGGCTAACAATGAATGTGCCAATACAGTAATGTGTTGTTGCAGATGTTTCTTTTATCTACTAGAAAATTTCCTAAAGTTCATCAATAGTAATGCGTATATCATGTGCGCAGTACATGGCAAAGGCTTTTGTCGCTCGGCAAGAGATGCATTTAATCTTCTCATGCGAAATGTCATTCGCGTTGTTGTTATAAATAAGGTAAGGTCATTTTTTTGTACAAGAAAAAACTTTCACTATTAGTCAGATATGATGCAATATGTTAATGTTGCGATACTTTTTTTTATATATTCAGATCACGGGTTGGTTACTGCTGTTGGGAAAACTCTTAATCACTGGCCTTACCGTCGCAGCAACCTGGTGGTATTACACGAATAAAGGCAAAGATGACGTCTATTATTGGGAAGTCCCCGCGGTCATGACGGCAATAGCCTCTTTCTTGATAGCAACAGTATTTTTTAAAGTTCATGCTGCTGCTATAGACACGCTTTTCCTTTGCTTCTTGGAAGATTGTGAACGAAATGATGGCACCGACTCAAGACCCTATTATATGAGTAAAAGACTGCGGAAACTGCTTCACAAATAGCTTTAATATGGACGTTTTTACACAATTCAAAGCCAATTTATCTATTTTTATAAGAATGTTGAGGCTGTTATAAATTATGTATACCTATTTTTATTACTTTGTTATGTACTATTGTATATACTATAAATATTTATAAATATTATTGAAAACTTGAAAATTATATGTAATTAATCATAATTACAGTATTACTTCATACTGAGCTATCAATTGACTAAGCTACTTGTATTTGTTTACTGAAAATAGATTGTTTGCTCATCAATCAGTTTGCACGTTTGCAACGATTTAAGATTCGTTAATTAAATCGTTCGAAAGCATTATTGTTAATTTTGAAAATTGTTGTTAAAAATACATTTATGCATGTACAAAAACATCTGCCATTAAAAAAAAATCAACTGGTTTATTCTTAGTACAAGTTGATGCCGTCCTATTGTAAATGCTAGAAAACTTGATAATAAATTTAAAATCTTATAAAATTAACGGTACAACATTCTATATGTGTATAAGCTTAGAACCACTATTCGAAAATTCACCTAATTGCATCTAATCATCGAAATATGATATCTAAATGAGTTACAGAAATGCCACAAATTTTGGTGACGATGCACAAGATTAGCATATCCACGCATTGAATAAAAAATTTCATCAAATACTTCATGCAAGAGAAATTGTATGATTGGAGTGTTTTTTTTTTTTTTAATCAAGATGGGAAACATATTAACATTGATATTATTTTAAAACGTTTTTATTTCCACTACCATTCTATTAGACTTGAAATACTACATTTGTGTATGATTTCATTATATTACTTATAATATATGTTACATGCTATATATCGCATGTGTATAAGTATATATACACACGTATATATATACCCGCTCGTTTGAATTTTGTTATTTAGAAAAACTTACAATAGTAGATCCGCTTCACAATTTTAATAAACGATAGGTACGTCATAATTAAATTACCCGCTCACATTGTATCATAAAAAAATATGAGGGATAGATGATAAATCGCTAGTCTTTATTTTCACTTTCTTCTTTGCTATTTTTTGTATACGTTTGTTTCTTGATAAAAAACGTTGTGCCTCTTGAAATTTAAGCTCAATTTCAGACAGACTTTTAGTGTTATCGTTGTAGAAGACGATAACATTAGATTTCGTCTTTGTGTGATTATTCTACGTCTACAAATTTGATAAGTCTATTATATATTTGTATACATGTAAATTGTAAAATTTAGCCAAAAACCTCGCAAAAACGAAAATCGCATTACTAAATACGCGCAATACCACATTGTACAATTTTTTATTAATACCCACGTTTTTTTTATAATACTCATTGTCCCATTAAGTACATACATAATTTTTATAATTGTCATCATTTTGTTCAAGGAATCTAATTCATGTATAAATTTAGAAAAGTATCGTAAAAATTAATTCTTAAAAATGATTAATTAAGTAGCATACAAATATAACCACGCAGAAGAAACTGGAGCTAACTCTACAATAGTTTTAAGCATGACTGAAAAAGAACATTTCATTCATATTTAGAACAGAAATATAACACCAAAAAAATTAATATTCACCGTAGTTAAGTCTTTACCACGTTAAAAATAAATAATAATAGGCCACGTGATTTACTCCAGTTTCTTCTATCGATTTCGCATTTCCCACTTTATTTCGCGTAAAGTGTTTCGAAATTTTCAATACTAACACTGGTTTTCCTGTATAATCTTGTGCGTGATTGGAATTCTTAGTTTTAAAAATTTGTGCATACAGTACTGCAACAATTATTCAACGTTCAATCATCTTATAAAAACAAAAATACCACATACGAATAAAGTCTTGCTAATAAAAATAATAAAATATTCTTCATTAAAACAGTTGCAGTAAGTATAAATTGTGCGCATTAATTTACTTAAGTCATATAACTCAAGTCATATATGGCGAATGATTGATGAATCAATAGTTTCGAAAAATATTTGTACAATATGTATGTTTCTGTAATTGTCAAACGCAAAATAGGATGTGATCACAAGTTATGAAACAAATATTTTACAAATTGCGCATTGGTATCTTCATAAGATTAAAATAAAATCGATTAGTACTATTATGAATAATTTGATTGCTTTATGATTAGGCCTTCCACTTTCCAAGCATAACCTGGAATGTTTTCTTTTTAAATATTTCTTTTTGCAAAAGCATAATTGACGCTGTCACTGCTCGCAATAAATACATACATATATATTATATATACAATTTACTTATTCATAAAGACTAACGAATCCATTTTCTATAAAATATATTGATGCAATAAGCTTGCGTTGTGTGTAGCAATATGATTTAGAATTCTATCATCCTGATTGAACATGACAATTTGGGCGATGTTAAATAATTTTTAATCTCACAAGAAGACATTCTTTGGCACCTTTTTGAGCTCTTAGTGAACATGGTAATAAATATCAACTAAATTATGTCTGCCTTGAAGGTAAAATTATATGCTTCATTGAAATAAACTTCGAGTCTATTTCGATTATATGCATTTTTTACCTCTAATTTTTAAAAAATCGTAGTCGTCATTAAAATCGCGATTTTTTTTAACGATTTTAGAAAAAATAAATTTTAAAAAATGTCTACAGTCATTTCCTTGACAATTGATAATACGGCATTGCTCGCTTGCGTATTTAATACTTGAGCTGAAGTCTGTAAAACACGTAACGTATAGTTTATGGCAGGCTAAAAATCACCCAAAAAATCATAAAATAAAGATAACACAATAAACAGTGAGATGAGGGAGAATTCCTACACAATAATGCGGGATGAATCATCCTAACACGAGGAAACAAAGTCTTGATAAAAATCAAAAGATAATATGATTGAAAGCACTTGCTACTTGAATAAAAAAAATTATAGTTTTTTTCTTAATTGTAATAAGCATGCATTTGGTTTTTCTTCACTAGCAATACAACTGCAAGTATCAAATCACATTGAAGGATAAGTATTTCTTTCAGCATAACAAATATTATAATCTGATCTTGCAGTTCTGTAATATTTATAAGTAAGTTAAGAAAAAGCATAAAAAAAAGTTGGAACAGATCTACATTTTCGAATATGTAAATGTAAATCTGTTGGTTTTCGTGTATTTCTAATCATAAAATTGTTAATCAATGACTCAATGGTGAACTATGCCGTTCTATTCTTATCGGAATTCAATTAACCGAATAAAATTCTTTAAGTTCCTACGCCGAGTGCATAATTTCGAATATATTGTATGCTTAAAAACTAAAAATAAAATTTGCGAATTGCACTAATGTGTAAAATATGGAATGGGGTTTCAACATTGTATACAAATGGAGGGAGGTTTGTTTCATCAGTCAAATAGTATCTAGATAATTTAGACAAAATAGCTAAAAGAACGCGAATTCTAAATAGCAATTCAAAATGCTTGCTGCAATACGGCCTGGTGATTATAGTAAAATAAGGTTCAAGGTTAATTGTAAAATCATTCCTGCACATAGTAGCTAAACTCTATGCATCACATGATGCATCTCGAGCAGTCGCAACCAACTCGTGAACACTTTTCATTTTCTAAAGTATAAAAAAGCTGCACATTTCTTCGTCGCCTATATTGTTTCTTCTTTCATTTGCTATAGTTTAAAGTTTTGGACTCACAAGTAAAGTTTTTTTAAGTTAACTTACGAGATCTGTAATATACATAGTTTAGGCTTTTACTCTAAAAATAGATAAATAAAAAAGTGTACGCGTATAATTATATATTTTCCCTTTTCAGTTTACTTGATAATGACGTTTGAAACTCATTTTTATCTCTAATTTTAGCGAAATATATTTCTTCACCATCATCATCTTGGCGTTAACACTTTACAGTAATTGTATTGCTGAGAGATAAAAAAAGTCGAACTGACTATTATTTTGTAAAAAAAAAAACATTTCGTAACTCATTATATGTAGATTTGCTTTAGTACTTTGCTTTTACTTGATCATATATAATATCAACAGCTGTTTAACCCCATAAAAAAAGTTTACGACTATATTTGCATTAAAAAATTCGGACCTATGTTTTAATAATTTTGTACAAGTCTTTTTTCGTGTTTAATGTACACAAGTCTTATTTGATAGCTCGTTTGATTTGTTTGATAAATACGCTGATTATGGAGAAGAATAGAAATTGCTCTATTACTTTTGATTCGATAGTCTTTGAATAGCTTTTGTGCTTAGACATAACTTTGGATATTTAAGAACTAGGAAACTTGCACAATCTACAAATACTCTTGCTCTACAGGCTAAATTCATACATAAAGTTATTTTAAAATAGTTGCGCGAACTTGTTGTACAACTGCGCTTACAAATTCCCCGTCAAGAAGTTCGATGTTTTATAAATCCGTTAGGTGAATCTTTGTGCTCTGAAATTGCAATTAAAAAATTTGCGAATCTCAAAGACAAAATCAGGTTCGATTAAACCCATCGCAGGATTAAGTTTAAAAGTAAAAGTACGAATTCACGACGAAATGATTCTTTTGGTAAATTCCGATAGATCGATGATTTCCTATTGGCTATTTCAATGTCCTTATATAGTCTTACCATTCATGTAACTGGATGACGGAGGGTCTCCTTTCTTACTAATGGTGTAACGTTGGCGCAATTCGATGAGGTGCTAATGGTTCGACCCTGTTCTACCAAAATACTTCGATCAATTTTGTAATATTCTTTTCCACTACGAGGACGCAAGGTTGTCGTCACAGCTCTGCCGCCAATTCTACAACAATAGAAAAAAAATTGAATATAGGAGAAAATAATTACATCTCAATTTAATGGAATAGAATAGATTACCGAAGATTATCGGGAGCGTCTGAAGAAGAGTGAGAGGAAAGTGATAGCGTTTCTATGTAGTCAGACATATCTGATGTGCCGCTACTTGTACTCCGGGAATCAATGTAGGGTGCAGTCGTCACTTCACTGGGACTGCTGAACTCCTTGTGTACTTTTGGCGGTAAACAAGTTGGTATGTCAGCTTCAGCGGACGACGATTTGGTTGGCAGCTTAACTTTATGAAATTGAAAAGTCAGTTCTCTCAATGGATCGGTAGATTTGGACTTTCTTGGTAAGCTACTGTGAAAACAGGCAGGCGGAGGACTCTTTCGATACATCAAAGGAACACTTTGTTTCTTCATCAACAACGAGTTGGCAGTAGTCGGAGACTCGAATTCGACGAACTCGGCAGTGCGGTGGCTCAGCGATCCGGTCGAGACGCCGGAATCGTTGCTGCTCGAAGAGTCACGATTGTGGCCAGTTTTGGAAGGTACCGAAGAAGATCGACGAATCTTGATGGAAGATAGAGTGGCTTGAGGAGATAAGGTGTCAGAGCTTATCTGGTTCACCTGGATGTCTACCGAGTTTGCACTGAGCTGTCTGCTCGCTAAGACTTTATCCGTATCACTGGGACACTTGTGAATCGGAACAGCTGGCGTGAAGGAATTTTTCTCGTCGTCCAAGTAGTGAGCAGACTCGGCTGAGTAGGACCTCTTGCGTAAGAGCATATTCAAGCTGGCGCCAGTTTCGGAGCTCGATATTTCCAGGAGACGACGTCGGAAGTAGGGACTAGAAAGCATCGCCGAACCTGGAACACGATACTCGGATTCGGACCTCTTTCTGTTGGATTCGAGTCCCGACGAAGAAGCCGATAGCGCAGGATTGCTCGAGCTTTTGATGCCGGTGCACAGCCTGGATAGCACTTCCTTGGAGCAAGCATTGTGCGCAGGCTGCATTGGCAGATATCCCGGAACTGGCTTTTTCTTCTTTATAAGCTCTTCTTCCTCGTCCACAATCAGATAGTCCTGACTCGAACCTTTAAAGTGACCGCACTTTTGACAGACACTGGATGGCGTTTCCTTTCCCTCGGTGTTCTCGTGTTCCGAATCTGTGGCTGTGGATGCCACCTCCGACGACGTTTGCTCTTGACTCGACTGGGTGAACTGGTCTGCAGCACGTTGTTCGCCGAGATTATTGGTAGCAATCTTGGAAAGGAGGTCCTTACTATTCTCGTAGTTTCCAAGAGACTCGGTGAAATCGATGTTGACGTAGTTATTTACTGGCTTGGCCGCCGGCTCCGGCTGGGTATCGATGACCGGCTCGACGTTCTCATAATTGGACTGCAGCGAGGAGTTGGCGCTCTCGGTGGAGGGATGCAGAGGGCACTCGTTTTGACTAGCTTCGGTAATGTTTGTGCTGCTTGAGTTGCAATTATTGTATATGCTCAGCTGACCGCTGGCCGAGTTGACTACGGGCATCTTGCCTTCGCCGGACAATCGTACGGGCTGGACCGTGTGAAGCTCGACGCCGGCACCCCGTCGACAATACGGCAGGACAAAGCCGGCCCAGCTCATGACGTTGTGACAAGGACAAGAGGCCAAACTCTTGTTGAGCTTGGCAGGACATCCGCACTGTTGTAGACGCACTGCTTGGGGCAGATGGGGCGTGTCATAGTTCGGATAGACTACCGGCTGTGTTGTCAGACACTCCTTAATTTTACGTGGCGTGTCGTAATACTGCTGCTGCTGCTGCGGCTCGATAGTCGCCGGCAGCTGGCCGATCGCTTTGGGCACGTCGTAGTTATCGTAGCAATTGCTGCTACTAATACTGCCGATGCTCCCGACACTAGCAGCGCTGCGGCGAACAGTGTTGCAGCTGCAACTTGGCAGTGGCATGGGCGGCTTGGCCGTAGATGGGGGCTTGAGAGGCGGCCTTGGAGGCAGAGTCAGTGGACTCGGACAGGCAGCAGGGGCGGGAGCCGGCTGGCTCTGGACCTGAACTGGTTGGGGCGAGCAACCCGAGTAATCGCTGTCGTGGCTGCTACTGCTGTAGGAGGAGAGCGAGAGCCGATCAAAGGGCGTCGCACGCGGTTGCAGCTGGGAGCTCACGGTCGTCGACGACTTGGACATCGCGCCGAGCTTGGAGATGCAGCTGGAGCAGCGGTCGAGGCAGGCGTGCTGTTGTTTCATCACGCCGTCGCAGTCGGAGCTCTCGGACGTCGGTATGGCCGAAGAAGCCGGAGTCGGAGCAAGAGCCAGAGACGAAGACGGAGTCGAAGTCTGGTGCCGGCTCTCGAGGGAGGACCAGTAGGACGAGGACGAAGAGGAGGTCGTCGAGATGGACTGGTCGAGATCGGGGCGAAGCAGCTCCGAGGCGAGATTCGGAATCGGAGCAACCGAGCCGGAGATGGTCGAAGACAGTCCTGGTCGACGTCGCGGTCTCGTCGAGAGTTTACCCTCGGCTGCAAACTGGAGGGCCCGCTCAATTTCGTGGGCATGTTCGCTGATGAGAACGTGGAGCCCCTCTCCGCGGGCGCAGCGCGATCCCGCCTCGAAGCAAAAGCGACCCTCTACGACGCCGTAGCGACGTAACTGGCCGATTTGCCAAATGCCTAGTAGCCGAGGCGGAAGACCCGCCGTCATGCAGAAGCGCTGCTCCTGCACGTGCAGATGGGCCGGTCCGGTGCTCAGTTTTGCCTTGGCCGGCACGCTCGATATCAGTACCAGGAACTCTTGATCTGAAAAATCGCACCAGACGGAGATTAACAAACGATTTTTTGCAATTAGATTATAATTACTATATCACAGCGGATAGCTGCAATCGTACCTTCGCCCAAATTGTTGGATATCTTGACCTGCCATTGCATAAGTCTCTCGCGCGTGTCGAATGCGAGAACAACAGTGACATCTTGGCAGATGATAGCTATAGTGTTGGACTCTTTGTCCAGCGTAAAGCCGCTCTGCACCCCAAGAAAATGCTCCAAGCTCAGCGAGGCCTTGGTCTGCGCTTGTTTGTACCTATCCTTGCTATCCCCGTAGAGTTGCAGATGCAGACAGTCTGAAAAAGTACGAAGAGTCTATACAATGTAATATGACGACAACGGCAGCGGCGGCGACTCTCACACACACGCGCGCGCACATGTTTTTCTTTATTTTCGGAGAAGCTGCGAGGGGTCGAGGAGCCCACAGCTGCAGTCGCTAGTCAGCCGATAAATAACTACTAACTACTTCTTCCTTCTTCCTCTCTCTGTCTCTCTCTCTCTCTCTCTTATTTTCTTTATGTCGAATTAACGTGCGGGAAATGGCTTTTTAGTATGCTCTTCAATGACTAACGCGGGATTTGAATACGTGAGCGTTTTAGGTATTATAATACGACGCTGTATGGGTGCGCGTGCGTGCGCGTGTGTGTGCAGCAACGCGCCGCCTCATAGATAAGCCGAAGAAAGTAGCTATGCGCGCCGCTGCAGCGGCTCTATACGTCCCCTCTTCCGCTTTGTGCAGCTGCGCCGCTTATCACTCTATGCTCGCTTTTTTATACGACTATTTACTTTTGTGCTTTTTCACGCCGCAGGGCTTGACCTTCTATTTTCGTATTTCAAGCACCTCGTTTTCTCGATTTTTTTTTCCTTTTTTTCATACTCCAACCAATAACTCACCTGCGACCGGGGACAGCTTCCGCATGACACACCAGCGTGACTTCCACTGGAAAAAAAAAACAACGTAATGCATTACATAGCTGTACATAATCTGCCCGCTGCTTTGCGCTCTCTGCATATAGCTATCTATAGGCTCGCGCGAGTGCGCCGTTTACCTACATGCCACGGCGGCGCTAATCGTTCTTTTAATCAGTTCGCACTCGAGGCTGCGCATACCTATGTAGACGTGTGTACATGCAAGCAGGCAGCCAAGAATCATGTCATTGCAATAAAAAGAGACGACAGCGAGAGAAAAGAAAAAAATTGGTGCAGTCGAGCTCGCGCGCAGGGGGAGGCTATGCGGAGCCTGATGCTGTATATAGATATACGTCGGTCGTGTGCGCGTCGCGTCCCCCTGCCCCCTTGGTGGTATCAAAAGCAGGGAGGGAGAGCGAGAGAGAGAGAGAGACATTAATCGTTAATCGCGCTTCGTTTGATCGTCCAGTCGCGTGCTTTCTTCTCTCTCTCTCTCTGTATACGGGAGAGCAATGCTTCCCTATACTATATAGACGTATATATATATGTACTCTTTGTATGAAGCTGCGCGAGTATGGGCTATAATACGACACATCGCAGGGCAGCTGCAGGGGAGAGAAATAGAGGAAATAGGCGAGAAATATAAGAGCGGGAACCAAGACGCGCGCGCGCGCGCGCGAGAGAGAGAGAGAGAGAGAGAGAGAGAGAGAGAGAGAGAGAGAGAGAGTATTAAATATAGGCGAGCGGCCGGCGACAAAGAAAGATAGATTAGCACACGTACATTATATGCATATAGGCGACAAGCAGTCTCTCTCGACTCTTACCTTCTTGCCATCGCGGAATTTGACGTTTCCCTCGATAATGCAATTGTTATCGACCATTTTCCCAGCAGCGAGCAGCTCCCTTGTTTCATAATAATCGAGGATGCGCTGGCAGCATTCTGGTATCAGCGGGCTCTTCTCTCATATCATTCGCATGAGATATCGATGCTCGCTCTGCACACGCGAATCACCACAACTCTCTCTCTCTCTCTACACCTATGCTGTGCATGCAACAATCTCATCCGTGTTATCGCAGCTCTTTCGCTCTGCAGGTAGTAGTGTAAGCACTCGCCGCCGATGCTGCTTTCGCCCTTCCGTCTGCTGCCACTGTCATGCTGCCCCCCGTGTCCGTCGATTCACCTCTCCGCGAGGTAGGCGCGTAAACGTAACCGAACTCACGCACAGGTATGCACGGTAAACGTGCGGCTGACTGCGAAAAAAATAATAATTCACCAAGCCGAGTAGTCAGCAGCATCCATCTTGGAGCAGCAGCTCGCTCGAGCGAACTCCAGCTTAGAGGAGACAGACTGCGCGACTGCTGCAGATTGCACGCCGTGTGTTCTATGGCCTATCCTATGCTATGGCTCTCTCTCTCACACTCTCTCCCTGCTGGATTGGATCGAATCGCCGCCGCCACCGCCACCGCTGCCGTACAACTTCTCCCCCTGCCCCTCCCCCCCCCCTCGCGGCGCTCGCGTGGCCCAGGCACTGCGCAAGTGGGGATCGCGAGAGAGCTGCGCGCGTGCTAGGTATAGGTAGGTACTGACGATGTGTGTGATGCATTCGAGCGCCTTGTGGCCGAGCACACTTTTGTCTGCGACGTATGATACACTATAAACTAGTATAATGCTTGTTTGGACTTCGGGGTTCGATGCCCCCCTGTCCCGCGCAGCAGTAGTAGCGCAAACAGCATAATTGTACACCCGAGTTTTCGCGGAAACTTAGCTACCGTATTTGAAGACTATCCGAAAGACACCGTTTATATTTTTTAAATGATAAACGGAATTTAATTTTAACGGTTCGATTGTTAGTTTTGAACATTTATTATTCACTTATTTCCCGACGTTCAGTTTTGATCGTGACAAGGATCTTTATTTTCTTTCATTTTTAATACTGTTATACGAATTTAAATCATTCTGAATAATCGATTACGTGCGTATACATAGCGTCAGTACATCAGAGTCGTATAATCTACTCCGCGAAAATGCGAAATCGCCGCGTCGACATCGTAGAAAACTGCTCGTCCTGCAGATGACGCCACTGCTCGGATTGCACCCGTTATTGTTGTATGTTTAAATTTCTTTGAATAGCAACGTCGGAACGTCAACTTCTTCAACACAATCAACCGCGTGAATAAGTAGTTTTTTATATCAGTGCTTCGCAAGTGTTTGCAGCCGAAAGTATAAGTGCAACATGTCGTTCGACATTGCCGTCAAATGTATTGATAGAGTAGGCGTCAGTGTATAATTAGTGAATATAAACAAAATGCTTTCGCACTAACTACTTTGTTTATTCTCTTGCAAGCCGATTGAACCAGCTTTAACTAATTTTAAAAGTATTTACGAGTCATATTTTATATGCATTTATTCTAACCTATTTTATGAAAGCAGTTTTTGCAATTAATATCGTTGTTTATCCTGTTGCAGTGGGCAAAGAGGACGGTGTTGTACGTGAATTGTACGATACTTTGGAGAAACTACACTACCCAGAAGTAGCACAAATACCTTATGAAAAGTTTGAAACTACTATTCTGACTGGAACTAAAAGGATTGATTTGCTTCATTGGCTGTTACTAGAAAGTCCAGGGTTCAATGCTGCATCATTAAATAAATTCAAGGATAACTTGACTATCGATGGTAAATGATAAAGCTAGTGTTTTCTCTTTTACTCTTATAATAAAATACATTAAAATGCTTTATTCTAGAAAAACTTGTTAGGTGTTATTCTCATATTGGGCTGAGCAGCGATGAAAATATTTTGCTTGTAAGTTTTCTCAAGCAATCATCATGGTTTTAATTTTTTTTTGTTTATTAAAATATTCTGTTTTTCAGGGAAAATGCCCAATTGACAAACAATTGAAATTTTTATCTCTATTAATAATATTCATTAAATCTATTCATTTGTCTGGAGGTGCGTCACAAAAAACGGATAAAGATGCTAAAAATGACTCGTTGAAAGTATATACACAATTTCCATATTTTATTCTTAGGTTAATAGGTCTGTTATTCATTGCCTGTTCTTTTTTTTTTAGTCAGACATTAGTAACTCCGATTTAAATATAAAAAGTAGCATTGATAATGAGAATAAGACTGAAACTATTTCCAACTGTAAGGCAGAATCTTTTGATATCTCACAGTGCCTATCAAATGAAAAACTTACTGATAAAATTAGTACAGAAGGATTAAAGTGGAATGTTAAGGTAACTTTTTTTACTATAATTGTCATACAATTATTAATGAATAAAACAAAATTCCTTCAAAAATCTTAGGAAAGCATAGAAAACTTGAAGAAAATGAAGACTGAGCATTTTGATTCAATCATGCAAAAATTCAATTCCTCTTTTGAAGAAGTTATTGCTCTGCCAACTGATGATTCACATCAAGATATTTTTGAATCCTGCAATAATATATCTACTGGCTTACAACAAATACATTCAGCATTTACTTCTGTAGATAAGGTCTGACATTTACTTGTAACTTGAAATTTATATTGAAACGGATATACTAATTTAAAATTTATTTTAGACTTTGGCTAGTGAGGCTAAAATCAAGAATCAACCGATACCAGAAATGTTTACATCAAAAATCAAACCTTTAACTCAAGCAATCAAAGCTAATCTTGTTTTAATAGAACAAGTACATAATATGTATAATGAAACTGAAATAGATAGTTAACAAAAGTATTAATCAAATTTAAAGAAAAATTGTAAATATAAATTATTTTTGCTCAAACTTTTGTACACATTTTTTACTTGAGAAAAGAAATAAAAGGATACAGGTTCAATTAACCAACGACAGTGTGCACTTTATTGATGTTTATTTAAATGCAGTAAAAATACATGTATTTAAGATCGTGGACGTTCCTTCTTTTCCTTGTACAGGGCAAGAAGGGAAACGTTAGCAACCTTGACAACCTTAAACCTTACTCCGGGAATATCACCTACGGCATGACCCTTACGACCGAATCCTGCAACTAGAACTTCATCGTTCTCTTCAATGCAGTTGAGACAACCGTCCCTGGGTACGAACGCCGTGATCTTCTTTCCGTTTTTGATCAACTGTACCCTAACGCACTTCCTGATAGCGGAGTTGGGCTGCTTGGCTTCAACACCACTGTAAACCATAGTATAAAAACGATTAGACGTCTTTTTTTCGATGAGAAACTAGAGATGTAATTGAACAATGTACTTACACTTTTTCCAAAACAATTCCCTTGGCGTGGGAAGCTCCACCGAAGGGATTAGCCTTCCATCTCGTTCCAAGATGAGCCTTTTTGTAGTCTTTGTCGTTCCAGCGTTGATCGCGTCTGTGGTTCACGTGTTTACGCGCCGTTCGAAGACCACGAGGCTTACCTGTAAAATTATTGAATTATTAGAAACACGGTCGTTGTTTTTAAAAGTAATTTGAAAATTAGACATTAAGAACGACTAAATAAATTGTCTAATGGACGTTATATATATATATATATATATATATGTGTGTGTGTGTGTGTATATATTTTTGTAGAGAGAACACGCGAGAGTGCTGGCGACATAACCACGTTTTCGCTAATCACTATTTTTCTCAAACAAATCAATAAAGGTGCGACGATGAATATGATTAAAATAACGTTAATTGATAGCGAGTCTTGAAATATATAGTTAGCGCGAGTATTTTTATAATTTAACGTGATTTTGTTAGAAAAATTACAAGTCCACAGACGTACCCATCTTGTTCGGTGTATAAAACAACCGGAAAAGACCACGGAGCCATCGACGGAAGCTGACCCAGGTACAAATACTCAAAATGTGTACATCGATATATCTCGAAAATGTATATACATGTCATCACGGCCAACTTCATGTGATTTGATTTTCAAATTATTTAATTGTTGAACTATGATAAGTAAGTTTTGCAAAACTGGCTGATTTTTATTTGAAAATATGCTGTATTATGCTCATAAAATAGTATGATATACCACAGTTAAATCAATGAACGGTACTATCGCTAGAAGAATTTTTTTCCTGATCCGGAACATATAAAAGCATGATATTTATACCTATATGTATATAACGCATGCGTGGCATGTGTCTATTTCTAGTTGTTGTCTTGGTTCATTGGATGGCGCTATACCTAAAAATCGTTTACGACTTTTCTGATTGCGCCTGGTGCTTATTTACAATCATTATGTTTATCTGATTGTAAAGAATGTCAAAATTTTGCGTCGAAAATATTTAAAAAATTCGAGTTTCGACATTTTTCATCGATAGCAAGCACATGAGGTATGTACAATTTTGTTTATCATTCTGATCGAAACTACACTGCTGATTCAATATTTTCATGAGATGTAATGTTATTCAGATTAGTTATTAACAATTAAATTTATGCAACTCAAAAACAATTGAATATTCCTCAAAATTAACAAGTATATAATGGAGTACAAATATCAGAAAAAGAAACAATTTAGAACAACAGAGCTAGAGTACAAGAATTCTTATCGCAGGCAAAGTGAAGAGTCTCCGGCTGTTCTAAAAGTTGTAGAAAGTATTTTTAAAAAATCATTTGCTATTGTTGGAAATGAAAAATACAAACTCCCAGAGCCTGCATCATTGTTTGTAGAAGATTTTTGGCAAGTGTCAGAATTACAAGAAATTAAAGCAAGCTTAAATGAGACTAAATCAAAATTAAATAATTACTGTTTTGCGGAATGGCATCAACATACCTCACATAGAAACAAAGCAAAAGATGTTGAATGGCGTGTACGAAAGGAATTTGATCCTGAATTTGTGACACAAGCATGGTGTAAATTTCACGAAATTGTTTCCAAGTTTTCTTTGGTACCAAGAGAAAATATTTTTGCTAATAATAATAAGCTTTTATCATTACATCTGTGTGAAGCTCCTGGTGCCTTTATAACATGTCTGAACCATTGGTTAAAAACTAATATGCCTACTGTTCATTGGAATTGGTTGGCTATGACTTTTAATCCTTATTATGAAGGAAATTCTAATGCTAAAATGATAAGCGATGATCGTTTTATTATGCATACTCTGAACAATTGGTTTTTTGGAAAAGATAACACTGGAAATCTGATGACTATTGAAAATTTAGAAGCACTGATTGAAAAGGCAAAAGCAAAAGGAAAGGTCAATCTTATTACTGCTGATGGCAGTGTAAATTGTATCAGCAATCCTGGTGAACAAGAAGGAATCGTAACTAGTCTGCATTTTTCTGAAGTCTTAGCTGCTATGCATATTTTAGAAGCTGGGGGAAATCTTTTGATAAAAATCTTTACAGTATTTGAGCATCAGTCTATTTGTCTAATTTATTTTTTGTCTTGTGTCTTTAAGAACATTATGTTTTACAAACCTGTAACTAGTAAGGAAGGAAATTCAGAAACATACATGATTTGTCTGAATTTTAAAGGAACAGAATTTCTCTCGGCATACTTACCTAAACTTGTACAAGAATATGGTAAAAATTCTGTTAAAGCAATGTTTAAAAAAAGCGATATACCAGAGTGTTTTCTGCAGCAAATAATAGCTTGCGCTAAACTTTTTAAAAATTATCAATGCGAAGTCATAGAAAATAATATTGCAGCCTACCAGTCTTGTAGGAATAATTCAGAATTTGAGAACAAGAAAATATCAAAATTAGTTGCTGATAAGTTTTTAAAAGATTTCCCTTTGCAAAAATTACATATGGATTTACAGATTGTTGGAAATATGAGACTAAAGAAAATAAAAAATAATCATTGGATTGTTGAAACCCCGGCTGAATCTTTTAATGAAAGGAAGGAAAAACTAGATTTGAAACCTGCTCAGCGACTACTCCTGTTTTTAGATCCTTTAAAATCTCTAGAACCAGTTGCCAAAGTTTTTGTTTTCAAAGTAAGCTCTCTATTTTGTTTGTCAACTGTTTGAATTAATATTTATTTATATTAAAATCATGTCCATTTACTATTGCAGCCATCAGACCTTCACATTGACACTTGTATTACTCTTGGAAAACCATATCGTCGAGTTTCAAGTTCAAGATTTTGTGCAACACAAATTGTAGATATATACAATCTCATATTTCAAGTTGTAGACATGGAATCTAATTTACAACTATCTTTACCAACTGAAACTGCTATAGCTGAGTATGAGCATAAATTGCAACAACTATACAACACTTATAAAATTATTAAATTTCAATACACAGAAATCTATAACAATAGTCAAACTATTTTGCGAATAAAAACTACTCTTCAAACTCTGCAAAATGGAGAGCACTTAATATTATTGGGTTTTCTTTTATTGACTCAGTTTAATGTTGGATTCATTTATCTTATGTCGCACATGTTTGAAAATGTGGAATTTGCCATGGATGACAACATTGGATGTTCTGTGATCTTTAAAAATTTTAAAAAAAGAGAACTGATCTTAAATAAAGTAGAACAAGTTTATAAGATAGCCGAAAATGATACAAAGAATGATAATATAATTTTATCAGTTATGTCTGTGACAGATATATATGGTAAGATTTCTGCAAATCAAAATTTTTTTTATGCAATTATTTAAAAAGAATAAATAACAGTAATATTTTTTAGATTCTGAATTGTATTCAATAATTGTGAGACTTAATAACTGGATAGTTAAATACTGTGTTCATTACATCTCTAAAATTTATGACAAAGATATGCATCAAGAAATGCAAGAATAATCTACTGTTATATACCAAAATATAATCTGAATCAAGAACTGTTTAATTTAAACTAAAAAGAAAATATGAAGATTTCAAAATTATAATTTATTATTTGACACTTAAGAAAAATAGCTTATAATATTTATAAGCATTATTTGTAATTTTGAAGCTGACTTTGTTTGGTTTGATCAATGTGTTTGTAGTATGCTTATGCGTTTATTTAGCAATGACCCATATGACCAAGTAGTAGACTCAAAGCCTTGACTTTAGCTGTGTAAAAAGCAAAAGCATAGCAAGAATAAAGTTTAATCTTAAAGTAACAACTGTGAGCAGCAGTGTAAGTTTCGAAAAATACTCTTTTTTTTTGAAATAATAAAAGTTATGTAATTAATTTTTACCATTATTTCATGCAGAATTTAAAATGCTACAATCTAAAATATTAACAAAGTGCCTTGGACAGTTATCTTCCCAAAGTATTGTTCCAAATATCTGTATTGTCGGTGCTGGTCCTGCTGGATTTTATGCTGCTCAACAAATTTTAAAAGTTTGTGCATTTTCATTAATCAATCCTATTTTATTTAACTTGATTTTATAATGGCATTTTTTTTCCAGGGTCTCAATAATGTCAAAGTAGATATTTTGGAACGATTGCCTGTTCCTTATGGATTAGTAAGATTTGGGGTAGCTCCAGATCATCCAGAAGTAAAAAATGTTATAAATACATTTGACAAAATTGCCAAAGATGCCAGAGTACAATTTTTAGGAAATGTTAATGTGGGACAGGACATCAGTGTGGCAGAACTTAAGGAGCATTATCATGCAGTTTTATTGGTACTTTATACTTTTGGCAGAAATCCACAAAATGCATAACCAATTAAATGTCTTATAATATTTTCTAGACTTATGGTGCAGATGATGATAAAGTATTAAATATCCCTGGTGAGAATTTAAAAAATGTCGTATCAGCTAGAAGTTTCGTTGGTTGGTATAATGGTCTGCCCAACAATAAAAATCTCAATATCAATTTGAACACAGAAGATGTTGTTATCTTAGGACAAGGAAATGTGGCTATTGATATTGCAAGAATTCTTCTCTCACCTATAGATAAATTAAAGGTAACTTGAAAAATTTTTAAATATTGTATTTTATTTGTAAATTACCTTTAATCATTTTTTTGTTTTAATTATTTTAGAACACAGATATAACATCTCATTCTTTAGAACAGTTATCACAAAGCAAAGTTCAAAGAGTTTGGCTGGTTGGTCGCAGAGGTCCTTTACAAGCTGCTTTTACTATAGCAGAGCTCAGAGAATTATTAAAACTTGATAATTGTAAAACATACTGGAGACCTAAAGATTTTGAAGGAATAAAAGAAATTGTGCCCCAACTTGTGAGACCAAGAAAAAGACTGACAGAACTTATGTTAAAATCCATAGATGATGCACAAACAGAAACGAAAAAGCATAATAAAGAATTTCACCCTATATTTTTACGTGCACCAGTGCAATTTGTAGGCTCTGATTCCATAGAAAAAGTAAAATTATCAGTGACTCAATTGCATGGAGAAGATTTCTTAAAACAAACGGCAAAATCAACTGATGAATTTGAAGAAATCCCATGTGGTTTAACATTCAGAAGCATTGGATATAAATCTAGACCAATTGATCCTAGTGTACCATTTGACACAAACAGTGGTAGAGTATTAAATTCTGATGGAAAAATCGGAAATGGCCTCTATGCTGCCGGATGGGTGGCCACTGGACCTGTTGGTGTAATTCTTTCTACAATGAACAATGCATACAGAGTTGGATCAATAATCAATAAAGAAATTGATTTTACAGCACCGAAAGCAGGTTGCGAAGAGGTGAAAAGAATTTTAGAGCACAGAAATGTTTCTGTAATATCGTACCAGGGATGGGAAAAAATTGATAAAGAGGAGCGTCAAAGAGGAGACAAACTAGGCAAGCCAAGAGAAAAAATTGTTGATATTTCTGAAATGATCGATATAGCTTGCAGTTGATTAAAATCATTCATAAACAAACTCACTTTTTTTTATATTTCTAATTACAAAAATACCTTTACAACATAACTTTATTTTGTACGAATGTATGTGTGGGATTTCATTAGAGGAAAAAATATTGTTTTTTGTAAATTAATATTGTTGAAGGCTATTGTTAACATTTAAATATATCAAAATCAATTTTTGAATTTGTTACTTATACGAGATCAAATCAATAAAATAACTTATATTACCAAATATATACATTTGTGATTTACTCATTTATTTATTCTTTTTAAATTTCTGTGAAGTAATGGTATTCTTATATAATTATTGTTCAGTAATTTAATTTACGCGCTTTAATCGAAACTCGAAAAAGAGCGATTCACAATTATAATAGCGCGATGATCATCTAGTTAACTGCATACTTTTAGTTCCTTTTATATAGTTTCGTATTTCCGCCATAGAGGTATTAGGGAGATTCCACATGATTGCAGTACTTCCCTACCCCTTACCCGTAGCCGTACCGCGTCCAACTTTGTCATCGAGTTTTCATCTACATGATTCTGTGGTCATTGGAGAATTCGATCTGTGAACGTGAGAAGCGCATCTATGTAATGTTTGTATTCATATGCCTTGCTCCAGTTCGTTTTGTCGACATCGTTCGTCGTCGTTTCCGTTTTTCTGTTTTGCTGTTGAGCAACTATATGTTTTTAGAAATTTGCTTTTTAACTACGCCAAAGTCATTTCGGAGCTGAACAGAAAAACACAGAAAAACAGAAACGATGACGAACGATGTCAACAAAACGAATCGGAGCTAGCAACACGAATACAAACATTACATAGATGCGCTTCTCACGTTCACAGATCGAATTCTCCAATGACCACAGAATCATGTAGATGAAAACTCGATGACAAAGTTGGACGCGGTACGGCTACAGGGTAAGGGGTAGGGAAGTACAATCATGTGGAATCTCCCTAACAGGCAGCCGTATGGCTCCCCTGCTCTGTCTATATAATACCTCTATGATTTCCGCTCTTTGCGGATTTTGTATATATATGCCGCGATGACCGGCGCGGTGTAAAGTTGTTTTCGAACTTTATTATATACTTATATACTTATTAGTCAAATTGGCTTTTAGTTTTATCGTTTGCATTATAATGAAACATCGGTGACATAAGTACTTATTTAAAATTGTAAATAATAAATGAAAATTCAAGAATGACATAATGACGTAAAATATTTTTGAAATATTATCTGAAAAAAATGAAACTTCGGTAGCAAGTGATTTATTTAAATTTTAAAAGTCTTAAGTGATAAGTAAGTTTTTTATAGCAATTATAGAATGTCATCTCGACCTTCTTTGCAATTGACACTTGCAATACTCAAGCCTCATGTTGTTAAATCTCCTTTCGCATTGCAGGTATTTTTTCTAACCTTGAATGAATATTATCTAATTAAGTAGAGACATCTAAATGTAAAGCTTGTTATACTCTTTACAGAAAATAAGAGACATCATTCTTCAAAACGATTTTAAAATTGTAAGGACACGAAGAACAATTATAGACATTAAAGAAGCCGAAGAATTTTACAAAGAGCATAAAGAAAAGTTTTTCTACAACAGACTATTAACGTTTATGTGTAGTGGTCCTTCCGATGTTCATATATTAGCTAATGAAAATGCTATTGTTAAATGGCGTCAACTTTTAGGGCCAACAAAAGTATTTCAAGCTCAATACTCAGCACCTAATTCAATTAGGGGGATGTTTGGATTGTCCGATACAAGAAATGCAGCTCATGGCTCAGGTGTGTAATGTGTCATTCAGTACTAATTTAATAAGCTTTTACTTTTATCTTTTAATAATATTAATTTATAAAAAATAATATATACATTGTTAGATTCACCAGAATCAACAGAAAGGGAAATAAAAGTGTTTTTTCCTGACTTCAATATCAAAGAGTGGTACAAAAATGAAGAGATGTTCTTTTCATCAGGAAAATTACGATTGGATCCAGATTTATTTGTACATATTGTTGATAAAAATGTTTTAAATGTTACAGAAAATAAATCCTAAACTATATACATTTTTATTAGCATTATTTTACTATGTTAAAGGTTAACGTATCCAAAAGAACAAACACATAGTAGAAAAATAGTAAGATATATTTACTTATTTGTACTTTACATGTCAGTGCCATTGTTATCAAACAGAATATAGACTAGATAATTTATAAAAGAAAAAGAAATAAGTAACTATTTACAATTTTTAATGAAATAATAGTATATAATACTATTGATTGAAAAAAAAAAATGCAAAATGCACTGTATCCAAATGATATTGTCTAGTGCAAATCCTTATGCAGCATAATACAATGTATTAATAAATTTTGTAAAAATGGTTTTCAACTACTTGAATTAACTAAGAATCAACTTTAACAAAAACTTTTGGTCTAGTAAAGACTTTGATTGCTTCTTCCAACTTTGTTAATTGTTTTTCTATCTCCATTTTTCTTTTCTGAGATCTTAAAGTATCAGTTCGAATTGGTAACATATTAAGTTCACCCACATATTCTTGATAATCTGTAAAGAATGTGGATCAATTTTAAATAACATTATAAAATTGTTTTATGTACGTTAATCATCTCAACTTACTTTTTTTTAACATACTGAGGGTTTCCTTACGTTCATGATCTGGAAGAGGGACATGTCCAGCTGGGCAATCTACGTGTTTATCTGCAATTTTTGCTAGCTGCTCTTTCTGTAAAGCTTCTTTTCTTTCTTTGATGTATCTATTTAATTTTAATGTTAATATTTATTAAAAATAAGTAGTTATAGAAACATAAAATACATTATGAAATACATACTTTGGAACCACTCCAATACGATAACTTGGTGGTGGAGCGTTGAGCTGAGATGCTAATTTATTACTCAATTTTGTTTCTTTATTGGATTTTAATTGACTCTCATTTTCACTGTATTCTGAATTATTTTTAATATTAACAGGTTCTTTTAATTCCTTAGCTCTTCCTGAAGGATATCTACAAAAGCTCATGTGGTTTAAATTTGCGATTCTTTTTTAAATGCAATCAAAAAGTTAATAGATGTAAAATATATATACCTTATCACACCTTCAGAGTACAAGCTATTAATATCATCTGTGTCTAAAGTTTGAACTCCTTGACTTTTACACTTTATTTGAGTGTTTTTAAAATCCTCATGCACTTTCTCAGTCGCAAGATTTTCAATAGAGTTAGCTTTTAAGTTTTTTTTCGTAGATGATATTGGTAGTTTTTTGGAAACAACCTTAGCATTTGAAACGGTGAAACAACTTTTTTTTCTGTTCTGTTTCTTAGTTTCATCAGTAATTTCTTGAGCTTTAAGATGTTGGGATCGTCCATCACCATTAGTAACATTAACGTTACTAATATCATCAGAAGTTTTTGAGAGTCTAGTCTTTCTTAAAATGGGCAATTTCAAACCTTTGGCCGGACTGCCATCAGTATGCATAATTTGTTCCATCCTGCGTAGACTTTCAACATTTTCTTTAATAAAATTTTTTCGCCTTGGAGGCTCTGAAAATTAATAATATACGGCGCATGAATTCATTGTCTGTATTGTCTGTTGTCAAATTATTTAATGTTATATGCAAAACTCACTCGGATCTGGAAAGAGACTTTTTAACGTTCTTGTATCCCGCATCATTATTTATATATTCTGCTAAAGTTTGGAGAGAGGATTATGTGCCTCTAGCGTGCGAAGGTCTCGAAGAAACGAAATTTTTGTTTACAAATGGAAGCATAACACCGCTGATGCCGCTGCAGCTAATGCACATGCACTGGGAATTGGGATGTAGGATAACTTATGCCGCGGTGACAGTTTATAGGTGCAAGAATGTATAAGAATCAAACCTACTTTTGACGGTACTAGGCTTACAAATTCCGTAGTTATTGGAATGGCAAAAATTTATTTCATTTTGAATAGCGTTAAGTTAAAAGCCTTTTGATTGTTCACGAACTTAAAATGCAAGAATTTTGACGCAAAATCATACAGGTAGAGCAGATGCACATCTCTCCTGACACAAAATGACCGAACCAAAAGACAAAAGACAAAGCGTCTTGTCTGCCTGCATAGCATCCACTTGTGTAGTATACTTATATACCTACTTTACGGCATAGTTCTACATTAGGATAGCTTATAGCCGATAATCTAAGGACGCCGAAGTCTAGAGTGTGAGACCGTGAGAGCGCCTACTTAAGTATGAATATTCTGCTCGGCTTTACAGCAGCTGATAGGTCATAGGTATATAGTAGGTCACAACCGGCGCGGGCGCACAAACATTTTTTTTTATAATAATATCTTTGGTATCAGTACCTATTGCTTATAAAATTGCTCGGATTGTACAATATTTAAATTCGCTAAAGTTTTATATTTTTATTAGAATGCTATACATTTTTACAATTTTTTAAATTAATTTCAAAAAGCATAGACAATATGTCAATATGCGATTTGAACTATTGACATTTTAATGTGCATCAGTTGGTACTTGAGGCTGCCCCCCCCGGCAGCCGTCGCCCACCAGGTCTGAGCACACGCTATTTCCGACTGACAGTTGCGTGTGTAGAATAAAGAATTGGAATATTCATGTAAGTAGATTGTCGTTTTGTTGCCAAGGTAACAACGAACTAAAAGGAGCTAAGTTCTCTAAATAAACACAGTAAGTCAAGATGGTTCTATTAGGAGAAGTTTTTCCGAATTTCATTGCAAAAACAAACGTTGGAGAAATAGATTTCCACAAGTGGCTTGGAGACTCGTAAGTTTGTTGAATTTACTGCCGGTAAAAGTGCTTTTTATCATTTTTTTAATCAACCCTCATTATCTCTTGATAGATGGGGAATCTTGTTTTCACACCCGAATGATTTTACACCTGTATGCACAACTGAGTTAGCAAAGGTTGCTAAACTAATGCCAGAATTCCAAAGGTTGGGTGTAAAGGTCATTGCAATTTCATGCAATTCTGTTGACTCTCATCGACAATGGATTGAGGTAAACTGTTGTGTATTTGGTATGCATTAAAATTGTTTGGTACTGATGATTATATTGATTTTTTTACATTTCAGGATATTAAATCGTATGGAGAAATTTCAGAAAATGGATTCCCTTATCCAATTATTGCAGATGAAACACGAGATTTGGCAATAAATTTGGGAATGCTGGACCCTGCTGAATTGAACAGCCAAGGCTTGCCTGTGTCTGCTCGTGCAGTGTTTGTCATTGATCCTCAAAAAAAGATGCGCCTTTCCATATTATATCCAGCAACTACTGGCAGAAACTTTGAGTAAGAATTACCTTCTGTACAGTTTGTATCAATCATGTCAGCATTTACTAATTTTACAATTCATGTTTCAGTGAAATAATACGAGTCATTGAGTCACTTCAACTGACAGAGAAACATAATGTAGCCACTCCAGCAAATTGGAAGGTGATCATTTTTTTTTCTTCATGCACATTAAAAAACTTACAAGAAAAAAAAACTTTATGTAAAAATGAGTATTTGAAACTTTTCAGAAAGGAGAGCCAGTTATGGTAGTGCCTACAATTTCTGATGAAGAAGCCAAAAAGACTTATGGTTCCAACATGAAGACTCTTTCTTTGCCTTCTGGTAAGCCATATCTTCGTATAGTTCCTCAACCAACTGATTCCTGAAGTTTTGTGTTGGAAATATAAAATAATAATAAATACAAGTACGACTGAATAATTACATTTAACAGGATTTAATGTAACTTTTTATACAGAGACAAATTTAAAGTTGTATTTTTATGCTGTTTGAAATAAATTTTTTATTTAATAAACATTGATTCGTTGATTAAGTGAAATCCATAATTGCAAACAACAAAAGAAGCCATTTATTATTTCACCTAATATTTAATTCAAAGTACACTGCATTATATACACTTTTCCAAGTACACGTTTTTTTTTTCTTACAATAATATCTAGGCGAATTGTATAGTATTTACAGTTTCGTTTAACAGGTTATTACTAATTTACGTGTTTCATACTATGATTATACATTATTATGCGTAAGGTAGTTGATGTATATAGCAGCAGTTATACAAAACAGTCCCTGGTGAAAACCAATATGATCGAAAAAGGATAGTAAATTTAACAAAATTATATTTCGTCATTGTGACGTTATGTAATAAAGAATTAATTACCACATGAAGGATTACATCACAAATTAATATTGCCTGCCCTTGTCTGTGGATATCACGCGTTTGTTTCACTCTGTGTCCTGTTAATCACGCTCATTTATTTTATTTATTTTTAATTATTTAAATATTCATTTCACTATGTTATTTGAAGTTTTTCTTAGCAAAGATCAAGAATCACTTGTACGCGCGCGTTATTTTTTTTTTGATAAAAGTCTATTTTCCATTTCGGTGGATCACTGTTAAAAAGCTAGTACTAATCGTAATATGAATCAGACTAAAAAGTTCCGATTGGAGCACTCGATGCGCAATTGGTCGCAGCAAATTAATCGCTCGCTTCCTGCTGTTCAGTCTGCTGCTGCTGTTCTCCCTCGATTAGGCTACGGGCCTGTCTTTCCGCTGCTGCTCTAGCTTGTCTACCAGCACTGGAGCGCAAATTTTTCCTTTCAACCGGCGGCTCGGGATTCAGGCGCTTAGCGCCCCTTGCCTTTTTACTTTTACTGCAGGCTTTGCTATCGTCAGATTCGGCATCGGTACTGCTGGGAGCTTTGGCGGCACCCTCGGCAAACTTGGAATTAGCTCCTTGCGTGGGCGATGAGTGAGACTCTTCTGCGGCTGCTGGCTGAGACGAACCGGACTCGTTTAAGTCCTTGCTGCTGCCACTGTGAATGCTGTTGTTCGACGTATTGAGCGAGGCAGTAGGCTCAGGACTCAACGCTTTCATTGAGCTCGGTTCTAAAACCGACAAAGTTGCTTGGCTCGACGAGGCACTAGCTGCTGCTGTTGTAGCCGTCGTTGCGGCCACCGTCGTTGGCGTTATCGTCAAGGATGGCGATAGCGGTATTGGAGTCGGAGTCGAGGAGGGGCTCGGTCGGGACGCAGCAACCTCCGTCAACTCAGAGATGTGATCGATTTTCGGCGTTGGAGATCGAGAGGATCGGTAGCTCGTTGGGGCTGACGGCCGTGAAGGAGGTCGAGTCAGAGGTGGAGGCAGCGACGCAGAATCTTGCTGCTTTGTCAAGTCTTGTCGCGACTTCTTGACGATTGGCTCAAGGGTAACCTCGAGCGAAGGCGGCACCTGCCTCTCGGGGCTGCGCAACCGCTTGCTTTGCGATATCTGCTGCTCGTAGTTCCTAGTAAAGAGTTCGGCGCTGGTCTTGCTCAGCTGCTCAAGGGCCTCTTTCATTTCTTGCTCCTTGGTTTTGCGCTCGATGCGCGCCGATAGGTCGGCGATATCGGATAGCTCAATTGTCTCGGTTTGTGGTTGTTGTGACGAGTGCAATTTCTTCTCGGTGGTGCGACGACGATCGTCCGATGAGCCAGCAGTCGCGGCGGCGGCAGCTGCAACAGCTGCATGCAGGGCTGCATCTGTGTACTGCTGCAAGCTGAGTGCGGCAGGATCTAACGCGTAGCGAGATTTCTTGTCGGAGTCCTTGGCTGCACGCTTAAGAGCATCTGCGACGTCCCTAGCGTGCCGCGAACTCGAACTTGAAGACGACTTGCGTGCGGAGCCAGAGCCCGCGGCTGCTGCTGCGGCGGCTGCGGCAGCAGCGGCTGAGCTTGGCGGATTTAATAGGCCGCATTGGGCGAGACTTTCATACGCCGAGGAAACGCTGCCGGGTTGCATGGAGAAAGGATTTAGGCCGCCTAGCCCGAGGGGCGTGTAGAGCAGGCCCGGGTTCGGGAAAAAGAAGGGAAACGGCGAGCTTGTCGACAAGGATGAAGAGGTCGAAGTAGCCGGAGCCGAGGATTTGGCATTGCTCGACTGCGGCGGCTCCATTTTTGTGCGCGATTTGCTTGTACTGCTGGTGCTTGTCGAGTTGCTACTCCGGGTACCTGCGGAGCTAACGACGTGCGTCTCGGCCTGGCCACTTGTAGTAGCTGAGCTAGCTGAGGTTGCCGAGGTTGCTGCGGCCGATGCACCTAGAGCCTCCATGCCAGCAAGCGATGGCAGACCGAGTCCCGCAAGGTTGGCGAACAATGAGTTGGTGAGACCCATGTTACCAAGATTGCCAAGATTGCCGAGATTTCCCAGACCACCGAGCGCACCAAGATTTGGCAATCCTCCGAACGGCATCAAGAGTGGATTGTTCTTCGGGTCGAAGTTTCCGAGCGACAATCCCGAGAGTAAAGAGTTGTTGAGATTGCCTAGTCCGGGGAAATTAAGACCAGAGGCCATTGACGTGGCCACGAGATTCGCTTGATTCACTGATTGTTGACTGTTGGGACTTGGCATCATCGGCGGTCTTCCAGGGCTCTTGCCCTTGTCGCCACCACGGCCTCTTTCTTGTCCCGGCAATCGCTTTTGCAAGTCGTGCGGTAAATTACCGCGTTCCTTTACGAGTTCTGCCCACTTTGGATCGACGTCAAACATTGGATTTTCCATCAACCATTGTCCAAGTCGTTTCAACTGCGGAGCTTTACTTCCAGTTACCTGCGTCGATTAACCAATTTAAAACGTTATTTACGGGCAAAAATCCAGATTGTAGATATTTTTAAAAATAATTCTCTGTCTTACCTTTTTACCAGTAATCCTGTTGATCACAGCCACATTTTCTTCTCCGGTAAGTTTTTTCCAATCCAGTAAAGATGGATCGACCCTTGGTCTCCTCCTTCTTGGAGCATTCAGATACTCAGCACTTAGTTGTTCCGTAAGAGCTGTCTGTTCAGCCAGCCATTTATTTACTTTAGCTTCGTGTGAATAAGCACCGATCTTTGAAGAATACTCGGCGACTTTGTTTATTTCAGCAAACATCGATTCGTAACTCTTTCTATGACTACTTGATGAAGAGTGCGCTGCATTAAATGCCGCTTGTTGCTGCTGTTGTTGCTGCTGTTGCTGCTGGTGGTGATGGTGTTGTTGTTGTTGCTGATGTTGGTGCTGCTGCTGTTGTTGTTGCTGTTGCTGTTGCTGTTTTTTGACAAGTTCCCGATTTTGTTGTTCAGCTTGAGCAAGTAAAACTGAAAAGCTGTCTTTGTGCGAATGTAGAGATGGAGGTGGCAGCTGCTGATTTGAGGAAGAATTGCCAGAAGCTCTTGAAGATGGAATCGATGTTACAGTAATAGAGAATGGCTTCTGCGAAGTAGGAGGAGGGTTTGGGAGGCCAATTGGTGCAGAAGTTGGAGTTACCGTTACGTTGGGTGTGATTGTGGTTCCTTTTTTACCATGCTCAGGGTAGTGAGTGCTTTGTTGTTCTTTTTCTCTTTGTAAGCCCTGAACAATCTCGTCAAGTTTTCTTCGCTTTTTCTCTTTTCCTATGACTGGCTCTTCCACAGACTGTATATTTACAATAAGTATTAATAAAGAGTCATCATCTATCAAGTAGTTACATATGTCATTACAAAATAATACTTACGATATTTTTTCTTTTCACGAACTTGTCCAACATGCTATCCAATTTTCCTTTATTACTGTTAAGTTGTTTGGATTTACTAGGCATTGAAAAATCTTGTACTTCATTCATCATGTCTTTGTTGCTGGTATCGGATGTGGTCTTGGAAGTATACCTGTAATAAAATATCGAAAAATCAGTTTGACTTTGCCTAATTATTATTCGGACCACCGTCGCACTAATGAAGCTAGAATGACACATACCCAGATGATAAATCAATGGGAGTCAAAGTACTCGAGGTTCCAGGAATGATAGTTGGTTTTCCAGGTATTGTATACTTGAGATCAAAAGGTATAGCGGGCGCTCTTGCTTGCTGATGAGCTGGTGGTGGTTGTGATGATGCCGATCGTCTAGATTCATCAGATGGTAAATCTTCATTTATATCCCATGCAGAGCTGCTTGATAAAGCCGGCTTACCCAATTGCGGCGGTGGCTGAGATGCCATGTGCGTACTATTCAGTAGTGCATGGAGCTTAGCTAAATTAAAAATATTGAAAATTTATTAGCCACGCATAGAAAAGTTGATAAAAAGTGATTTAATGAATCTTTCAAATACCTCGTTCGGTCTCCACATCAATGGCAATATGCCTCTTGCGTTTCCTCAAGGCAGATGAATTATTATTGCTATTGCTCATACTACCAATATTAATATTACTAGTTGATGAAGACGAACCACTTGCACCACTGATGATGTTGCTCAGATTAATATTAGCACTGTTACTGCTTAGACTCGTAGACATGGAACGCGGTATTCCATGATCTGTAGTAATGGTTATAATTTCAGTTGGCTCTTTATCAATTGTTTCTATCTCATCTCCAGCCGTAAAGTTTACTGATACTGGCCATTCTTTATGCTCAATAGCATGAACGATGTGCATCAAACGAGCTTCGATCGCATGTTCCTAAAACACATACATTTTTGCGTTAAGAAAAGGCTATGATTAAATAATTATGTATCATCATGCAATAAAATGTGAACAAGTTTTAATACCTTTGGCCACTTGATTGAAGATTGGAAGCTGTGCGACAACAATTGCGCCACTGTAGGCTCATTGTAATCTATTCCTTTATCTCTCAGGACGAACGTATCGATTTGTGTCAAGCGTGATAATGGTTGAATTACTTCTAAATCTGGGAACATCGCCTTTAATTCAGCTGCTTTCATGCTACACTTGTCCTCAAGTTTAGGTACCGTTGGCTTCTCTTGATTTGTCTCGACTACTTTTACTGTTTGACTTTCTGAATCTTTTTCTTTTTCCTTTTCTTGCTCCTTTTCATTTTCTGTTTCCTTTTCTATTTCTGAGTCTTTTTCAACTTGTGTATCTTTTTCCTTTTCTTTTTCCTTTCCCTTTTCCCTTTCCTTTTCCTTTTCTTTTTCCTCTGGCTTATCTGAATCTTTTTCTGACTTTTCTTCTACCACCTTTTCTGGCTCTGTTTTATCCTCTTCAAGAGTTTTTTCTTCTTTGATATCGTCAGTTTTATCATCGTCAATAGTTTCACCATCAAGAGTAGCGTCCGCAATTTTTTCATCTTCTTTTGAGATTTCGAATTTAGATTTATCATCATTTTCCTTGTCTCTATCATCTGAACTTGTTTTATCAGGAACTGAAGTCTTTTCCAACTCTTCATTCTTACTTTCTTCTGTTTCCACTATAACGGACTCTTTGTCGTCAGTTTTATCAATAGTTTCTGCCTTTTCCGCATCTTTTTCTACCTCGTCTTCGTTTGCATTCTCACTTGGATTGTCAACTTTGTCATCGACTGCGTCTGGCTTATCACTTACTTTGACTTGGTCATCATTTTTCTTTTCGACTTCGTCAGTTTCAATCTTTTCCACTTTGTCTTCATCTGTCGTAGATGCTTTATTGTCAGTGCTTGCTTCCGACTCGTCCTTTGTAACAGATTCTTCATTAACATTCTTTTCGCTTGTTGTTTGATCTACTTCTGTTTCGGAAGCCTTTGGTTGTTCATCAACCTCCATTTTAGCGGGCTCTGCTTCTTTTTCAGCAGTTACAGGCTTCATAACTGTCGTTATAGTTAAACCTCCAGAAGTTATCTGCTTTTCTTCAACTTTATTTTCAGATTTGATGATAGTTAATTCTACATGACTTTTACCAACATCAGATTTTTTATCAGTTGTATCTTTCTTGATACCCACTTTTTCAATTTTAAGCGTACCTTCGCCTTTTTCTAGTTTAACTAGTATTTCGTCTTTATCAAATTTCAAAATGTCTTCCCTGTTTTCAATTTTAATCGCTCTTTCAGACTTATCGGACTTATTAACTTGGTTATCTCGATTTAAACTTTTTCCTAGCATCTTATAAAATGAAAAATCGGGATCGTTCAAAATTGTAATATCAGTTCGTCCGAGTCCATGTTTTGCAGCTCCAAGTAAAAGCTCTTTGTCATGTCTACCTGGTTGCCACCAATCAGGAGTATCTCCCGATGGTTGACACAAGCAAAGACGTTCCTCCAAGTGAGGATGAGACAATATTTCCTCTCTGATTTTGCTCAACAAATCTACACGATCTAGAATTTGTCTAGCTTTATTAGGATTCAGCGCGTCTATTGGAATATCCATCGAACCTAGAGTAACAATAAATCATGTACATAATGTAACCGTCTTTATTTCGAATACTTGTCAATGTGGAAATACATGATAAAAGATAACTTACCATCATCATCGTTTACTTTAGCACTACATGCTTTCTTACACATTGCTCTGAAGGACATGTAGTATTCCGTAAGATCAGCATCATTTTTCTTGTCAAATCTGGCTAAGCTCTTGAATTTCGTCCAGTCATATTGGGCCTTCTTTCTATCGTAATTTACTCCATAAGTGGACACAACTCGTAGGAATTCGCTCTCCTCTCGTTTCGTCCACTTGGCCTTTTGCTCTTCAATGCGCGTTCTTTCGCGTTCTTTTACCATTTGCTCCATTTTCTCTTTTCTTTCCATTTTCTGTTGGTTTGTAATGTAAAAATGTTATAAGTAAATAATTTGTATTACATCAAAAAAATATAAATTGAAAGTTAACTAACCAGTAGATACATGGCCAATTTTTGTAAATCCCAGTTTTGCATATTCAAAGGCGGTTCCATATTAGTGGTACCTTGATGATTTCCAAGTTTCATGTCTTGGGAAAGTTTACCATTGTTGGACAAAATCGATGTTTTCACGTCATCCTTCTTATTAATGTTTCGCTGATAGGATGTAATAACACGTCTGAGACGTGTATTAAGGTCAACCACAGAAGGCCAGGTCTTTTCGTCGTCAGCAATGATTTCCAAACCATCGTGACTAGTACCTGCAGCCCCAGCATCTGCATTGGAATTTTCTCCCTTGTTCGATACACACGGTGAATCAACCATTGAAAATTTATCGGGATCTTTGCCCATTCCCGAGGATTCTCCTTCTTCAAGTTCACTTATATCCATAGTCAAATCATCCCTAAAGATAAAAAAGATTTGTTTGTATATTCCAAGATTTAATACTTAGATTTACTATTTTAATCATCATCATCATCATCATCATCATCATCATCATCATCATCATCATCATCATCATCATCAGCAGCAGCAGCAGCAGCAGCATCAATAATATTCCTACATTATAATCTAATGTTGTTATGATCATTACTGTATTATTAATTAGTATAAATATTGAAAAGTATAGAATAGAAAATAAAATTGTCCTTGAAAACCCTTAATTTTCTAGGCAATACGAAATTGCGAGTCTTCACAGATATTTTTTGATGATCCAAGTGTAAAAAGGCTTACTTTTTGTATAGATTATAGAAACTATTGTCAAATAGTGCCAAATATAGTATACATTAAAGTTGAGACATAAAGAAGCATGTATAAGCAAGCATTTTATTGCAACTGGTTATTTAGTTTGTAACCATTACTAGCATTGATTGGCATGATATGCAGTTTAGTACATACATAAGTGAAAATGTCAAGCAGATGTGTATAAAGCGTGTAGTTAGCATGCAAACGCGCTGACATCGAAGTAGTATAAGAGTATATGTGAGGGAAGAAAGACCATGAATAACGTTTAAAAAAAAAAGCTTTACTCACTTTGGTTTCTCGCTCGGGGAAGGGAGAGGACAGCACGTAATGAAAGTAAGCGAGGGATCGCTTCTCATCTGGTCGAAACTCTCATAGCCGTGCTTGTAGCAGCCCACGACTAACGATTTGTCACATGTAGAATCCCACCACTTGACTGGCTTCTCTGGCAATTGTGGAAGGTTTATCGGCAACGCACTGTAGGGCGGTTTCATTTACAATTTGCCGATTTATATTAGCCAATAAGTCTTAATTAATTATCAAGACAATCATTTTTTAAATTACTTTTTTTTTTTTAATTTTGATGGCAATGCGTTTGATAATATCAGAATTGAAATTCAAGTATAAATAAACAAAATAGAAGCAAACGTAAAACTGATATTACCAAACGAATGGTAAAACTCTTGCCCTCTGACACAGTGCAATGCTTGGTTTCCTTCTTACCGTGTCATCCTGACAGCGCCGAGCCATATTGCTTCCGGCGTGGAGTCTTACTTTTATTCTTATATTAAAATAAATGTCTATAATGTATGTGTATGATGAAAAAGTATGGATGAACTGAATTTATTAGTAGCCAGCAAAATCAGCGACGCTTTGTAGCTATAAGATAAAAACTCAAGTTGTACTTGAGAACATTCCTTATACAGAAACACAAATCCCAGGGGGTGAACAAATACATTGCACATGCAACTGTATAAGCGCTGTGTAAGCACATATGTGAGTGCACAATGTCTTGCGCGACAAATCATTTGAAAATACGTACTATAAAAGCCAATACAACTAATTTTACTGACCTGACGTGAACACCGTCGTTGATATGTTGTACCAGATCTCCTATGATTTCATGCTTGATGTAGTAAAGCATTCTAACTCGAAGTAGTACCCTGCGATTAAAAAAAATTATATAGATAACTTTATTTCAATGTAATAAAAAAAAAGAAAATACAACAATGAAAATACTAACTTATTTGCATGGCGACCCAAGTGCTTTTTATAATTACTCTCTAAAAAGATATCCCCATCATATTTCTCAGCGTGACTCCAATGATTTGGATCGCTTGGACCGTTATTATTAACCATAGATGAACCTCTCGTTTCTCGAACTCTGCTACTCTTTTTCTTCTGTTGCTGTCTACTATTTCGATTACTGTTTCCTGCTGTTGCTTGTTGATTCATAGGTATGGTTTTAACTTTTTCTCCATTTTCGAGAGGAGTTATAAGATCCCATATGAAATTTCGTATTTTTTCATCTCCTCGGTAGTAACGTAGACAATATAGCAGTATGACTCGAGCGCAATCTTCAAGGTCAGATTCACGCCATCCTCGTCTTAATTGACTGTGTTTTAGAATTTCTTCCCAACGACCCCAGCCAAAAGTCAAAAGTCCTCGTTCCACTTTAAAGCATTCGCTGCGAGCCCAATTACCATAGACCACTTCGCCTTCGCGAGGTACGTATTCATCATAAAACTTGCGCGTTTTCTTATTGAATTTGTCTTTACTTCGCTTTTTGCCTGTTTCAAGAATAATAAACATTTTAATTGTAATTGCATGATTTTTGCATCAGTATTATGATATTATTATTAAGGTCACATTCACGAGAATTGATGAGAACGATACAGGGGTAAAATGGAAAATGATCAGACATGCAGGGAACATACCTCTACCTGTTAAACCGCCACCGGTAGTTTCATCATCGCTATCATCGGCCGAACTATCAAGCTCCGACATATCAACTACGGATTCATCATGTCCATATCGTTTTATTTGTGTTCTCCGTCTAGGTTCAGAAATTACCAAATCTTCTTCCTCTTTCCTTTCAGTTGTGTCTATCTCAGCTTTCTTGGCCCATTTTTTCCAAAAGTCAGGATCATCTATATTAATATCTGATCTGTTTGATGAGCATGCAAAGCTAGCTTTTGAGAAAGTCGATCCTTTTTCCGCTTCGATTGTGATTATCTGTCGAGTGAAAATAACGTATATACGATAAAATAATATGTATATATAAATATGCAAATGATTGCAAAAAACAAAAGAGATTTTATGAAAAACAAATCCAAGTGAATAATGCATACCTGCGTTCTTCTCGCTAAAATCAAATCAATATCTTCCTCGCAAAATTTGTCACCAGCATTATCATCGTCCATAATCGCACCGTAAGCTCCTTTTTTCAGCAAATCTTCAATTTCTTTTTTAGTTAATGCCTTATTACTCGGATCTTTACCTCCTTGACTCGTATTCATAGATTGTAAAATGGCTTTATCCAATCCAAGTTTCAGAGATGCTTTGTCAAACATTTCCCGTTCGTACGTGTTACGGCATAACAACCTGTATACTTTTACCATCTTTTGTTGCCCTATCCTATGACACCGAGCTTGCGCCTACAAATTAATTCGTACATGTTGAATAAAATTATACAAGTGTAAACGTTAACGAGCATTGTGAGAGACCTGTTGTTCATACCTGCAAATCATTTTGAGGATTCCAGTCACTGTCATAAATAATGACGGTATCGGCAGCTGTAAGATTAATTCCCAAACCACCTGCTTTGGTACACAAGAGAAAGACAAATCGATCAGAATCTGGTTTGCTATAACGATCTATAGCAGCTTGTCTCAAATTTCCACGAATTCTTCCATCTATTCGTTCATATGGATACCTAGCATTAACAAATAACAAACACGTTTTAAATATATACTACAAAATCTACCAACAAAATGAATATCTGCAAGTATGCTTGTAATGCTTACTTTTTGTAAACTAAATAGTCTTCTAGCAGATCCAAGCATTTGACCATTTGACTGAATACCAGAACACGATGACCACTAGCTTTCAGTTTTGGTAATAGTTTGTCAATAAGTACCATTTTACCAGAACTATTAATTAAAGCTTGGTAATAAGATTCAGAATCTTCCTTTTCATGTTTATAGTCAAGTTGAATTTGATCTTCTGCTCCATTAAGTAGAAAAGGATGAATGCAACATTTTCGCAGCTCCATCATGGTGTTCATCAAGTTTGGAATATTAGCTGAAGTGGTTCCCTTCGCAAGAAACGAGAAATTTCTCTCAAGTATGCCTCGATAATATTTTTTCTGTATATTGGTTAGTTCAACTTCAACGACAGTTTCTTGTTTTGGAGCAAGTGATTTTTCGACATCTTCCTTTAGCCTACGTAGCATCATTGGCTTCAAAAGAACTTGTAATTTATGCACTTCATCTTCACTGCTCAAATTACCAAATTCTTTTAAGAAAGCTTCGCTACTAGAAAACTGATTTGGTTCAAGGAAGTTGAGCAACGAAAACAATTCATTCACGTTATTTTGCAATGGTGTTCCAGACAGAAGGACTCGATGTTCTAAATTTAATTGCCTAAGACCCTCAAGTAATTTGCAATTTCTATTTTTCAGCCTATGAGCTTCATCTATGACGCATAGTCTCCAGTTATATCCTTTAAGTTCGTTGAAATCAGTAATAATAATCTCAAAAGTCGTTATAAGAACATTAAATTTGATAAGATCTTTTATCTGTTGACCCTTGTCATTTTTGTAGTACACTTCATAATCAGATATCATGTTCCGACTTGCAGCTCTGTAAAAGAAAAAAAAATGGAATATTCAAGTTGTGCTTGAACTATTAAGAATTAGATGCACTGAAATATTCGTGATTCAAATACATACGATCCGTGATAAACGATTACATTCATGTCAGTCCACCCTTCAAATTCTCGTTGCCAATTAGGAATGGTTGAGAGAGGAGCAATTATAAGAAATGGTCCTCGAATACCATACTTGTATACCTCATTTACAAATGTCAAAGATTGAATCGTCTTGCCTAGACCCATTTCATCTGCTAAAATGCAATTGTGGTTATTATACCACGAAAATAAAAGCCAATTTAATCCTTCCAATTGGTATGGTCTCAAACTGTTTCCAGCTTTATAAACTGGAGATTCGTCCAATTTCACCCACTGGGATGGCATTGGTTTTTTCTTGGGCTGCAACAATTTAACAAAAATATTTTCCGATTTTCATTAAGAACCAATCAATAACATAAAAGATAAAATCCATAAGAGATAAAATCAAGTAATCGCGTCGTACCTTCCATTGATCTTTCGGGGGTAGCTTATTAAATTTATGGAATTGCTCAATTTTTTCCGGATCAACATCCTCTTCCAATTCCCAAGTTGAATCTTCATATTGAAGAGATCTCCATTTTACTAAGAAGTGCCTGACAGTTTCTCCAGTAGTTGGGTCGGTGTGTATAGCTTCATCTAGAACTCTATCAACCTCTACAAAGTCAGGATTAAACGGATCATCTTCAGTCTGCAAAAGATATGTGCATGAAGTTTAGTATTTTTAAATAACTCGGATTGGCCAGGCCAAAAGAAATTATGTGTGAATAAACATTGTAATTCTTACGTTTTCAAATATATTTGTACTTTGCTGCATTTTCTGTTTAAACCTCTTTAGTTTAGCTTGTATACGTTTGTCACCTTTATACAATTCTTCTTCTGTCCTCCACTCACAATGCAAATAAGAAAAATTTCTATACTTGACAAGGTACTCTTCAACTTCAACCATTTGTGGTTTTCCATCAGATGCAATAGTCGATTCTACTTTGGGAAGTAAACTCTTATTAGTTTCATCAGTATCATTTTCCTCGTTCTTTTCATCACTTGTAGATTTCTCGGTTTTATTCTCATCTGTTTCTGATTTTATCTCAGTACTCATGTCATCCGTCTTTGCTTCTTCTTTCAGGTCCTCTTTTTTAGCACTCATTTCATTTTCTATATTACTCTGATGTTTTTCTGTTGTTTCAACTGCATCTGCATTCTCTTCTTTGTCGTCATCTTTTGCTACAACATCGTCGTCAGCTTTCACAGCTTCTTTCTCGGAATCGATGTTTTCAGATTTTTCTTTATTAGCGCTTTCTTTTCCTGTATCAGACGCAGATTCTTCTTTTGATTTATCCAACTCATCTTTCTTTTCTGCATTCTCCTTTGCAGCATCATCTTCAGATTTTTCTGTTTTTACTTCTGACACTGGAGGTTCTGGCTTGACTTCTCGCTTTCCCATTCGCGAGCACAAAATATGTTGAACGACCATTGAATCTTCATCAGTAGTATTCTAAAAGAAAACGTGATTGTATGCGTATTACGAATAAGGTATTTGTAAATAAATGAAAATTTGCTTGAATAAATATATACTTACAATGTATACAAAATTTGGTTTGTTTGGCCCTATATCACCTCCTTCAGTGGGCTTTTTATCAGACATTGGTTTTGTTGCGTTACTGCCATCCGTCTTTTTGCCTTGAGAGTCTTGATTGGGCAATTCATCATCAGAAAAGCGAAGCATAACATCATCAACGTATTTTTTTCGGTGAGTGTTTCTTGCCGAACGTCTTTTATTGTCGTCAGCTTCCGGTGACGGCGGTGGTGTCGCAGCTAATTCTTCGCCATCCGAATCAGGTGCAATGCGACTCTTGCGTTTTCTGTTTCGAAAATTAAGATTGGGTTAAAAAAAGAAAATAATTTTTTTCTCAGAATGAATTTAACAAAATATATTTACTTCGGACTTCTTGAAGATTTAGAGGAAGAACTTTTGCTAGGCCTTTTCCGACTAGGAGTTTTTTTCTTAGCGGGTGTAGGAGTATCCGTTACTTGCTCATCTTGTGTCTCTTTCTTTTCGCCATCGTCAGTAGTTTTTTCAGATTCCGATTTCTCGTTAGATTCATCTTTAGTTTCTGTTACTAATGGTTCTGTAGTTGATGAATCTACTTGTTCATTGTCTTCATCTAGCGACAAGTTACTCGAATTTTTTTCTGAATCTTTGATAGCAGTTGAATCAGATACTGCAAGATCTTCATTTTCACACTTGGAGTCATCGTCTCCAGATTCCGATTTGGCTTTTCTGGAAAAAACATGAGGAAAAAATTAATGTACAAATCAAGAATCAACAATACTACAACTGCTGTTTATGAAAGCATGGATGATTTGTCATAGTAATTCAAATGACTTACTTTCTATTGCGCTTGGGTGTCGTTTCTTTGCTGTCCTTCTTCTTCTTGCTTTTGACCTCTTTAGAAGTTTTAGGCTCCTTAGCTTTTGTCTCTTTCTCCTTCTTGGTTTTTGATTCTTTAGGTTCCTTCGGTTCTTTTGGCTTTCGTGGTTTTCTTGGGGGTCTTGATTTTTTGCTTTTAGTTGACCATTCTTCCTCCACATCACCACCAGAAGAGGGTTTCATGTCATCAGCAGAATCTGTCACGCTGTCCACGATATTACTGCTATCTCCTGGAGTGACTAGGTTGTCAGAAACGGGTTGCTCAGTCTGTGTCAACGGTTGCGTGACAATTGGAGCGACAGCTTCCTTGTCAGCTTTCTTTCTATTCTTTTTCGATCTCGATGTAGCTTTGGTTCGGCCTCTGCCAGTTGTGCTTGATACTTGCGGGCTGTCTACTACTGCTGGTGGCGAAGTAAATAATGGAGTTTGCAGAATACACTGCGCTCCACCATTGCACTGTTCGGTCGTTTCATGCTGTTGAAGAGCTTGAAGTTTTTCTTGCAAGTTAACGATTTTTTCTTGAATCTCCGGCGTCGGCGGCATGCAATACAATTCCTGCAGTTGTTGCTGCAGAGCGGCCCTTTCTTGATGATGAGTCACTGGAGCAAGTGGATTTGGAAATCCGGCCGTAATAGACGTCGGAGTGCTAGTCGGTGACATGTAATTTATATTGGTCATGGCCGTGCTGTTAATTACAGCGTTGGGATCGCTTGGCGGATACAATTGGGTCTGTTGTTGCTGCTGCTGGGATCCAGCGATCGTATCGGCAGAAAATACATTGTTAGTTTTGTTATAATCTCCAAAATTAGTTTGCCCAGACGAAACAGTCGACTCCGTACTTGCAATTGTTGTGGCCGATATATTACTTTGAGCAGTCGTCGTCAGTTGCTGCTGGGAAGCTGGTGGCGTCGCTTCGCCAACTCCAGTTGATGCAACAGTACTAGCCGGACTTGGAGTATGAGCTGGTTGACTGGGTACTTGGCTCGACACCTGATTTTGCGATTGGTCAATCTGATTCTGAGCTTGAGACGACTGATCTGGAATTTGAGTCTGGGGCGATTGACTTGCCGATTGATTCGTATGACTGGACAATAATTCATTCGAGGATTCAACTTGTGACGATTGATTTGGAACTTGACCACCCTGCGCTTGAGCCGGCTGCGATATTGGATTTGCAACCTGACTCGAAGATTGAATTTGTGTCGATTGATCGGGAATCTGTGGCTGAGTGGGCACTTGCTGCTGCTGCTGTTGCAATGGAGCAGTGGCCGTAGTATTACTCTGTGATAATACGTTTACCTGCGGAGTTTGCGATGTGTAGGTTTGAGATTGACTTTGTGCTTGTGACGGCAAGACAGCCTGTGTGGGAGACTGTTCCAGCGCCGCAGTCTGGGGCTGTGTTATTTGGGCGGCCTGCGTTGTTGATTGGGATTGCTGTGAAGGAATATTTTGCACTTGATCAAGATCACTTATTCCAGTAGGAACTGCTGAAGATGCCGGTTGTTGAGAGGACTGGGCAATTTGACCAATTTGAGCTTGACTTGTTTGAGACGTGGGTATTCCTAGTCCCATATTAGCTTGAGGTACCGGAGATTGCGATTGACTAATGGATGGTTGTTGAGAGTTCGGAGGAGATGAACATACCGATCGTTGCTGCTGAGGTTGCAACTGTTGTTGATGTTGTTGCTGTTGTTGAGCAGATTGTATTTCCGTTGGCTGGTCGACGTTTTGTGTATCAGGTATCGTTTTGCTCTCTACATTAGTCATGGAACTTGGCAATGACAACGAATTAACGATGGACTGTTGCTGTTGTTGAAGTATTGGCGACACATTACCGCATTCAATACTTTTGCTTGTACTAGAAGCAGGCAAAGATTGCACAGGCTCCATGTGACCTCCAGTGATCGAAGAAGATTCTGAGGAGGCATTAAATTGAGGACTGCTATGTAGTGGACTCTTCCTTGGCTGATGAGTCATTAAATCTTGATTGTTCAGTAACTGACTTGATTGACTTGATTGCTGTTGATGTGGTTGATGGAGTAGTTGTTGTTGCATCTGTTGCTGCTGCTGTTGCAACTGTTGTTGTTGTTGATGCATTTGTTGCTGATGAAGATGGTGATGATGTTGCTGTTGGTGTCCTAACGATTGATCCGAAATGTCGGTATCCGATACCGAGGGCGGATGTGACAGAGAGTGCACGGAAGGTTGAACGATTTCGGTGGGCTCTCTCGTTGCCTCAACTACGTTGTGGATGTTTTCGTTTCCACTCATGGGATAAAGCGAATTACTTGGTTCCGATACAGCAGGTGGTAAAGACTGTTGTTGTTGTTGTTGTTGCTGCTGCTGCTGCTGCTGATGCGTGTCCAGCATGCTTCGACCGTCATTCAAGCTCATCGTTGGCCTGATTTGCGCTGCTTGGGGTATTGGCGGTTGCAGTTGAGGTTGGGGTTGAGGCTGTGGTTGATGTGGCGTCGGTGGCCATTGTGTAGGCATTGGCATTCGCGGCCCCGCCCCCGCCATTGAACCCATGGGATTTTGTGCAGGTGGCTGCGGCAACGTATTTGACGCATGAGACATTGGTGGCGGTCGAGACTGGTACTGGCCATAGTCCTGTGATGGAGTGTTAGGATTCGCGACGCCTGGTATGACCATCTGTTCGAGGGCTTGTAGTGTCGTTTGTTGTGTCGAGGAACCCGAGCTCATCGGCATTGAAGTCGGTGGACAAGGAGAGACGGACACTGGTTGAGATTGCTGTTGCTGCTGATGAGGCATCTGCTGCACGTGAGGGTGAGGCGATAGTGTACTTGGCTTGGCCGGGGACATTATTGGCCTGAAATCATCAAGAACAAACGCTTGTTACCAATTTGTATTACTAGCGAAATCAATGTTTGGTACATTGATAAAATGAGGCATGCCGAGATTTCATGAGCAGTTTATTTACCTTGGAGACATTTGTTGTTGTACAGCGGGAGGTCGCGGCGACATCTGAGGTCTGGGAGACATTTGTGGAGATAGTTGAGGGAAAGCTGCCCTATATTGTGGGCTTGTTGCATGTTTTGCAGGACCGTATTGTGGCGTAGGCCCTGGATGTTGAGGTTGATTAAACATTTGTGAAGTGTGATGAGGATACTGCGGATCTATTGGCTGCTGTGACTGTTGAGGCACAGGATGTGGTTGCGCATGTTGTGAATGCTGTGCATGCTGCGAATGCTGTGTGTGCTGGGCATGTTGACCCTAGAGAAGGAATGTATTATCACGATTAGACTAGATGTGAAACAACTGGTGGGAAAACAAGAGATAACATTTGATTGAATAAGTATTGCCTACCATAGGTGGGTACTGTTGATGCGAGGGATGAGTCTGATGTGTCGAATGGGACGGATGGTGATGCGGTGGCATCCTCTGCGATTGTTGCTGAGGTGGTTGTGGCTGCTGCTGCTGGTGCATCGAGGGTCCAAAGCCCAGGTAGCTCGAAGAGCTATACATAGACGCAGTGTTGCTGGCCTGCTGATAATGCTGCTGCTGCTGTTGCTGCTGCTGCCCCACCATATGCTGGTAAGCATTGCCAGAGGTAGCAGGCTGCATAGACTGATGTGGCACACCCATACCACTCATCATGCCCTGCTGAGAGGAAAAGTGTTGCTGCTGCTGCTGGGCGAGCTTCTGGTTCATACCAGGCTGCTCCTGCTGATGAGGATACTGGGGCATGTGCTGTCGGTAGCCCCCTGGCTGTGGTATCATGTGATTGTAGTGCCTCTGCATCTGAGGATAGGCATTACTCTGACCAGGCCAGGGTTGCATGCTCGGCTCCATGGGCATGTTGGCAGCTCTAGCCATGGGATGCTGCTGCTCCATCGAGTACATGTTGTCCGAGTAGTGGCCCGGGTACTGGGCCTGCGGCTGGGGTGGGCCGCGCTGCTGTGGTCCGGCTCCCTGGGGTGGGCCGATACCCCTGGACTGCCCGGGAAAACCGGCGGGAGGCATTCCGCTGCCTCTCTGAGGACCGCCGCCAGGTCCACCGCCGCCGGGACCGCCGGGTACGCCGGGTACGCCGGGTACGCCGGGCACACCGGTACCGCCCCCGGGTCCGGGCCCGGGACCCGGCTCGAAGCTGCTCAAATTCTGGTTAAACATGTTGCGCTGCTGCTGCTGCTGCTGCTGCTGTTGGGCTGCTGCCGCCGCTGCTGCCGCTGCAGCTGCCGCCGCCGGGCTCTGCAATGGATTCGCGGCTCCAAAATCAGATCCACCGAAAGACGTTAATTTCTGCAAGGGCGACTCTTGAGTAATGCCGTAAGGTTGGCTAATGTAATTGCTCCCTGGTCCATTTGGGCCACCAGGATTCGGAGCATCTCTCGATCCTACAACGGAGTTGCTTGGGTTTGTCGGGTCAAAGTGATCATTCCCCCCAAGATCAGGAAGAGCATCGAGCATCGATCCACTGACATCTTCGCCGAATAGGTCGTACGAGTCCATGTCTTTACGCTGCACTCGTTTTCGCCTCCTTCTCGGGCTTGTGGGAGTATCGAACAATTGTTTCTCTTATCGCTAGCTTCCCCATTATTGGTTCTTCTCTATGTCGCCTGCTGCTGAAAAAGAATCAAAGAGAGCTCGATTTAGAGAGGGCCGGAGACACGCGAGGCACACTGCAGCAATCTCGCGTCATAGTTTCGCGCAATCAGTCGCCGCATCGATAAAGCCTGCTTGTAAGAGTGAGAGGAGGTGTATCATGTACGGGTAAAGTGAAAAAGAAGAAAAAAGAAACGAGAGAGAGAGAGAGAGAGAGAGAGAGAGAGAGAGAGAGAGAGAGAAACATCTCGAACTGCTGGAAGTTTCGAACAAGCACCAAAGGGGAAAAGCTATACGCTTATGCTTCGATTCCTCATAATCGATATAACCTTTCCCCTCAGAGGCTCGTCATGGTCGTCATAGCTGGAGTGTCCGGCTGCTGCAGCATCCTCTCTCGCGCGTTTGATCAGTGTACAGCAGTAGCATCGCAGCAGCGGTGGCGGCGGCGGCGACGATCGATTTTCAGGTTCAGGCCGGGCTACCTACAAATCCTCTCGCGCTCTCTCTCTCTCTCTCTCTCTCTCTCTCTCTCTCTCTCTCTATATATATATATATATATATATACACATACTCTATATATGCATAGCTTGGCCGCACAGTGCATTGCACGCAGGACGAGGACGCGCATATGTATGGGTACCTACTAGAGGGAGGATGAGCGAGAGAGAAGGATAGACTATAGGCAGCAGAAGCAATAAAAGATGGAGAGGGAGAGAGGGAGAGAGAGAGAAAGCAGCGCACGACGCCTGCCTGACGTAACAAACTAGCTAGCTATACATACTCGAAAAATGCCAGAGAATTTGAGCGATGATGATCCTTACTGTGTATAGAGATGCTAAGTTCGCAACGTTAATAATCGGGAGAAGCTTGTCTTGCGGAGTGGAGCGATGCCGACGCAGTCACGCCGCTCTCTTCTCGTGTTCACGCACGGATACACGCTTGTGTGTCCCGAGACGGCTCGATATTCCCTTTTCCCTGCGAGCGCTGCTAGCGGTGGCGGCGGCGGCGGCGGCGGCGGCGGCGGCGGCGTACGGCGGCGTCACTTTTCACCTCGCGATTCCGCACCAAGGTCGCCCCGCGCGCCTCCGGAACTCTCTGCTCTGCTGTCCAACCGCACGCACGAGCCGACTAGAGAGTATACAACCGAGTGTCCTACGATATATCCACGCGCGGCCAACAGCGGCGGCTGCGGCACGAGTACATGGGCGTCTATATCTATATATGCGCGTGTACAGCGAGAGAGAGAGAGGTGAAAGAACGCCACAGCCGCTTCGCTCGCGGGCCGCGACTCTTCCAAGTTCCAGAGATCTACTCGAGTTGTTATCCCTCTCTCTCTGTTTCCCTATATACTACAGCTGGGTATGTTCTCGGTCTCTCTCTCTCTCTCTCTCTCTCTCTCTCTCTCTCTCTCTCTCTCTCTGGCTTGTGCGCTGGTGCGCGCGCGCGTTCTACTCCTCTTTTCCCTTTCGGAGCAGCATTCGAGCGTTCAAGCTCGTGTGTGCCCCATCCTTTTTGCCCACGCTACGCGCGCGCCCACCATCGACTACTATACGGCTTTCTCTTTTCTCTTTTCGCGCTCCGTTCTCCCTCTTCTGGCCCTGCTTCGAAACGAAACGAAACGTAGCACCTCGTCCGATGTCTTGCTCGTCGTCGTCGCCGTCGTACCCGTCCCGAGAATTGGCCTCTCTGTCCTTCCTTCCTCTCTCTCTCTCTCTCTCTCTCTCTCTCTCTCTCTCTCACTCACTCTCTCTCTCTCTCTCTCGCTCTGCTCCTCCTGTCCCCACCACCACCGACGCCGCCACCGCCGCCGCCGCCGCCGCGGCTGCTCCGATATCTCGCATCTTCTGATTATACTACTTATCATTACTTTTACCTTAACCCTTTGCTGATTTTATTTTTACCAGATATTACCTACAAACAGAGGGTCGCACTATCCCCTGAGCTCGTTCGATTCGAAGGTGTGCATGTATACACTCGTGTACAGTAGGGTACGAGAGTGGAGTACTCCCTACACTGCTATATACTACGACTAGCTACTTTGCTTACGTCCGATCTTTTCTTATTGTCGAACGCTTGGATGCAGCTGCTGCGCGGCTTCTACCCGTAAATTTTTCTTGTTATCTCGGTGTCCATTTTGTTCGGTTAATTACTAAAGAGGCGACGGGCGTTGCTGCTGCTGCTGCTGCGACTGCAGCAGGTTACAAGTACACACAGCGACATACTTTCGGTGCGCGATTTTCAGACTTGAGGATTCCTCCGAAAATCAGCACTTGGCAATTGCATTGATCCGAAAGTGATCGGAACGTGCCCCGATACTCGAATCGATCACTCGCGCGAAGCAGTGGCCATAGTACTGCCCGAGTTTCCGAATTTCCTTGAGCTTTTCTTTTGCCATTTTTTTACACGACAGTCTCGTCTGGTTACGGCAGCGGCGGCGGCGGTAGTAGTGGCGGCGACTGACCAACCTAACCTATCGCTCAGTTTTATCTATCTCTCTCTCTCTCTCTTTCGGCCGCAGCTCGTATCTCGTAGCATATACCCGAGATTACACTTGTAGTGGCTATCTAAACACTATACCTACTACGAGAGGGTTGATGCGATGCACATGAGAAGAACTTTAACGGTTAATGTTACGGCCTTGTGTGCGCGAGTATAAACAGTAAGCCAAGACGGGCTAATCACACATTGTCGTCGGGATAGAATGTAATACAGAATTGCAAGCATTACCTTTTTCTAGCCAGCTCCAACAGCCGAGAAACAAACATCCGTCCTCCGTCGTCGTGTGAGGGAGGAAAGAGTTGGACAGCTTTTCTTCTCCTTTACTTTCGACGGCCCGACGGGTTTCCTCTCTGCAAGAGTTAGCCGGACCGATCACTGCGGGCCTGTCGTGCGAGACTCTCGAGAACGGTGGAGTCAGCAGCCAGCAGCGCAGGCAACACTAGCACGATATATATATATATATATATATATATATATATATACGTATATATACGCGCGCATATATATACGTATTCCGCGCGCACACACTGTAGCACGGACACGCACACTCACACAATACACGCACCAAGTGGAGACTCCCTTTCTCTTCAAAGTCTTGTGCTCGTCAGCTCTTCTCTCTCTCTCTCTCTCTCCCTCGATAGTCTCGAATGTCGAATCCTGCGGCGGCGACTCTCCGCGCGCACGCGTGTATTGGACCAAGGTATAGGTACAAGTTCTTCTTTCCACTATCAGCCGCAGTAGCAACGTATACTCCTGCCGCCTGGCTTGCTGCAGCTGAACGTCTTGTTTCCTCGCTTTTCGGGCAAATAATGTCGGGGTTGCGGCGGACACCTCGAGCTTAACGATGCGTCGAATAATGAATAAAACTTAAGAAACTCGTAGAAATGTTTTGAAAAATACTGATAAAATTCAGGCCGACAATCCGCGTTCGGCCGCTCACTCGTTTCCTTCCATCATCGTTGTGCGTCCCCTACTGGCCGCTTGCTCTCTGCTTGCGTTCTCCCAGCTATATACTGGCTTACTCGCTACAGTCCGGTCCTCTTTCTCGCTCTCTCTCGCTCTCTCTCTCTCTCTCTCTCTCTCTCTCCAACTCGACTCCTCCGAGTCCTCACTGCAGCCACTCGCGCAAGTCAAGCCAAGATAAGCGGAAGTGACGCTCGCAATTGCATTAGCACTTTATCTGCTTCGTACTAGCAGAGCCGCGGCTATTGGCCATTTCCTATGTAAATGTGCGACGTTCAAGAAAAATCACTTAGCTCGCGCATAAACAGCATAATCGCAGCCGCCGCTTGACCGCGCCAGCTTGACGCGCAATGCGAACCAGCCTTGTTTTACTCTCTTGTATATATGTATAGTTGAACGTATATGCATGCGGGGTGTCGCGTGTGTGTATACAATATACATGTATTACTATATGTATTGGATCATGTTTTTCCAGGATTCCCAGGTGCGGAACTTTTAGGGGCTCCAAAGCTAGAACTACGCCCAACTCCTCTAAATGTGGACAAGTATATCCGCGCGGAACAGTTGATCATTGGCATTGCTCGGAAATTCGACGATTCCAAAATTATTTGTTGAACCTGTTCGCGAGTCGAGACTGTGCAGTAGGTGTACCTTCGTGTATACTGCATACATATACATCTCGCGGGCGCTTGAGTCAGCTCAACCGCACGAGTGTCAGAAGACTCAGAAGAGAGAACGCGCAGCCCCCTCCCCCACTACGCTCTCCTCGCGGCTCGCGATCAACTGTATACATATATATGCTACTGTCGCTGCTGCTGCTGATCAGAGCGCTCAAATCGTACACTGTGCAGTGTGTGTAGCTTCTAGTTGGCTAGTTTTCGGCAACTGACGACAAGCAAGAGCATCAGCAGAGTGTGCCAGCAGAGTGTGACGGGCTCAAGACAACTGCAGCAGTCAGCCGCATACCAGCTGCGCGCGAAGCAAGACTCGCGGATCCTTTTCGAGGGCCCCCCATCATCCAGCGCAGCAAAGCAACCTGCTCCGACTCCCCCTCTCTCCTGCAGTTAGCAGCTCCGATTCTTGAAAATACACAACTAAGCCGCAGTGGCCTATGTGCAGCAGCTATTTTTCATCGATAACTTTCAACAACTGGCTGCTCTGACGCATACTACTTGCTGACTCCTCTTCGTCCTGATACGACGACGTTCCACTCGGCCAGCTCGGGCTTACACATCAGTATCCGCCTGTCTGCGTATACTCGCGGAAAGACTTGAACATTTTGACGAACCAGCTCCGGACTTGCGTGAGTCTTTCGTCCATTATTTTGTACACCTTGTGAATTCTCTCCGTCGCCCCCCCTCTCTCTCTCTCTCTCTCTCTCTCCCGTTCTTCGTAATCTCTCTTTATCTATCTACTCTGCAGTGTGTTTCCTGTGTATACGTCTACGCCCGCAAATTCGATAGAGAGTGAGAGAGAGAGAGAGAAACACGCGCACGCCAGGCTCGACGACTTACTGTTTCGATATACACACCTACTTGTATTGCCGTTCCATGACGTTGCCTGCGCGTTCTACTCGCTGACTAGCCTAACAAATTTCTCCTCTTTCCTTTGTGCGCTGCGGAATTTTTTTCGATTTTAATCGGCCCAAGAATTTTCTGCTTCTTTTAGGTGCAAGATGTCGGCAGGACCGTACAATTACTCTTATATTTTCAAGTACATCATCATAGGTGATATGGGGGTGGGAAAATCATGTTTACTCCACCAATTTACAGAAAAAAAATGTAAGTATGCACTATAGCAGTTGAACAAACATGGTTTTATCACCTGTGTGACTCTAGTTATGAAAATTTTTTTTCTGCTCAAGTTATGGCTGACTGTCCTCACACTATTGGTGTGGAATTTGGAACGAGAATTATTGAAGTAGCAGGTCAAAAAATTAAACTCCAAATATGGGATACAGCTGGTCAGGAGCGTTTCAGAGCAGTTACAAGGTATGATACCTGCAGTTAACTAGTATCTACAGAATTTTTTACAAGCGCTAATGATCAAAACTAAATTATTGGAATCTTTTATTTTAATTAATAGATCTTACTATCGTGGAGCTGCCGGTGCCCTGATGGTTTATGATATTACACGACGATCAACTTACAATCATCTGAGCAGCTGGTTGACAGATACAAGAAATCTTACAAATCCAAGCACTGTGTGTATTTTATTTTCATATTAAAATAAAATGTATTGTGGCATTAAAATAACAAATTTAATTATCTATCTACAGGTAATATTTTTAATTGGAAACAAGAGTGATTTGGATGAACAACGAGATGTTACTTATGAAGAAGCAAAGCAGTTTGCTGATGAAAATGGACTGATGTTTGTAGAAGCTAGTGCAAAAACGTATGTATGCTAATGTGATGCCAGTCATTTTAATTCAAATTCAGAATATTGAACCTACTTTTCGTTATTTCAGGGGAGATAATGTAGAAGAAGCGTTTTTGGAAACGGCCAAGAAAATCTTCCAGAGCATACAAGATGGCCGGTAAGTTTTTTTGATTATTAATTGAAACAAAAAATGTATCCATATCAGAAGTCTAGTAGTATATGTTACTATTTTTCCATTTACTTTTCCAGTTTGGATCTGAATGCAGCAGAATCAGGTGTGCAACATAATCCAAGTCAGCCTGGTCGTACCAATTTACAAGGGGTATTAAGTGTACAACAAGGAGGGAAAGACTCATGCTCTTGTTAAGCCACTATTTATCTGTATATAGGCCCTCTTATGCATTAATATTAATAATGCATAATACATGATTTACATAAAAACAAGGAAAACTATGCCCTGTCCAGATATTTGATAACAAGTGTTTGTTCAAGGGCAGTCTTGATATCCAGGATATTTTTTTCAGTTGACAAATTATTAAAAAAAAAACTTTCATAATATAATGGCTTTTTTTATAAAATATGAGTAACATAAATTTATGAAGCAGATAACTAAAATGATTTCTTACTAGAAATAGCTTGAAATCCACGAATTTCACCCAACTATTGGTATTCAGCTTGGAAAACTAGTTTGCCATAATGAAAAAAATAATCGATGATAAATATTATATTGATGGATAAATTATTGAATAATCTATCCTTACTGTGTTACATATACTTGATGTTTGTAAGATCAAGCAAAATCAAGGAATTAAGGATTTGTTTCATTCCTCTATGCACTACATTTAGATTGTAAAAGGCGGGAACAAAAACTATGAAATGATAAGGCCCGATGGCGCGTATTGTGAAAAATAGTTTTTTCACAAGTCACACATTTTGTAAAAACAATGCGAGACTAATCGCTATTCTACACAAACAAACAAAATTATGAAATATTAAATCATGTAAGAAAAATGTAGTGTCTAACAGTTTTCGATTAGATTGATAAATAATAATGAATAATAATATTAAGTAAGTAAATAGTAAATTGAACATTTGTATGACCGTTATAAAATGTATTTAAAACTACTTTAATGCCGTTATGAAGGTGTGCTTTATCTACTAATACTAAATTTTAAATGGAAAATTATTGTATTGTTATTATAATTTATAGCATTAAAGAAATTATAAATTGTATGTATATAAATGATTTATTTTGCTAAATGCAATCAAGTAACGTGAGTCTGTTTCTGTTAAAAATGGGCCTAATAAGATTATTTGTATTAAATTAAATCGTTTGCAATATGTAAATGACAAAATATATGAAAGTAAATTTTTTTTTATTTAAAACGCTTTAAACAAAATCTAGTGATTCATTGATTTTTATATACGTATAGACAGTATCAAAAATAGTATTAAAATCAAATTATTTCTTGCTTGAATTAAAAAAACATTTCATAAACTTTTTTCTTTTTAAGCAACAACTTGATATTGCAGTAAACCTGTAACTTAGAGTACAATATATACATGACACGTAGGTAATTATTATTATTCATTGTATATCTAGCGCTTTGAGTGCGTGTAAAAATGTGAAATTTTAAAATCCGAAGTGCGTGAAAGTATCAATGGGTATACTGTATAGTGTATCTGTGTATGTAAATATGTTACTAACGCATATACCATATACACATAAAATTAACGTAAATATAATGTTTTTATTTGATTATTGCTAAACAATAGACAAATTTTACGTATTAAAACTATACAATAAACGGTTAAAAATTTGAAAAATTTTTTTTCGTTTTTATTTTGGACTGGATATATGTGTGTGTGTGTGTGTGTGTGTGTGTGTGTGTGTGAGTGAGTGTGTGCATGTGTGTGTGTGTTCTGTCAACATTACTCGGGCCATATTATAATACCTAATATAGTTGAGTTGAATTATTTTATAAAAATTGTGTTGTTTCTGATCAAATCGGACAAGTATTTCACAGACACATACACATATATAAGTAATACATAGAAGCTGTTAGTCTAACATAGTCAACATATAGATATACATTGTGTTTATATCTCTTCATGAGAAATACAATGATCGTGATTTTGTGTATGAAATACTATCAAATTTAGAACTATATTGCGGATATAGATCTTGGAACGTGAGATATTTGAGAATGTGTTCGTTTTATATTTTTAAATGAAAAAAAGCAAGTTTTTATTGATCATTTTTTGATTAGTAGGTTATGTTATTACAGGATTTTTTATGCGAATGAACTAGAACAATGAATTACGGATTTTGTGACTTGTGTATAAATGCATCTGAAAATAAGCAACATTTAAAAGAAATATTATTAAAATTAATTAATGGTAAATAAATAATTATTAATAATAAATTAATTAAGTATGGTTATTAAAAATCTATTTTTTAATTTTTTAGCTGGTTACAGTACAGTTGTTATAAACCAAAATGTTGATGAAACTATATTTGACACTGATAAGAGAAAGAAAAAGAAAATTAATGAAAATGTTACGATTCCAATATCTACTGTACCAGAACCCATCAATGTACAGGATTTGTATGAAGAATTCAAGGGAAAACTTAAAATACTCAATAGAATAACATTTTCATTTTCAGATCCAGTAAAAACACATTCTCTAGTAAGTTGAAATGAAACATGTAGTATTGTAAATATTTGCGTAAACTCTTATGTTTTTATCTATTGTAATTTTCAGAATCAGTCACCAGTTCTAAAAAAATACAATTTATTTGCTGTTGTGCCCAAAACTCAAGCTGCATTCCAAGTAAATAATTTCTACTTATTATATTTTAAATTTACTCAACATATTAATGAATTATTAATAATCTTTTAACATTTTTACAGTTTGCTTGCTCTCAACTAAATGTTGACATAATTTTTATAAATGCAACTTGTTCTAGCTTAAGACTAAGTAGAAAATTATATTTTCAAGCAACAGAAAAAGGAATACATTTTGAAATTCAATATGGTGAAGTTATTAAACCGAAAACTAGAAAACTTGCAATTCACTACTCTCATTTATTTCACACTTTTGGTAAAAGCAAGGTACAGTATTATTTTTTTATAATTTATAAAGAGTACATACACATATTGCTTAAAAACAATTTAAACAAATTAATTTTTTATTTCAGAATATAGTTATATCCAGTGGTGCTGACAATGCATCTTTAATTAGAAATCCTTACGATGTAGTAAATTTGTATCCTTTAAATGAATTGAAATTGAAAAAAAAATCTTGGAGTTAAATGTTACCATACTATCCTTAATTTACATGTAAATAGAGCTCGATTGTTAGGATTAAATCAAAGAAAAGCGAAATATTCATTACTTGAACAAGCTCATAAAGTACTTTTAAAAGGAGGTAAGACTTTTTTTAAAGCCACACAAGTTTTATTAATCTAAATAAAGCAAGTTGAGAAATAAATTGGCATAAATATTCTTTACAGAAGGACGACGTTGCGGAAAAGCTCTTTTTCACATTGTAAATAATGAAAAAGAGGTAATTGAAAAAGACGATTCAGAAACTATTAAAAAGCCGCGAATAGAAGCGTAAAATAAAAATAATTTTATATTATACAATACGTAAATGTAAATGTATGTACTGTAAAATAAATTGAAATATTTTTTTATATTTTCATTTCAATCCTCAAATTACGCATCAAGCGGGCCGTCATCAGAAGCCAGCGGCACTTGGCATATATAAAGCGAGAAGCTAATACTGCGATGATGCTCAGTAAGTATATAAGTATAAGTATATACTTATATAGAGAAACGGAAAAGCGCGAATAGAACCACGTGACAATAATGTGGCACGCGCATGCGTAGTTATAAAAAAATACGTTCATCAGTGCAGGGCGCAAGCATAAAACCACCTAACATTATATTTTGTTGTATGGCTAGATAAGTACCTATAGCATCATCACAGAAGGCTGTACTGCTGTAGAAGAGTGATTGAGCAGAGCGAGTCGGTGTAATCTACGTCTGGAGTTTGGGTCTGCATGCCCATGGCTCTCTGCCGAACGGATTACAGTCGTGTATACTATAATATCTGTATAAGCTGTCTGTGCTTTCGTTAATCGTTAATACGATAATACGATTGGAAATAAGGTCTAACAAGAGCCAGTTTCTGCATCTATCAGAGCAGACTTTTTTCAAGACAAAACTTGTTATCATGCAAAGTGTTATAAACTCCGTTAAGGGCACTGCTCTCAGTGTTGCAGAGTATTTAACCCCTGTTCTCAAGGTTTGTATATGCTAGTATTTTTTATTTATTTACATTAATTTATTCTTTTCGTAAGAACAAAGACTAATTTACGATCATAAGATTTGTTTCTGGAACGATTTATTATTTTTATGATTATTATTACTATTTTTTTTTTTAACAGGAAAGTAAATTTAGGGAAACTGGAGTTTTGACTCCCGAAGAGTTTGTAGCTGCTGGCGAGCACCTTGTTCACCATTGTCCCACTTGGCAATGGGCAGTTGGAGATGTAGACAGAGCTAAACCTTATCTTCCAAAAGATAAACAGTTTTTACTTACAAGAAATGTTCCTTGCACTCGCCGATGTAAACAAGTAATTGATTCTTGATACTCTATACGTAGCAACTTTTAATTTTATTCATACTCTCATTATAGGTACTAATTTGTCTCTATTGTATTATTCAGATAGAGTACTGTGATGAACAAGAACAAATTATAGAAGCTGATGATCCAGAAGGTGGATGGGTTGATACTCATCATTATGATGTGAATCTTACAGGTGTAGAAGAAAAAGTTTCTGAAATGACATTGGAAGAAGCTACACCAGCAGCATCTGCTAATTTAGCTGGTGATTTGGAAGATGAGGATGATGATGAGGAAGCGGCGGATATGGAAGCCTTTGAAGTCAGTGGGATGCTTGATGAGCAAGACAAAGTAAATTTCTCATATGCGTAAATTTTAATGATGTTACTATTATGAAATTCAATATCATTCAAAATGTCTTTTTTTGATAGTACACTACAGATGCATCCAAAAAACAAGCCAAAGAAAACCAAGAATCATTTTCAGAGGGTGAAATTATTAGAACGCGTACATATGACTTGCACATTACTTATGACAAATATTATCAAACACCAAGACTGTGGCTTTTTGGGTATGATGAGGTAATTTTCTTTTTTCTTTTTGTCCTTTCAGTGCGATTTTTATTATATTCTTCAAATAAATAACCGGATTACATGTTCAGAATCGAAAACCTTTAACTGTTGAGGAAATGTATGAAGATGTCAGTCAAGATCATGCCAAGAAAACTGTCACAATGGAAACTCATCCCCATATGCCTGGGCCTCCCATGGCATCTGTACATCCTTGCAGGTAATGTCATGGTTAATACAAACTTTTTTTTTAATATAAACGGTAGCTTGAACATCTTGCTTTTTCCAGACACGCCGAAGTTATGAAAAAAATTATAGAAACTGTAATGGAAGGTGGCAGAGAATTAGGAGTTCACATGTACCTTATAATATTTTTAAAATTTGTACAATCCGTCATACCAACAATTGAATATGATTATACTCAAAATGTTACATTAACTAGTTCAAGTTAAGGGTAAAAGAAAATCAAGCCTTTTTTTAAGTCAGCTTGTAACCAGTCTCATTAATTTTATGAATTTTGTTAATGGGTTTGTCAATTGCAATAAAAATTTTAATGTATTGATTTTTGAAATTCTGAATTTATTTTAACATTTTGCTATTACTGTATAAACATGTATATTTTCGAGTAATGCGTCTTAAATAAGCAAATAATAAGCGATAGAAAAATTGTCATGTTAGAAAAGTAGAATATTGACAAAAGTCTGTTACAAATTTCATACAATTTTTTTTTTATTTGTAAGGTTTATGAGTTATTTGGTAATTAAACTTGTTAAATACACCTAGTACTACGTATATGTACATCTTTTTATTTCTATAAGTATGCGTATCTTACTAATTAGCAATATAAAATCCAAATAAGAAAATGTTTTAATGTATTACACAAATTTTCCCGTAACTTACAATTTATATCTACTTGAAGTATTCTTTTAATTAATTGAAAAAGTATTCTGGATTCAAATTTACAGTACTAGTATTAAATATTTATGTGTGAACCGAATGGTGGTTCAAATTATTTTAATAATGTAGCTTTTCTATGCGTCATTTTTATTTAATATATCTGCTTTAGGTGTCATTTTGATACTATTTGTATAATACTCTTGAACACTCTCAAAATACATGTAAAACAATGGTTAATCATTTTCAAAACTGGAATTGGTATGATTAGTAATAAAAAGCATATGTTGTATCTACAATTTTTATACCAATTTAATTTGGTTAAATCAACAATATACCATCATGATTTTATATTGTAAGCAATTTTCTGTAATTATTAAATGGTGATAATGAAAATATCATTTCATACTTACACACATATACATATGTTAAGTTTTTACATTATTTTTTATCATGAAGCAAATAGTTTTTAAAATCTACAATTTATACATAACTTAATATGCAGAGAATAATTCATGAAATAAAATGTTTTGTATAATTATCACAATAGTTTAAACGATTTATAGCTCTATCGCCATAAATTAACTTAAACAATAGTCAGGTACTCAGAGGCTAACTGTAGTGGGTCTACATTCAGAGAAGTCACCAATCGAACTTTTTGACCATCTTGAGTAATAAACTCTATAGCTTGTTGACCATCAGCCAATTCCAATTGGTCCTCTGTATTTATTTGGTTAACAGATGCTACAGCTGTTGCATCAGTATCTTCATCCTAATATTTAGTTGAAAGATATTAACAAACTTGATCTTTATTTGAATTTTTAAAGATTTTTTTATCTTACCTCCAAGACTTTTGCTATTGCTTCAGCATCAGTTTGAATAGATGACGCTGCTATATTGATTTTTTGCAAATTATTTTCTTTTACAGAGTTTTCGGATTCTTCAATGTTTGAAATACTATCTAAAGGTGTATCCATACTTTGTACTCTAATTGTTTGCCCACCATCTAACTGACTAATAAAATGTCCTTGAGCCAACAACTGTCTAGCTTCTTGTATAGATAGTGGAATGGCATTGCCATCTTCATCAGTTATCTGTAGTAAATAATAAATTATTTAATGTATTTTAAAAATTTGTTTTTATGTTGTTTTTGTGTAAAGTTTATACGATTCCTAATTTTTATATCACAAAATAATCAAATACAATACTTACTTGCAATTGTAAATCAGATTCCGCAAGCTCGTTCACATTTATTGAATTTTCATCATTACAAACTTGATCCAAGTTTCTTTCGTGATCAGCTATCACGTTTTCTTTATCTAAAAAAAATGTGTTATTTGTATAAGTGTGAATGATAATAAAATATTAATTGAAACAAGTGATATTCCTTACTGAATTGTACTGTTTCAGACTCATTTGATTGATCTGGATCTTGATAAGCAACATAAATTATCTGAGACATGCCATCATCTTGAGAAACTTGATCAGTTGTCATAACTTGAGCTAGATTATTTAAATTGCTTGCATTTTGTTCTTGAGAATCTGGTAGAATTTGCCAAACTTGTCCCATGTTTGCTCTTCCATCCAATAATTCTGACGAATCTGGTGGTGGTTGATTTTTATGAACCTTTTTATGTTTTGTTAAATTCGAACAATCTGCAAAAGCCTTTCCGCAAATTTCACAGCTGTATGGTTTTTCCCCTAGAAAATCGTTTATTTATTTTTCATCTATATCCTTACATGGAACAGAAAGAACTATTTGAGAATGTTATACCTGTATGAAATCTTAAATGTTTTTTCAAAGCCCATTGTTCCGTAAAACCGCGATTGCAATATGCACATGTGAAGGGACGTTCTCCTGTATGTCTACGTACATGACATTTCCAAGTATCTTTGTGCAAAAATGTTTTTCCACAAAATTCACATTTCCAAGGCCGTTCTCCTGTATGTCTTTTAACATGCAACTTGAACTGGGAAGACGTTGTAAATTTCCTACCACAATGATCACAACAGTAGGGTTTCTCTCCTGTATGAATTCTCATGTGTTCTTGCAAATTACCATTTTGTGAAAAACTTTTTGAACAAACTTCACATTTGTAAGGTTTTTGACCTGTATGAGTCCTAAAATTAAAATGTTATCACACAAGTATTTTTAAATTTTCGCCAATTAAAATAATCAAGGTTATACCTGTAATGTAAAGTAAGACTTGTTTTATGAGCAAATTTGTGATCACAGAGTTCACAAAAATGTTTTTTCTCTCCAGTATGAGTTGACTGATGATTTAGCAAATTTGCTTTTGTTTTAAATGATGCATTACAAGACTTGCATGGATACGGTCTATCTTCTGAGTGAACAAGTTGATGTCGCTGTAAAAGCTGTTTATGTTTGAAACTTTTTCCACATTTATTGCACACGAATCGACGTCCGTTATTATGTTCTGTTAATTTATGATACACTATTGAACTTGAGTGATTCAAAACTTTTCCACATATGTCACAAGGAAATCCTTTATCTGTATTGGTATCCTAATTGATATTTTTTAGCATTAGTATAAGGTTTGTCCAAATCATAAAATAATATTTAAAAATTTCTTACTGTATGAACTATCTCCATGTGTCCTTTTAAGCTTGATTGATATGCAAATGCCTTGCTGCATATTTCGCATATAAAAGGTTTTTCTCCTTCATGAACTACTTTCACATGAGCTTCTAAATTATCTTTTGATTGAAAATGTTTATTACATTTCAAGCATTTTAAGCTACCATTCAAATCTTGAAATTCTGAATCATTAGATGGTTCATCTTGACTTGAATTGTCTTGCTTTTCTTCAAGAATCTCTTGCAATTCATCTTGCTCCAAACTTTTCAAGCCCCCAGTATCATTAAAAGTACTAGTTAATGGGCTACTTGAACTTTTATCAAGTTCAGCACTATTAGTTAATTTTATATCTACTGTTTTAACAGCAACTGAATTGTGTGAATTCACTTTTTTGTCATCTATTAGATCATTATTAGTTTCGATTACATTAATTCCAGAATGAGCTAATGATTTCTGATGAAACATTAGATCTTCTTTATTAGTGAATTGGTCTTGACACTCAACACATTCATAGTTAATAGTTTTATGTAAACTTTCATGAATAATGTATTTACTTCGTTGTAGAAAACCTTTGCCACAATAGGAACATGTAAATTTGTGTTTTTTTTTAAACTTGGATCTTTGAGATTTTGATTTAGAACGAACTTTATTTCTATTGACTACCACAAATTCCCCTAAATTTTCTCCTTCTATTGTTTCTAAATGCCCAATAATTTCTAGACAATAATAATGATTACAAAGTGTAAATATTTTTTAGAAATAGAAATTTCACAGTACATCAAAATAAATACCTGTGTCACTATTGCTACTATCTGCAGTTGAAGTATTAAGATTTTCATCAGCTTCATACTTTACTTGGACGTCGTCTTCATCATAGACACCTTCTTCTTTAAACATTTTTTCTAACTCTTTACCACGCACAGTTTCTATGTATCTTTTAGGAACTTTGCGTCTTCTCCTTTGTCTTCCATCTCCATCCATTTCATCATGTTTATCGTCTTCTTCTTCTGTGTACTCTTCTTTTTCCTCCTAAAAAATGTAAAAATAAATACACGTAAATAATTATTCAAGTGTTGGTATTATCATCTGTTTTATCAAATAATTAATGTATTTTACTTTTACTTCTTCTTCTATGCATCCTTTTGGTGGGCGACCTCGTCTTTTTTTAGGTTTATCCAACCCTTCCATTTGTAAACTCAAATCATGTTCTGACGCAAATACAGAACCATCTGGCATTACTAAAAAATAATTTTAATATAAAAGTTTCAGAACAATGTAATACTTAATGTCCAATATAAATTTGGCTCTGTAGCTTACCATTAATAACAATTTGTTGCTCAGTACCTTCTGAATTATCATTTTCTGAATTTATCAATTTTGAATTATCCAAAGTTAAATTAATACTCTTGACTTTGTAATGCTCTTGTTCAGCTTTACTTTCCAATTCAACTTGTTGTTTCCACATTTCTCGAATTTTACGCTGACCATTAATAAGTAGTTCAAAAAACTGGACAGTGGCTTCCAACTGGATATTACATCCAGGACAAATGGTGCGTGGTAATTTGCCATCATCGTAAACCTGCAAGTGGAAACAATTTATTGGTTTGACTGATATATACCTATTTTAGCTATTTTATGTTTTCAATCATAACAGGTGGATTGTGTATTATGTACAATTATAAAAAGCAAGTGAAAAAAAAAGTAAAATGTTGAGCAAGATTTAAAAAAAAAAAGAAAAAAGTTTGGTGACTATTTTGAAGAATATTAGAAATAAATCAACCACAATAAACATGCTTTTAAAAAAACAAATAAAGCAGATTTACATAATTGTTAAAAAGGTCATTGTCAAAAAATAGAATGAATAGCGCGCCTTTGTGGCAACAATTGTAAAAATGATTTGATCCATGCAGTAGCCGAAGGTATATTTTTGTTTGGATCGGGAAATTATGAGGAGAACATCCATATTATGCATATAGGCTAGAGGCAAGTCAAGTTCAAGACTGGAATTGCTGTTCGGATCGACTGCTTGTCTTCGTACCTTGAGCGGTAAATAACGGTTGACCATCGCACTAAGCTCCGTATCTTGGGACTCATGAGTGAATAACATTTCGCCGTTGTCATTATTTTCCGCACATAATCGACAAATTGTCGAATCGTATAAACGAATTTCCGCCATGACGGCGAGCTATATACTGATGCGCGTTGCTTTGAGGCTTGTTACACCTATAGCTATACCTATACTATACTTGATATTCTTTACTATTATGCATCTTGAATATAACTATACATGTTCTAAACTTGCGTTGCAATCAATCGTTATTTATCTGCTGGTCATACTTGTGGCATTACGTTAATATGGTATTCAGGAAAGCTTTCGTAACTGGACATTTTACATGTTTACATTCATAAACGAAATGTGGGGGAGAAACTCTCATAGCCTTGGAGGTTATGCGCGATACACGCCGTCAGCCGTGTGCGATGCGTGCGAGCCTCTTTTAAGCATAAACCTATAACACTAACAAGATGCATTGCGCGAATGAAAAACGCAGATATATACTTAATTCTTTTCCCTGCATTTAAATCACTGTAAAAAATGATTTTTTAAAATCACTAAAATTTAGTAAAATTACACGAGGTTCCAACCCTTCGTATAGCAATTTTACTACGATCAGCTACGTAAAATTACAAAAATCTAGCAATTTTACTTTTCTTGTAGTAAAATTGCTTCGCCCAGCGTAGGTTGTAGGCTTAGTTTGCTACTCTTAGCGTAGCAATTTTACAGGGGTCAGATTCTCGCGTTCAGTGTGAAAATACTATACCGCCGTTGTGAATTTACTGTGCTGGGTGTAGGACTGTTTGGTTTACTACTGGGTTAGTAATATTAGGAAAACATTTTTTACAGTGGCACACACACAACGCAGAGACTTGACTTGTTCAATTATACTTACTGACACTTGAATTGCAAATAAATCAAAATTGGTTTTTCCTTGTCGAATCTATTAAGTTTACATAATACTTTAGTACCTATAAGTATACGCGTATATATAAAAATGTGCGTGTACTTGATACATTCGATGGGCCGCTGATATGCGGCGGTAGATTACAACTAATAATTATTAATGATTAATATATAATTTATATATTGAACTGGTAATGTTGATAATTATTGCGGCTATCTGATCGGTTATAATAATTGGGTTTACCCATAGGTACGTGAGTCAAGTGTCAATTGCCGTACCGCATGTTAGTCGCGTATTGACTTGATTGACTTGACTCTGTATTGCGGGCAAGTACAACCTATTATAATTTAGGTATAGGCATGCTACTTATGAATTGTTTTGAATAAACTGTCGCTCGCTACGAAGACTATAGCACAGTTAAAATTTCCAAACTAAAACTATAAACAATCTTAAATTCGATAAAAAGTTGTTATAAATGGTGAATATTTAAAAATGTTCATTAGGGACAGTTTCGCAAAAATCGGAACATTTTTATAGAAAATCGTTGTTTAAAGTTTGAGTTGAGCTAGGCCTAGTGTGGGTCAAACGAGTCGTGCTACTTATGACGGAAAATTTGAACGGTTTATATGCTACTCTTCGTAGAGAGCGACGAAACGATCATGTGCGCGTCCGCATTATTTTTTACCATGCAAAAAAATCGAGTCAGTTATTTGTCAAACTTATCACAGCTATCACGAATAATGCGACAGTTAAACTTTTTAATTTAGTTTTTATTTTCATCTTGCCGCAGCTCGAGTTTGATTGCGATTTTTTAATATAATTCGCACGCGTATAATTATATTTTATTTATATTAATTCGACATATTCTTTTGTAAAATTTAACAAACACTTGGCCATACGAGCGCTACCGTTATACCCTTTTATAATTAAGTTTTGTAATATGATTGTAAACCTTAATTTTACCAGCAATATTTGTCGGATTTTTTAATTTTTAAATGAATGCACTTTTATTGAAAAAAAAAAAATCTATTTTAATTCAACACTGCTCCCTTATCATCTAAAGAAATACTGGAATTACTTTGCTCGTTCGACAGTGATTCACATTTTGATTCGTTAAACGAACAATTTGGTTGATACTGTTCTACAGCTTCCAAAAGACTATCGGGATATCCTGGCGAATAGTATCTAGAAAAAAATACGTTATGGTATTAAAATTTTAATCCACATAAGTAAGACTTGTGTGAGTGTAATGTTCGATATACAAAAATAATCGTTATTACATAAAACAACTTAAAAATTTTCATTTAAGGTATTTAAGGACTGACATTCACGTGACCAAGTCGACGAACGACACGACCTTTTTTATCGACGTTTACTGTTTACTCCATGGTTGATGTACCTCCCTAGTTTCTAGTAGCTGCAGCCTCCAGGTCAGCACTCAGCTGTGATACTATGGCCGCTTTGTGATAAAAGTGACTATTTACAGAGTTTACAAAAACTATTAAACTCTACTTATAGCAAGTGTTGCTTGCATATAAAAATGTTTTTCTAAAGTTGCTGCAATACAAAATGCTTTATGGTCAACCCAAGTTCGTTCGCCGACGTAAGTTCGCAATACAGCTCCTTTATTGAACGAAAACAAATACCTAATAGGTCCTTTTATTTTCTCAACATACAAATAAGTATCATGTAGTAGTGTAGTACAGTGAATCAAATCAAACTAGTAATGGTTTTTATATGATTTTTTCAAATCAATGCAATATTAGGATATATTCTTTTTCCCAACTCCTAAATAGCTTTGTGTTAATTGTACTATTCTATTGTAGGATATGCTTTATTTAATTTTCTCAATAATAACTAAGGTGACCTAATTTATTTATCTTAGTTCATTGTGCAGTTAAACCAAAAGTCAAATGATATTTTATATGATAATAGAGGAGCTTTTGATTTTTGTAAGAAATTAAAAGGTTGAACCTGACAATTTCTTCAGGAAAGCAGCAATTGATTATTGTTATGTATTCTGACAAAGTAGAGCTTGGATCAGCTTGAATTTCTTGCACTTTCTTTAAACCTCCAGTTGTTACAAATAATCGTCGAGCTCGCGCATCGTTAGGCAAAATCTATAAGAAAACAAGTTAATGTATTACTATTATTAATAACTGATGAGAAAATAAACCTCTCTACTGTTAAGATTTAATTAGTTGTAATTAACAGCATTATAATAATTGAGTCGTGTATTTCTTCTTCTTTTTTTTGTATATCGCAATCGTACAATAATTATTAAAATATGAGTTTCTTGTCTAGTCATTATTATATTTAATATTTTTTGCTTGTACACTATGTTTTCATTGATATTTTTCTTCCTAGTGAAAATTTGATTACTTATATTTAATTTCAGTGAATCAGGTCTTATATGGGACTTGAACAGCATAGTTACAGTTTTGATATGCGTATTGTAACCTACCATAAATCTGAAGAGCTTTATTATGATGTGATTAATTTATTATACCAAAGAAGAAAATGCTTGAGAAACTGATTTAAACAGATAAGATTGCAATCAGTTTTAAAAAAATTCCACTACTCAGGGTGAAAAATGTGGAAACACGTAAATTTGAAACAATGCCTTTGAACGAAAATCCACTTGTAAACAATCGAATGATATATCAACCACTACGTAAAACTCTTAACTGATAAGTTATGCACAACTTGACGCATGAATTTCAATCCAAACAACAGAATCGTGTAATAATATTACAAGTTGTGTGCTTCAAGCTGGTGAGAACAGTCTAGTGAGATGAAGAATAATGTAAATAGTATATTAACAAATCTGAGTGATGATCTATTATTTATAACACAAGTTTTTTGTTACGATAAACTAGCTGAATGTTTTTTTATAAATTTATAAATATAGTAAATTGATTTTTTTGCAACATGATCAACAATCAGCAAAGAATAGTCTTAAGCACAGGAGATGCTGGTATTCAGCATCAGCCAGTTTCTGCAAAACCATCAATAGTTTCTGTATCAAGTATAGATTCAGACGTCAGTGATCGACGTGATATAAGGGAGGCTCTATATACAGGAATATTCAAAAGACATAGAAAAACTATTTTGGTACTTGGAAGCTTTCTTAAAATGTTAAGGGTGAATAGAAATATGAACAATTACGCTAGTATTAAAGCAAATGATGAAACTGATGAATAATTAATAACAAAATATCTGTTTGATAAGAATACTTGGAAATATTTAGTTAAGTGATGTTTATAATCTGAAATGTGATTTAAATTGCCATGACAAGACACCGAGTTAGTTTTTTTCACTGATCTATCAAAATATTAAGCATTTATTTGTGTTATGATTTATAACTGCCTCCTAATATTTGAATTTTAGTTTTTATAATACTCAGCTATCTGATAAAAACTATAACTAACTTTCTTACTATTTTATATAAAGTAGTATATGAAATTTCTAAATATATGAATTATGCATTTATATATACGTAATGTTTTTCAATTTATAAATTCAATTACCAAAACTGCCGATGATACATTTCCAAATTTTTTAATCGAAAAGTATGTTTGCAAGGGTATACTGTCACCAAAGTCAGGAATAAATTTCTTTTATCAAAAAGATATAAAAAAAATGTTTAACTTACATATTCCATGAAATAATGTAATTTATAATTCCAATATTCTAAAAATTACAGAAAATTACTATTCTTTGGAAAACAATTTTAATTTTATTGAATTTTCTTTCAGAAATACTTGGACAGAATGCATGCTCTGAATCAAGTTTTTGCCCCTATTGCTACCCGTTTAGATACAGTTGTAGAGCATAAATTTTGGTAGACGGTATATTTGAGAAAAAAATAAAAAAACTGGTAACTATTATATATTATGTATGTGAAATAACGTTTTTAAGAAATGTTTATACTCGACTTCTATTATTTCATCTTCAATAATAATGTTTATTATTTTATGTTATATTCACCCTCTAATTAAATTAAATATCGACATTTTAATAAATGTTTTTATTAGATAGAAATTTTAACAATGTTCAAAGTATTAGAATAGAAATACATTGTTAAGTATAAACATGCTAATGCCAATATCAAATGCAATGCCTTACTAGTCAATATTCTGATGTAAATTGGGGCTCTGTTTATTAATTCTATTAAAATTTATTGCAGATATATGATGAATAAAATTGTATGTTTTATTAGTTTAAACACATGCAATGAGGGTATTCAAAATCAGCATTAAGTGAACAATTGAGCATTTTTATGAAAAATGTAATATTTACAAAAGATTTAATAATTTTTTTATAAGAAAACTTTCAATTTAAATCGTGTAAAGTTAATGTTTGGCATGAAATAAATTTGCGGTTTACCAACACTCATGTCTGGATTTTACCAAGTTTTTTATACAAACACTCTGCCAATACTAGAAATTGTCAAATCTACATGATATCAGAAATGTATGACGTTCTAATTTCAAAATATTGGATATGTTAAAAATATTTAAAACAAGCTTAAGAAAAAAACAGCCATCATATTAATTTTCTAAAAATCAAATATTTATTCACTTGGTCAATTGAGATTGTGTTGTTGTAAACAAACAAGTTGAGCATATTATAAAAGACTGAATTTTGTGGTTGTGCTTTCATTTTAAAATGCTGTATTAGTCACTTAATAAAAATGTATGGCTTTGGTATAATATAAATACAAGAACATTCTTGCTTGCGATTTATTTTTAACCGTTGTAAAATAATTTGATGTATGATGCCAGTAAAAGAAAATATTGTTATGGCAATTTAAAAAGTTGAATTCAAAATAATTTTTAATTATAAATTTATCTTACAATTACAACATGATGATTGGTAAATAAAAACTTGATAAATTTTTATAAAATGACTGATTTATAGATTTTTACATGTGAAAATCAAGAGTAGTTGTAAAAAAAAGTTATCCAAGGTATAGGACTTGTAAAATATACAAATTGTGGCAATAGAATAATCTCTTACCAATCTGTGTATATACACATAAGTATAATTTGTAAAATATAAGAGCCGCATACAGCTTAATATTGTACAATACACACACACACACACACACACACACACACACACACACACATATATATATATATATATATATATATATATATATACACACCAATACAAGTAAATTCAAAAAGCCAAATATGTGTGTATAATATGTCAAAGGTAAGATCTAAGCAAATGATGAAATTCGCCTTATATCTACATCTGCTTGACCAACTTTCATATCATAATGTTCATTTGTCAGATTTTGATAATCATGCGAATTAAAAAAACACAAGCGCTTATTTGGAGACTTCAAAATGTGTCGGTCAGATTCAGTAAACATAGCTTTAAACATAAATAATTTCGTATGCAATGTAATTAATTACGCAAACAAAGCATAAGAAAGACGACGAATCTTACTACGTATACCACGTCGACTTGAATAGATTCCGATAATATAAGATAGAAATTATATCGAATAAAATAGTTATATGTAACTAATAGCTAATTAGTTTACCATACATACAATCACTTTATACCATTAGATTATGGTAACTGTACATCCTAAACATAATGTAAACAAAAATGCTAATTAATTATCTATTTCACGTTTAATAAATAAAAATTAAAAAATGTTAGATATTTGTATTTAATTGTAATAATAATTACGATTGGTATAATTTTCATTGAAAGATGTTTTATAATAAACTATATTACATCAAGCTTAATAAAAATTTCTTGTTTGACCAAACGTCATACTTTATTATTTATTTATTTCAAGTTTTTAAAATTATTTACGTTAAAAATATCTTTAAGATTCAAGTTCGCCTCATAATTATTCCGCATATTTTATCACAATATACCAAAGTCAAGCTGAATATAAAATCCTTGCATGCTTAATATAAGAATAATTATATTATTTAATTATAATCATATTATTTTCAAATTTAAACTTGATATTATTTGGGAATTGCGCTATTTAATTATATTATAAGTTCAAGTGCTTCTTACCTTACTAAATTGTCCCAGAATGTACTTCAGTATATTCGGTGGTGCGTCGTGCAATAATGGTTCCAAAGCTTCAATATGCATACATTTTTGCAAAATTTGCTTTAGACTAGCTTTGCATTTATTTCTCAGATCTTCAGGATTCGCAGGGTTGGTATATAGCTTGTGAAAAAATCGTCATATTATAAATTTATATACCTACACTTTTAAAAAGCACTACTTACAGCTAAAATGCAAGTAAAAACATTAGTGTCTGCTATGGCTTTAGCATGTTCAGGTGAATGTTTGCCGATTTGTCCTAGAGCCCATATCGTAATCGACAATATGTGATTTTCTTGCTCGATCGTTAATACTGTTACCAATTGATGTACACCCTACAAAATATACATGCGTTTTTAAAATTTTATAGTGCTTAATTTCGTGCAATATTTTATAGGCGTAAAAATAAAAATAATAACATTCAACTGATACGTACGTACGTACACGTTTTATATCGTATCGATCGTCGGAAATGAAAAACTCAAGTTATGCGAGTATAATCGTTAACTTTTTTTTTCTGGTCGATAAAATGGAACCGATTCTGAACGGTTAAACGAATAAACTATTTTTACCTTCATTTCGATAATAGCTGTCGCTAGTTCATCCGAGTGTCCAGCAATATATCCTAGAGCCATTATCGCTTGCAACCTGGTTGAAGTTTTTCTAGTTCTAATTGCCTCGACGAGAAATTCGATTCCACCAGTGTTCGATACGAATTGAGCTAGCTTGAAAGCATAACAAATCGAAATACATATTAACCAAACATTGATTTTTCCGGTGCTTATTTTTCCCTAAAAACTCACTTGGATCGTGTGTTTACAAACTTCTTTGGTCAGAGTGGCCGCTGCTTTGGCAACATTTTCATCCGAATGTTGCATGTGGCAAAGGACCTCTGGAAAAAGTTGCGCCTCCACGAGGAATTCCGTCAACTCCGTCGAGTGCTTTGCTATGCAGCCGAGCGCAGTCAAGGCTTGGCGCTGAAATTCAAGTAATTGCGCGATTGAAAGAAAAATCATTGCAATATAACCACGAACAAGCGCGCAACCTTCAATTTCGGATCTTGATTCGACACGGCTTTCGCCAAAAGCGGAATAGCGCCTGCATCCACGACCAGTTGCGCTAATTCCGCTGTTTGCTTGCTTATGTCACAGAGCGCTGAGGTGCTAATCTGCTTCAAACATACATCGGACTCTTGAAGACAAAGCACCAAAAGTGGAACAGCACCTGCGCGTGTACATACACATTCATTTGAGTTGAATGTTTGAATGAGCGAGTAAAATAAAATTGTTGAAAACACGATGACGACCAGAGTCAACGGCAGCCTGCGCCAGGCATTTGTTGTGCCTAGAAATGTACCCAACTGCCCAAGCAGCAGCCTCCTTCACACCAGGATTGAAATCTTCCAAGCACAAAGTCATAGCTTCCAGACCACCTTCGCTCACAACCCTCATGGCCATTTCTGGCGTATGTTTGACCAAGGCTCGTAAGAGGAAGGAGGCGGCTTTCTTGAAAAATTCCTGGAATACAGCATAACAGATGGCTCTAGGTCAAAAACGATTTCAAGATTGACCGGTAGCGCGACATTACCTACAGTTTGCTTGTCGATCTTTTTCAGTATTCGCGGCAGAATATTTTTGTTCAGTATGGCTCGAGCTATTTTGACGTCGTGATTAGCCAGTCTGCCGAGGGCGATCGCGGTGAGCTGTTGAATCGACGGCGTCACGTCCCAGAGTAAGGGGCAAAGCAAATCCAAAACGCCGGCATTGTCCAAGTACTCGATGTTGTGCGGCCTTGAGGCTAGGTCCGTCACTGTCTGAACGAATTGCATTCTCGCTTTTTGATAGTGATCGAAGACTGAAAATTTTTTCCCGATTAATTCTATCCGACTATATCCGTTCCATTCGCACAGCTTGTTTACGCTTAGTATTTCGTTACCTTGTGAGATTATGCGGGCCGTCATCTCGAGCTGTTCAATAAATCATTCATTCGCTAGTAATTTTCAAAAGTCGACGCGTGAAAGCTTGGATTCTTCGAAAACAAGTGCATTGGTACTCAGAGAACTGCGATATGGCAAATATTTATTGAATCGCTTTTCAATTCAATCAAACGGCTTGGTATATCTCGATGCGACAAAATAATTTTTTTCAAATACCAATGGCTGACGCCTGTCACTGGGTCCGTCAAGTGACGGTCGCATTACGAGTTACGATTAAATCGCCAGTATATATATATATATAATTCAGTGATTTCTGAACATAAATAATACAAGTAAAGACAATTAATTTGCAAAATTCATATTCAAAAATAATGCAGACACGGTTGTAGAAGTTGTCTAGGAGTTTGGATGAGTGGTGGTTGTAGAAGGTGTACAGGTTTTTTTTTGTTGGATCCCGGCCGCGCAATCGACGACCCAGACTATTTGGACACTTATTTCTACAGAACCGATTCCCACACGTCGATACCGAATCTTACGGAGCGCACTTTTCGGAGCCCATTATCAGTGACCTCGAATTACGAATACCAATACACTTTCCTGTCTTGCCTGGTCCCCCAAACACCTACACACGTGCCTTCTACAACTGTATTTCCTAAAACCTAGATACAAAAAACTACGGAGCGCGTACTTCCTGGACCCCATCATCGCGCGAGCCTCGAAAAACCTAGACAACTTCTGCAACTTCTTGTCTTTACTTTTATTATTTGTGAGCTTTGTAATCAGCTGATTACTGATGTGTTTACATACCTATGCGGAACCTGACCGTTTCAAAGACGTTAAATGACGTTAAATGTCGTACACCGAATAACTGCGCTGTTGCCAAATTTACTTACCGTTCCCGTATCGGAACATACCCACAAGGGCATTTTTACTTTTTCATCGTAAAATTCTATGAAAAGTTGCAAAAGTTATAAGTATTATTCTTTCGGCACGGATTCGACGCAATCTATCAACATTGAAGAAAAATGCGCTAGTCACTGTTAAAAATTAATTCAAATTCTTCGACAACATTGAAAGTAGAATTTGCCGGCGTGTCTTTTCATTGTCTCCGATCGCTCCTACGCAGACCGGATTGGCGCAGAAGAGCCCAGACCGATTCAGTGGAAAGAACGTGGACTAGGATTGGCCGACCACGCGTAGCTACAATAGAAAAGCGACGCCGTCGCTTCAGCAGCCACAGGATCAAGGGGGGAAGGAGAGAGAACGCTTCCCTCCCCTCTCTTGCTTCGTCCCCCTGACACTACTGCGAGTCAGTGCGAGCGCGAGGGGCCCACACAGAACGCGGTTGCATCCCCGTGCGGTGCGTGGGTGCGTCCGATCGGCCACCACAGTTTTCTTTCGTTTGCCGCTTTTTCCACTTCAGTTTACTAATTGTTTTTCGCAAGTTCGCATCGTCCGTTCGGTTTTCGGTTAACCTTCTCGAGCAGGATTCAAGAAGAAAAATCAAGACGCGCGAGTGCCAGCAGATAATATACTTCCATCGGCGAGCGTCTCCGGAACAAAGCAGCCCTCCTCGTCCTCCAGCGTGTTTCGGAGCTCTCTTTGTTGAGGCGGACGCGTCGCACGCGGCTCGTGTGGTGACAACGGAAAGGGGGAGACGCGGATGAGAGAGACAGACAGAGAAAACGATCGGAGTGCAGCAGCTTAGTAGCAGTGGAAGCTGCCGAGCACGCTGCTCTCTCTCTCTCTCTCTCTCTTTCAAGTAGTCGAGTGCCTGTTCAGGCAGCCTTGAAGGTAAACAAAAATGGAGCTCGTGGAGGAGGAAGCCCAGGTTTGCAGGCTCTGCGGTAATTCCGAGAGCATCTACATCGACGTCTTCGGCGAGGAGGGCACCAAGCGTTTCCTCGACTTCAAGATCCGCTCGAAAATTAACATTCTGGTGAGTAGCCCAAGCGCAACACATCTTTTCGCACACAGCAACTCTCTGCCCGAGAGGGGGGTTAGAAAAATGGCCGGTCCGCGGGCACGCGTTGGCCGCGCGCCCGAGCGTTTTTCCGACTTGTGCCGCCGCGCGGCCCACGGCTGTATATAGGTACTTTTATTTGCGGCATTCTAACGCTTGGCCCTCGCAGCATCCCGCGGTCCTTGTGTATCTATTGGTCCCCTATCTCGCGCGATCGAGTTCTGGCAGCTACATCGCGTCCATCAGCTTTTGGGTGCATAATAATATACACTTACGCTCTTTTTCCCATCATTCTAAATGGTATACAGTGGCACGCGCGATGCCGCAATGTAGCTCTCTTTTGGCTCGAAGGACCGCGGGGTTTACATGCGGGAGGCTGCTCTGTTGCGCTACAGCCGCCGCCAACACTATGGGCGCTGATGCTTCACTTTTCTCAAATTAATGCAACACCATTGTTCTGACACTCATGCCTTATCCCATTGTTTCCCATTTCTCTCGCAACACATAAATAAACAAGACTAATTTTTGGGCACTGTCACTGCGAATTGGTATCTTTTATTGTCGTTTTTTTTTTTTTTACTCAACAATTATTGCATTGGTAAACAACATCGCATCTTGCCATTTCATTGCATTGACACAAGACACAAGCGAAAGGTATTTTGAGATTCTTTGGACGTGTTGTGTGGGTACCTGCGGTTTGAACACCATGTTTGTAGAGCAGTAGGGTAAAGGTGCGTGGTGGTATATCTTGGGTCACAAATTCAAATTGCTTAAAAAAACACTAAAAACGCTTCGGGGTCCATTGGGATATCTAAAAATGTGCGCAAGTCCTCTGGCCCAGAATCTCAGTTATTCTTTTTAAATCGCAGATAGATGAGAGGGACCCTCTGCCGAAGGCGATCTGCGTTCAGTGTCTGGGAAAACTTGAATTCGTTTGCGACTTCCAAGAGGAGTGTCTACGCACACAGCAACTGTTGCGCGATCAGTACAATCTGCCGCCTTTGTCAGACATTGTAAGTTTGTGCTTTAATCAATCTACTGCTCTACCGTCCTTGAACAAATTGTACAGTTTCTAATCTATCAGTAATTAAATTTTACATTTTTGCTTTTATCTAAACTAACCACTAAAAAATGTTTCTTTTATTCTTGTTGCTTGGTTGTAAATAATAATTTTAATAACTGTACAAATATTGTTCCAATAATGACAAATTTAATGGTACCCATTCAAACGTCTGATTTGATCTCTCTTTAGGAGGAAAATAAGTCTGAAGAAAATAAATCTCAAGATTCTGCTCCAAGTACATCGACTAGCCTTAAGAATAATATAACCATCAATGAGGGAAACAACACTGGGGGAAATCTAGATAATAATGTTTCAGATAATATTAACAACAACAATAATAATAGCGATAAAAATTTCAACCCCCTGAATGATGAACTTGCTCAAGATGCCAGTTCATCTGTAATTTCAAAAAATGCTACCAAGTCACAAAGAAGTCTTCGTAGCCAACAGAATCAATCAAAATCTTCCAATAGTAAAAAAGAACCTTGGCAATCGCGAGTTGACGATAGTAACAAGCAAGTTTCTTCGAGTATACAGCAACCAGAAATTACAACAACTACTCGTAGACTGCGAAGTAGGCAGAGTATAGATGTATCTGAAGGAGATAATAATGTTAAAAATGCCAAACGTGCCGCTATAACAAAGAAAAGACTGAGAAGTCACAATCATACTGTAGATAGTACAACAAATTCTAAATCCATTTCTGATGCAAATGAAAATGCTGGAAAGAAAAATCAAGTGGATCAAAATAACAAAATTCAGATTCCTACCAATACTTTGAATAAAGTATTATCTGCTATAACTAATGCACCTGGTATTGGTGTTTCTGTCAAGGAGTCTACAAATCGCACTAATGATGCTGAAGACATAAGTTTCACTGTTGAACTGTGCAAAAAGCAGGAAACGGAATCTTTAACGGTATTGGCTAAAGTTTTTCCTGATCAAGGATCCTGCTTGGTTGATAAATCTATTGTTACATTCCTAGAAGACGGAACTAGCGAGGAAGTAAATAACCTTGTTAATAATATTGTCAGTCCTAATACTTCAAAAGATGAAACCCGCAGTTTAATTGACAAGTTACAAAATGCTGAGGACATTGCTAATAGTGCTCGAAATCCAGAAGAACTTTTCAAAATGGATGGCGAAGAAATTCATGTTGATGAAAATGTTGAACAAGTCAATGTAAATAATCAAGTAAGCTATGTTTGTAAACTATGCCGAAAAATGTATGAGCGCAAAGATAAGTGCACTGTGCATGTAAAAACTCATTTGGGTATAAAACAGTACGTGTGTATTTTATGCCAAGCTAAATTTGTCTGTAAATCAGATGTCATGAAGCATATCCGATGCTCGCACACTAATCCGCGACCTATTTCATGTCCACACTGTCCAAAAAGATTTAGATCTAAATTTGATTTGGCAGAACACAATAATGTACATAAAGGTGTTAAACCTTATCAATGTGCAGATTGTGATCAAAGTTATCATCATAAAGTTTCTTTACAAATGCATGTAAAATCACACATGCCTCCACAAAATTTAGCTTGTGAATATTGTGGCAAAATCTTTCCTTATCGTACGAGATTACTCAGTCATATTGGCAGTGTCCATATGAAAGATCGACGTAATTTTCGATGTCGTTTCTGTTACAATTTATACTCAAGTTTATCGGTTTTAAATGAGCACATAAAAACTCGTCATACAACAACATACACATGTGAAACTTGCAATAAAACTTTTAAAGTTGCATCCAAGTATAAAGCTCATGTGTTACAACATAGTAATCCAAAACCATTTCTATGCAAGATATGTAACAACAGATATGCATCAAAAGCATTTTTGAATGAACATGTGCTAAAGCATCAAGGAGTGCGCAAACATGTATGCCAAAAGTGTGGGGCTGCATTTGCACAAGCAAGTCACTTGGCTGCTCATCGTCATGTTCATGAGGAAAAAACTCACGCTTGTCCTGAATGTGGAAAAATGTTTAATCGGCGAGATAACATGAAAGTTCATCGAAGAAGACATCTGATGCCTGATGAAGAAAATGATTGCAAATTGAAATTGAAACAAATTGCAAACTGAATTACCAACAGTGACAATACAATTTTTCAATAAAAGAAGTATAGTTGCACTTGAGGATCTGCTCCCAAGACTATGTGATTGTATTGGATGACGTTTTTTGAACATTAGTAATTAATTTTTTTTTATAACTAGTTGCAACAGCAAGATGTTCCACATGATTCCAATTTCTGCGTTTAGTCTTAGATTGTTTGTTTATTAAGACGTTATATTATTATTGTAATATCTAATTTCTTATATGCCTATTATTACAATTTATTATTGCCAGTTTTTTTTTTTATTTTATCAAGTGCGTATTAATGCATTACTTGAACAGTTTAAAATTATTCTTATTACTATATATTATGAAGCTGTAAGCTATGCGTGATATTATCCCAGTAGATATCACTTGATGAAAAATTTATTCAGATGAAACTGAATTCAGGGCTTCCAAAAGTCACTCAATTTGGTAATAAGTTCAAGTATTTTTCAAGTATTTTTACAAATTTTGTAAAAGCGTTAAATTTCCAAAATATATATACATACAAAATATGTCTATAAATATTTTTACAACTGTAAATAAAGACTTTTGTACCAGTCAAGTACAAGAGAATCATGTTAAATGTTCTAGGAACACTCTAAAGTTGGTAAGCCAAAAACTTGGCAATGTTTTCGTGCCTAGATATTGATATTGATATAAAAAAAAACGTAGCTGTTATAATTCAAGTGCCTTTCATATCATCGAGTAATGAAAAAGTAATGAAATATTTGTAAAAGACTAAAATAGAAAGACTTTGTAGATGGCTACCGCCACCCTAGATTTTTTATATGAACCTTCAAATTTATTATAACTTTTACACGATTCGTATTTTTCATGATAAGTGAGGTAAAGCAAATCAAGTGATGAATAAAATGTTGTTAGGTCATCTAGTTTATATGATATTATGTATTACAAGGCAATAATGTGTTTTATACCTTAGATTTTCTTTAAAAAAATATGACAAAATACTATTAATGATCAGCAGTGGTTTTTTTTTCACACTTGAACTAATGTTCAAAAATTATATCATTTAAGTATAAAATATTAAAAAATATTAAAAAATGTGCCTACTCAAATAGCAAGTAAATAGTATTATAAAATAAATAAAAAATTTTCTATGTTTTTAAATAATGTGCCTTAGCATTTGTCATACTGATATAAATAAAGGTACAATATTTTTTAATGGAAAAAATTACTTTTCTATACCTTAAATGAATCCTCACCTATTATTACCACATGTTCAGAACAATGTATTGCATTATTATAAAATAATTAAATTTTTTATTACATACTTTTTTATTATATTTTTAAATTTAGATCGAGCCAAATGATGGACTACCTCAAATAATATGTTTGAAATGCTTGGGAACAATAGAATTTTTATGTGATTTTCATAACATGTGCCATAATACTCAAAAGAATTTGGGATCTTCTGTAGAGGTAAACTATAAATAAAACATGATTAATATACACTATATTTATATTCGGTTTTCTGCAAAAATAACTGTACTAACATATTATTTTTTTTTTCAGGGAGCAAGCAATAATGAAAAATCTCAAGATAATCTTGAAAGTGATGGAGAGTCTAATAAAGAGAATGTTTTACCAATTAGTAATGAAAAACCCAAAGCCAAGTCATTGCAATCAGATCAAACAAAAGTCTCAAGTAATACTGCAGAAGATGAAAAAAATATGGCTCCACAAGAAAAAGAGGTTGGAAATGATAAAATAGCTAACATACCAAATGAAATCCAAGATTTGGATGCCAATAACTATAAAAAATCTAGCAATCAAATTTCTAAAAAAGAAAAAGCATCTGATAAACCCGTTCCAAATGATGAAAATTCGCAAACCGACAAAACTTCTACATCAGATTCAGTAAAGGATCCAGTATTAAAAAATCAAGTTCAACGATCTCGATCAACCAGATCTGAAAAGAATGATAAAAAAATTAATAGAAGATCTAAAGCATCATCATCAGTTGTAAATATAGTGAAAAAAAACGATAGTAAGCAATCAAAAAAAACTATTGATAAATATTTTGAAACACCAGCTCAATGTCAGAATAAAAGTACAAATGTTGAAAATGTTAATCCTAATCAGACACAAGTTGTTACTACCAAAAACTCTGATGAAGATGCAGAACAAAATAATGTTATATTTGAAGGAACCATAATTAATTCTCCAGGCGATACTTCCATTATAATGCCTCTAAAAACGGGATCGTTCAATAATCAATTACGACTTGAGGATGTTGAAATGGCAGATGGCAGTGAAATCGTTCAAGCTCAAGAAATAGTTTGGATATCTAGCAACTCTCAACAATTGCCTGAGCCTGAAAAACCAAAAACAATGAACACAAACCAATCCAAGACTACTAGTCCTGCTCCAGGAGATGAAGCTGAGATTATGAAAATGGATGGAACCTTAATAGTACAAACTTCAGGGCAAGATATGAATTTAACTACCTCTACTGAAAAAGTAATTGTGCTTGAAGTGCAATTACCCGCCAAAGAAAACTCAGTTGCTTTACCAAAATCTACTGAAGTTCTCAAGAGAAATCGCTCTATATCAAATGTTAGTTCGCGTCTCTCTAGTGGAGGGAAATCTGCCAAGATATCCGAGTTAATGACTGATCAACAAAAAAAGGACATTGAAACACTTTATTCAATTGACATGACTCGAGTTGACGAAGCAAAAGTTAATGAAAATGTCAATACCCTTGATAAATGCAAATTCGAGTGCAAACTTTGTGATACTGTTTATCCACGTCTTGACAAATGCCAAGTAAGTTTTTTATTTCACTATACTTTTCAACACTTTAGATAAGAGTAAAATTAAATCGATATTAAAAAATTAATTAAAATTTTAGGTTCACATATGGCGACACTTGGATATGAAACCATACTTATGTAAAGCATGTGAATTCTCAACATTAACAGTCAGCAATATTCGTTGTCATATCAGAAAAAGTCACTTGAAAATTAAACCGTTTCAGTGTCATATATGTAATAAATGTTATAATTCAACTACATTACTTGAAGAACATCTTAATACGCATACAGGTGCAAGACCTTATCAATGTGATTTTTGCGAATTTGCAAGCTCGAGTAAGCAAGTTCTTGCACATCACATACTAATTCACAAAAAAGAAAAGGTAATTTTTTAAGTTTATTTTAAAAATTATAAAAATCACTAAACTCGACATACTTTTGACATAATCATCATGTATACTTAATTAAAACCATGTATTTATTATAGGATATTAAATGTGACATATGTGGTAAAGGATTTTATTCGAAAGGAAGGATGAAGGCTCACAGAATCACTCATAATAAGGAACAGGCATTCAAGTGTAAACTCTGTTCAACCTATGTTTTACACGAAGACGCCCTTGAACGACATTATGCGAACGTTCATACCAAAGATTATGTGTGTAAAATTTGCAACAAGGTTTACAAATCAAAGAAAGCTCTGCATAATCACGAAAGTGTAAGTCATCTTGGATTTTTTATTTATTTCATATAAAATTTGTACAGCATTATTTATGGTGATTTTTAATACAGGTCCATTCTGAAGCAAAATTTGTATGCCCCATTTGCCCCAATGTATATAAAAGCACCCACATATTGAAAGAACATATTTTGAAACATCAAGGAATCAGACAATACAAGTGCAATAGTTGTAGCAAGTCCTTTGCTCAGCAGTCACATCTTGCAGCACATATGGCTGTTCATAGTAACATAACGTAAGTTGAACTACTTGACGATGATTTTTTTCCTCCAAATTATTCTTAACTTATTTATTGATCATTTTTGTACAACAGGTACAATTGCCCTGGCTGTCAAAAAGGATTCAATCGACATGACAATATGAAAGTTCACGCTAAACGTTGTGAGAAATTCTTGGCAAACCCTGCACTACAAAGTTTACTAACAAAACGAAAGATAAGTTTTTCAAAAAATAATACAGCTAAAGTAAGTATACAAAACGAAAACCATAATAATTCTGCACCAAAACAAAATCGTCAAACCTCGAATAATGATTCCGCTAAGGCTGTACCTCAAGAACCAGCGAAAGATCTACAATCAAAAGATAACAGTACAACTGCAGTTGAAAACATATTATCATCGAAAGAATTTTGAGTTATGATACTTTTAATTTTTCCATCTTCCATTGTCAAAAGCAATAGAAATAATTTCAAGTATTACAAACATTTAATCATCTCAGCATATTGAATGCCTTAAAAGAACAAATTTTGTATATACATAGATAACAAATTTTTATAAGTAGAGTAAGTTATTATGCATCAGTGCATTTCTTCCATTTTTAACCAAAAATATGATTGCCTTATGATAAAGGTATAATTCTTTACAAATCTTAATCTATATGTATATTATTCTTTATGATCAATTTCGTCTTGCTATAATATCAGAAATTTCTTTATATATCCTATGGCGTATTTTTACAAATATGTAGGTTTTGCCATATTTATATTACCATTGACTTTGTACTCAATAATGTAATCGTTTAATCCTTTTTTCCTGATTGAGTGTATTTTCAATCGAGAAATGAACAAAGCAGTATCAAAAATTTGTTTTCTTATTCTTGAATTATTTTGTTCTGTTTGGATATAAGAATCTTTTTTATTTCTTTCTAAAGACCAAATATATAATAAGCAAATTCATTTTTAAACCATACTAACAGACGATTAATTAAATAAATGACAATACTTAAAGAGGTAGTCGAATACTTAAATAAACTTAAAAAAAAAAAAATTATTTATTTGAGCTAATAAGACTATAAAGAAAGAGACTGTATATTCTTAATAATTGTATGATTGTTGTCCATGAAATAATAGAATTTCAGTTAAAGTAACATGCGGACAAAGCAATATTTTCGGAAAGCTTTCACGATGTGCCATAATTTACGCATATATTGCGTATTACTTGAATATTTTGATACTATTTTTTAAGCGTAAATTAATTTTTTAAAATAAATTAAAGAATAATGAATTTTATATTTCTCAATAAGTTTTGATTTTTTTGTATCTAATTTGAGCAAGGGATTACGTTTGAACACGTTTGTTTCGCGGTTGAAAATGTAAATACGTAAATTTAAGGATTAAAGTCATTCACATTATAATTGTAGCGAAATAGAATCAAGATGCAGCTCAAATCTAGTATTAATAATGCTTATGAATCACGTCAATTTAAATCATTCCCGTACGAGCTTCAGATTTAAGTTAGTGATAAGTAGCATATAATATTTTTATACTCATCTATACTGTGTAACTTATACTTCAAACGTAATGCGCTGGCTATTGCCTAAAATTTCTTTGTATGTAAACGAATATTCTAATCAATTTTCAAAATTTTGCATAATTGTAATTTGTACTTCTCATGTTTGAGAAAATACAAACAAGTCTATATATACATATTTTTATACGCTTTAATGGCATAACAGAAATCCATCCAAGACTGATTTTGTAACGAAAATTTTGTATTTTTTCAAGTTCCTATTAAAAAAACCTGCAAAAAATATGTATTTTTTAATTTCTTGCTCATACCTAATAAATCCCGATTTCGATCAAGGCATATTATTTAGTAAAAATAATGATCGATTCTAATAAAACATACTGCAAAATATCCAGGTTTAAAAACATGTATTAAAATTGTATTTAAACTCCCTTTTCTATTGGGCTCCAAGAAAGTCGTTGAATTAATTTCAGCACGCATGCCAATATTGCAATCTAAAATGAAATAATCAATTGTTTAGTCTGCGTTTCCAGAAATACTGAAAATATTTTACGTATCTACAAAAAAATCTTAAATCACTTATCGCGTGTAAATTGCCACCGAAAATCGAAGACAGTTTAAGGGTAGCAAACATCCTGGGATGGTTTCAATTTTTCTCCCGCGATGTATATAGCACATTTTGTCTTATACGCATCCCGTTCCAGGTGTGAGAAAAAAATATAGTTAGCGACTTGGTAAACGCATTTCACTGGATGAAAAATGCATCAACATTTAGCAATACGTTTGTATTTCTTGAAATGTGTACGAAATTTTTTTATATTTTTCAAGACCAAAAGTACGTTGTATGAATAAGTAGACGCAATTTCAATACGAATAATCCAGGTGAAGAATTGGAAGAGAAAACGTGAAAAAAAGAGTAGTAGTGAGAGAAAGTCGCTGTTGGCCTGAATACCTTCCGTCAGTAAAATTCAGCTACTTGACATTGTCGCAGATTGACATTAGGTTTCAAACCGTACGCTTCGGAGGATCCCGCTACTCGTCGAAAATCGGAATTTCGTTTTTATTCTTTCGATTAGTGACAAAATGTACAATTTGTGATATTTCGAGAGTTCCAACAAGCCCTGTACAGTCGAGAGTTGTTAAGTTTTTGAACAGAAAAAGAAAGCAAGTAGTCGGGCTACTTGTAACCTTAAAAATGTGTATTGATCGTTAGAAAAACATTTGTTACCGCTTTTTTAAAATTTATGTATAATTGTAGCTGTAAAAACTACGCTGTGATCGTCGAATAAAAAAAAACGAAACTTTCAAAATGTATCAAGAAATGCCAGAGTACCGTTTGTTGGATGCTGGAAAAACTAAAGAAATGTTAAAAGATTTTAAAGGCGAACGAACCGGTTGGGTGCAAGTTGGTAAGAAAAATTGGCTTTTTCCACATAGGTATACAGAACAGGGAAAAGGATTTTTCAACTTTCAAGTCAGATCATCGGATATTTGGGTCATGTCCTATCCACGTTCAGGTAATAATGTTTTCGAACGCTATAATATAACATTTAGTATATTGCGTTTATGCAGATTTTCCGTCGATTTATATATATAATACTGACATTTCGACAAGTATAACGTTCGTTCGAAGTGATTATGAAGACGAAATAATTTATACAAAACGCGTATCTACATTATACACTTTACCCGAAAAGAAAAATCAATCAAACTTCAATCAAAACGCCCGTTTTAAATAATTACTTCACGCGATCGACAACTGCCATGTTGCGGGTAACGGTTCTTTTCAGAAATTATACTTTTCATAGCTTTGCGTTGATAACATAATAACATATTATGTTGTGAAAAAAGCACACCTGTATATTTTTCAAACTCGAATCATGTTTATCGAGTAATGTATTATTATTACATTTAATTCGCTAGGAACCACATGGACCCAAGAACTTGTGTGGCTGATTGCAAACGATTTGGATTTCGATACAGCGAATTCACGTTTGTTGGCGGAAAGATTTCCATTTTTAGAGTAAAGCATACTTCTAAAACTTGCTGTAATTATAATTAACGGCGCTATTATATTGTGCTGCATAATAAATATAAAAAAATGATTTTAGGTTTAGCATGTTTAACCATCCAGAAGTGACGAAAGAGTTGTTAGAGATGAATAAAGACGATTTGAAAAAACAAGAATTGTGTGAAGAAATTGCAAAACCCGGTTATGAAGTTCTAGCCAGTTTGCCATCTCCGCGATTCATTAAATCTCATTTTCCTTTTAGTTTGTTGCCTAATCTTTTGAATAGTGGGTGTAAGGTATGCACATATTTTTTGTATCTTTTAAATAACACATGGTTTCGTGTATATACTTTGAAATATTATTTAACGTATTATTATTATTATTCTTTTGTACAGATAATTTACGTGGCAAGAAATCCAAAGGACGTTGCCGTGTCATGGTTCAAGTTGAACCAAGCCTTTAGAACACAAGGATATGAAGGAGATTTCCCAAAATTTTGGAACTATTTTCGGAATGATTTAAGTAAGCCTATAATTTTATGTTGAGTCGAATCCTGAACTTACCGTACGATAAAATCCCTGATAAACTGTATCGAGAATCGATATAAATGCGATTTGAAAATACTATAGTTTATAAAACATCTTATAATTCAATCCGCATGCAGATAATGATAGATGAACTAACAATAACGACATCGGAGCCTGCGCTGTGTTATTATTATTGTCATTCCCGACGGCGCTCAAGTGTTTCGTAAAAAATTCAAAAATAGAGATTTCTAAATTTATGAGGTTAATTTTTGGTAATCGATGTTTTCATAAGCATCATGCAATAATATTGCACAATCTATAATTGCGGTATGCGATACGGGATGCATGATTCTCAATCCTTTACAAGTATCATTACATTTTAAATATATAAGATCAGTGAATAATATTTTTTAAAGGAATTAAAAAAAATTTTCAGCCCCATGGAGTCCTTACTGGGAACATTTGAAAGAAGCGTGGGCTAACCGAAAAAATGAAAATTTGTTATTTTTGTTTTACGAAGAACTGCAACAGGTATTATGTTGTTATGAATTAAATTTGCTTATATATTAGAAGAATAACTTATTTTGCAAAATTTTAATATATACTTCCGATACTATCGGGTGTGTTTTCCAGAATTTGCCCGATGTAATCACAAGAGTTTCAAACTTTTTTGGAAAAAGCTACACCTCCGATCAAATAGCAAAATTGAAAAGTCATTTGAACATTCAAAACTTTCGCAACAATCCAATGATTAATTCGCAAGAATTAAAAGACTGTGGTATTATAAAGCAAGGATCCGAATTCATAAGAAAAGGTGTAAACGGCGGCTGGAGAGATTATTTTGATGAAAAACTCGAAGTTGAAGCGGATGAATGGATTCGATCGAATCTTGCAGATACCAATCTTGAATTTCCCCTTATGAATAACAATTGGTTGTAAAATAAATCTGTTTTTTGCATTTTTCACCAATGGGCAATTCGATACACAGATGATTAATATCATGAGTTATTAATGTACGGTTATATCAGCGTGTTTAATTTTTTTGTATAAATGCAGTTTTTATTTAAAAAATGTAATTTTAGTGCACTACGATTAATAACAATTTTATTTTTACTTTATATAATACTGCATTTTATTTTACAATGAGCGAATTAGATAAGCTATATTAGCGCATAGTTCTTTATTCATTTTTCAATTGATTATTATCAGCCCAGCCTAGGATAAGATGCTATTCAAAAATGTTTCTTTATTAGATCTTGAGAGTAATATATTGTAAAATTGTTGAGATATGAAAAATAGTAAAATAAATTAATTGAACGAAATATAGCGTCAATATTACGTATGAACCTATGGACTTATTATAATATTAACATAAAATATTGTTTTAATTTTTATGTATCTACAGTAAAAATGCACCTGGTTATAAAGTCAAATTAGTTTTATTTCAATATTAAACAATTTACAAGAAGAATGTGTTTGACTTAGATAGACTCCCTTACGAAAAGCACTGTACAGTAAAAAGTCAAAACCTTTGCTTTTCCAAAGCAAGAGGTTCTTCTTTTATAGGTATCGCTATTTTCAATCTTACAGCTGTTGTAAACGTCGTGCATAAGACTTGTTCAGCTTCTTTGGCAACTTTCTTTACACGCTCTCCACTTCTGCCTATAATCATCCTTGCTATCCTCGCTGATGGACAATTCACATTGACGACAACATTCATACTTCCGTCTTCACATTTTTCAACATGTTCAGCCACAACATCAACCAAGTACGGTAATTCTTGTGGCAAATCATCTAAAAACTTGGCCTTAACAATTTCTTGAACGATAGTATCCGGTGTCTGATCTGAGTAAGTTTTTTTATTATATTCCCAGGTTCTTTCTTTTGCAGAGTCCAAGAAGTAATTCTGAAATGAAAAACGTTTAAAAAACGTAAAAATTTGTATAGAATCTTTGATTGAATAATTACAAAAGTCTGTTTATATTTACCCTTAAATCATCAACTCCATCTCCTGTTAAAGCAGAAATCATAAATACATCAGAAAATTTTGGCCCAGCTTCTTGGCTAGTGAGATTTTGCACAACTTCCAAAAGCAGCTTCTTATGTTTCAAAGTATCAATTTTATTCAAAATAAGTATAGAATTAGTCTCTGCTTTGGAAAGCTCAAGTATGCTCATGATTTTTTTATCGATGAATTTTCTAGCGTGTAAATTTGTCATATCTTGTAAGACACCAATGACATCAGCCTCTTTCATAGAGTGTTGAACATCTTTTTTAAAACTATCCTCTAATTTGTATTTCTTTACATCACCTCTTCCAACCAACCCAGGAGTATCAATGAAAACGAGTTGCGTATCATCCAAGCAAAATATTGCCGAAGCCTTCTTGCGTGTGGTGTGTATTTTTGAAGAGGTGGCGCATACCTGACAAAAGGAGAAAAATATTGAAACTCTATTTATGAAGTTGATAGTTAAGTGAACTGACGAAAAAGCTTATTGTAACTCACTGGTCTTCCTATGAGATGATTGATGAGTGTACTTTTTCCTGCATTTGGCAGGCCGAGTATCGCAATTTTCAAAGACTTGACATTCTTCTTGTTATCTTGATCATTTAGAAAAACTTTCTTTGCCTCGATAAGGCTCTCGCCAAGGTCATCGGCGAAGTTCGATACTTGTCTAACAATTTGGGCGCCCGCGCGGGCCGCTTTTTTACTGATGCAGATCCACATGCTGGCAGAAGAGAATTGCTATTAGCGATTGCCAGCACTGTCAAGATGAACTTCGCCAAAACGAGTGTCGTATTTTAGCGGAGAATCATACTGCAAAGGAGTGATCGCTGATGTTGAAGGTTATGTGAACACTGAAAGTAAAGTGAGAACAGCTTGATATAAGGTGCTCTTACATAACGCGAAAATTGTTCCGAGAGAAAAGAAGACGATATACGTACTCCGATTTAATTCCGCAATGGCAATAGAATCATCGAGGCGCACCGATATCACTCCGATGTATAAGTATATACGCTCGTCTGCAATTGATATAGCAATAGCAGCCCGTGACTGTCGGTGCGCGCGTGGTCCAAATGTCCAATAGGATAAGCAAATCAGAGAGAAAAAGACAGAGCTACATGCGCGGGGGCGCCTGCGTATATATACTATAGTATGCACATATATATAATATGTACATTGAGACGTGCGTGTTATATATAGCGCGTGTTTATGAGCGAGCGCAGTGCCGTGATACTGATAGCTGCAGCTATAGCGAGCGCGGTCAGTGCGATTTGCGAATTAGAGGCGACAGCGAGCCGAGGCCCGAGAGTGCATATATACGTATAATAGCGATAAAGTGTAAAAAGTGTAAAAAGTGTAAAAAGTGCAGTGCGCGCGCGCGCGCGCAAAGATGCAAGCCCGGGTCGCGGTCGTCGCGGTGTGAGGCGTGAGCTTCGATGAGTTTTGGAGCAGCGCGAGCACTACTAGGTACTCTGCTGCAGCTCGAGAATGGACGACGCACGACGGCGCGATTCACGAGAGCATCATCTCAGCAGCATCAGTAGTAGACCGCGCACAACATAGACGCGCTGCACTACGCACGCCGCGCACGTACAGTACAGTAGTAATAATAATATATAATAAGGCTCCGAATCAACGCGCGCTTCTCTCTCCTCTATCCGATCCTTCCATTCCATCATAACAAAAATATAGACAACCCGCTTTTCTCGGCTGCGTGTATATCCTGCAAGTCTGCAACACTGGCGAGACGCTCGTACGAGTCGCGAGTGCGTCGGAAAATCAAGCTGAACAGCAGGAGAAAATGCATCGCGTGCAGTAATAAACTCCGTGTAAAGCTCTTTAACGAGCGCGTAATATCGACCTTCTCTCGCTATCGCAGACTTATGCGGCTCATTCCGAGCTTTTGCAAATCCACTGCTGGATTCGCACAAGCTCACTCGGCGCGAGTTATCTAACGAAAAAGCTAAGCGCTCGGCTTGCGATCCAGCTTTAATACCTTATAACAACGCAATGCACACGATTGCCGAGTGCTTTCATTTCAAGCTCGAGTCTACTTCTATTGACACCTGAGGTATGCGTGCTTATATTTACTCGGCGTTTCTTATTGTTCATTTTCTCTTCTCATCGCTTGCTTAAAATTTGCTTTATCTTTCTTTACGCTTCTTTTCAGATTTATCTTATCAGGAATATGGCAAATGCCAATGTTTTTAATGCCCTTCTTTGGAACAAGATGCAGGGATTGATGATTGTTTCTTAAACAATTTTATTAAATTTACAATAATATTTATCCATTAGTATATATTGCTGTACAATGCATTTCTGGATTGATAAACCTACAGCACGATTTAGTGGTCGGCGTTATCCTGCTTTGTCCTTCCCAAAAGCACACTTTGGTGAGGCATTTACAAAATGTTTTTTCATCCATAATTATCGGTGCATTTGATCATAAATCATTTGTCCTAGCAGCTCCACACCGCCGATGTGGCAATCTCGATGTAACAAGACTACAAATGGTTACGCCAGTACACCGATTTCAAACCATCAACACTGGAGGCAATTCTGCAGGACCTAGTAATCCCAGTTCTACAAGACCTCCTAGATCATCTTCACAAAATAATGATAATAGAAGTAATTCAGCACATCCTGGCTTACACCTGGGACAAGAAAATATCAGCAAGTATGTACTGACACCCATTTAAGTTTTAAACACAATAACAAAACTAATCGTAAGCTTTTCATTGATCAATTAGAAATGCTTTGATTCTATATCGAAATTATTTCTTATTTTATGTTTATTTATTGCTATTTATTGCAGTATTAATACAAGTAATACTGGTAACAATCAACAAGTACTGCCTCCATCAGCAAGTGCTGCGAATAGAGGCCTTCTAAATTTTTCGGACTTTAACGATGCTGAAATGGCTGGTTATAGACTTCGCTGCAGTGTATGGATTATTTTTGTATTAGCTACTGGTTTCGTAGCTGCAGCTAAATTTTATTTTGATCATCAGGTAATTATGAATAGCAAATGTCAAGACTTCGTTTTTTATTCAAGCTTGCTATTGTTGAATTCAATTTTTTGACTATATTATTAAATTTAAAAAATTCATAATGATTAATTATTTATCTACAACAATGTACTTTCCAAATTTCAAAATAATTAATTTTTTTTAGCAAGGAGCCGGTTTAGAAGTTCTTGTATTTTGTGGACTTTTAGTAACTCTTTTGATGTCTGGATGTTTCTATTCAATTATTTGTCGACGTGCTCAAAACAATCATCGCCAAGAAATTCAAGCTGAGCCTATTGCAGCTGTTACTGTTGCCAATACAATTCCTAATGAAAGTATTAGGCAGGTTTCTATGCCTATTAGGCAAAACCCGCCGCCACCTTATCATGTAGCAATTCTCATTCCACCACCTACATCGCCAGATGAAGCTCCTCCACCAGCTTATGACAAGATCATTCAATGAAATTCATTTTCATTCTAGTCTTTTGCATATACTTTTTAAATGAACATAAACTTTTAAGTTACTGTTATTATACCTAATTCTTACTATGAAAATTGTTTTTTAGTATAACAGAATCTAATTGCATTTATATATTAGAATTCAAATGTGATATTTCATTGGCCAAAGGACAAAGTAACAAAGAAACATTTCATGGATAATAATTAACAATGTGCAGTGTATTTTTAATATTTTCTTATGTCTGCAGACAAAAGTGTAAAATTGAAAATGAAATAATTGAGTAGAATTTTTTTTATCCCATTAATAAATGTAAGATATATTGTCATCATGTATTAGTCACGTATTACAGTTTAACTTACAATTATCTTTATATACAAGATACATGATAATGTTCAGACGTACGCACAAACCGTCAATACATACAAAATATATAGCACGATCATTCTTAAGATTTTTTTTTCTATATATTTATGTGATTCGTTGTAAAATGATAAAGCTAAATGTGCATACTTCAATTACACGAAACTTTTATTTGAATTATTCAAGGTATAATGTAAGTAATGATAAGATAATGATTAAAAGCCTAATAGGTTTGAAAAAAAATTAATTTTATTAAAATACATAAGTGCATATTAAGCTTTTCGAATTTCACAAATTTAAAAATATTATAAGTAATCGATATTATATCATAAGAGTTAATTTTTATGTTTAGCGTGAGTATGTACGTAAATTAATATATAATTTGCAGTACTATATTTAATACGAAATATTACGATGAATTTTGTACATGTATTGAGTAGTAAATAATTATTTTTTTTTATTAATTAAAATACCAGTATCTATATGTGCTATAAGCTCAAAATTCTAGAAATCATTCTAGGTATCAAAACCAAATACAGCGCTAAAATTCTTGTACATAATTTCATTTTCATAAAATAAGAATGCCTGTTAAAAGTGTATGCCCATAGTAAAAAGGCGCATTCAACGCTATACATTTATTCGATGAACTTGATTTTTTTTTAATAATTTAATTAGTATATATTATATCGTCACTAAATTTTGTACAAAAATGATATATATGTATATATATTTTTTTCTGCCAAAGTATTCATATTGGCAGATGTACTGTCGTACAAACTGTGACGAAAAATTGAAAATAAAAATTCTTTTTTAAATAAATCACTTTTCTATATAATTCATTGTTTTTAATCCTATAATATTATATTAATTGGAATTAAAATTGCAACCAAGCAAAATAATATTCAGTCTTTATCAATTAAAAGTGGAGGACAACTGATAAAAGCATTTTTCAAGACATGACATTGCTAAAAACTAACAAATACATCCTATTTAGTCAAGTGCAGCTGGTGTATAGGAACTTGTGTATAAAAGTGATATACAATATTTAAAGAGGGAGGGTTTTGAAAAATCTCATTTCATGATAAATCTAAGACATTGATATTTTCTCAACTGTTCAGTACAGTTACACACATTAAATAATTTTTACAAACTTACTTGTTTGTTCACTTCACAATTAAAAATATGGATCAAAATAAAAAATTAGCTTTTAAAAAATCTTTAGACTCTTTGAATTTCAAAAAGCTTTACGTCTGTATCATACCAAATAGGAGGTTCAATATTCCTCAAATATATAACACCCCACATGTATGTTCTAAACCATGCAGTTGTGCCAGCATTTGCTTGATATCTACGTATAAGAATAGGATGTGGTACAGGCAATAATCCTACAAGTGTTCCATGTTGTAGAAATTTGAGAATTTCACTTTCGTCTGTCAGTCCCCTGAAACGAAAAAAAAAAATTAAAAACTGTACAAACTTCTCAGTTATATTAAAATTTTTAATAATAATAGAATAATAAACGCACTTATCAATGCAAATCTTCTCTACTTGTGGTACAAGAACTTGCAAAAGTCGCATAATAGTCTGTAATGGCAGTTTACTTTTCCATTGGTAAACCCAGTCAGCTGAAGGAACCCACTGATTAATGCTATTCATAGAATTTGAATGTTCAGCAACGCGAAGTCCTCCTTTCTATAAAAATAAATATAAATAATTTATTTGATTATTGGTTTATTTTTAGAGATTTGCTTATGTATTTACAATCTAGACTACGGTTTTCAAAACTGTTTGGAGCAATTCCAACATTAAAAAGACAAATATATGTAAAAAATCGTCGTTATCCCGGTTTCACCACTAAACCACGACTACCTATCCCGAAATCTCTGTAGCCAGGAATATCCGCTCACTTTCACCTTACAGGATTTATTAAGAACTTCTTTTCTGCTTTAAACTAACTAAAAACGTTATTGACACACCGCCGATACTTATGATGAGAGTGAGCTGGTATATCCTCAACAGACTACTCTTCTCTAACTTTGCAGACTTCTGTATTCTCAAGAAAAACAGCGAGTTAAACTTCAAATCTATAATCGACAGATCTTACGATCTTTTACATCAAAATTTTAAACTTTTGTATCGCAAATTTATTTATCGTTTGATTAATGTCGATACCGCACTTTTCTACGCTCTCAAATATATGTATGTATTTTTATAAAAGGGCTACTTCTCGTTAATAATAAAATAAAAATAAAATAAATATTATAAACAATTTCAAAGTAAAGATAATTGAATTTTCTCTATATAGTACAAAGTTGATTGATTTGCTAAATAATTATCCAACTTTTGATTATCAATAAAGTGTCCCTCCAATAACCTTTAGATAATGCAATCAATATAAAATCAAGTTGTACTCACTGGTATGATAGATTCAAGTTTGTTTTCTTCAGTTTGATCATTAGATTCCTCCTCAGCTCCTAAATTGAGTTTACTTACATCCACATCTGAAGCAGGACTTAATGGATGGGCTGACTCTTTTTCTGTCATGTTTTCAATGCCAGGCGTTTCCAGTAATGAAGCCTTAAGTGTGCCAGGCTCCGCAGGTTGAGCTGGATGGGAACCTTCCATGGCAGTTTCATTTACATTTTCAGTAGATCTACTAGATGGCATATGTTTTCTTTGTCTTTTACTAAGAGATTTTGCAATAGTATTACAGTCACTTGGTAAATTAGCCAACGCATGAAATACTTGTCTCTTTCTAATTATTGTATAGACCAAATTACTGTTGCCATCGAATTGATACTATAATAAAATAATTTTTTGGTAGAGAATGCACTTGAAATTTTTTTTGCATGCAATAAAATTTTTGTTAAATTGTACACTTACTTGGATAATATTATTGAATATTTCAAGCAAGAAAAATACTAAATGATGATTTGTTGGAGCAGAAAATAAAAACCATGGCGTGCTAAAAGCTTCTAGTAAATGCAAAAGTTTTGTACTAGCAACCATTGATAATGTTTTCAAATATGGTGAAACGTTGACTAGAATGGTTAGCAAACAATCGAAAAGAGGCTGCAACCTTTGATGACCAGTTGTAATAATTTTATGAAACACTGTGACTAGGAGATCAGCATGTGTTCCTAATAAAATGAAAAAGAAATACAATTAAAATACAATGATTACAAGAGAAAAAATGTATTATTTGTTGATATTAAACGTGTTGGTTACCTGTAAAAACTGGTATATCCATTGGTACTGTAGCTGTATATGGCTTATTTAATCTAACACCGAAATTACGTTCTCCACTAAGAAGAAGGAGAATAAACACTCCAATGTGCATCAAACCAACTCTCGCTAATAAATTAATGCAAATTTAAAAGAGATATGGATGGATTAATCAAACGACCAATTATGCACCCGGGACAAAAATCCATTGCCCAAGGTACACGCAATATTTTTGTAACACATGTATTGATTCCTGCACTTCTTGGTATACAATTTTAAACAGTGGGTAAAAAAATATCTCTATAGAAAGACTCTAAATAGGTTTAAAAAGCGCATAAATCTTGCATGTATTGCAAAAATAAATTTAAACTACTTACATTGATCTGCTCTGGAATCATTTAAATGATATAGTATTGGTACTAATACTTCAAGTACATCAGAACTTTTTAGTACATAATATAAAAATTTCTTATTGTAATCACATAGCTTCCAAAAAAATACGAGCAACTCTTGATGGAAGTGTACTTTCTTTGTTGAATTTGGTAAATAAGTTTGCATCAAAGGATTATTTAATAACCTTGTGATGCCTTTAAGAACAAATTGAAAATCTGCAAATTGATATAATATTATTATTAAAATTATTCTTTATCCTACTTACATCGAAATTATACCATAACCAAAAGAAAGTCTTCGGTCGAGAAAATAGCTACTTTTAGCTCTCTTTCACATGCACTCTATATAGAAAAATTTAGGTGCATGTTTTCGACAAGAAATATCGTGTGCGTTAAGAGCAAAAAGATAATTCTGACTCGCGTCATTGCAACATTCACGCACTTGTGAGTATAGTTCCTTTCTTTTCAACCTTATTATACAACATAATCTACTAATTAAATTGCAACAATTTAAAATACCTTCATCACGATGTATTCGACTTAAATAATTGATAAAGAGATTATCTCCAACAGCCCCTTCTTCCATATTAGCTCCACAACTAGTGTCATGATCTAAAGTTACTATTAAAATTTGTAGTGCTACATCAACCAAAGGTTCCAATGAGTCCGTAAATAACAAATGATTGTATGGTACTCCAAAACCAACTGGATCATATGCGCATACTGTATTTAACAGTGATGTAAACATTGGCAAGGCATGTCTGTTAACAATAAATTTTTCTTAAAAACATTCAAACTTGGATTTATTATGGCCCCTGACGGAAATTTATTTACCAAAAAAAATCTTATAAAAGCTAATAAGTTTTATGATCGATTTATAATATGTAGATTTTGGACTCTAAAAATGGTTAGTAATATTTCATAGATTTTATTAGCTTTTTTTTAGCTTCTATTCAATTTTTGATATATTCTGGCACAAAAATAAATAAATGCGTGACCTCCAAAAAAAGCTAATAACTTCTAACAAGTTTTAAAAAATATTTACATACAATAATTTAGATTTATAGGTATTTATAATTCATATGATATTTTAGTAAGTTTTTCAAATAGCTAATAACTACTATAAAATTTTATAAATTACTTTTAGTTTTGTCTTCTAATATCTTAAAAAAAATTCTTTAATCACTTGGTTTTAATGTTTTGAAAAACACACAATGATACTAATAAAAGCTACTAAACTCTATTAAGATCTAATAGCTGTTATTAGCTATTTTAAGCTTTTTTCTAGGAGATTATTTAACACACTCAAAAAACTATTAAAACCTAATAAAAGTTCAAAAACATTTGTAAAATTAAAAAATATATAAGCAAATCTTTCAAACATTAATAAGTGTTATAAACTATTATTAGAGTCCAAATTCCACTCTCTATAAATGGTTATGAAAATCTAATAAAAGCTAATAAGTTTTATTAACAATTATGTGAATAAAATTATTTCCGCTTGGGACACAACTAGAAAAGTTTTACCTGTTTTCAGAACTAGTTAAATATTGAATCCATTTATTTGGTGCAACTGAAAGATCTGTAGGAGGATTATACATGGTTTCACTAAAGCATGTTAATAAAACTTTGAGTAACTCAGTCCTATTAGAATCCAAAACTGGATGTCTGGGCTGAGATTGAGCAAACCCCACTCCAGCTTCCCAAATGTATTCACAACTATCTATAGATTGTAATTCCTCTGCCTTGTCCTAAAAGAAATTGTACTTAGTGTTTTAAATTCACAGTATTTTTCACAAGCCCTAATTATATTAAGTAATACATACTGGTCCTGATTTCCTATTTGTAACAACAGTAAAATCTGGACAAAACAGTAAATCCTGCAATAAATTTGAATCAGTAATAGTAGATGAATAATACTCTATAAACCAGTTCTATTCAATACATACGCATATTGTATTTAATAAGGAATGTGCAAGAGGTACACTTTCTTCATCCTCTTTTCCTGGTAGACTTGACCAAAAGAAACCTTTCCAATCGGGATCTTCGAAAATATAAGGTAGAAGCCTTGTTAACAACCGACAACAATTTAATACGGTCTGCTGTTCACTTTGTGTTCTGCAACTACTGTCAACTGCTTTAACTAATTTTTCTACTGCTTTGTAACATAATGTAGCAAGGTTTGAGGGGGCTTCTTCTCGTAGAATGCGAATTTCAGAAGCAGGTATCAAGGTAAAAACATCCTGTACACTTGATACATTCTCAGACCAAAATTGATCCCAAAATGCATCATCAGAAGCATCTATCACCTGAAATAAGATTATAATTTTATGGCGACCTACTTTTTTGCTAGCTTATACAGTATTTCTTTATTATAAACGCTATGGATAAAACGTTATCTTTGCACACTTGACAAAATTAGCACCAGTCAAGTTAAATAAAGTCAATGAAATGTTTCGAATGCTTTGACATATTGATATGTCAAAATTTGGGACAATGGAGGTTACTTCGGGACGAATGTTTATCATATTGACCTGTGTTTTGGATGTCAGCTGTACAACAGCTTTCCGAAAATTCAGTTTAGTATCTGCATTTCCCATGTTCTTAACTTGATATTTCAAATTGCACACATTAGAAATTCACTGGAGAAGCATCTGTTCGTATCCAGATTTGTACGTATATACACACGATAACTACAATAAAGTAGATGCCATTTTGAGCATGCTTAAACAGCTGATATTATTGTTATCGTTGACGTTGTCGTCCGCTGGAAGTCCAGTCTACTGGAAGTTTCAACCATACCTACAACCATCAGCCTCGACCCGACCACTCGACGAATCATATTTCGGCACGCGTTTAGTCTCAGTTATAGGTATGTATATAAATTTGTTTACTTATTAATTTTAGGGCTACTAATACATTATTGCTTTCAAATCTCATTTTTATTTTTTTATTTTTTTCAATTTTATCAGTATTATTAAAACTATTAAAATATATTATACCATATGCAAGAGATTTATTACATTTTTTGCATATAAGCATATAATTAATTAATTCGTAGCGTATACGCAATATACGAAATTGTATTGTAAACTGGCCCTAAATTTGTCAGTTGTGAACACGGCCGTATACTTAGCATCGCGACACCTCGTGCGCTGGTCTTGAGTTGGCGTGGATGCTGAATGGGCGTCTCGTGTTATTATGGGAAACAAGATTTTATAACCTCCGACGCGACTAAGGAAAGTTATACGTCTGCATAATTTTAAAGCAAAATCAAAATTTTAAGATCAAATTTCAACAAACATGACGGATGAAAAGATTGCCGAAGTCAGTGGGGATGAAACAGCAGCTGACGAAAAAAACACGGAAAATTTAACATGGAAGGATTTGGTGAGCCGACTTACTGTGCATATTGTCTTGTCGTTGTCACGTGTTTTTTATAAAATTAATTGTTTATTTTTACAGGGAATTGTTGATTCGCTGTGTCAAGCTTGTGAAGATTTAAAATGGAAAGCACCTACAAAAATTCAAAGGGAGGCTATTCCTTTGACAATTCAAGGTAATATCCAATAAGTAAATTTAAAAAATAGCAAGTATATTGTATTCTAATAAAATAATGCATACCAATATTGTCACTTTTCATTTTAGGAAAAGATGTCATAGGACTAGCTGAGACAGGTTCAGGCAAAACTGCTGCCTTTGCCCTTCCAATATTACAAGCTCTTTTGGAAAATCCTCAACGTTATTTTGCACTCATTCTGACACCCACAAGAGAATTAGCTTTTCAAATTTCTGAACAATTTGAGGCTCTTGGTAATTAATTTTTTCATCTTTAAACGTATAAACATTTCAATCAATCAACTAATACTTTTTTGAAATACATGTACGATTTAATATTATTTTTATAGGAGCAAGTATTGGAGTCAAATGTGTTGTTATTGTTGGAGGTATGGATATGATGACTCAATCGTTAATGTTAGCTAAAAAACCACATATCATCATTGCAACCCCAGGTCGATTAGTCGATCATTTAGAAAATACTAAAGGATTCAATTTACGATCATTAAAATTTTTGGTAATACAATATGACTATTCTATTTTATTTTATAAAATAAGTAAAAGTTATAACTATTGGAATAAATTTGTTTATTAGGTTATGGATGAAGCAGATAGAATTTTAAATATGGATTTTGAAGTAGAAGTAGACAAGATTTTGCGAGTAATTCCACGTGAAAGAAGAACACTGTTATTCTCAGCAACTATGACAAAGAAGGTACAAAAATTACAACGTGCGTCTCTTCAAAATCCAGTTAAAGTTGAAGTTTCAACCAAATATCAAACAGTGGAAAAGTTGCAACAATATTATGTATTTATTCCTGTAAAATTTAAGGTATGTGAACAATTTATTTAAAACGTAAATGCATAATAATCAAAATAATAACAATGTTGTGATTTGATAGGATGTTTACTTGGTTCATATTTTAAATGAACTATCTGGAAATAGTTTTATGATCTTCTGTTCCACATGTAACAATACCATGAGAACTGCACTTCTTTTGCGTAGTTTAGGATTCATGGCTGTACCTTTACATGGTCAAATGTCCCAAAATAAAAGAATTGCAGCACTTACCAAATTCAAAGCAAAAAATAGATCAATTTTAATCTCTACAGATGTTGCAAGCAGGTTAGTATATTTAAAGCAGTTTTAATTAATTCAAGACATTCAAGACAATATTATTAATATGCCGTGTATATATTTCCAGAGGTCTTGATATCCCACATGTTGATGTTGTTATTAATTTTGATATACCAACACACAGCAAAGACTATATACATAGAGTTGGGAGAACTGCTAGGGCTGGTCGCTCTGGCATTTCTGTTACATTTGTAACTCAATATGACGTTGAGTTATATCAAAGAATAGAACAGCTGATTGGAAAGCAGCTTCCTATATATAAAACAGAAGAGCAAGAAGTAATGGTGCTTCAAGAAAGAGTAGCAGAGGCTCAGCGTATGGTTAAAATGGTGAGTTTTAAATTCTGTTTCCAATGTTAGTTAATGGTAGCTGCTTTAATATCTATGTACAATATCTGAATTATAATTTTTAGGAAATGAAAGATATAGAAGAAAATAAAAAGTCAGGAAAAAGGAAAAAGCGTTCTGGAGATGGAGATGATGATGATGACACAGAACAATCGATAGGTGTTAGAAAGCGTGTAAAGGGAAAAACTAAGGGTAAAGGAAAGAGAAGTTAAATAAAAATTTTTACATAATTATATCAAGACTATTCAATAATAATCACAAACTCAGATATATATATATATATTTTGCTTGGCAAATTTTATTTATTAGAATTACTTAAGCAGCGAAGCAAAAAATGGTTATTCTAAACGTGTAACTTCTACTTACATACTTCATATCCAAGAATAATTTGTGAAAAGAGTAGCACTCTTGCACGTTGAAACTGCAACGACTTTTATAGTGACTTACATGAGATTTTCACAGAAAAACTGAGACTGTTATAGCAGCATTTTATCAGCATGCTGATTATTTACTGTATTAGTTGAAAAGATTCATTGCTTTTTTCCATTGCATCTTGAAATAGTACCTGAAGTTATTTTAGATAGCTATTTTAAATAATTTTTAACTTTAGTATCATTATTAATCTGATTGTATCATGTTCTTTTATTGTACATAACATATATCACTAGATGACATTCTGGTGTTGTCGTCAAAGGCCATGCAACAGTGAACACTATATCTTTGTGCATGTATGTACATGTTAAATTTTGCTTCTCGAAATCTTTATAAGTATACCAACTATTGGTATCACTGTTAAAACAAGTACTATTCAAAACGTCATGTAAACAGAAAAAAATATGTACAGTCCATCCATTTTGTATTTAAAGCTTTATCTCTACATGCATTCTTCTGACATAGTATGGACCTATTTTATAAAAAAAAAGGTAAAAAAATTCGCATTATCTTGGATACGTTATTAATACATACAATTAAGTACACATATGCACATAAAAAGTACTTAGTATGAAAATCTGTAAAGTAAATTATTTCTATTTTTAAAATTTCAATTTGCAAGTCTTGATGGACGATAGTACGGAATCTGTGAAAGTTGCTTTAACAACATTCTGCGCAAAATCTACTGGATGGAATGTTTCTTTTCAAACTTACAGGTTAAATGCAGAAAGTGATAGAATTGAAACAACTGAGGTTTCATTCAAATGAGAAATAAAATATATTCCATAATATTATTATTCACTATTTCTACACATTCTGTACAGTAATTCATCTTAAGGGTTTTATACCTCAATATACTTTATACAAAAAGGCTACTTATAATCTAACATTAAGACATACCATAGCATGTGCGCCCTCCACCGTATCGTAAGACGATAGGTGGGATGCACGCATGTTTGTACTGGTATTACAGAGTCAGTCGCCAACGAGTATAACTTCTTCCTCTTGTTATCACACACCGCACACTATAAATCGCTAAAGTGTGTCTTCGGTGTCTTTCATATTATCATTTATAGATACAATTTACTGTCCCCGATAAACGCGCTCGATAACTTCATTTCCTTTTGTTCTTTGTCCAAAATCTTTCAGTTTTACTCTTGAAAAAAGAACCTCTAACAATGCAGCCTTACAGATCTGCAATGCATTCAAGTTTTTCATATGTCCGTTATGCATCAGATTTTCTTTGTTCTTTTATATCTCTTTTACCAATAAATAAAAGTATATTTTGCGAAAATATAGAACTGTAAAAAATAATGTCTGTCCTCAAATTTTCAATAATACCGATACAGAAATAGTGCATTTCGGAGACTGAGAATAACAGGATTGAGATTAATTGAGGTCTCGGTCCTCTAAGTACTTGTACTCAAAAGTAAAGCCTTCTTTTTTTCTCTGTCCCCACTTTTCATAGTCAAAATAGATGTAAGTTCCCTAAAAATTCATACCAAGATTAAAAAATTTTCGTTTAAACAAATAATTTCCACTCATTCAAATGCTTTGCTCACCTGTTCATATTCCTCATTGATGACTTTTGGTTCTTCATGCCTTTGAAACCACATCATGTATTTGGTATGGAACCTCCAACTTTGTTTCTTTAAAGCTTTAGCTGCCAAATATTGACCTTTAGAGCCTTCCATGTAGTAAAATATGAAAAACAATGTTTCCGTTGAAAGACGTTGAAAAAACTCCACTGTATCAGAGTGAGGAAGTTGAACCTAAAAAGGATTGACGTAAAATGTCAATTATTTTATGTAAAAAATAATTCACAAACTTTTATTTTAATTGTTTTTACCTGTTGATAATATGGAGGCGTAGGGCAGTTATTCCGAGGCAAATACGGTCTTAATCGTTCCGAGTCGGAAGGATGAGGCATATGATAATATGCTGCTTCCATCATCTGAAACTGGTGCTGATGTTCTTTTTGCAGCGGAACCGGTCCTAGTGGAGCAACGCCAAGTAGCGGTGGAATGTGGGCTTCTGCAGTCGCGTTACTACTATTGTTGATTGAATTATTTGTTTTGGTACTATCAAAGATATTTCTCGTTGCGTCGGTGGGCGGCATTTCCAAACCTGCTCGAACAATTACTTGCTGAGCAATAGATTTTAACGTGGACATGCCATCAGGAAGTTTAGGTATGAGACCATTGGCAGTGGATGGCGCTGGTGAACATGAATTCGCAGGAATTGGCGATGATCGGCTGCTCACTGATGATTGAGGAGATGACGAGGGTAGAACGGGAGTTGTCATTTCTGCGTCATTAGTATAGTTTTGATTTTGATTATGTAAAATATGTGGCGTTTGCGTAGGTGCTGTATTGACATGTGGTGGTGGTTGTTGTTGTTGTTGTTGCTGCTGCTGTTGTTGCTGCTGCTGCAACTGTTGTTGTTGTTGTTGTTGCTGCTGCTGCTGCTGCTGTTGTTGTTGCTGCTGCTGCTGCTGCTGCGTTTGTAAAGGTTGCTGTGGGGGTTGTGGCTGCTGTGGTGGCTGTGGTAATTGTTGCTGTGTTTGCTGTTGTTGTTGTTGTTGTTGTTGCTGCTGCTGCTGCTGTTGCTGTTGTTGCTGCGATATAGTTTGTGGCACATTTGACGTTACGTTTGACGTCGTTAAAGATGTTGAGAGTCCATTTTCACTACTGTGCACTGAAATGGATAAATAAATATTAATTATTAATAAAGCTGTATCTACAGATTTTACCGTGAGCATGAAGGTATATTTTTATTCCTACGTGTTGCTTTATTGGAGGTAGTATGAATGGCTTGAGAATTGCTATGTGACGCAGCTACTGTAGCAAAATTGCCAGCATTAGTAGTAGCAATGTGATTACTCGTAGAGCTAGGCGAGCTATGGCTAGGTGTCATGGGAATGGTCTTGCTTGGAGTGCTGCTTGATAGTAACGTCGTTTTTATACTGGCAGTGCTTCCCGTTGTTGGAATGCTCGCTTGGGAATTGATTAGCGGCCTGACTGCTGTTGGTTTCACAGGCTAAAACAAAATTTAACAATTGATGATTCATGTCAGTATTGGCATATGTGTTTCTTATTTAACATTATTATACCTTTGTTTTTTTATCATTATCTGTAGAACTATCACTTGAATGGTTGTGCATTGTTGAACTTAATGGAGGCGATGGTATAGGCGAAGTACCAGAATTAGTTGATGTTGGTGTTCCACCTGTTTCATTACTGTTATTACTGTCCGTTGTGGCTGATGATGGTATTGTGACACCTGATAATTCCACTTCATCAAGACCTATAATATCATCGTATATATACTCGTTTTCTTCAAAGTCAGGTTCTTGATGTGAATCAATGTAATATTCAACATCATCTTTTATCCTTTTAATCTGTAAAAAAAGCATAAATTTTATATTCCTTATGTATTATCCTCATCCAAATAACTGATTGACACACATTAATCAACTCACAGTATCAACTTCAACGGACATATTATCCAACATGCGTAATAATGTTTCCAACTTTTTAATATGATATCGATGTTTTTCCAGTTTAGCTTTGAGCTCATCCATTCTATCTTGTTTATCCTTGTCCAACTTTTTTTTCTTTCCTGCTAGTAAGGATTCAATTTCTGATTCAAAAGTATCAATCTGGAGATAAACATGTCCAAGTATTAATGAAAGACACAATAAAATTGTAGAACATTAATCAAGTCTATTGTACCTGCAAATTAAGAGTATCTATAGAGTTTGCAAGCCAGTTACTGACTTCCTCCTTTTCTTTTTGTGCAGGATCTAATTTTTGAGCAGCTCCTAAGCCTTCTTTAGAGTAAGCTTTTGTTTTGGTTTCTCGTTCCACAACCTTGAATCTTTCCATTTGCTACAATTTAAATGAACAAAAAGGAAATAATAAACAATTGTCGAGATTAACAATATAAATATGAGATGGTAAATAATCATCACCGTCTCAATAAGTTTTCGGTAATCGAGCAGTGTACTCTTATCCTTGATTTCTCCGGAAGCAATCCAACTTTTGATTTGATCTCGTAACCTCTGAAGCTTCTTGATCTCTTTTTTGAGATCAGCTTCATACTTTTCCTTCTGATTGCTGTTTGTGGCATTATGTACTTTTTGCCAGATATCCTCAAAAGTCTCAACACCTTCTGTTACTTTCTTAAGGCACCTATCGATTTCCCCTGCAAAGAAAGGACATGATATTTGTGGATTAAACAACAAAGAAAAAAAGTCTATTTAATTAATGGGCATAAAGAAAATTTATTACATTGTTTGCAATAGCGAGCTTCAAGCATTGACAGAAAAATTGCAGCGATTTCAATTGGCAAAGTCCATTTATCAGTTGAAGAAGCGCACATAGCATAAAGCATCGAATGAGAGTAAATAAAGGTTATAGCAGTGGATTTGTAGAGAGAGAGAGAGGGAGAGATAGTTAAGAGAATAGTGAAAGAAAAGTACGCGAGAAAGTGAAAAAATGATTAGCAATAGCGGAAAAAGCGTGCATGCAAGCAAGAAAAAGAGTTAACGAGTGAGAATTCGCTTAACCCCCAATCTAAAAATTGAGCAAGGATCTGGCTGAGGGGACATGGATTGGGGGGAAGAGTGAGCCAGCAAAGCCAGGAAAAGGAGAAGCTAGAGGAGAAGAAGACGCTGCTGGGGATGTATAGAGTCGGCGAAGAGGTCCAGGGGAGTCGGCTGTGGGCCGGTAAAAAAACATGAGAGCCCGAGTCAGGCGGAGGCGAGAGAGCAAAGTACGAGAGGGTGCAAGGGCCACAACAAGATTTTCTGGATGTAAACATGCTGGAAAGTGTATCTTCTCACCTTGCAACTTTCTCGTCGCAGCCATGGCTATGTAAACGTATGGTACAATGATTCATGCATAGTCTAGACGTGATGAAAAAGATACGGAGCAATTTTTCGGTAGAAATTGTCGGAGAACTCTATTATTCCCCTGTATAATATGGGAGGCTCGGCCACAAGATGGCTTCCGTTTTCAAATGACAACGACTGACCGTCCCGTCTGAGCGAGTTGCTGCTCTGCACTCTTGGCTTTCCTTCGCAATCTTCGCCGATCTTTAAGCTCTCAAGGCCCGGTCGATCCTTGGCGCTTTGGATCGCAAATCGAACTGCTAGTAAAAATGCACGAACGATGAGACAACGTCAACAAATGATGTATTATATGAAAGACCGAATAAGCCAAGCAGTGTTCTATACATTGGCGCATTCACCGTCTCACCGATTCGCCGTCTACTGTAGCCGTGTAGGTAGGGGTCTAGCGAGCTCCTATCTAATACGTATATGCGCACTTGCCCGCACACCGACACACCTTCAGCGGCTTCAGCTTCCAGCCACAGGCACTCGCGCTCGCGCGAGTCGCGAATCGCGGCTCCGAACACCAACACCAAGATAGCAGCCTCGTCGGCTCTGAACCTAGCCGCTTGCCAGCCCAAGTTCAACAAGCCCCATCGAAAAATACACGCTTGTATAAGTAAGCGAGCGACTTCACGGGCTTGGATTTTGCCAGCGCGAATATATATATATATATACATATATATCGGGCAAATCGCGTCGAATCGCCTACTTCGCGGACGCGGCTCGCCGCTCTGCTTTAGCTTCTGTTCATCGCTCGAAACTTGCTCTTTGTCGCGCACGCGCGTCGCCGCCTTCCATTGATTATATTTTTAGAACGCGCACGCACGGCAAAAAACGCGTGGTTTGCCGAAAAACAAGTACTTATACACATTAAACGATGCGAGCCTTATATACTATACTTAATGCGATGCTGCTGCCGTTGCTTCGATGGTACTTTATCGACCAACGAGTATGCACCAGTCACCACACAATGACACAAGCCTGCGCGCGGTCCAAATAGGCGCGACCACGTGCCTGGCCTTCTTTTTAGCTTGCGTCCACGCGGAGCGACTTCAAAATCCGCTTTTTTTATCATTAGCAAAGCAGTTTGTCGAAAAAGAAACTTTTTCCGTATCCACTTCAAGGAGCGAGACTTTTATTCAACGGTGCTCATAATATACTTCCACTTGAATAAGAGAGATACTCAAAACGTTTATTCGTTAAGTACTCCCCTGGATTCTCTTTCCCCTTTGCTTGTTATAACAAAATCTGCTTCTTTTTCGCAAATTGTACAGAGCTTTATTTACCCAGACCATTTACGCCGCATTTGGCAGAGTCTACAGGTATAATTAGTCATGTATCGTTCCTGATGCAATGATTTGAAATTTCGAAGAAAGAAAAAGAACGTTCTCGCAATTACACAAAAATATGCTAAACGGCAAGTTTGAGTGGAGTTGGAGTGTAAAAAAAAGGAACAACGCGTTTACATACGACTAAAGGGGTATGGAGAACGAGTTATTACAAGTACTTAGTAAAGGTATGGCTGAATAACGGCCGAAGTAGATTGCGGATTGAGTACGGAAAGGACAAAGTGCGGCGCACGCGGATTCGGCATCAGAACGTGATCGGGCATGGGCGTCGCGTAAATAAGTTAAAAGAGAGAAAAAGAGAGAGAGAGAGAGAGAAGGGAAACCGCGGCGCTTAAAGCGCGAGAGCTGCGAGCGCGGAGCGAGAAAAAGCGAGGGAAAATATAGACGTTCGTGCGGCGTCGGCGGCAAGCCGCGTGTCTGTACTGCTATACCTATATGCGCGGTATACGCAATTCTCTGTAAAATACATATAGATGAATTCGAGGCGAGAAGAAGGGAGGGGATGATATTAGTCAAAAGCCGTACGATATTCGCCGCCGCTGGGCGTGCATGCGCGAGGTTACATCGGCGGCGCGCCGCGGCAGAGCAGCGCAGCAGCACGAGGTGCCCCGGCCGTTGTCTGCCTCGAGCCGCCGCACCGCACCGCATTCGTCTTTTCTCTAGCCCACGAGGAGGACGGGACAGCATTGGCGCCGTTTCGGAGCAGCGCGCCGCAGTAGGCAGTAGCTCTTTTGCTTCCGAGGCGACAACAGCTCTCGGCTGCAGCTGTCGCGGCTATTCCACACACGCGAGTTAACGTTCGTAGTCCGGAGACACCGGCTCTCGGCGCCTGTCTACAAGCTATATATAAGTATAGGCGGTGAGAGTGAGCGAGTGAGAGAGAGAGAGAGAAAGAGAGCGACCGCATCACGCTCACGCAGCGCAGCAGCAGCAGCAGCAGCATCAGCGCGCTCCCCAGACTCGCACGCGCACAGTAACTCGCGAACGAGCGAGCGCGTCGGCCTAACCTCACTTTTGTCCCTGGGTCGCAGTCGGCGCTCGCGCTCACGGCTCACCTGCTCGCGCCTCGCCTCGCGAATCTTTCGGCTGAGCCGAGGCGGTGGCCGGGAAGCTGCTTGGGAGCCGGCACTACCATGAGGAGACCTGGCATACCTGGTCAGACAAGCCGGACAAGCCAGAGCAACAGCAGCGGTAGCAGCACCAGAACGACTCGCTCTCGCTGATCGGAGCAGGAAGCCGCCTCCGCCAGCCGCTGCCGCAGTGCTATGACGCCATTTTACTAACCTCCCGTGGCAACTCGTCATCGTCGTCGTCGTCGTCGTCATCGTCGCCGCCGCCGCCGCCGTCGTCGCCGCAAAAGCTCAAGAGGAGCTCAACGAGGCAGTCGCGGTGGGTTCTCGGGAGGTGCTCACCGCCGCCGCCGCCGCCGCCGCCGCAGCCACTGATAGCTCAAGAGACGGCTGAATCAGCCGGTCTCTTTTGGCTACTTGGTCGATACCCGCTCACCCGCAGCAGCATCTTACTAGTCGTCCTCGTCGTCCTTTCCACCTGCTACAGCCAGATTAGCGAGCCTCGAGGTACGTGCAAAATCTTCACTTTTTATCTCGAACGTCCTCGCGGGGCTTGGCTCCTTATAGCTCTGTCTCGATCGCTCCCTCTTCCTCTCCCTCTGTCCGTCTCTTTTCCTCTGTCTCTCTCGCTCTTTTTATCTCCCGGATACCCGTCTCGACGTACAGCCTGTGTCGCGCACTCACCGCGTGTCGTAACGACCGCCCTGATGCCGACCAGCTCATCCCCGAGAGCCGCCTGCTTCTTTTGTCCTTGCATTTTGATCGTTGTCAGTTAAAAAATAGCAGCAGGATGCCTCGATCTTCAACATTGCTCGCCAACTTTTCCGTTTTTTCACATTGCTGATTATCACCTTCTTCAACAAAGGTTTCTTTGTGTTTTTTTTTTATTATTTATAAATAAAATTCACTAGCCAATCGCACGCGTAGACACATCTTTTTTATCACATTTTACCATTCTTCTTCAAATTAAATTGAAAGTAAAAACAAATAAAAGAGTATTGTTATACTTGATTGTCATTTATTTCACAATCTTGAAATTAGCTCTCTTTTATTAACTTGTAATTTATACTGCTTATTTTTTTGTGTAAAAGTTTTTTATTCAAAAGTCACATTGCCAACCATAACTTATACTTAACCATCAATTTTTGGTACTAATACCTTATATAACATTTATGCAGAAAATTATTTAATTTATCATGTTTTTTAATTTTTTAGGTAATAGCGCTTTATCCATTATATGCTTACTATGGACGATGAGGATAGTGAAAATGGACTTGTGGATACATGGAGTTTATGGGAAGAAGCTTACTATAAAGATGCACCAATTGAGACATCCCTAGCACAAATCAACAACTCAAATGTTTGCTTGGATGAAATTGAAGAAAACAGAGAGGATTGCTTTTACTCTGTTTATTCTCAAGAATCTGATGGTAATGGCAATCCCGAAGCAAATTTAAAAAACGTCATTAAAGGAATTAAGGAAAATATTATCAATCAGTCGGAGGAAGACAAAACTGAATCACTTGATGACGAGGCTACTGAGCAAATTTCCCAATCCAATGAGACCACAGAAGAAAAAACGAATCAAACAGAAGAAAAAACGAATAAAACAGGAGTAAAAACCAAAATAATGGCAGAGTATGCGGAATACTTGGGCCTGCAACCTTCGTCGTCCAAGTCTCAGTGTAGCAAGTGTAATTCAGTGGAAAATGAGTCCTCGACTCCAACATCTAACTCTCATGAATGCAATTGTTCACCAACATCAACACCTCCTCCAGCGACTATCAACAGTTCTGAACCACCAGCTTGCAGCGAACCTGAATTACCTCTAGCAACTAACTGTGAAATACCATCTATTAGCAGTAGTCCTGCATTATCACCTACTTCTCGTTTTGAAGAATCTTCAGTTAGTGACACTGAAGAACCATCTGTTAGTAATTCTAAAGTTTTGCCTGTTTCCAACTCAGAGCAATCATCTACCCAGGATTCTGAACTTCCATCTACTAGTGATTGTGAAAAGCCGTCTACAAGTAACTTTGAAAAACCATCTACAAGCTATTACGAAGAAGCGTCTAGCAGTGATTTCGAATTACCATCCACTAGTAGGTGTAATTTACCTTCCACTAGTACCTGCAATTTACCACCTACCAGCAGCTGTAGTTTGCCATCTATTAGTAGTGCTGGTAAACAAACTCTTAATTTACCATCTACAAGTAGCTCTGAGGAACAAACTTTTAGTCTACCATCCACAAGTAGCTCTGAAGAACAAAATAAATCTAAACATTCTGAAATAACACCTACTTCACAAGCTTCAAATTTTAAACATTCTAGAAAAGTTTATTTATGTGCAGCATGTGAAACTTACTTTGAAAACTGGAATCTCTTTTTACACATGCGTGATGTACACAAACGTCATATATGTTTGTTTTGCCTTGGCATGTTTGGTCAAGCTGAGCGTCTGTCTTATCATTTATCAAAGAAGCACAGTGTTCCAGAAGAGACATTTCAATCTGTAGAAGATTTTTACAAAACCTACAAAGACTCCTGTTATATTGTTTGTTGTTCATGTGAAAAAATGTTCTCAGAGACAGACAATTTTTATGATCATGCCTGTCCTTCCGAAGAAAATCCAGAGCCAGTTCCAGAAATTTGTTCAGTGTGCAGACTAGTGGGTACTCACATGGAGACATGTAGTTTAGCTCCAGAAAAAAGTGTTGAAACTAACGTGGTACGGAATCCAGTGAACAGTTTAAGATCACCTCCTATTGAGTCTTCTGCTCCTGTTCAAGCCATAACCGGAGTAAGAAGGCATTCAAAAAGGACAATAAAACCTAATAGACTTAATGACGACGTTTATTTATATACTAAGTTAACTAAAAGAACTAAAACACGTAGTACGTCAGAAGTTTCTGAAATAAGTGAAAGTAACAGTAAAGATACACAAAAAGAAACATCGGTTGTTGAATCTAATGAACTTGAAGGTGATTCGTTGCAGGACACTGTTGCTCAAACTATCATGGAAGTTTCTACAAGTATAAGCTTAAACAGTAATCAGGATAATTTACATGCAAATAATATACTTAGGCAAAGCAACTATGAAGAAGTGGGTGAAATTAAATCATTAAATAGTGATAGTGCCAAGAACAGTTATGATAGTGTAACAGAAATAATTATGGAAGTTTCGCAATGTGTGAATAATTCTAGTAAAACAGCTAATACTGATAAAACAATATCCAATACAAACAGTTTAGTGAATATTGATGAATGTGGTGCGAATAAAGGTACGGTTGAATCAGCTGATCCTAAAAGTGAAGATGATGTAAGATTAAGTGAGGCAAATAATGAGCCTGTAGAAACCAAAGATTTTGGTATAGAAAATAACACGTTGAATGATGCACATGAAGACTCTAATTCAGACTCTGAATCTCAAGCATCTAGTAGTCCCAGTAGTCTTGCAAGTCAGCGAGTGGTAAGCCCTAACCATGAATTACAGGAAAGTCAAAGTGAAAATGAAGAAGATTCAACAACCATAGAACCAGAAAAAAGACCTACAACCAGTGCCACACCAGCGTCAGACAGAAGCTTAGTAATAAAAATTTGTACCAAAAATAATTCAGTGTTTTCCATCAGTAACCCGACTCCTTCAAGAAGAAACAGTACTGAAAATCACGATAGTTCGAGGGAGTCAGAAGAAAATAATAATGCTAACATGTCTGATAATAAAGCATCTGTACCTGAAGAAAATGAAGGTGAAAATAAAGATGAACAAAATAGTCATTCAGAGAATCATAAATTGGAAGTAAAAGATAATTCTGAAGATGAAAATGGTATCGGGGAAATCAGGATTGATTCGGACACTAATAAAACAACTGAGGATTCAATTAATCTTGACAATGTATCAAAAGAAAAAATTGAAGAGCAATCTGATGAACTAAATAAACAAGAGAACAATAAACTGGTAAATGAAAGTGAAATTTTTGATGGGATCCAGTTAGCAGAAGAAGAAATTCCAGTAGCTGATTTACCTGTGGATGATCTCTTGGAAAGCATGGAAATCGTAGATTTATTAAAGCGCTGTATTCAGGCAGTTTGTGCTGTTTGTGTTTACTGTAATCATGCTCGACATATAGCTGTTAATGGTAAACAATTAAGCCTACACATGCTTGCAGAACATAGGTTTCAGCCTCAACATCCAGCAATAATAATTCAAAAAGAACAATTTATATCAAAATTGAAAAAGTGCTTGGGAGACATAGAATCGTATTATTTTAATCTTGATTCTTTCAACAGCAAAGAAGGTACATACAGCATCCCAGATACAAGAACATACGAATGTTATAATTGTAGATTCGTTTCATCTGCTCACAAAGAATTATATTTGCATAATAGAAAAATGCATCAAAAAACAATTATAATATGTATAATGTGTAAATCAACTTTTTACAGTTACAGCGAATTGCTTTGCCATTTATGTCCAGGTGTGTATGCTGCAAATGTAAACATTGAGTACCGCTGTTGTCTATGCACATTGAGCAATATTCCATCAGCATTCAGGCTTATGGTTCACCTTCGTAAGCAACACCATGCCTGTGATGTATGCTTGGAATCAACAGGAAATCAACAACGCTTATCAAATCATGTGTGGAAGCATAAATTACATCACTTGTGTTACAGATGTGGTATAGCCTATAGGAATAAACCAGATATTACAAAACATCTATTTTGGAAGCATGGTACAGAAAGTATTGTGTGCAAAAAATGTTTGCAGAAAAAATGGCCTCATATTTATCATTTTTGCATTCCACCCACTGCTTTTGTCTGTGAAGAATGTGGCTCAAGTTTTTCAAGAGCTGTTGCATTAAAAGTCCACAAAAGAACTCACACTGGTGATTATCCTTATTCTTGTTCTGAGTGCACTGAGAAATTAATTTCTAAAAAACTATTAGCAAGACATGAACGAAATCACAGGGACCCTGCAACCTGGACACCCCCTCATGTGTCACCAAACTTAAATACTAACCAAGCCTCGACTGAAGAAGAAATTCATGTTGATGTTTGTAATATGGAAACTAAAGAAGATGAAGCTACCGAAGTTGCGCCTCAAGTCATACCTAAAGAGCCAGTAAAAAAAGTAGTCGATGTATATGATCTACCACCATTGAACTTATCATCTGACAGTGACAGTGAGGTTGAAGATGATAATATGAAAAATGACAAAGTAAATGGAGACGAATCCGATAAGACAGAAAAAGAATCAAGTGAAAAACCTGAAACATCAACATCCGAATCACAAATTGCTACTGCTGAGCCTAAAACTGATGTAATCGTTGAAGTTGAAAGAAATGAGGAGGAGAAAAAACAAGAAGAGCAAATAATGGATGGCATTTGGGACAATTTTAAATCATACACTGCTAGTCTAGAAAAACTAGATTCTTCAGCCAATGATCCAACAACTGACGTTAATTCATCAGAGCAAAAAGACAAAGACAATTCACCACAAGTTGCAGAAGAAATTGATCCAGAAATTCTTAGAAATATGGCATTAGCAGACCATGATTACTGTGTAATATATTCAGATAAAGTTGAGGAAGGAGAATCACCTAGTAAGATTCAATCAAAGACTGATGAGAATACTGAAATCAAAGAGAACACTGATTTTAAACCAGAAAGAACACCTTCACCTAGCATAGCTAAAGCGCAAAGTACAGAAAACCATTCACCCAAGAAAAAAGTCAAGTCTCCTAAAAAGAAGAAACAAAATGCTAGCACATCATCCAGTGACTCTTCTAGCGATAGTGATTCTAGCAGTTGTTCTTGTGGAACTAATTGCAGTTGTAGTAGTTCCTCATCTAGTAGCAGCTCTAGTTCTAGCAGTAGTTCAGATTCTGATAGTTCAGCTTCAGAAAGTTCGCCACGAAAGAAAAAGAGCAAAAAAGAAAAGGAATCAGTTCAGAAAGAGGACGAGTCAGTCCAAGTTGTAGAGGAAAATGCGCAGAACGATGCAGCTAAAACAAATGACGATACGACAAATCAAAACGAAGCTTCACATACAATAGCTGCTCCAGTGATACCAGTAGCACCAGTGATTCCAGTACAACTTGTAATAAGAGAATCTGATCTTGATACAACAGAAACTGACACTGATGAGGAATTTTATGACAAAAATCCTCAGCAACAGGCAAATAAACTGCTGGAAGAAAAACGTAACAAAATCATTGCATCTGCTGCGCCTAATTCTATGGATGTAACAATAACACCCGCTGTAAATAACGGCGTTATTGATACGGATGTAACTATGCATTCATCAGCTCCATCACCAATAACAGTCAATTCAGTAGAAGATGCACCAGTAAAAAGAAAAGTCAAAACGAGAAAACGAAAAAGAGGAGGTCGTGGAAGAGCACGTAATACTCAGAAAACTGTAGAATCAATAAAACTAAACATTCCAAAATCTATGTATCAGAAGAAAGGGCGAGGATCAAAATCTGCAGTTGCAAGAAGACATTCGGCTTCTAATTATACTTCAAGTTACCAAACATACGAAATGAATCAACGGACTTCCGAATCGTCTATGCTAGGAGCAAGTCAAAGCGTTGGAGGCAGTGGTTCTGAAACGGATGCGAAGAGGTCGTCTAAAAGAAAGCGTGTACCGAAGCGCTTCTATGGCGATTCTAGTGATGAAGAAAATCATAGACAGCAAATGTTGAAATGGAGAAGGGTTGATATACCGGCACCAGTCAATTCTCAACTACCATCGACAAGCACAACTTTCAGCTACAAGCAAACGCTTCAACAGCAGCAGCAGCAATTACTTCTACAGCAGCAGCAACAACAGCAGCAATTGTTATTACAACAACAACAGGAGCAACAGCAGCTTCTTATACAACAGCAGCAACAACAATTGCTCATTCAGCAACAACAATTGCAATTACAGCATGAACAACTGTTGCAGCAACAATATCGGCAAGAACAAGAGGAGGAGGCTGATGAGGAGGATGAAGAAGAAGAGGACGAAGAGGAAGAGCAGGAGGAGGAGGAGGAGGAGGAGGAGGAGCAGGAAGCAGAAGAGGAGGAGAACGATGAGGTTGAAGCTGAGCCAGAAGAAGAAGAGAAAGCATCGGCCGCACCAGCTTCAGGTAGCGACTCGAACGATGCAGCTGATAGCAGTAGTGACTCGAGCGATTCGGACAACGAAATTGAAAGTAAGAATGAAACCATAAACTCGGCATCTCAATCACACGCTAACTATTCGCAGTTGCAAACGCAAAACACAGAGCGTGCCAGTAATTTGTATTGCTACTGCCAATGCCCCTACGACGAGGTGTCCGAAATGATAGCCTGCGACGGGGATGATTGCCAGATCGAATGGTTCCACTTTGAATGCGTGGGCATCATGGTGCCGCCCAAGGGCAAGTGGTACTGTCCTGACTGCCGAAGAAAGCTGGATATTCCGGATGACGTTGAAGATTTCGCTAACGGATAGTACTAACTGGACGATGTCTTAACCGGACTAATAGTTATTTTCACTTTTTATCTGACCGGAGGCTCCTCGGAGAAAGAAAACAAAACGCTTAAAACGAGCGTACTCATGCTCGTTTCTTATCTTTCATTGCGCTTTTTGTCGAACGCAATGAAAAAAAAGATAGGAGAAACTAACTGAAGCAGCGAAAGCGCTACACTACGTATGCAGCGTTCCATGTTAATATTTTTCTTAATACCGACGTAATCACACACGCGTTTGTACATAAAACTTGTAAATACGCCCTAGAGTTTCTATGATAATGAACGAAGTAAGTTTTTGTGTAAATTTCTTTGTACTTCTTTTAATGATACATCAATGTAAATTTATATATTAGACAACGTAAATACACGAATACACGTACACTGACGCGCATACACAAGAATACAAACAAAAACGTACATTAACGAAAAGAGAAGGAGGGGGCTGTTCCGTCGTCGAAATTGTTTGCATCTAAATTTACTGTCGGCACTGCTGGCAGTGTCTGGGATTTTTATATTGAATCAAGGTGGGACGATCGTTTTTCGGGAGACGATACACAAATTATTTATCATAATCCTAGACAAGTGGCGCATGTTTTTGATAGTTATTTCAAATAATACAGCTTGGCCAGAGGATGCAATTTTTTTTTAGAGAGGTGCATTTTCTAGATTACTTGTTTTTCAGATTACAGGCTATTTCACGCATAATCAAATTAAGAGTGTAATCCTGTAACTATCGAATAAATAATCATCCGCATTATAAAATTACGGATTAACTTATGAAATTGAATATACTTTAAAGTAATTTTATAGTAGTGCACTATCTTTTTCAGAGACAATCTCTATATCTGGACAAGAGCTACGATTAATTTTTGTAACTGATACATTCTACGTTGCGCAGTATTAAACTTTAGAGCTTTACAGAGAATTGCTGAGCGTCAGCTGCCCTATGACACAATGAATTGTCCTTAGTTTAATAATGTCACCTGCTCTCCTCTTAAGCGCAACTAGAGCTTTGTAATTACGAAAATCTTTCAATTTTACTACACGGATGATTTGTACAAATTTGATCAAATAAATATAAAACGGTCATCAACTCCGCAAATTTGATTTAAATTATTAATTTATTTAAATATCGTGAAAAATTATTTTCACATGACGGCCAAGCCGTAATTATTTCTGTAGCAATAAAAGGCGAATTTCCTACGAGTTGATAAAATTAGCAAGATTTAAAGCGATGTGCGTTTTTTCGCTTTTTTTCTTTCCTTTACTTCCGCATTTATGTTGTACTTGAGCTTGTGCAAATTAATTTTTGTAATAATTGCGAAAGAATTTTCACGAGAGGAAAGTAAGCGTTCCAGAAATATTAAAATTTATTTGCACAACGATTTGACGAAAGAATCGTTCCTCGCTTTATTTTTTCTATTCTATTTTTTCGACGTTCCATCGTGAATTAAAAACATGAATTAATTGTCACTAACAGCTTAAAAAATGATTTGTACATAAATATGAAGAAAAAAAAAATATATATATATAGCTTTGTGAAAGCTTTGTTTTTACACGTACTAAAACTTCTTGATAATTCAATTTACATTAGAACTGTTGTGCAAAGAATTTTTTAGCCTGGATATATAGTTTTATTCGTTACGATCCAATGTTGCGCGAAAAAGCACAGTGCGTTTTTCAATGATTGGCTTTGTTCTGAAGAATTTTTGTTGTTAACGTATCTACATAAAATAGCTCACACGAGATCATTTTTCACTATTGTCAGCCCTCGTCTCCTTCGGCGATTCGATTCCCATAATGTTGGTGGTAAAATCTTTGTAAGATATACGCTGTATCATAAAACGATAATACATTATTCTAAAGAAGCCTAAAATTGTTTACTTATTTTCAATATCCCGAACATAGTACACGTTCCTCCTGCATATACTAACACTTGGTAACATTTTGAACACCTGTCCCGCTAAGTCCTCTACTTTCTCAGTCGTTGAAATATCCTTTTGAAATTCTTGTAGAATTAAGCGTTTAAGATCTTTTAGCGTTTCATGTTGGCTGGAAGAATTACCTGAAAATATAAAATGTCAAGCTGGCGCTAAAAAATTACATTCATTACTACGAGGTTATAAATAATACCGTGATGACTGTTTTCTTTAGATAATACATCGACTAATAGTTCCCTAGATAAACTGGGATCATCGGACTCCTCTAACTTGGCAAGAGTATGAAAAGCGTCTCGTAGATGCTTCATTAAAATACCAAAGGTCGGTCGGTGGTTTATGTACAATTTTACGAATTCTTCAAAATTTAGTTTTCTCTGAATTGTTTCAGTACTTGCGTGGTTCCGATACATTATTTCATTTATCAAATCGTCGCACTAATAAAGTACATTAACGTAAAATAATTGATAAAGATACAGATCAAGAAGTAACGCGTCGAAAAAATTACTTGATCCTTTGATGGATAAAATCCGATAGCTCTCATGAGAGTAGGCAGTAGTTGTACAGAAATTTCATCCTTAATTTGTCTAGCTTCCATAGAGTTTTCTCCTTGTTCCAAGATCTGCGCATAGACGAATAAATCTCGCATCTCGGTAAAAAGCCAACCAAATTTACCTCCATCTAGGAGTCCGTAGAATGGAGTTAATCCGACTCCACCCAATCTGTAAGAGATGTCTACGGATCTACATAATAAATTATGATGCGCAAGTTAAGGTCAAAATTATTCATCGACGAATTTGCTAAAGAGATCATTCGAAGCAATTGTATTACTTGAAATTAGTGTTCCACATTGATATGCAACGATCGTCACATCCCAGAGTAAAAAGAAAGCGACCACAACGGCTGATGCGCATCCATGAAATCTGCATTCAATATCAATTATGGTAAGTACATGGTACACAATAACTCGATGTAATAAATCATTCATTTAAATTTTTACTCCTCGCGGATGTCCCAGGACCCCGATTATTTTGAATGGATTCCCGTCTAGCGGTAATAATTGTAATCCTATTTCCTTGCTAGTGGCAAACAGTATGTAAATTGGCTCATCTTTTGTTTTCTCTGGTTCCTCTGCTTGACAAATCTATAAAATGACAAGAACTGTAAATATAAGGCATCGGATATTATCGTATAAAGTATACAATTTGCACGTGTACGCAGCAACAACCATTATTTTCTGTACTGGAGAACTGAATGTTGGTCCCAATACAGTGGCGCGCGTTTCCTTTGTAATGGAATCGATCAGTTTGAACTTGTACTGAAAGCAGTAGTTACATTTTTTAATTATAATACTATGCATATTGTACATGATTGGATGTAAAATGTTATCCTGCATCTACGTCTGAATTTGAAATGACTAGGAGCGTTTCTTCGCCCGATTGTGGATACCACGACATACTCAGTGGAACTTCGTCTCGCTCGATTCGACTAACTTGCATGATTACTAATCCTGGATCAGGATATGGCCCACTGTGGGAATGACGCAATGTACAATACACGTTTACTACTAGAAATTGTTAGTTACACTCAAATGGTGACCTTTTCTTCAAATCGTACTCGACCAGGTCTCGATCTTTCCCAAGAGACAGAAAGCGAGGGATCGCTTTGTTCTCCCGAGACAATGGACTAAATAAAAGACTTGCGATGGGCAAGTTATGCGACCGATATTTTCCAATAAAATCAAAATAATTGCTCGATGATTGAACATTCTCATTTCGTTTGAAAACCGCCACAGTCATGGAGTCATCGAAGTATGCCATATAATTCGAATACTCCGAAAAGGTAACTTCCAAAATAGCGTGGTTTGAATGTTTGTAAGGTAATGGGTCTAATGGTTCCAAAGTTTCCGGTCGAAGAACCCACATTGCACCGTTTTTAAGCGCACAGATCAATGCCGTACCTATGATTACATGTTATTCGATGACAACTGTACATTATTAGTATTATAACTAGTGTGCATAGTTGTTGCATATTTTAAAATCATAAATTATTTCAACCTCTAGGTGAATACTTAAGAACAGTAGCACGCGCATTTTTGGCATTTGTTTCTAAATTCGTGACATGAGTTATTTTTCCATTGGACGTTTCAGTTTTTAGGATCGACGATAAATTTGTTACGATTGAAATGTGCTTTTTCAATACCAGAAGGTGATTACGGTAGTTAAACAAAAACATTACTCCATTTTCATCAGCGACCACTAAATAGTCACTAGAATAATCAGATTAACAATTAATTCACATACATATGTTCATACGTATATTCATTGCCCGAATTAGTGGATGAAAACTACGCAAAAAAAACCTTTGGGGATGAACGTCTAAAGATGTTAAAGTTGATGCGAAATAATGAGATATCAAACGACCCGTCATATTCGAAACGTCCATCCGCATTAATTTTCCAGATGACGTAGCTGTATTATAAAATACAACGGTCAAATAGTACGGAAATTTGAAAAAAAAATATAGAAAAACATAAATTGCGCTGAATAATGCAATTTCAACAATATATGGGTACTGACCAACTATGAATTTATCAATGTACAACTCTTTACTTTCGACCGTAGCTTCACGAGGTGCTTGAAATTGATAAAACTTTTGTACAAACGCCAAACTTTTATTATCAAATGGCTCATTCATGCATTCCCTTAATTTAGGCTGTTTTTCGAGTTTTATTGTAACGTTTGAAGAAATTTCATCACGCGATGATTCATCTTGAATCTTTTTAAGTTCATCCTCCTTTCCATTACATATATTTTTTATTTGCCAGTCTTTTATGGGAGAATCATCTTTTATATTAATGCTGCATGTATCTACAAAAATTGTAAGCATATTGCATGCGCATATTAAACATTTTATCACGAATTCATTTGTAAAGCACGGTGATTTATTATAAATTACTGTCAATGTTTTTCGTGCCGTTCAACTGGAATTGATGACTAAAGGATATCGATGTAACAAAGTCTAATCCACAATCACGACACCAGTATAAAATTTTCAAATCACTATCGTAAAAGTTTACATCTCCGTGTGAATTTCCCGTAACTACCAAACTAGAGTTTATTGGAAAGATTTAATATTTGGATCTAATTAAAAAAAAAAAACAAAGTTCGATTCATATCTTACCTTTTGTAATTAACTATTTTCGTTATGTTCGATTTTTGCAATTTAATTGATTTAACGTGTTTTACTTGTTTTTTATTAGATATATCCATTTCATTAACGACATCCCATAGTAAAATGTATCCTGTATGAGGTTTCTTTTTTTTAGCTTTGAATAATTCTACCTTCGTAATTATTTAATTTGAAGAAATATTAACAACAAACCGTTTGATGTTCCAGTAAATACTTTTGTACTATTGAACACAAACGTAGTATTATTTAATATTCCAAATTCTTTCGAACTACTCGTAATGAGTGGATATTCTAAGCTTAAATTTTCACTATCCTCGTTCTAAATAGAAAATAAAAATTAACTGTTATAAAAATAAACTTTAAATATAACTTAGTGAATATTTTTTTTAAACGTTACTAACCCATGTAACGAATACAATCCTGTGATTTGTCGTAAGTACAAATAAATTCGGATTTTCATAACTGAAGCATATTTCCTTAACAGGATCACCTTCTATTTTGGTCAATTCTACTATAGCTATAATTGTAGCTTATATTTAAAAAAATATTCATGTGTAAGTGTTTAAAGTTATACTGTTATCAAATATATACCATTGTGATTTTTTCGCCCAAATGTCCATAACCAAAGCTTCACTAATTGAACAGTTTCATTGCCTACAGTAACAAAATACTTTGCATTGATACTTAAAGCTGTTGCTGTTAATCTACTTTTTCCGTGAGGATTGTATAACGTGTAAGTTGGTGCTCTGGACCGAGATTTATAAACATATTACGGTGTAAATATGTAGTATTTAGTCGAGTTATAATTTTATTGAGAAAGAAATGGCATCATTAAGAACAATTAAAAATTGGTTTGACTTTCAAACAAAAGTACCTGTTTGTTGTGTTCCAAACAACAACAGTAGAATCTTCACCATAATCTGCAGTCAGAAGCCATTTCTCTGATTGATCTATGGATAAAGCTCGAACGCGATCACTCTAAAATAGATCAGTTTACTGATTAAAATGAAATTAATTATGTACATTGCAAATACCAACGTGTCCTTGAAGAGTAAACATTTCTCGTGAATTGTAATCATAGAACACAGTCACGTTTGTCGATGCATATACAACTATTGAACGATCTTTTCTTCCGAGATTGATAACTGGCACATCGGGATTGAACCCGAATATCCATTGTAAGTTCTTACATTAAAACAAAAATTATTTCGTTTTTAATTATGAAAAAAATTTTAACGTGTACTATATAAAGTTACTACTGACAAAGGGCGTTGGCGACAAATCGTCATGATTATCTAAGTGAAAATCACTGCTAAAACTTTCAGAAATTGACTCTTCAACACAAGAAAAAGACATATTTTATTCTTTTTAAAGTGAGCAAAATTAATTTTAAAGGTTAGCAATTAACAAACTAATTATTGTTATGATGTAGAAAAAACGAGTGGTAAATTTTGCTGCAACTTCAGTTGGATAAAAATAAATTGTTGTTTTTAAAATAAAATAATAACTACCAATATCTGTACTCGTAATTGAAAGCATAATACTAAATTTATAAGAAAATGCTTTTTAACTATTAATAAAGACAAACATTTTTTGTGCCAATATTTTATTATTGATTAGAAATAACAATTGTTTTAGAAACATCAAGTTTCCGTAAAACATGATTTGCAATTAAAATCGTATAAAAATTTTATAAGCGTGATGTTAAACGTACATTCAAAACTTTTTTAAAAGCTAGTCAATCACGCATAGTGAAGTTTCTGAGCTTCATTATTATTGTAAATACTGTACAAAATATAGAACTTAAAATGACTCTCTTACAATTGTTTCGTTTGAAAATTATAAAGTAATAGTATTTTTTCTCTTTTTACACTCTTTACAAAAGCTTTTGCAAATTGGAATTCTTGATCTACTTAAAGTTGCCCCTGTAAGCAATAAATTCGAGCTGCTTCTTTAGAATGTCCGCAATATAATTCACGATGTTACGAAACATCGAAGTACACTTATTCGTAAGAACGGATGTTAAACTCTTTAAGTCGTTTAACTGCAGCAGCTCTGAGGTTTAGGGTCCATTCCAGATCTTTTCGTTATATTTACACGAGTAAATTCTTCAGCAATCGTAGGATGAATTCCGACGGTAGACTTCAGAAGTGGGAATGTTAAATTACACCTGTTATACAAGTATTAAGAATTATTATTATAATACAGTTATAATATAAAAGAATGTAAATTTGTATGCATTCGACTTACTTAATTGCTGTAGCAAATCCTTGAATAACCTCGCCTGCATTAGGGCCAACAAAGTGCAAACCAAGAACTTTTTGATCATTATTTCGCAATGCAACCACTTTCAGGTAACAGCGACTATTATCTTTTTGTGGAACGAAAAATTCTGTTGGTTTATAATAAGCATGGTAAATTTCGATACTATCTTCTCCATGTATTGCTATTGCTTGCTCTTCACTGAGTCCAACACAGCCATATTCAAGAGGACTGAACACAGTCGTAGCAACGTTCGTGTAATCCATTAGTTCTGTTGCATTTCCATACAGTCTTTTAGCTAATAATTTACCAGCATGGATTGCTACCGGTGTAAGTTCCGGTTTTTTCTATTAAGATAATAATGGATTTTAGAAACTTGGAATAAATAAAAAAAAAATTGATAATAAAACATGGTTTGAGCTTACGTGCAATACGTCTCCGACAGCATAAACATGTGGTACATTAGTTTGTTCATTCAGAGCATCAATTTTTTCATTTTCAGGAACAACGAAGACGCCTGCATTTTCTAATTTCAAATCTTTTGTGAGAGCTTTGCGCCCGATTGCAAACAATACTGTGTCATAGACATCTTTATGAATTTGACCATCCTACAAATAATTAATACTCGTTAGTTAGTTTGTTCTGAATAAAAATAATTAAAATATGCTAAAAATATGTTTAAACAATACCTTATCCACCCAGTGCACAAGAATGCTTCCATCTGCTTGCTTTTCTAAAGCTTTAGGTTTAGCTTGGTAAATAAAGTGGACGCCGCGAGTTTCCATTTCTTCCGCAATAATGTTCGCCATTTGCTGATCAAAACCTCTAAGGATAATAGAACGCACCATTATTGTAGCATCATACCCTAATCCATTCAAAAATCCTGCACACTCTAAACCAATGTCTATAAAAAAGTTCAGGAAACATTTCTTTCAATGTATATTTTGAATCAAAATTATTTAATTTTTAACATGAAAGGATACATCCAGCACCAACAACAAGAGTTTTTCCTGGTGGCTTGCTTAAGCTGAAAATATCATCACTAGTGATACCATATTCCACAGCACCAGGAATATCTGGGTAATTGGGTCTACCACCAACAGCAATAAGAACATTCTTAGCAGTGACAACTTTTTCTTCTCCATTCTTCATAATACCTCCAATAGTGTGTGGATCTTTAAAGTAACCAAGTGCATTGATGTATTCAACTTTCCTGAAAATTGCAAACGTATTGATATTTTTAACTGATTCGTGCAATAATAAAAATTATTTCAATCAAAAGCAATGTTTCCAATAACTTACTTATTTCTAAGTTCTACTCTGGTAACCCAGTTAACAGATTTAACATGATTCTGCACAGCAGTTGTTAAAGCCTCCCAATCAATTTTAACAGATTTGACTTCAGGTATTTGCCATCCAAATGCAGTGGCTTCCTGAAATTGGGTTTAGAAAGAATTTTAATTAAATAACGAGCCAGTTTGAAACATTATGCGTGTGAGAAAAAAAATCTTACGTGCACTGCTTCTCCAAGTAAGGCAGCTTGGTGCATCAATTTTTTTGGTATACAGCCCACATTGACGCATGTTCCACCTAAGCCCCATTTGGTTCCTTGAGGAGATGGTATTACGTAGTCAAAAACAGCTACCTTAGCTCCAAGTTCGGTTGCTTGCTTAGCAGCAGCTAAGCCACCTGATCCTCCTCCCAAGACTACCAAGTCGTACTGGTACTGATCTGCTGATAAAAAAAAATTGTTAAGTAATCATGAATTTATACAAAAAAATTTTTTTACAACACTCTCAGATTATCGATTTTGAGCTTTGAGTTATGAATCATGCACTTAAAATTGAATAAATAAAATAGCTCCAAAATACGTTTTGGAGGAGATGAGAGAATGCATAAACAAGAGAAGAACGAAGAATGCGAGATGTACAAACTTGGTGATTCCATGATATCGCAAAACAAAGCGCTCGTTACGAAGATGACTTTGGCGAAACGACGTAACATAATTTATGTATAAACAATTATGCTCTGCTTATTTATCACGGGCAGAAAGTGACGTGGAAGAGTTTCCACTCATTGCGCGATAGCGCGTCACGTTTAAATCGGCAACGCTCTATAGCGTAAGCGATGGTAATACTATTCGGACAATATACGTTCGTGAAGCTTCTGTTAATATAATTCCGCGGAAACTCACCACGAGAACCGGGGGAAAAATTGGAGTGAACGAGCGAACATAACCTAAGCGGTCGCGTAGGTGTAAAACGCACGTCTGCTCTTTCTGATAAGGAAACCGCTTATCGCGCGGCTGATCTGACTAACGCACTGTTGCAGTAGTATGAGGCAATAGCTGCTACTTATAAGAATTGAAAGGTTAGCGAGTGCTCAGACGATGTGAGTGCGAGCTGAGAATACATGCATCACATCGATCGCCTCAAGTGTTATTTTTACGTAATAACGCGCTCGCACTTGGCTAAGTGAATACGCGGTTCGCAACGGTAACACTAGCATGAAATCGGAGCAGAGATATATGTGATGTCGAGGAGAGAGACGAAGGAGAAGTGGAGCGCGCACGGTTAGAACACCATTGCAAGACAGCTGCGAGAAAGAATAAAAAAAATATTAGTCAACTCACTGGAGAAAAAGGCGTACATAACCTGGCCAAAGACTCGAGGGCCGGTTCTAGTTCGCGTCAAGTCGAGTAACTTGCCGGTCGACCTGCGAGCCGACGACGTCAGGATGAGCCTCGGCAGCAGTGTCAACGTCGTCATGATTCGGCGCACGTTCCGCGGCGGCGGCGGCGGCGGCGGCACAGAGATAGACAGACCGACCGACCGAGACTCTTCCCGCGAACGATTATACTTTGCCGATTCTATATGTAACTGCTGCGGATTCGCGCGTGTGCGCGAGCACCAGTATACTAGTGTACGTGCGCGAGTCACCGCCGGCTAACTCAGCGCGCCCACCTCTCTCTATCTCGCTCTCCCACGATCGCGCAATCCTCGTTTCGCCAAGGCTGACAGTGCCTCGAGGCTATTATATGCGCGATCCGCGCGATTTTTTGCTCTCTTGCCACAAGACTCATACAGCTAATAGCGATTTTAATCATTTCCTATACTCTTGGTTTTGAGGCTATAGCCATTGCTGCGGAACTGTAGCACACACACACACACATCGCGTCGAGCGCCCCTCTGCCGGTGATGCTCCGATAATAAGAGCTGCAGTTCTCGTCGCGAGGAGAGTATAGTACGGCGAATTCAAGCGACGGTAACGGATTAAATCAGCAGCATGCGCTCGATTTTGATAACAGGATGCAATCGCGGACTGGGCCTGGGTCTGGTGAAAAACCTGGCCAAGTCGAGCAACCCGCCGGAGGTGATCTTCGCCACGTGCCGAGACGCGAAGAAGGCCGCGGTGAGTCGCTCCCGCTCGCTTGCTTCCAACACGCTTATAAGTATATACGCTGAATTCCTCTCGATTGTACACACCTATACTATATAGGCGGCTTATCTAGGCTAGATCATCGACTGTTGAGCGATCTGGCCGACGAGATAGCGCAAAAGAATTTACGTAATAACGAGAGTATGTATAATATGTGGACGAGGTACAATATATATCCAGCAAGAATCTCAAGATTCTCTCGGCTCGAAGAGGCTATAAACTCACCGATGGGCGGCATCTTTGTTTTCTCTTTAAAAAGTCGATTGAAACGCGCACAGGGCAAGGAGACTCTTCGCGCTGCTCACTCCGAGAGTTATACTGCACCGGGGATAAGATATACGTGGGCGTCACTCGCGTGATTCGTGCTGGAAGCCCCAGGAAGGTCGGATTCGAAAGTACACTTTTTGTCGAAAGAACGAGCGGCTGCGCGATCCTTCGCCTGTGACGGTCGAGTGTTGACTGGAATACTGACGCCACGTTAACCTTATAAATGAGCTACTGCCATCTGCACATGCCGAGTGTGCGGAGCGGGAGTCTAAACTCCTAAGTACTCCTACTCCGGCGCAGCGCGACGACGGTGTGGATTATTTTGCGGCCAGTCTTTTTGAAAGTCTCTCGCCTGTGATCTTATTGTTTTTTTTTCTACTCTGTTTCCATTACGATCTCGGACTGTACAGGCCGTAACACTTGGGCTTTGTTAAATTTTGTAGAGCAGTTATCCGATTGTTGCGCAACCTGCCGACACATCGCCATACGTACAATACACCCAGTATAATAACGACGCGATGACGAGCTGATTTTTTCCTAGCACTTCTAGCACAATCTATATTGCAGTTTTCCATCTCCGACTGATGAAACACGTGCATCCGGTTATCGCTGACATGGATAACCCATATCAGTTGGATTGATGGGTCGATATTTCGTTTTGCGAGTTTGGCCAATGTATGGCAGAAATTTTAACTGGAGCAAGCGAAATTGCTAGCAGAAAATGGCAAAATCATGCGACGTTCTAATCATTTTTGAAAACTATGTCGTCATTGTAAAATTTTTCAGGCAAAATCGTTGGTTCTACAAATAGATTTAAGTAGATAATTCCGGACATGGTCAGCCGCGCGTATATTTTATTCTTTTATGAGCAAGTTTATGACGCTCTTTTTTTCTACAGTTGAATTTTAAAAAACAATCTGAAAAATATGGCACAGTGTTAATGTTTACATAAGAGTCTAACTCTTTTTATAATACGGAAGCTGAAAAAAGAAAGTTCTAAAAGAGCAAATTATAAAATGCTCAAGTTCACGGATAACTACACTCCTTGAGTCTCTACTTATTTCTGGATTGGAGGCGTTTCGCATACATAGATATATACTTATACATATATATATAGTACGTTACATTGCGTGAGAACGGATCAAGGATAGACTAATATTTGAACGGTCATTTTGTAACAGATACGCGTTCAGTGAACCAAATTGTAACTTATAGTTACAAAAATGCACAATTGAACTATACTTTTGAATATAAATTGGATGATAGCATATATAGTGCGCGACAGATTCAAGAAATTACTATTTATTCAGAGGTATATACTCACGTAACGATGCTTCAATTATTTTTTCTGATTGGATTTCAGACTTTACATTTTCTGAAATCTCGCTATTCAAGTCATCTCGATTTTCCACTTCTCTGCCCGACTCTAACCATTTGTTTTGCGCTTTTTCTGCTGACTCCGGTTTTGACAAACCGTTTTCTACTTGTATAGGTGTGCCTGAAAAAAATAGTTTATCGTGCTTAAAAAGTAAATTATAAGTATGCAGTCTAGATTTTTAAACCAAACAAAACGTACGAGTTTCCATTTTACAATAGATACTTTTCTTAATGCATTAAAATTTTATATTGTTTCATGAATTTGACATTTACTAAAATTTGGTTACATTCATAAGAAAAAATGACTGTCATCGTTATCGGATTAAGGCGATACAATCGCATAAAAATAATATATATTCAAATTGCTTGTATGATTTTTCAAAATGAACATTGAGCTTTAAAACACACAAAAATAGGGAAATACATATTCCAAACGACATTTCCTATAGCAAACGGTCAATAATAAGGTCTCTTTCTCTGTTGTATTCTTTCTGTATGATATGATGAATAAAATATACATAAATGCGCCCTGAACTTGAATGTGTACTGGAGGTCGAAAAGTTACGCCAATGATTTAATAAAATATTCTAACAGTATTACGTGTGCATATAGCTTAGCAATAGATTCATAAAATCTATATAATTTTTTTGTTTAATATTTATATAAGTATAATACAGTTTATACTGATTTTGGTTCGTATGTATAAATGCATTGTGAAGGAATAAATCATAATATAAGTGTAACATCTTATATATTTTTCATGCATACACGAGCCTTTGTAGCTGCAAACACACGCATCTGTCACTTTTATACCCCGGCTACTTTCACAATTAACATACTTTAGCTTACTTTACGATCTTTACACGCGAATTGATATAACGTATTTTTAAAGTTGAAGTTTATCCTAAACGGAAAAAATCCGAAGTCTCAATATTATCATCAACATTAGAATACTACTTTTATTTACGTCTTTTTATATTTGTCTATTGATTTTTCACATTTTTCAAAAGTACATACATATTCATATAATGCGTAGGTATAATATGTACAGTCATACGTTTTTCACACACACACACACGTCATTAATAAATCGTTGTCTGGCAAAAGTAATCATATTTTAAATGCCAAGGAAAATTATCACGACACGTACATACGTGCGAGAAAGAGCGAAAAAATGATGAAAGCATATATTTATGTTAGACTATATTAAATTGATTAAAATAATGAAAACTTGTATAGTATAATTTTTTTTAAATATTATTCGACTGCTTTCTTTGTACGTGATATTACAATAATAAAAAATTCTAAACTTACGGTCATCTTTTACAGTTCCATTGAACATTGTATCTTTTGGTTCATTTTCGTCTTCGGAATCTGAATTCAGTGTTGAAGATTTACTTCCGCACAAACCACAAAAACCTTTTTTCTGTTCACGATGTTTCATAGTAATTAGTACATAAATCACGTTGGCATCTTATTGAACGAAAGAGTATTTGTAACAAAAATGAGTCTTCGTCTAGCAATTCTCCAAATTCAGTTGAGGTATCTTGTGACTTGTAGGTAGATAAATTTGATCGCATTATTTGATAATGAATACGTGCATTTTACTGTGCACAAGCCGATATTCGTAATCTATTACATGAACCTTTTGGTCGGACAGTATAACAATTTTATAATTTTGATAGATTAAGATTTTATTAACTTTCCTACGCGTTTTATTACAATCACAAAATTAATTTTTATTATCAATTTATTTGACGATTAACATTATTAAAAAATGTAACAGGCGTGTATATGATTCCCGATATGCAGTAAAACGTTTAATAGGCAAAAAAAAAAAAAATTAGAACAAATCCAGAAGCACCTGGTGTCAGGTGTGTAACTTTGGTGATATCCACAACAAAACAGACTTTAAATGAGCAATGGACGTTCCATTGATCCACTTTCTTCAATTATACCGACTGCGCGGTTGTGTGCGCGTATAAGTATATGGATCCATATATTGATTGCGCGATAGTGCGTCATTGGCGTAACTTTTTATTAACTATCAAGATTTTTTTAAATTTTGATTTGATTATGTCGTTTCCTTTTTTCTACCGTCTTTTATAAATAGTATGTTATTATTTTCAGGAACTTACTGATCTTGCCAATGAAACCAAAAATATTCATATTATTGAAGAAGGTAAACACATGAATTAAAAAATTATTTTTAACAACACATACAGAAAATAAAATAGAATATACTTTTTTTCACAGATTTAAATAATACGAGCCAGTACCCAAGTATAGTTAAGCAAGTTCAAGATAAAGTAGGAGATTCTGGGCTGACAGTTTTATTTAACAATGCTGGAACATCTACTAAATTTGCCAGGCTTCCTCTGGTCAAAGAAAAGCAACTTATTGAATCATTTAGAATTAATACAATTGTTCCTATTCTCTTAGCAAAAGTATGTATTTGTTTAACTGAATCAATGAAATATTTTTGTTTTGATATGTTGATATAATATTTTTAACTGATGTACTCAAAAAAACAGGCATTCCTACCTTTACTGAAAAAAGCTTCAATTGCCAATTCAAACAATGAGGGTATGAGTATTTTCAGAGCAGCAATTATAAATATGTCTTCAATTCTTGGAAGCATAGAAGACAATGATACTGGTGGATTTTATCCTTATCGGTGTAGCAAAGTTTGTATCCTCTTGACTTATACGTTGATTGATGTGTATTCAACATATCCAATAAAATAATTACAAATTTTCAGGCTGCTGTGAATGCTGCAACAAAGTCAATGAGTCTTGACTTAAAGAAAGATAACATCTTGGTTGTATCTTTACATCCTGGATGGGTCAAAACAGCAATGGGTGGACCTAATGCTCCAACCGATGTAGATACGTGTATAAAAAACATTCTCACAACTTTAAAATCTCTTTCAGAAAAGCATACAGGTGCATTTCTTCAATACGATGGTAAAACAATACCATGGTAGACCACTATTATGCTTTAAGTTTATACGATACAGTTGTACAAAAATGAATAAACAGTAAAAAAAAATATAATGTTTGGAAAAATCTTAATGACAACCAAAGCAGAATGAAAGTCTATAGATTGCATCAGCTTGACTGCTTGTACTCAGAATTCGTATTTACAAATTTAGCAATGATTCTCACCTTGATGCATTTATGAAGCTTTTTGGATTAATTTCAAATTTCAACTTCTTTTGTCTCAATGATTTATTGATGCTTAATTTACTTCACACTCAAGTGAATGATGGAGCTTCACTTACTAATACATTTTAGTATAAAAAGTGTAGTTGCTAGATTTCTACAAACTATAATCTAAATTATATACAATTTTATCGTACCTATATTGTACTTTAGCTGATACAATTTTCAAAAAAAAATCTTCTGTATACATTCTTCGGAAAGTGCAGTATAAAATTTTAAAATAGTATTCATGTTTGTATGTCATATTTGCTCGATGTATACTTGAAACAAATATTCATATATTAATATACTTAAACAGAAATTAGCTTTCAATATACAACCGGCTGCACTTTCAGTTATAAAAACACAATTATTCAGATGCACATTAAACAAAGATAAACAAACTCACAGTATTCTTGAAAATCTCACTAAACGTAGATATGCTTGAACACAATCAAACATTCCACGTTTCATAGTTATTTTATACAACATACACACTATGGTGATCATGATTCGTTCATTGCCTCAGCAAGGATCAAGTGGATAAAAAAGCATACAAATAGCTTTGTATACTTTAATCAGTCTTCAGTCTTTTAGGTGCAGGCTCACTATTTTGTGAATTCGAATCTTCTGAAAATCCTAAATGGGCTGAAAAATCTGTTAGTCCTTGAGAATCGCTTACAGTAGAGAAACCTATAGCAAAATAGTAAATTAAATTATTATTATAATAATGTAAATGTATAATATTTTATTTCTCAAGTAAACTTACACGTGTTGGAGTCTTCTGTGAGTCCAAAATTAGAATTAGAAGAGTCTATGCCACCCTTCCTTGCTAAACCATTTTCTTTTTCTACTGCAGAAGATTTTACTTTCTTTTTCTGCAATCATAATGAATGCCACAATGAAAATTTCGAATTGTAACTTTTTGAATAAAAGTCAAGTACTATAATTTATGAAAGACTGCATGTTATAAACGGTATTACTTACTTGATCTAATGTCGATATGGGCACCCACTTGTAAATTTTCATTGTAGTTTCGCCAATTGTGACCCATTTCTTTTCCCTTAAAAACGCGAAATGAATGTTTCATTGAAATGTGATTCCTAATTAACAATAGAATTGCCAATATCTTGGAAAATCAAAGAAATACACAAAAACTTTACCAATGGCGAACTTTGTCAACAACTTGCATAACCCGTTTGATGTCATCTTTCGCTCTACTCCGTGTTTCTGCTCGCACAGACCGAGACATCATTATATTATTGGTCACCCAAGTCGTTAGAAATCACGTTTTCGTCGATTCGCGAATTGTTCTTTAACAATTAAGTTAGAAACGCTGAACAGGTGGCAGGTTATGTTACACTAGTTTACGTTGTTGACTGCCTGCGGGCTTGCTGGAGCTGGAACGCCTGGCTGGAACCCACCGAAGGCACATAATTTTCATAGAGAAACATGGCGGTCTGCGGTCAAACATCACGACGGCGTCGAAACGCCGGAGTGGCAGCGCTGCAGTCGCGGCACGCTGCAAAGCAAGATCACGCTTAAAATAATTTATGATGAATGAAAGTAAAGTATTTTATAGTTTTTTTTCTTCGCATGTATATATTTAAAATAGCATTGTCATTTGTTACTACAATAGTTTTAGCAGAACTTTAGAGTTATAATTTTTTTATTTTATAATATTTCAGCTTGCACAGAATTTTATATCTATCAAAGAAATGTTTGTATTGGCTGACGCGCTTACGCGAGCGAAAGTGCTGCCACATTTGCCGAACAGCGTCGCTGCTATGAAAGTGTGCCCACTCATCGCCTATCTGACTATATCTATTTACCATTGTTTTCATTAATAGTTTCAAGATCCAACCTCATTTTACAGTATACCGATGATAAAAATTATTTAGTTATTCGATTGATTTCGACATGCCTGAAGAAGAATCGATAAAAAAATCTCACCCAGACCAATTCCTAGTACGTTTATTGTTACTGTTTATTTCATCATTTATGTTGTTCTCTGATATATACCATATTTTTTTCTCTAATACCTTGAGTATCTTTTTTTTTATGAATTACATGTACATACTTAATATTGTAGATAAGACCCTGTCATTTATATAAAGAGGAATTTCATGAGTGTGAGAGGCCCAAAGGGAGATTCCATCAATACTTTATATACGGGGATTACCTTGATTGTAACCAATGGCAAACGGACATTAAAAACTGCAACCTTTGGAAAGAATCTGGCGATGAACAAGCATACGTATAATCACTTATAATGATTCGAATATTAATATATTTAAATATATACTACAGTTACTCAAAGGATCTGCTTGCATTATATTATAGGAAGAATTAATTGCGAGTGAAAGAAAACGCAGATTAGAAAGATTGAAACCACATTATCAAAATGACGTATGGAAGAAAAGAGACAAACCTCCAGAAAATTGGAATGCACCACTGCCAGAATGGTTTGAGGAACAAAACAAAAATTCTTATTTAGCTGTAAAAGCTAGAGACATCAGAAATGGAACTGTGGATGATTTTGACATGAAAATGTATAATGCGTGTTCTATACTGTAAATTTAGCAATAGATTATTATTGTTTTGTAAATAATAAAAGCGGTTATTTATACATATATTTTTCTAATTATTATAAATTTAAATATAGTCTAAAACTAAAGTCATTTTTTTACTTTCTTATAGAGTCTTGCAATAGATTAACAATCAATTGTGTAAAAATCTATATACATTGAAGTTTAAAACTTTTGTACTACCATTTTTCGCAATTTAAAATAATTATTCTAAAAAAATTCTTTAACATTTTTTTATCTTATCATCATATTTCAGGTAAAATAGTTTAAATTATAATGTAGTCCAAGAAAAAGGTACATACATTAGTTCCGAGGACAACAAACAAAACGAAGTAATTTAAATCCATATCTTTTTAATAAAATTGTACAGTTAGAGTAGAGTTCTAATCAATGATTGATTTTTACTATGTAATGGAAAAATTTGAAAGCATAATTGAAATCATATTTTTATCTTCCTTCGATTAATGCAGCTTCCATTCTTATTTTATATTATTTCAAGCTAGTCAAACGGATGTTGCCATCAGTATCTAAAAATAAACTTTTGTGTTTACGTTTTCCAGCGCGTGCAGCAATGGAGCGGCATAGCCTTTAAAGTTTTAAATGTTACGCGCAACGCAGGAGGAAGCGAAAGTGCGGTCGGTGTCGGAGAGAATCCGCGGGGTGATGACGAAAGAGGTAAGAATATATTTTGGGACGTATACCTGTATATATACATGCGTTATTTGGAGGCTTGCGGGATAGCGGCGCGCGCATGCGCTCGTTGGCCTAGTGGTGGACACTTGCCCAATCACACCTGCGCGTCGCGTGAGTCGTCCCCCAAATCAACCGCAGCCCGCATAGGCGTATGGACGCGGCAGAAGGCGGCATCGTCAGAAAGCAAAGACTGTCGGGAAACGCGCTTGTGTTAGTGCTTAGCAACGCTGTTATACGATTTTACGATAGCGTGTTGCCGTCTTTCGGTACTGGCTGCAAACTTCGCCAACGGAAAGACAGGAATATAATTACAAGAAAAGTCGAGAGAAGACAGCTGCGCGCACCGCGGAGGACCTTGGGATGTTACTGCATATTACTCAGACTCGCTAACTTTTGGTGTTTATATAGCAGATCGTAAAAGAACGCTGCTTCTTATATTAGTCACCTGGCCGGGATAGAGAGAAGCAAAAGGCCGACATCGAATCAAACGACGACGCAGTAGTGCTGTGCCACGATAATTTTCACAATGACGGAGCAACATTTGCAACACACTAGCTCAATGACTAATGGCAAGACGAAGACGTATTTGGGCGTCGACGATAACGTTGACACGGCCAAGTCAAGGTTTGGCGTCGTCGATACCACCAAAAGGCTTTGGCGGAGACTGCAGTTCGACGAGTGGACCTTCACGCTCTTGCTCTTCCTCTTCTCCTCGTCGATCGTACTCGGCAAACTGTTCCTTAATCACGGTGAGAGTTTCATCCAGCAGCGATAAAAGCAGCAAGATTATCTGCATCTATCTCTTTGGCTCATTAGACACGCACGCCGATACGAATGAAAACATAATAATAACAGATATACTTACATTGATTAATTACAAAACAAAACAAACTCTATAGATAACACTTTATTGTCATGCGTATAAATGTGCTATCTTTTACTCTTGGAATGCTCATGTAACGGGTTCATTGTGTATCTATCCTATTTTCTTTAAGTACCTGATGCAATCGTACACATTTGTCGATATAGTCTCTTTTCTTCACTTTTACGGTGAAACACGAATCATCTATTAAGTAGTATTGTCCATGTTGGTATTAGAAAATGTATTTGGTGTTATTGCTAACAATGTTTATGTAATACTGATAGTCTCAGTGACCAAGGAAAAAATATATTAAATTATTCTATCATAACATACTCTCTTTTTTATTTATTTATGTTTACTTACTTTTCATTGTATTTTATTTTTTTGGTAGTTCTGCCTGCAGTAGTTGGTAACACATCTCTGAAGCTACTAGTTGTTAAACTAATTCAATAAATTATAGGCATACAATACGATTATACTCTTACAGATTACTTCAGTTTTTTGGATATCAGCACTAATCGATTCTCAGTTCCTGTATTTAATAAGAGTCATCCTTACTACAAGGATATAGCAGATAAGGCACTGATCGAACCACTAAATCGGTACAGTTGGCTGATCAAAGCAGTGCTTAGTGGGTTGGCCACAACAGGTATTACTTGGTTCATCATTTATGAAGACAGTAATGTACCTGGAGTTAACCCTCCATCCCCGTTTAGTCCTTCGAAAAAAAGGTACTTTTTTTTTAAAGAATACAGATTTTAATATTAAAATGAAATTTTTAACAAATGTTTCCTTTTTTACAGGATTGCTGAATCTCCTCCACTGCAGATCAATTATTTAGTAGGAGTCTTGAATGGTTTCTTGGTATTCCTTTATATGTGCCTTTAAAAATGCGTTCTTTGAAAGTTACGATGAAGCATTAGGCATGCTTCTAAAAGCACTATGAGTGCCTGTAGGAAAACAAGTACAATTCTTTTATTTTATTTAATTATTTATTTATGATCAAAAAAAAGCTTACAAATTATTTTTTTATCTAAATTAAGTTATTGTTTATAGTTATACTTGTATGCTGTTTGCATGCAGCCTAAAACTTATTTGTGTATCAGTATTTAAATATTTGTATGTTTCAATAAGTTAATGAGTGTTGCTAACCATGAAGACTGCTTATTATACATATACTTGCTTACAAGAAATTTGCAACTGAAAATGAGGGTCTGAAGATCAAACAGCATAAGTTTATCATCTTATGCTGAATTCATAATAATATATCAAAATTTTGACTAAGGTTTGTTAATATCGTCGAAACGCTTACGCTAGACTAGCACAGCTCGAAGTTAGCCGCGAAGATTAGCAAAACTCGAAGTACCCAAATCGCGGCTTAATTCCTGATTTGTGCCAGTCTTCGCGGCATAATTGAACTGTGCTATACTCTTAACAACAAAGTTTGAGTTAGTTTGAACAAAATTTGAAATGTGATTGAGTCTTTATACGAAGCGACGATAGTATGAGTGAATGAGAATTGTATGATTGGTTGAATATTTGAAATAAATAAGAGTCGACAGTTATATGGCCTTGAACAAAAAATTAGTAATACGCAGCATTATATATACATGAAATAACGTTTATTACATTTCAGAAATATATAAAAGTATATATTTTATAAAAATCATATTGCATTAAATAAATTTACTGATGCTTACATTAAAAGGTTGTGTCATTTTTTTAACGGCATTTTGTGCTGATCCCCATTTCGTGTTTAAAATAGAACTCCCACGTTTGTATAGAACGAACGCGTGGGCAGTAGTCGTAACTTATGTATGATATGCTAATTCAGTTATCTAATAGATGTTTACCGGCACTGCAATTTATCAGTATTCTTTTATTTTCGCATTTTCTCGAGAATAATTTGGCAAAGACCAACATTACAAAAAAAAATTATTATTATTATTATTACTTTTTAATTGAATCAGTGAAAATCTTTTATTCTATCACATTCATTTTTGGCTACTCAAAATAGTTTGAAGGTATTTTACGGTAATCAAAGTAGTTTAATACATAATAAAGGTATCTGTTTTCAATAAAAAAAACTGCTGGATAGCTTGTTCAGGATCATATACAATAATTATTGTTTAAAATATTTTATATTCTTAGAATACGTAGTTATATAAGAATAAATGTTGTAAAAAATGATTATATGCAATGATTATAGTATATAGTATTATAGTAATAATTGACACAGCAATCCTTATAAAGGACAATGGTCTCATTAGCAAATGTAACAAAGTGGCATCATTATAATCTACATCACTTTGCCCTGTATTTGCAAAACTATTCTACTTTATAGCAAAAGAATTATTTATGAATTAGACTATATTTTTTCTATAAGAAATTAAAATTTATAGCAAACTGAATGATTATAGAACAATGAATAACAATTCATCTAAAATTTAAATAAGTATATTGATGCAAAATTATAAAAAAAAAACTAATATATTTAGCGTTTTTAAAGACTAAAATTCAAATTCGAATGAATTTATTCTTTATGCAAATCCAATAAAAAATTCTAGTCAATCACATCAGAACGACAAAAACTTTAATAAATGTCGAACACATTTTAAATTTCAGCAATATATATTATTTGGCAGCTGACGTAGTAATGATTTTTTGCATTGTTATAGTGTATGAATGAAGGTTTCAAAACTTGAATAGTAATATAAATCTACTAAAAACTAAAAAAAATAAAGTAAATAAGTGAAATAATGAGTACGTCTAAAACATTGTTAAAACGTGCACTAATATATGATTCTAATTGTTTTTACAAGCATTCTATAAAAATATTGCAAAATTGAAATAAAAAATATATTATAAACGTAATAGTCATTAATTTTTTCTTGTTTTCTTATGTACAGTGTATATTTGTAAAGGATAGTTTAAAATTCATCATCATTAAATGATTAAACATCTCCTGGATGCACAGTATTGATGGTGAATATGCATTTTTCTATAAGAAGCCACCTATAAAAATTCATTATAACTTAAAAAACATTGGCTAATCTGAAGTATAGTAATGAATTTATTGCTAGCCAATCTCTTAATGTTTTTAAGGGAAAACCAAGTATGCGTTTCCACTGTTATTGCTCAACAGAGAGTGAAGAATTTGGCAACAAATCGCGAGTTTCTCTCGTATAAACAAGCATCCAATCCGTCAACGCAATTTTATAGCTAGTCTAAAATTGTCTTTTAAAAAATAGACGACGAAGCTGCATACAACGTTGCTGGTTAAAAAATTACGGAATTGAGCTCATGTATATGATTAGAAAAGTGTCAATCTAGATGTATAACGGGCACTTGGTGATGATCGCAATACCTATATATTATTATGCATTGGTTTTGTTGCGTCGTTCCTCTTTTATGTGGCTACATAAGTTTCGAATGTAGTGTGCCGCTTCTATGCGCGTTATGCGATTTCTTTTAATCGTGCTTGTCCTCTTGGACACATAAGAATATCTTGGCGCATAACATGTTGAACTTGTCTGTAGAAAAAAAATTCATTGATTCAACGCGTAGAAGTACGCGTTCAAATTGTAATAAAATGCGTCATGACGCTTCTTCGATACACTTACCAGAAGCGGATATCAGCCATTTGGGCTTTTTGGGCCAGTATATGAAGACCCAATAAACTGGAATACCACAGAGTACAAATGCTATTCCCACTCCTACTTCCCAGGGTGTGACATAGCACGGCAAAGTCACTAGGAAGGCACAGATAATGAAGAAAATAATGGGCAGTGCTAACGGTACCTAGAAATCATAATACGGAATTTTCACTGCCAGTGAAAGGGAATGATTAGAGATCTTCGCCGGCTCGTATACATATACTCACTTTTATAGGCCTATGGAGATCCGGTCTTTTGTATCGCAACCACAGAAGGCCCGTGATTGACATCGTAGTGAAGAGTGCCTCAACGAAACTGACGTAATTTATCAAAGTGTAGACGTCTTTGATGAACAACAATACGAGCGTGATGATGCACTGAAAGCGGATGGATCGCCGAGTAAATTATAATAAATAGCCTTATTAAGGAATTTGCCAGTGAGTAGAGTATAATAGAGTATATGGCCCAGCAGTCGAGGATCGCGTATGTACGCGCGAAATAGACTTACTAGAAAAATGAGGGAAGGCATTGGCGTCAAGTTTTGGACGTTGATGAGCGATAGGGCAGTGGGCAGATGTCCGTTGCGCGCTCCCACGAAGAAAAGCCGCGAGCTGGCGAAAATGGCACCGTTGAGAGCGCCGAAAGTCGAGCAGGCCACGAAAAACGGGATTATCCAGGACATCGGTCCGAGCAACTTGTCTCCAAAAGTCTAGCAAGTAAGGATAACACGCTGTGATGCGGTACGCGCACAAGCTTCGTATACGATAAATCCACGCAGCTATGGGGGGGGCGTAATACTCACGACTGCGACAGCATTGGACGCAAGTATCTCATCTCGGGTCAATACGACGAAATAGGCGACGTTGGCGAGCACGTAAACCACAGTGATGAGCGGCATTGAGATACAGATCGCTCGCGGAAGATTTCTGCAAAAAGGAAGCGGCGCGTAAGTGCGTATCGAACGCGCGCCTGATTGCGCTCAGAGCATCGCACGAGGGAGGAAAAGGTACCTGTAAGGCTCCTGAAGCTCTTCGGTAACGAAATTCAAGTAATTCCAGCCGGAATACGAAAATAGACCGGAATAGACGGCGAGCGCGACGTAGCCGGGCTCGCTGTTGCTTCCGGCCATCGGGTGCTGTAAGTTTTCCGTATTACCGAGGCACAGCCAGTACAAGCCCGCGAGCACAATTATGACCAGAGCAAATATTTTCGTCCCCGTGAAAGCATCCTGTACCCTCGTGGCCCATTTAACGTTGTAGCAGTTGATGGCCGTCAAGAAGCCTGCGGAGAAGAAAAAGCTTCCAATCAACATATCATTTCATTCGGCGGAGTACATAGACGGGCAGAGAGAGAGAGAGAGAGAGAGAGAAAGCGCCAGTCACCAAAATAAGTAAAGTTTTGTAAATTAGGTGACGTACACGTGACGACCGCGGCCAGAAGGCGAATGGCTTCGTAGGGCGGCTCGCAACCGGTCCACAGCGGCTGCAGTATGTACTGGGCAAAGGTGATGGCGGTTATCGCGTTCCCGGTCGGCACCAAGATGAACAGAGCCACCCACAGGTAGAGGAATGCCGGAAGCGGTCCAAACGCGTCGCTGATGTACGCGTAATCGCCTCCGGATTTCGGTATCATCGTGCCTGAAAGAAAATCATTAATCGGAGCAACAGATTCACTCTATGCATTCGAAGCTAACTTTCCAACTAATGTACAACGTCCAATCGATGAATTTATTACTTCAAAGATAACCGGATTTCGCATTGATCCGCGTATTTCTAAAAAAAGTCTCCCGCCTGTGCAATAGTCGTTGTAAAAAAGCGAAAGAGAAGAAAATACTCACCAAGCTCCGCGTAGCAGAGCGCCCCGACGAGCGAGAGAAATCCCGAGAAGATCCAAACGATGAGCGCCTGGCCGACGCTGCCACTGCTCTTGAGCACACCTTTGGGCGAGACGAATATCCCGGCGCCGACGATGATGCCGACGATTATGGCCACACCGTCGATCAGGCCGATCTGCTTCTTCAGCTGGACGCCCGAGTCCGAGCTGCTGTCGGACTGGGCGGGCTTGTTGTTAGCGGCCTCCACCGGGATCGGCGCATCCTCGCCATGCAGAATGGCTTTCGCTCGCTCGCGATTGCACGGCACCACTTTCTTCGGCATCTTTGATCATATAGTCGCAAGCTTGCACTGACGGCTAGACGATGCAGCTTCCCGATGCGCCGCAATCGCCTCGCTGCGCGCTGGCTCTGCTACTGCAATCGTGCGACGAGATATAACAGCTTTATTACGGCTCTCTCTCTCTCTCTCTCTCTCTCTCTCTCGCACTGCTGCGCGAGCTTTGCACTTATTATTCATGGGTTTTAAACTCGTTTCGTCTTCGGCTTAGTATCTTGCTGGGATTTATAAACGAGTCTGAGGACTGCTTTTCATTAGGCGTAAAATTGTAAGTTGTCTTTTTATTCAAAACGCGCTTCCTTCACTAATATGCCCAAGTACGTATGTACGCCGCAACGAAAATATTTCTCGCGACACGCGCGCGCTCGATCGTCTTACCTGACAATGTCTATACGCACACACACACATCAGCTGCGATTAGGTACAACACGTGCAGAGCTTGTATAGTGCAATGCGACGCACGAGGTGTTCGCACGACGCGCAGAGGCGCAGACGATAATATATAAGAGCAGCACAGGTTCCGCGACGCGACCTCTGAGCTGGGCTGTTAATATTCTCTCTATCTCTCGCGTCGGCCGTCGATCTATTCGTAATACCTGTATCCGCTGCTGCTGCCGCAATACAGCCTCTCCTAAGAATGTCGCATTAACGCATGTGTGACACGTTTGACTTATGCGCGTGACAGCGCGTAGCGCGTTTTTCAGCTTCGGCGGCAAAAACGCCACCGCGGATTAACGGAAAACGCGGCGAGCTTCAATGCCGATTATTCTTACGTACATTTATATACAGGTATATATACTTATAAGACAGAGAGCTTCAGTAGAATCGCTCATTTGGCAGAGTTGGCCGCGCTTCGACTCGTGTATGTTTGCGCACATGTTCAAACAGTCGGGATTATGTCAATTAGCGTATATAATTTTTAGTCAAATATACGACATCCACCCGTCAACGGGCATTTTTGTCGCGTGCCTTATCATACAGCAGCTCCTATTCCGAGACATCAGCGGCAAACACACACGTCATCGCGGCAAACACACTGGAACTGCCGAGATAGCGCTTAATTAACTCCGAGAGCTATCGAGAACCGGTATACGCGGACCAGCTAGCGTGCGGTATAGCTCCTTCTCTCTATCGAGTTCACGTACCTATATGCGAGCATGCGGGCTCTCCTCGTGCTTTTATTTAGAGAAAAAAGCGGGGAAGCGAGTCACGAGACACGTGCGGAATCGGGGACTGATTGACCGGAGCGATGCTCGAGATCCACTTCTTTTTTCACCCTTCCCTTTCGCGCTCCATTGCGCTCCCCGTATTTTATACTTCGAGGACTCTATGTAATGTGCCGAGAAGCGAAATAACTCTGTCGTCTCGTAGATTTATCGATTTCGGGGATATATGGAGCAGCCCTTTATCCGCGTGTGTGAAAAGCCGGGATTGTCGTATATTTATTGGGGCCTGATTTTTTTTTCTCCAAATTTGTCAAATTGTTTAGAAATACAATTTTTAATGACGCTTCGACTCGTTGAAATTTTGGATGGAAATGAAAAAAAAACATTGCTTCGGTTATATACACAGCATAATTCGTTACGGTTATGTTTTATTTCTAGCGTCCTCCGTAAGACCTCGTTTCATCTAGACCGAGAGCATAAATTTTCATTACACGCCGCACTCCGCGTTGTTCGTGCAATTTTTTCTTATACCTGAAGGGTCGATCCATCCCCGGTGTGACTCGCGGCTACCAGACGTCTACGTGTGCGCGGTCGAGCCTTTGTATCTTATCCGTCTCTTGGAGTGAAGTGACATTTCAAGTTTGTTATGCGCCTCTTTTTAAAAGAGTTAATTAAAAGAAAAGTACGCATTAAAATTAATTAGCTATTTTGCTTGATAGACACAAAGGAAACAAGGGGAAACGCGAACAAACAAACTGCTAATTAACGATAAGTACAAGGTGCCTTTTTAAAATTGAAATTCCGACTCTTAATTAACAAGGTATATATGCCGGATCGATAATCTTAAAATAAATAAAAGTCGCGTTTCACTTGGCGCGTGGATTAATTATCGCTTTATCGAAGACGATAAATCGACGCTTTTTGTCAGTTGCGCCTCAAAAATGTCAAATTATCATTCGTTTTGCAAAATAATTCTGTTTTAAGCGCGTTTGTTCTCGGTACACTCGTCCCTGTACAAGTAGAAACAGTCAAACGCGATCGCCACTATGCATAGGATGACATACGGTTGTTACGTCGTTCCGAGAGCGCGAGGCTTATGCGTGGGAAATAAAGAAGAAAAAGAAGAAAGAGACCGAGAGATGCTTCAATTCTTTTTCAAAGAGCACTAGTTAGTTCGAATGAAAGAACAGCACTGCGCGCGCGCGCGTGTGTGTAAGGAGGGTAGCGAGAGACCCGAGGCGGCATCTCATACTCGCACACAAAGAAATCACAACGACGCAGCAAGGCCGGTGTTTGTTGCAGTGAAAAAAGATAGAAGAATATGGACTGTGCGTGTGCGCGCGTAATGCAGCAGCCCTTATCTCTCTCGACTGCCGAGTGAGCCATGGCAAATAGTGTAAATACGGAAAAACTGCGCTATGATCGGCGTTTCTCGGTAAACAAACTAACGCGGAGAGCAAGTATAACTGACATCCTCGCGTCGTGTCAGAGAGCAAATACAGGTATCTTAATGCGCCGTATATATAAGCCGTATATACATAAAATACGCAGCGCGAGCTTTTGCTTTTATTTAGGAAGTCGTTAAGCAGGACGGCTCATTGGCGCCACTTCGCTGGCAAACGGCCTGGTATTTTGAAATATATAAATGCGCTGATTAGCTGACGACTTTGTATGCGTTATTTCTTAAGATGCATTTTTCCGACAATAGTCGTTGATTAAGTAAAGACAAAAATTAAATTTTTCCGCCAAACGAGGAAAACGACACTACATACTAAATTAGAAAAAACGAGTTAAACGCCTCGTCCGTCTTCACCAACGCTCGCCCGTATTGCATCATGAAAATGGGCCCGGCGTGGGCCTGCGCGCCGGTACGAGAGAGAGAGAGAGAGAGCACAACGCGCGCGCGCGCTAAAAACGTGGCGCGGTTTTTTCCTCGCGGCAGAAAAGCGTGACGCGCTGCGAGTGATAAAGGCGCAGGAGGTCTATATAAGCACCTACAAGCACATATGCCAGATACGCGAGAACGGAAAAGAGCCGAACAAGTACAAGAGGAAAAACTTACCCGTAAGAAAGTCCAGCCGACGAGCCGAGACGCAGGAGCACGTGCGACCAAGCCGCCAAAACGTGGGGTCGTCCTCGCGTTGCGCAATCGCTGCAGACTGCCGTAATAACGCCCGGTCTGTCGCTGCTGATGCAGGGGGTAAAAAATAGATATTTCGGAGCGATGCACTCGATGTATCGAGCTGCAGCTGCGGGCAGACGTCGAGTGCGGCGTGGCCGACGTCGAGAATTAACGCGTATAGCCTAATAATATTCAACGAGCGAACATATTACACATGCTCAGCGAGAGATGGACGGCCCAGCGCGCAGGTAGACTGTGCGCGTGTCTCAACGCGACGAAGCTTCCGCGACTAATGCCTCGACTAGCGGCAGCGTCGTGGCTGCCACTGCTGCCTCTTGATGCCTTCTGAGGAAATTCGCCGCCTGCTTGTACGAGGCGCACATGTCGCCCCGCTCGCTGCATATATATATACACACACACACAGACACACACAGAGCTACGCTCGCGGTGTTCCTCGTTCCTCCCGGAACCGTTTCGGCGCTCGCGCGCGCACACAGACGGGAATAAGGATATAGAGACTGTATGCGTGTGCGCACACACGCGCGCTGCGAACACTGACACCGCTCTGTGCCGGCTGCCCTCTCCTCTGCGCGAAACGCGGGACTTTATTGCCTTATCGGGCCGCGAGCGCGAGCACGTGTACCGGCTGCTCTAGCTGGCGAATAGCTGCAGGGACATCCTGCGCGCTCGAGCTGACTGTACAGTGCGGCACGCACTATATCTGTATAGCTCCATAGTCGCCCCGCAACGGTGCGCGAGTTTAGCTCTCGCGACTGGATTTATACGCGATTATAGACTCGGGTGTATATTATACACACGCGCTTTTAACGGGCAATTTCAGACCATCAGCTGATGTGTTGCAGCTCGAATCCCTGCGCGCGGTTTGAGCTTCAATTGTTCAATTTTCCCGCGCTCGCGCACGACCGCTTGTTATATTGGTAAATTGTTGTACTCGTGCTTTTACGACTCTGGCTATATAGCACGCGCTTGGGATATTGTATCAGATCGTTGCGCCACAGCTGGACGAGGCGACACCAATTTCCTATATACTCCAATTTAATCGCACCGACGAATCATCAGATGAAAACGTGTCCAGCTTTCCGCAGCATATAATGTCTCTCTGCAGTGAAAATATTCTTTTTTTTTTGCGATCAAAATAACAGAACTTAGTTTGCTAAAAATAATTCATACAAATTGATAAGGAACACGCGAAGAATATAAATTTTATCGATTGCATACATATCCCGCGGTACTGCGACGCTCATAGGCTTCATCGCGACGCTGTTACAACTCATAATGCGAATTGACCTTATTCTCCCGTGTCTCGCTGCAGTTCACAGGCAAAAAAAAAGAAAAAAAAAATTGCACACCAGTTAAATCTGCAGCCGATCCAGTGCGACAACAGGAAGCTTCTCCCGCGTACAACGAGGTAAGTGAATTGATGATAAAATGAAACGAAACGAATAACGATTGAAAAGCAACTGCCTTATAGAAAATCAAAAATCAGTTAAACGCACTCGCGTGGGCGGCTGCGCATCGTCGCCGTCAACTCTGCTCTTCTCTCGTGGGCACTGCACTACTTGACGGATTCGGATGTGCGACTGAACGCGCCCGCGCGTACGTGGAGTGCAAGCGCAAGCGCCGCGATCAATTATAAAGCCCCCCCGCGGTATATGTCAATCTCGGACCCTCGCACCCTCGCTCAGCTCTGATGCGATGCCTGGAACGTTACGGACTTTTGCTTTCGTTCCGAGAGGGGGTTCCGCGAACCAACTGCATCGACTCTACTATATAGCGTCACTGCAGGTTTATTATTATGAGTTGGCGCGGTCTTCGCCGTCCGTGTTATGTATTACGCGTTGCCGCTGTCGTTTATGGCCGCCTCTATTCGACACCTATACACACACACACACACACACACACACACATTCGCGTTCATCATCATGCGATAGAATGTGTATCAAGACTCTTTCCGGTTTCTTCCTGCGCTACCTTATTGCGCGAAATGCTCTGGATTACCCAAATTATGTATGTAATTACATCGTTTGTTCGTCTCGTAATTAACCCAAAGTAAATCTTATAAGAGCTGCATTTTTCACGTCAATTACACGATTTCGATTATTTCGTTGTTATATTGCTTATTAGCCTTTTGAAGCTATTTTTAGTTATTTGCAAATTGCAGCGGATCGTCAATCTTTTATAGCTTGAACTTATAGAAAACAGCCTTTTTTAAAATTACTAAATGCGTTTCAAATAAATCAAGCTTTTTGTTTTTGAATCTTTTTAATGTTTTATTAATGAGTAATAAAAAATCGCGACTGTCGGATCGAGTTGTTGAGTCACGAAAATTTCCAATATAAATAAAAGTAGACGGAAAGGTTTGTTCCTTCATGTTTGCAGTGCGAACTGCGAACACACCTCTTCAAATGGCTGGTCTGCTCTGCTCTGCTGACTGCTGATGTCTGCTCGCGGATGTGTTTTGGTTAGTGATGACCATAACCTTAAATATAGCCTAATGCCGTCGACTGTTTGTTTTTCGAGGGATAGCGTTCTATAAACACTGGAGATTTACAGAACTTTGTATTAATATTTATTTAATGTAAATTAAAAGACTATGTCGAAATATTCATCAGACTCCGAATCAGAAAAGAGCAGCAGTCGATATCGACGCAAACATAGTAAAAGATCAAGGTATGTTATGGATATTAACTTAATACTTCAATAGTACAATCAATTAATCTTTATTGCAACATTATTATTTCAAAAATGAATATTATTGCCTATGTATTTAGGTTTTCATCTTAAGGTAACTTTAGATATGATTTAAGAATATTTGTAAAGAAAATCTAACATTGTTAGCATTAGTTGCACAATACTTATACAAGATTAAATTTTATTAATTATTACATTATAAAATCATGATTCTAAAACATATGTGTTTAGTTCTCTTGATTCTAGCGACAGTTCTTCGTCATATCAAAAACGATCAAAGTATTCTAAAGGCAGAAGAAGACATAGATCTCGATCTAGGAGCAGAGATAAAGACAAGTCATCAAAAAGCTATAAGCATTCCAGAGGTAGTTCAAGAGATAGAAGGAAGCATCAGTCACAAAAATCAAGATCCAATTCTGCAGAGCGTAATCGATCAAGAAAAAAATCCGCTTCCAGAGAAAAATCTACGAGCAGATCTAGTAGTTCCCTAAATATTGAGAAACTTGGTAATGCTTCAAGAGGTAATTATATCAATATGCTGTTTTGTTTTATTATCAAAAGGGGATTTATTTGTATAAATTTGCATTATACTTCTTTTCAGATAACTTCCTTATGAATGACACAAAAATAAAATCCTCCATTTTAGAAGATATAAACAATGACGAATTCGTACCAAAACAATTTGTCTCAACAGCAAAAAATAAAGAATCAAAAATGAAAAATATAGTGATTGATATGCTTGACAACACTATACTTGTTCCACAAATTGCAAATGCATCTGAAATTTCTAATAGTATTTTTCACACATCGGTAAGTTATAAATTATTTGATTTGTAAATTGTCCATTCGTTCATCTAATGAAAGAATTATAAATTTTCAGATAATGGCTGATAAAGAGGCAAAATTTGATAAATGGGTGAAAAAATTATACGCGTTGAGACAAAAAGCAGTAAGTGAATTGAATTATAGTTGATTATAAGTGGATTAAGCACATATAACGTATTTGAATAAAAACAATTTTTTTCTAACTTGTATTTATTTCTTATATAAGAATTTACAATTTTTATTTTACCATTCAAAATTCATTACACATTATTTAATGCAATAAATGTTATTTTCAAAGACTCTAATCGGCAAATATACCATTAACCTATATAACTAATTAAAGTAGACTTAAAAGATATCTTACTCTGCATTAAAAATATCATCAAGTATCTAACTGACACATACTAAAACAAAATCATATCTATCTCCTTGAAATTAGAAGAAGTTATAAAGTTTTTTTATATCATTTAATGTACACAGTTACAAATTTACGTTGTTACCAGAATTGATGCCTACTTTTATAAATATCAATTGTAGACTTATCAGTATTCTTTGTATAAGAAACATTTTTAATACAAGTGTCAATAAGATACTGATTTAAAAAAAAAAATAATACGAATGACATACTTTTTAAATACGTATAAACACCGCACTTTGGCGCAAGTAAACATAATATTAGGTAATTGCATTATACAATCCCTTACCTTGGTATTAAATCGCATACGAATACGCAGGTTTTGTTTTCAATAGTTATAATTCGAAACGCACAGACATGCCATCATTCATCACAAGATCGATTCAGTCACGTCAGATTTAAACATTTTTGTCGTCTAAATAAAATTTCTATAAAGACGCAGTTATAATTCTGCGCAATTGTGTCAAATGACTTTTCCCTACAGCCAGAAATGGAAGAATTATAACAAGTGACATGCAACTATCGCTAGATATTACATTAATACGTATGTATTCATGTATACACGTACGCGATAGAATTAACATTTATTTTTTCTTAGTAATAACACTATCTAAATTAATGATATCAAATTCTATAATGTTCTTTCCAGCAAATTGACCATAAATACCACTAGATGTGCTGCGTTTGTAAACTGAAATTAAAAAATATTAACAGTGAGTATAAAAATATTAGTAGAAAGAGAAAATTTCGCTTGGAAAAAAATTATCAATTATTTACCATTATCATTAACTGGTTGCAATAAATATGTCGGCATGCTTTGGCATTCCCGTGCAATGTAAGTTCCGATAACAGAAAGGTCATCAATTGGTGGAACAAGGACTTTCATAGTTTCTCTAACGATTTCTGTATCTACCTCGTAGTAACCTGTAGTGATAAAAAATATGTTAAAGTATGGTTGAGATTAAAACTTAGGATTAGCTGACGAATAAACATGGCACATTCAATTTTAACAAAACAGTAATTTAAAGTAAATCAATATTTTAAAGATTAGCACACTTCAAAATTTCCATGCCATTGTGGGCTAATTTCTGAATTGTGCTAGTCTACACGATAAATTTTGACTTGTGCTAGTTTTTGCTAAAAAATTTGAACTGCGCTAGTTTTGGCATGGAGCAACAGTCTGTACAATTAATTTACTTGATACTTTACCGTTGTACATTTTCTTCAAAAGGTCATACATGTTGCGAGGTGGTAAAACTCTTTGACGATTTAGTGGCATAACAAAGCAGCTATGGCCATCGATGTCGATAATTCCAGTCTTGTTCTGATAAATAAAAATTTATAATTAAAAAATTTGTTTTGTATCCAAATGGTATGTGAATAATTAATGACTTACAATGTTAAAGTCATGAATGAATCGACCTTGTCGTCCACCACGGAAATCAGGTACATCAATTTTCTGTATTTGGTTATCAACATCAATTTCAAACTGTTCACTGAAGAAATTTTTTGGTCGAATGGCCTTTTCAAATTCCATGGCCAGCTGCTCATCCATCGAATACTGAGCTTTGTTAGAAGCATCGTAAGGAATGCTGTACCAAGCAGTACGGAATCTATGCATCTGATCTCTTGCGTAGAGTTTGTAAATGCAAAGACCACCAATAATACCAATGCTCATGACAATAATTGCTGTCATAAATAGACACAATGTTGTCATGGCACTTGGTCGAAGAGCATTGCTGCTCAAAATTAAATATCGTTTCCTAACGACATAATCATTTTTTGGGTGTTGACTTTCTGGATCGACTTGAGCTTCATCCTTAAAAAATGTATGTATAAATTGCCTCATTAAAAAAATCATCTTCTTTATAAATTTTAAAATGGCATTTAAACGACGTTTTGTGAACAAGTTCTCAACAACTTTCTCTCTCTCTCTCTGTCTCTATCTAAAAGAAAGCAGATATCCTTTGACTGTGGAAAATGCGATAAATTATCGAAAAAGGAAGTTGGTAAAATGATTGGATTAAATCGTCATTTCATACGAATACTAGCACAATTTAATTATGCCGCGAAGACTAGCACAACTCGCGGGAATTAAGCCGCGATTTGGGTGAAGTCTTATAATAATAAGTTGTTCTACTCCTGGTGTAGTCTTCGTACGAAGGGACGAAATATTTATAGCCCATTATTTCTATACTGGAACTAAGTATTTAAAACGATTTGAAATATTGTTGGCAGGTATGAATAACCAATTACCTGCACCGGATGTAAACACAGTGTTTTTTACGCGGTACGTCAGGTATTACACGTAAGCGAAAACAACATGGATAATATCGATTGTCATTAAAGGAAAAAATGGAAAGCGGAATTGGGTTGGTTCGGCTTATCAGCCATAACGAAGCGTCAGTCAACAAAATAGACCGCGGAAAGTTAGAAAGAGAGACGATGCGGGAATGGAGGGCACGATGGCAATGCATCAGAGAAAGAGGGGGAGAGAGAGAGAGAGAGAGAGAGAGAGAGCTAGAGAGAGAACGCGGAGAAGCTGGTAATCTATTACGCGCAGGTTTATACTCACAGTCGGGACTTCCAGACCAACAACCAATGGCTGCTCCAATTTGTCGGCCGCCTTGACTTTTTTCTCGCCTATCGCTTTGGTGATGACCGTCATCTTGCCGGTTGATCAGCACAGCGAACCTGGGGATGAAATGGTTGACGTTTAGCGAGTAGGCTAATGCGAGGCCTCGATTTACACGACGGCGGCGCGCGCGCGGATCCCGTGTGTCGTCGCAGCAGGCAGACGAAGCGAACTGACACAGAGAGAGAGAGAGAGAGAGAGAGAGAGAGAGAGAGAGAGAGAGAGAGAGACACGCGCCGCGAGATGCTATAGGAAAGCTCGGAAAAGCGTATAAATATGTCGAGCGTGAGCTCCGCCGCTATGTTATACGTACAGAGGCCACGGTCGAGGATCAGCGTAGCTGCAGAGCGTGGAGAGCGTACTGTTGTTCTTTCGCAGATTGCACGCACAAGTCTAGAGCGACTAAACAGACTCAAACACGCACATCCGATACACTCGCGCGCAGCGAGAAGGAAGGAGGAAGTACGATTGGAGCGCGAGCGAGGGAGTGACAGACAGCGCGGGGCGTATTTTGCGGCTGTTGTTTGGATGCGAAAGAGCGTCTGCTCGGCGCTGGCGGCTCTACTGCAGCGTTCAACTGCAGCAGCAACAGCAGCAAATGTCGACGACGAGTTTTTAGCGGCGCAGGGTCGAAAGGTAGCGAGCCTACTTACGCACTTGGTCTGCAGCTATACCGCGTGTGTGTTGGCGGTGTCGCGGAATTGATCGCCCCGAGAATGACAAGCGCTGCAGCTCCTGCAGTATTTTGCCCGCCCCACTCGCGCGCGCTCGGTGAAAAATTCTCGGATTTCCAGATCGTGTGCAGCTGAGAGGCGGCGCGACGCAGAGGGAACTGCGCCAAAGCAACGACGACGAGCTGCTGCGCCTAGCCGCGTTATAGACGATAGAGAGCCGTTACAATGCACAGTGTCTGCGGCCTATATGTAATATGCGTTTAGGTAGAAGCTTGCCGCGCGCGAAAACATGCGTTTTCCTCTATTCCCTGCACTATACAGCTAGTACGTAATGTGCCTACCTTGCAGCTTGCTGCAGCAGCTACTGCGCGCCTATAGTGTGTAGGTAGTGTTCTTCTGCCTATCGAGTCCTATGACCTATGCTAAACGACGACGGCACCACCACTGCTGCACATTTCTTCTTGAATAATAGCCGAGATTCAGCGCCGCTACGTGGTTGCTTTCCCAACTCCTGGATATGTATTTTGCCTATATTTGTGCGGACGTGCTTTTCGAATTCGCGACTCGTGTAATGGTGCAGCAGCCCTCCGCGCGGTTTCCATACTATAATGCTCGCTATCAGCGAATACCTACTGACGTCGCAGACACGATTAAAATTTCTTGCGCAATATTGTAAATTTAAAATTCCCCTCAGGCTCGTCACGGCGGGATCAGCTGTTTAAATAATAGCTCGCTATAGATCAGTAACGGGTATATGAAAAATCACTGGAATTTAGTAAATGCGGGATGGTAATAGCAATTTCTGTATGAGTACTTCTACATAAATCAAATGCGACAAAAATACTAATGTTATACTCCTCAAACAATTTCAATTTCGGCTTTGAAAACATTTCGAATACTTTTCGGAGCAACTCGTCAACTATTGCTTGACGCTCTACGAAATAAAAAAAATATACAGTTGGATGGTGTTTGCTCAACGGCGCAAACAAACTGAAGCTCCGAATTAGATCCATCAGCGTTTTCTAAATGCGCGGGCGGACGACGGAGACTAAAATATACAGATTGACATCATAACGGTCATTCGTCGTCAAGATAGCGGTCGAGTTACGGTTCAGCGGACAGTCCCGAACGCGCGGGGGTGCGAAACTATGATATGCTTTATGGCTAGAAATAAAAAATACGAGCTGGAATATTCGTGAGGCCAATATGCACCGGGTGGTCTATTGAAAAATTCGAACGTAAAAAAATAGTTTAAATTTTATACACGGCAGCTCGCGCGCGATACCTATATTTAGCTGTTCGTTTCCTCCCCCGATACAGCCACAACACAACATTAGTGATTCAGAGTAGGTATCAGCAGTAGCGCCGCGCGGCATACACACACACACACATACGCGAGTATGGAGAGAGAGAGAGAGAGAGAGAGAGAGAGAGAATGAGCGGCGAGCGTCGAATAGGGCGCGTGCCTGCATCAACGAATTTGTGGGGGTGAGCCGCGAGCGTATGTGAGCTCGTCCGTGTCGAGTCCGTGTGTGTCGCCGCAACTTGAGCCGCGCGCCGCGCTACCTAGTTCTCTCTTTCTCGGGCTCTCCCTCTCAGTCTATCGAAACGACGAAGCGAGCGAACGATCGGCGCCGCTCTCTTTTGGGGCGTGTGCCGTCCACCTCCAGCAGATATCGCCTCCACGCGCGAGCGCATCTTCTCGAGCTAGAGCTCCGGAACGTTTCGAAGCACACCCGCTTGCTTGCGGCGCAGCCCTATAAGTATTCCCTCTCTCTTGGCGTGTGTGCGTGCGTGTGTGTGTGTGTGTGAGTGCCTTCTCCAGGAGCAGCCGAAAATCAATTGCCGCACGAGGATTTTCGGGGACTGACTCGCTCCGTCTCTCTCTCTCTCTTACCGCTGCGGCCGTCTGTCGTCTCTGCTCGGTGACAGAACAACACGCGCCTCCCTTTTCTCCATCTGTTCTCTGTGTGTGTGTGTGCAGACGCGCTATAGCTATAGGCCTGCAGCCATACGCATATATAGCTACACGCACACACAGTTTCTCTCACTCGTCTCTCCCCGTGCGACCCCCTCTGAGTCCCAAAGTTCCACACGCGCTCTCTCCGTCTCTCTCTCTTACTACTGATCGCTCTCCCTCTCCCTTTCTCTCGCTCTTTCTGTCGGCTGTCTCTGTCTGCTCGCTGGATTTGCTGCTGGAAAGTGCGCTCCGTTCGTACTCGGGCCAAGGCTGATCGCGCGTTCATGGCTGCTACGGCCGTCGGCGCCGCTGCTTCTGCTGCTGCTGATTGTCGTCGTTGCGCCGCCGCACCGTCGCCGCTGCTGCATCTGGGCCGGCTCAGGCCGAGGCCGCAGTTCGCTTATCCTGCTCCGGCGCATCGCCGCACATGAAGGAATATGTCGAGCCTCAAAATCGGTAAGCCCCCCTCGCATTTTATAATTGTCATACACAAACCCACGTTATACTTATGCTCGTATACCTATATACAGCACTCACTCGCGCGCTTCTCTCTCTCTCTCTCTCTCTCTCTCTCTCTCCCGCTTGCTTGCTGTGCTACTCGCGGCTCGCTCTTTTGCTCCCTTTTTTATTTACTCTCCTCGTCTTTCACTCCGATGCGTGTGAGTCAGCATTCTCGCTGCAGTCTTGCTGCTGCTGCTGTTGCTGAACACTCGACAAAGACCCGATGTTGACACACTCCTCTTCTCTGTAGCTGCTACTCAACAAATCACTCATCGGGTTTGCTTTTGGAATGAAAGGAGACACGAGCTCCGATGCATCCCGCGAGTTCTTTTCAATCTAACTTTATCTTATCTCACGAATGTCACTCTATTAAGAATAAGTATGTGTACTACCATTTTATTGACTGCATCTCAATCTTGACCCCTTCGAATTCACTCTCATGCCGCTTTACGATCAAATAATTCACTTACCTCTGTCAGTGAGAACATCTCCTCACGCATGTTAATTTCTACAGATTATTCTTATTTCGTAGTGTCAAGCTTATTTTAGCAAAAGTAGATTTGTTTTTGTAATTTTTATCAAGCTTTGACTTTAATGAGTAGATTATTCCCGACCAAACAAACTCATCAGTTTGTAACATATCTTATTCAAGATGGAATTTCGTTTGAACATTAACTTTTGCTGCTGTGTGACAAGTCATTGTAAATCATCATACGATTTGTTTTTCAATCAAACCATGTTAATAATTGATTTTTTCTTTCCACTTCCTGTCATGTTAAAGTGTTGATTATGCACTCACTTGCTGTACCGCTGCAAACAACAGAGTTCGAGTCGAGGAACTGGAAGGTACTCGGACATTGAAAAAAGCCAAAAAGACTTGATAATAAAAAGAATGAATGCCTGCCGTATTCATACCACTGACTCGAGTCACAAAGATTTTCGATTCATACAAGTGATACGTGTGCTATAGAAGACGCACGTAACACTAATTGTCTACATTAAAAAACAATCATTACTATATCATCACCCCTTGTTCGCACATGGCAGCCATGAAGCATGGTACGTTGTATTTTAGTAAAGTAATCTTTTATTTTGTTTATTATTATGTATATCAGATTATTTTTATCCTCTCATTTTGGTGTACTTAAACTGTTCTTTATTTTCTGTAAATACGTAGACTGTTGATCATCATCAGTATATAGATAAAATCTTAAATAATATACTAATCTGAATAGGGTAAATTGAATTGAACAATCGGCAATAGATTAACTGTCTATTTCGTTGCAGGCAAGGCAAACCAAGACGACGTTTGTTACGTTGTCGCCAAATATGACTATGAGGCACAAGGAGCTCAAGAATTGGACCTGCGCAAAAATGAGCGGTATCTACTCTTGGATGATTCAAAGCACTGGTGGAGAGTACAGAGTTCGCGGGGTCAGGCAGGCTATGTACCAAGTAACTATGTCAAGAAAGAAAAACCCTCTTTGTTTGATAGCATCAAGAAGAAAGTAAAGAAGGGCTCTGGTTCCAAGACTTTACCGTCCAGTAATTCACCTTCTCGTGTAGTAGAGTCTCCGATAATGCCTAGGCGCCTGCCAGCAGACCCTAGCGAAGCTATTGGGACTGCTGTAGTCAAGTATAATTACCAAGCTCAACAAGCTGATGAGCTTTCACTGGTTAAAGGAACGCGAATTTTGATCCTTGAGAAAAGCAACGATGGCTGGTGGAGAGGACAAAGTGGCACGCAAGCCGGCTGGTTTCCGTCAAATTACACTCAAGAAGAGGGAGACGCAGACGATACGCTTCACACTTATGCTATGGCAGAAAACGTTTTGGATATTGTTGTAGCTCTCTATTCCTTCTCCTCCAACAATGACCAAGAGCTTTCATTTGAGAAAGGAGACCGACTTGAAATTTTAGATCGCCCTCCAGCTGATCCCGAATGGTACAAGGCGAGAAACGGTCAGGGCCAAATAGGTCTGGTTCCTCGCAATTATCTTCAGGAACTCAGCGAATACCTGACGCAACCTTATCGCGATCGCGTGGGCGTCGGTGGTGGTGGAAATAACGCCGGTAGCGACATTGGACTAGGTGATTCGTTAGAAAGACGATCTGATCATCCTCATTCCAATTCTGCAGCTGGTGCTGCTAATTCTTCGGCAGACAGGCCTCATTTAATAGGAAAACCTTGGTACTATGGTAGCATTACTCGCTCGCAGTGCGACACGCTTCTAAATCAGCATGGACATGACGGCGATTTTTTAATAAGGGACAGTGAAACTAATGTGAGTATATCAATCATCTTTGCTTACAAAAATTATTACAAAAATTAACACTTGTCCCGTGCTGTCTTTTTACAGTCTTTTTACGCACATTTTACTAGTCTTCTCCATTTGAATACATATTTTTATTGCTCTTACTTTTCAGATGGGAGACTACTCAGTATCATTAAAGGCACCAGGCCGCAATAAGCATTTTAGGGTGCACGTTGAGGGTGCGCTATACTGCATTGGCCAAAGGAAATTTCATACTCTGGATCAGCTTGTAGATCATTATCAGCGAGCGCCTATTTATACTAACAAACAAGGGGAAAAATTGTATTTGGTACGACCTTTGCCAAAAGCTGGAAATCCTAGTAGCAATGGCTGCTAGGCTCGTGCGTCCGTTTTTTATCGACTGAAAATGACAATGAGTAATCGTCCAACGCTTAGTTCATACGCGTTTATATGCCTACTCTCGAGCCTTATGGTCTCCTTACCTTTCCTTACACTTTCCCTATTTAGTATCACCAAGTCGCGTTATCATCGCCTTGCAGATCGTCATTGTCTTTCGCGTATACATATTATAAAGGAAAAAAAATATGAAAAAAAAATGACTAACACGACTAGCCAGCTCGCCACATATTAGTGTTTTTGATATTTTCTCGGCGTTTTTAGATCAAATTATTTAGTATCCCAAGTAGTAGATCATTCTTCACGACGGCTCGTTGCTCATCAATGCTTCCAACCATTCTCATAAGGCAGCTAGGTTTGTAATAAACGATCATCCAAGTCTTCGAGAATTGTGTCAATGTGAGAAATTTTTACAACCTATAGAGTGACACGGACTTTTTATTCGCGACGTTTTTTTATTACCTCGCTGGCAAAAGAAATTCAATGAAATCATGTCGTTTTAACAGATCTTTAGGCACACTTATTCTAGCTAGTGCGAGTGTAACAACCGAGTACATAACTACTGTGCAAGTATGGTCGACCTACTGTTATTAAGCTAAAACAAAGACTAAGTGTTCATTTGTGATTTTGTATTTATTAGAATATTTCTAAGTAAATAAAGTATTTAAGTGTGCACCTATGCATCCATAATTTTTTTTTTTTTTTCAACATATTGTGTATGTGTTCACTAAAAGATGAACTCCGTTAATCCATCGTACACCGATCATTAATTGTAGAAACAAAATCAATAATTTGTTCAATAAATCTTTTTTACTTTTATTCAAAGAATATCAATTACTGGGATGAGGTTTTTATTTTAGTTTAAAATATTTTTATAAACATTTTATTTAAAACAGTCCCTGAGACTATATATATATATATATTGTTTAATCGATAAAAAAATTGCTATAAAAAGGGAAAAAGCAAGCAAGCAGCAAATACATTTTACAGATGCCATTTTAGCTTTACCGCGATATAATTAACAATAACAAATGTTAATTTTTATTTAAAATTATATGTTAAAATTAAATTTATAAATAATAATTTTAATTGTATAAATCAGAGAGATAAAAGAGAGATTGGTGCTCCTAGAGAATTAAAATTAATAGCACTAACTGCCATATTTAGTCATGTACAATAGAAATTCTCTTTTCATACTACACATTAGAGTGTAGTTAAAATATTTGTTCGCGCAATTTGATCAACGTTAATGCAATTCATCACAAAAACGGGTTATTTGAATTTCGCGTTGCATCTCCAATACCAGAGCCAACCTGAAAAATAAATATTGCATCGAGTACCAAGCAGTATAATACTTATTAGCATATTACAAAGTAGATTGAGATTCTTACAGCAAAAGGATTAGCCCTAAATCCTGTTACAGTTGGTTGCCACGATTTATTTGATAAGGGCGATAAATGACTAGTTGGAACATTGTCCATATTTTGAGTGTCTCGTCCAAACCAGTTAAAATCTGACGGAAAATTTTTTTAATTTATTGTATATTATATTTGCTTAAAATTATTATTGATAAAGTTATATTAATTTACCGTTGTTAAATAGAGGCATTTGAGTTTGTCTAAATGGATTAGCTGAATTGCAGACATTAGCTTCCATTTGTTGGAAATTGTTATTACTATTATGATTGTTGTTGAGTATATTAACAGTTGGCTGCCATGTATCTCCAGCAAAAGGATTCGAAATGAAAGGAGAACTGGTGTCAAAAGCAGACCAACTTGAGTTTGTAGCTGGAAAAATTTCTTTTTTACATAGAGATACTTGAGTTTGGAAATATTTCCTGAGAATTCAGCAAATTATCGCAGTGTGTCCATACATACCATTGCTAGTATTTTTTAGATCCCAAGATACTTTAGGAGAAACTGGTTGTTCGTCTTTGAGAGTTGCTTGCTTCATCATAGAGTCTAAATCCTTTAAAGCAGCATATCGATCTTCAGAGGGAGGAGTATTTGTAGTTCCATTAGTGCTTGCAAAAGCAGGTGTAGTTGATGTTTGATTTGCTAAAAATAATAAAAATCAAGAAATAATTGTGCACATAGCTACCGTATATAAAAAAAAATCACAATGATAAATAAGCATACCTGTGGAAGAGTTGAAGATGGGATTATTATCAAAATTTGCAAAAGAAGGCTGTGGAACAATAGGCTGAGGAAACTTGGCAGGTGCAGGAATAGTAAGTGGTGAAGGAGCCGGCACCTTACTGAAATCCGCAACAAAGTCTATGGTGTTTGAGTTAACAAGTTCAGTCTCCTTTGTTTTGACAGTCGAGAGCGGTATAGGAGATGATATTGATTTAGTTGGAGGGGCTTTGATGACATTGGACGTGCTTTTGGAGCTTGTTTTACTGGAGCCTTGTGACTTTTGATTTAAAAGTTGATTCGCCATTGCAGGGTCTAGGTAGTACCTCTTCAGTTCGTACTTGGCGCTCATGAAGTCTTTCATCTTCTGCTCGTCTTTGCTGCTGTGAGTGGTGCTCTGAGGCATCAGACCCAGCCAAATTGCCCTGCAGAATTCGTTTCCACGCTCTTTGAGGAAATCAATTTCGTCCTGAGTGAAGGTGGCCATGGAAATGGACTTGACTCTGTGCGGGGGAGTCAGTCCTCGGCTGAAGCACAGAAAGAAAAAAAAAGGGTGAGTTACAAGCTATGCAAAGTAACAATGTTTGTGAAAATTAGCGATCGTCCGTGAGAAAAAAAAAATGAAAAATAGAGGTAAGTTTGCAAGAAGATAGCTTGACGGCGACGGCGGGAGATACTCACAGCATGCCCGAGCAGGTCGTGCAGACAAAAGAGCCTATTGTCATGTTAACGTAAGTGGGTCCGCGCTGTTGGCAATCGAAGCACTCCTTGTTGCCCGGCTGCGAGACCAACTCGCGCAACGTCTTCAAATTCTTCTCGTCCTGCTTCTTCTTGGCGGATGCCATGTTTCGCGCGTTGCGCCGATGCACTTTTGCACTTATTACGTATGCAGCTGCTGCAGCAGCGAGTGGTCGTAGCTCTCGAAAGTGGGCGCATGCGAGAGCTGCGCGGAGAACGGCCAGGCAGCCGTTAACGTTAACGTTAACGATCACACGACGAGGACGAGGTTAACGGACGACGAGCGACGAGCGACGAGCGACGACACGACTCCGACTCTCTCCCCGCGAACGGTCGAATGCACAAACGTTGCAGCTGCAGGGGCCAGCCAAAAGAGACGGAGAGAGCGAAGGAAAGAGTATACCTGCAACGACGTTACAGCTCTTATAGAAAGAGAGAAACGGGACCCCCGACGAGAAAGGCGCGCGCGCTCGCTCGCTCGGACGTTTTCAATGAAAATTCGAGATTAGCGCGCACTAGCTTGTCATGCTGTTTGCCTCTCGGCTGCGAACTGCAGCTCTCCGCAGTCCCGTGTATTGAAAAAAAGTCTTTCTCGGCCGCGACTCTCCCGTCTCTCTCTCTCTCTCTCTCTCCGCCGCCCGCAACGCGTACTTTCCGATGACGTTTGCGACTTCCTATGTCACACTCTGGCGCTCGCTACTCTACAGTCTACTCGCTCGCCTCTGTCTCTCCCCGACTGACGACATACTCTGACACACGCACGAGTATCGGTATGTAGGCGCAACCTCCTTAACCTCCCACTATAGTATATATACAGCAAAGTGAAAAAATATGCATGCATTGCGTAAACTCTCTATCTATACTCAGATACGCATGCTTGCGATTAAATCACTGTATTTGCTAAACGAAAAAGGCATTTTCGTACTTTGATAGTTATACGTACACGTTTTGCGATGCGCGAAACCGATGCCAAGCCAATTTTGTCGGGTACTCTTATGTGCGTTTGGAGCATCAATTTTTGGAGCTGTGAAAATTAATTTTTAAATTCCATTCTAATATTTCAGAGTGACGAACAGTTTATTATGAAAATTTTTATTTTCAAATTAAATTCAATTTTTAACTGCTTCCTGTACCGGCCGCTATGAGCGCTGTAAAACGCGCATCGAAAAGCATAAGAGGCAAGAGCTTAGAGCAGTGCTTTACAGACTGCTTTATGGAAACCGAACTGACCACGGCTTGGCATCTTTATGCCAAGGAATCATAATACATCTTTATTTGATTTTGTAAACAAATTTGAAAAATCTGTTATAACATATATTCACTAAACATACCAAACTATATCGAACAATTTGTAATCGCCGCTGTGCCACGAACTCGAAGTATGCGCATATACCTAGAAAGACTCTATAATATAGATTTTACATCAACGAGACTATATATAGACTTTGGCTATATTAAATGTGAACATTCTCCAGATAGTCTATATACTTATATTCAGTATACACAGTCTTCCCGCCCAAGCGATTATATTGCTGCGGCATGAATGCTCTTTTCTCTGTCTCTCGCCGCCGGTGACAATTAAGTACACATCAATATTTATTGAAATTATAACTGTGATAAGTTATTTAACATTACAATCATGACAAATGCAGCTCTTTGTCCCAATCTCATAAGCAACTACAGAACGCCAAAAATATTTTGGTATCAAACTGATAATGCAGTATTTATTAGAATTATTTTAACGGACGTAGAAAAATACAGCATCAGAGTTGATTGCGATACTTTCAAATTCAGGTATAGCTATATATTTAATTCTTTGCGAATTTCACGTGTCTGAGGAAAAAGTGGAATTTAAAAAAAAAACTTCGTCTCTACATACATAGCTTTGTACTTTTTGAAGGTGATATTTAGGAGTGAATACACCGGACGACTTTAAACTGACATTGATCGCACGCTTTTGTTTTCTAGCACCACGTTGAACGGTAACAAGTATTTTGTTGGATTAAAATTATGTGGAACCGTTGTGGCTGATAAAACGTCTCATGAGAAGCTTGGCAGGGAAATTAAAGTTTGTCTCATCAAAGCACACAAATGTGAGTTTCTGCATGTCTTTTGTGTAGAAAATTAAGTTCAAGTCAGTTGAATTTTACAAATTTTAATTTTTGGCTTACAGGGACAGATTGGCCTAGATTACAAATGAATAAAGAAAAAACAACTTTTATATGCATGGATCCTGATCACATTGTTAAAAAAAAATCATGGGATGATCCGTTTGCTAATCTTGCAGGTAACATCGTATCAGTTATTATAAAAATTATGCAAATTTGTGATGTTTATGTCTAATAAGCAAAACATGTATTTTTCAGAAAGAGAAACCTTCGACGAGTATAAAAAGAGGATGAATATAACAAATATTCCTCCACCAGAATCATCGACTTCTGGATCAGAATCTGATGATGAAAAGTATATCGGTTACGATTACTAGAGAAATTTGTTACAAGCACAATGCCAAATAATTAATTAAGAAAAAAAGAAATATAGATTTAGTTTCTATTAACGAAAGAGTATTGTTATATTTTTATATTTTTATAATTAAAACGGTATAATAAAAATGTTAACAATTTGTTAATTGTTATTATAAATCATCTAAAATTTTTCTTACCGTTAGTTAGTATTAGTTTTTAGCAAGTAGGATAAGATTGAAATAACGTAATACATGTTTTCTATTAACAAAGCAAACAATTTATTATTAGTATGTAAAATATGTAAAAAATTTTATCTATCAATTTATATTATTTATGAGACTTGTGCTAGCATTTCATGCACCATATTCATAAAGTATAATTAAAATTAGAAATACAAGTAAACGGTAAACGCCCATCAAAGTTGATGAAATTATTTTACTGGATTGACATTTATTAAACAAATATCGGTTTTCGTCTCAGGTGTAAAGTTTTGAAGAAAGAATTAAAAACTTGTGTTCTGGCATCGTATATTGTGGAATGTAGTAGATTTTATTGATGCACAGCACCATACATAATTCAATGATGGAATATTCAAGAATGCAATCAGAATTATTAAAGTAGCGACATTTAATAAATATACATTAACCAACTGTACATATATAAAGAATAGAATATAAAGTGAATGTACAAAAGTGAAGAAAAACAGATACGCCTAATTGTAATGTGCAGATCAAATCTTTCTTTGTTCTTCTAGCATTATAAACTTTGCATAATGAATAAATACTCGTGTTTAGACAAATGGTAAGTTTCACTAGCTTTGGATTTTGGCAGAGCGCAGAAGTTATATTATGAACTTCCCACAAGCATATTCTTGTCGATTTATATTTAATTTATAGTCGATGTTAACCATCTCAGCTATTCGGATAGTTATCTGTCAAATGCATAGTTTTAATAAATAGCGAGTTTCCTGAATATATACATGAAAATGTAAATCCCTTAACAACCCTCCAAAGAAAGTCTCTGATTTATGTTCTCTACGCGAATTTTCATTTCCCTGAGTACATCCTCGGCAAGATCATCTACATTGGTATATCTGACTTTAAAAAAGTTGAATATGTCGACTAAAAATTCATTTATTTGTTCTCTGAAGTAAAAGCAAGTTGATCGTAAACTGCTCTCCGGACCTAAGAATCCCCAAACCAATACAGGAGTGACTTGTTCCGAAATGGAATAAAAATGTGCCATGAAACCTCGAGGATGCTTGAGCATTTGTCTTTTGCCCATTAAAACAGACCAGACCGCTGTGCCAATAGCCTAAAAAGGAAAGCAATAACATTTTTGGGCATAATAATATTAATTGTTACATATAGGAAGGAGACAATTTTACCGTCTCTCGAAAGCTCGCCGAGATCCAACGATTCTGAAGTATAGCTTTAATAGAGGAGGGTGGTTTTTCGACCTCCTCAAATGCATCCAGTAAAACAAAGTCAATAACAACATCGTAAAAATTGATGCATCTCACTCCTCGCATACCCAACTCCTCTTGCATAATTGGTAAACTGCCTTCATCGCTGAGGAACTCGAGCATACGCTCGTAATGCGTCAGATAGTCTTTGGGATCCTGAAAGATGGTTAACAATTAGAATCGAAATTCTCAAGCAACAAGTACGCGTGTGATGTTATGCATACCCTATCGGCGAAAATGATTAAATCGCTTATGAGCTGCCTGCCAACGTCAGCGATCCATGTAGCGGCTGAGGGAAGGCTGAACAGACGCGTATACGCTTGTCGCAGACAATGCACTTTGGCTAAATACTCCACATCCGAGCCGCACTTGACCAACTCCGTATGCACCCGTCTGAAAGTTATCGCATATTATATCATCGTTCGCAAGAGACATCGGCTATTCAGGTCAGCTCTACTCGCATACGTACTTTTCGGAGCCGCTTCTACTCATCCTGGAAAACAGAATAAACAAAAGAATGTTTCAAAATAAAATAAAAAGTGCGTCCGACGTGCTATGAATAGATGAAAATTAAGTAAATAACAAGGCTTCGTAGGAGCAAATGTAGGAATTACGTTGAGCTGGGTGTTGTGCCAAAAATTGATACTGCTTCGTGAAAACTAAAATGTTATAGGTACTTGTGTTAATCGGACAACTATTTACATCATACCGCGCAAAATAAGTTTAAACCTATTACTACTAGCTCCTTGCAGTGCACTACCTTATCGACTTTCTATACAGTCGGTTAGTGGCGCTACCTAAGCGTAACTAGCATCTTGCAGGGGGGGGGGGGGGGTATAAATAATTTTTATCTTGATTTTAAGTCTGGCAATAGAAGCGTTTGAAAAAGTATAAGCTATATTCTGAAAGAATCAAGCTTTTAAAAATTGTCATACTACCTGCACGGAATTCCTTTATCCTCGTGTATCTTGAGCGCCTCGTGGTAGAGTTTCTGCTGCTCGAAGTGCGGGAAAAATTCGGAAAATTCTTCAAACTCCCGCAGATCCGCGACCTGCGAACGACGAAAACGCAGCAGTAGCAATAAGCGCTATACTACGCATAAGTAACAGAAAACTATATGTATATATATACACACTCACTCCGTCCTTTGCAGACGCGTAGGATTCCGGCGAAGAGGCGGGATCGTGTTTATCTTTGCACATTGATAATCTAGTTCCCACAGTGGAAGGCTTGTGGCTCTCCTCGCTCTCGCTTCCATTCCTGAAGAGCACGGAGTGCTGGGAAATTCGCAAAATCGATTATAAATCCATCAGAAACTGTATAATCGGTCCACTGTCGGTTGGCAGACTCGACTCGACTCGGGTATGGGGAGATTATTTACCTGATCTATGAAGAGAAGCTCGGCGTTGTTCTGTATTTGATAGCCCAGATCGAGCAGCTCCTGGACGTCCCGCGTGAAAGCCGCGTCGGCTTTCGAAGGCAGCGCGAGGGCATCGCTGTTGAGGGCCGAGCTGAAAGCGGTGAGCGCGTCCTCCCAGCAATAGAGCGCCCTTTCCAGCGCTTCCAAACCTGCGGAAGACAAGCCCCATCGATTTATAACTGCGGCCTCTCTCTCTCTGCATCACTGCCAGTGTATACATTTTATTGTACTTGAGACTCTCATCCTCGAATTTATGTTCCGCGCTCTTTTCTTTTTTTTCCTTTTTTTTTGTCGGGGGAAAAAATCAGGGTGCAGCACAATTTATTCAGAGCTTTTTTTTATAATTTTAGAGAGAGGGAGATTTTAAACACCACAAATACTGCTGGTATATTCGCAGATGACCTAATTGCATTTTCATGAATAACAGCTCGACATCGCGATTTTCCAGATTACTTATACTCTCGGATGAAGCTCGTATTTCAATCTTCGCACTGGTGCTCCGAATAACGCAAGCTCGATAATCCAAGTATTTATTGAAGACAAGGTTATCGAAATAGAACGAACAGAATTGTAAAAAGTGTCGTCGGAGAGAACCGCGCTGGGTGTATATAAGTGCTTTAATTGCAGCCTCTGTAGAAGCTATCGATAGACATCGATAAATAGCCTTTGTTTGTAAACAAATTTTCACACTTTTACGTACGTATTCATCACGTACGTATTACACGTATATAGCAATCGTTGCACCAATTACATGAAATATTCATCATCCAAAGTGTTGGCGCGCCGTCGTAAAAATGCTTTATATTCAGGAGAATCGCTCATACGTCTAGCTATATCTTTGTCACAGCCATCAAACGAGCGCTTCCCTTTTCGCTTATGCGGAGTACTTATTTTTACCGCCCGATGCCACCTGTGCTCCTATTATACCTGCATACGAGCTGGAAGCGCGAAATGAATTAATTTGATAAATTTTCGAGACTACGATAATAATACACAGGCCCATCTTGGACCAGTTATACAATGCGTTTAATATACGAATAAGAATTCCAAGTCCGTGACGGCATGCGCAGCGCGCAGCATCAGGGGTCTTAATCATCGCTGTCGCGTATACTTGTATATATATATACACACGTTCGCCAATTGTCCACGTCAAGCGGAAGTCTTTCCCCGAGCGCGCGCTGACTCATCCGATAATCTCGATTTCATCTCCGCGCGCGCGAGCCTCTGCCATGTTGCATTGTCTTTACGACAGACGCGGAAATCCCTTGATTTACACCCGTCACACCGGATCGCCATACGTAGCAAATTCGCGGATTTTTAGCCATTGCACCGCGAATAATTTGATTTTAGGTAATGTAAGCCCAGTTAACTTTTGATGCAATTAGTACAGCGCGACCGCTTAACCTCGATTAAACCACGCGGTAATTCAGAATGCAATATAAGAGCCGGCGATGGGCCATAAACTAACTGCATTGCAGCAGCGGTCTTTGCGCGCAATTACTCTACCTTCTCTCTCTCTCTCTCTCCGCGATTTTCACAATATTCCACATCGTTCGATTGCATCGTCGAAGGGGGCATGACGAACTTACACAGCAAAGGGCGCACATATACCGGCATTCGATGAAAAGCAGGGAAATTCCCACAACACAAGAGCCGCCTTTCACTCCCTTCGTCGCCGCTGCACAGAGAGCAACAGTGCGCGCGCATAATAGCAAAAATACATAAGGGATCCCGCGAGGATCGGCGCAGGGGATTTAGCCGCTGCAGCAGCTCACACACGTGACTGGCTCGAAAATCTGAAAAGCTCCTGCAGCGGTATTACGCGTCTGCCTCTCTCGCTCTCGTGGATGACCTTGCCATTGGGGAGAGAGGGAGAGAGCGGTGCGCGCTATCAACACGTGGTTTATCGATTGGATATAGAGACGTACACGAGAGGAAAATCCGCGACGCCACAAGGGCCGAATTAGGGCTGCGGCCAATTTCGCAGCTGCGAAAAGTCGATGACGAGTACAAGGTATGGTACTTTGGCGAGGATCGGAGGAAAGGTCAGGTTATCTCCTATGCGAAAGAAGTATATTATGCGATAGACGAAAATTCGGGGTTGCCGTGCGCGCGTCTGCGATGCTCTCCCTCTCTTTTTCGCGGCGTCAATAACACGCGCACGGGCCGCCGCGGGGCAGTGACGTAATCCTTTTGGAGGTTCGTTATTGGAGGACGCCTCGTCCAATGGGCGAGGGGTCGATACGCGCATACATGCTATAGCAGCAGCTGCCGCCGCCGGCAGTAGTCGCGTCGACGGAAGGACGCGGCTACGAGAGCAGAGAGAGAGAGAGAGGAAGCGGAAACTCTCTCTCTCTCTCTCTCTCTCTCTCTCTCTCTTCGCTCACTGCCTACATGCATGTATGTCTACGTCTATGTAATGCGTGCGCGCGACCCCTGATGCTCGCGGGCATATGTGTGCGATTTCCCGGCGAGCGCAAGGTGAGAGATAGGCGCCCCCTCGGAGGATTTCTCTCCTCGCTCTCTGCGTGCCTTCGCCGCCTTCCGTATACTCTTTCTGCAATTATGCTCAGTAGCTACACACGATGTTTATTTGGCTTCGAGAGATCGATCCGAAAGTCGAGGGTAATTGCCTTTTGTTCATTTGAAATGCCTATAGGTGCACACTTTAGGATTTTGGTGGCGCGACACGCGAGGCTTATTTTTAGAGGAGAGTCGGGACAAAAATCAATAACGAAAACACACACGAGCCGAAGCCTCTGTTTATGTAGCGCACACTTCCCGCGTAACTCGATTGCGAATATTGATTGAGCTCGGGACGCGCCGCCTGTGTGATTTCGGACTTGATTATCTAATGGACCGCGCGGCGTGTTATTTTGTTGTGTCTGCTGTCCGGGAATTGAATTTCAACTCCCGGCTGCGCGCGCGCGTTACGTAATTGCTTATTGCATTTGAATTTAACCGCGATTTCCACTTTATTCCTTTTTTTCCCGGAACGAAAAATACGACGCTTCTAGGTCAGAGACAAATCGCTCAAATTTATCAGTGTGTGCGCGCGCCGCTTTTTCTGAGTCACGTCCCGCCGCCACACCGTCTCCCTGTGTGTATTCTAATTGGATTTACAAGTGAAAAAGGTAAGATTAAGTTGAATCTCGTAAATTCGCGTTATTATTACAGGCCATAAAGTGAGAGAGTCAGCGAAGCGAAAGTTCCCCCCTATAATCAGAGCGCGCGCTGCTGCACCAATTCGGAGAAAAAAGGTTCTACACGTAAAAAACGCGCGACGGACGGTGGGGTCGGCTGCTTATGTGTTGCAGGCTGCGGCAATTTGCAGTAGATAAAATAATGCAGAAATGAATCCGCTCTCTGAGTCCCGGGGGTGCAACAGCTCGAAAAACTATAAAAGCCGCCGCTGCGGACGAGAAAGCGCGGGAATATAAATGAGCTACTTGCTGTCTCATACAGCTACACTGTGGGATCGAAGCGGGGGCCAAAAGAGGCCGGTGTTTCGAACGATGCAGATAAGGCTAAATTATGAATCGACGTGCGTTTTATTTTTTAAATAATTTTAAGGAATAACGGTCGAACGCCGTGTGTCTCCTATAACAGGGATAGGAATGCGCGAGTGCAGGAATAAGCCATGGCTAGATGGACACACTCGCACACAAAAGTGTATACATCGCGCAAAAGGTATAGCCGGCGAAAATCGAGCTCGTGTGTGTGCGCGCGCGCGCTCTCTCTCTCTCTCTCTCTCCCTCTTTCTCGTCGGCGGGTCGAGCGGGGCGCGCGCGAGCTCGCCGCTTCTCTCTCTCTCTCTCTCTCTCTCTCCGCTGCTTCTCCCGCGGCCAGCAAAGCAGCAGTTCCAGTTCCGCAGCGCGACACGACGGACGAGCGCGCGCATCTCCGACAGCGAAGAGGGCCGAGAGCACACGAATATACCTACACACAGGACTCAGCAGCAGCGGCATAGAACACTCCGCGCTATTTCGCTCCAGCACATCGAGGAGGAGAGGGAGAGAGCCGTTTCGCGCTGCGCCTGGCGTCAGTCATCCAGCTGCTGCTCACCTTAGCGCGAGCGCGCGTGCCAGTGCGCGAGGACGAGCAACCCCCGTGTGTGAGAGAGAGAGAGAGCTGAGCGTTGTTCCGAGAGGAAGGATCGCTTTTCCCGCGATTTTCGACGCGGGAACGAGAACGAGGGAGAGAAGAGCCGCGGAGAAGGTTACACTCCTAGCTGTTGTGTGTAGACGGTCGAACAGTCGTCGCGGGCTCTGCGGTGTTCGATTGATCGGCGCGCGCGCTGAGGGACACCCCTCGAGCAACAGCAGCAGCGGCCTGTAGAGAAGAGAGACGGCACACGTAGGCTAGACACAGTGTGTGTATCGAGGCCGCCGACAACGTAAGTATATCCAAAAGCGAGAGTGGATGTGTGAATTCTTTCTCCTATGCGAGTGGGTGTGTGTGTGTGCGCGTCTGCGGGACAAGTTTGTCACTCGGCCGAATCTGGCTTAGCGACTTATCCCCCTAAACCACCCCCCCCGTATTATCAATAAAGTACCTCCTCCTCCGCTGTTTGTTTTCCACACTCTTGCGTGCTCGAGGAATAAGCCATGGCTCTTTCGACGAGTGAATCTGCAGAATTGACCAACCGCTCCTTTCTGCGCATGAACGTACTCGCCGACGATCCTCTGCGAGTACGTTCGCAACTCGGCGTTTTTTCCCCGAAGAGTCTGCAGCAGTGTGTGCTAGGGACTCTTTGATCGGAGGGTGCAGCCATTTCGTTCGGAAAATCTCGAGAGAGCTCGCAGCACGCTACCGTGTGTATTGTAGAATTTAAGCGCGCACATACACACACACACACACACACACACGTGCTGCGCGCAACTTGTTATAAAGTGCGGTCGCGTCGTAAAAAGCCGCGGGATTTCTCGGAGGGAAAAATCAGCGTAATTCAGTCTCTAATTAAAAGCCGACGCTGAAAGAGCCTCGTTCACGGGACGCGAGTCATCGTCGGTGTAAAGCGATACGTGTCCGGTAAAAGTTTAATCAAGACGAATGAACAAATACGTATGCGCGCTGCGTATAACAACAGCAAACAAACATAATCGTATTATCCGCGTAACAAGATATATACCAGCTATACGTCTCTATAGTGTCGTCTCATCAGGAAAGAGAGTATATTCTCCTGTATAAGCGTTCCGCGCATATAGCTGCGCGAAATCCCTCGACTAATCAAATAGCAGTTATACGTGCGCGCAGTGTATCCCGTTTCGCTCGCTCGGTTCTTTATTTTTTTGCGCCGCGCCGGCGCTGCAACTTTAATTTGCGATTATTATCCGGCCTACGTCAGGTGTAACGCGATACCGTTTAATTCGATTCCCATAGCTGCGCGCTGAAACGTATTTCGATGCTGCTACTATTAAAAGCTGTGGATAGGAGGCTCGAAGGGAAAATCCGAGAGAGAGAGAGAGAGAGAGAGAGAGAGAGAACAGGCGCCGCAATGCTCCACTGCACCGCGACGCGCCGATCCCGTTTTTCGTTTCCGATTTATTTCCCTTCTTTTTACTGGAAATCGCGCTTCAATGATTCCGCGCGCGCGTGTGTGTGTGCTTTCGTTCGCGATTTTGCACGGCAATATGCGGTTCTCGGAATATTTTTATTATATTACAACGCACATAGCCGGGGGGTTATGATATGCGCTTGAATTTCGCGATGCGCAGCGTCATGAAAATACGAGAGCCTGCGCGCCGTATATTCTATGTATAACTCGTTATACATTAGTCCGCAGGATTAGAGCATTCCGAGTGCAGCCGACATGTGCGAACGCGCACACAGGTGAAATTCTAGCGCAGGAATGTTCTTTCACAATTCCAGGACTGAGTAGAAACGGTTCGCCGGTAATAATCGCCCTGGTGTGCGGATTCCTTTTTTTTTTTTTCAAGCTTTTTGCCATCGACACGTTCGCGGCAACGACTGTGTTATACAAACTCGATACACTCGCGCTTCGTACAGTTAGCGAATTAGAAATTCAAATGCGATTTGCCAAGTTTTTTTTCTCTTTCTCTCTCGGCGAGTAAAGTTATTCTTTTTTCGCATTCTTCCCGGCTGTAGCTCTCGGAAGGAAGAAATACCACGTTCTCAGCGTTTTACGACGGCAAAACACTACACAGCGAGTGGACGAGGCAAAAACGTCGTCATTTTCTATGGCGCTGCTCTGCACTTCTGTTTCCCATCGTCCAACCGCGAGAATATAACGTGCTACACTCGAGGGTCCACGTGGACAGTTAAATTGGCCAGATTTCCGCGGCGCGTATGGCATAGCGTAATTTACGACAGTTTTATTCGAGTGGAGCTATAATTACGGGCCTTTGCTTTCTTACGTCACGCGCGCGCGCGCGCGGATGATATCACAGCTGGCTCTCCGAATTTATTTACTTCAACTTTCGGTGACTCGAGAGAGCGACTCATCCTCTGAGCTTATTTTTTTCAATCAGGTCCACACTAACTATACAAACACTTTACGTTGTGAAAAAAGCGCACTTTCGCGAACGCGGAATTCTCGAGCGGTCTCTCGCGCGCGCGAGGGCGTCGTCGTCGCCGTGGACTAAACCGGCTGAAATTACAACAGGATTTTATAACGGACACGTTCACGGACGAGCGACCAAGCGCCACACGGGTCCACAAGCGCGCGCGCGGGCGCACAATGCTCGCGAGCGAATTTTCGTGTACTTCTTTTTTCCCTTCTCTCTCTCTCTCTCTCTCTCTCTCGTTCGCGTACGTATCCAGACCTTTCTTTTTGCACGCGCGCCTAATTGAATGCACGTCGTAAATCTCGCGGCCGCTGACCCTGCGTGTACGCGCGGGTACGGAACGAGAGAAATACAAATGCGCTCATCAAAACAAGCGGAACGCGTGCCAAAAAATTGCTCGCCAAGTCCGAGAGGTAGAGGATTTCTTATTGATTCGGCAATTTTTTTTACTGCGATGATGTACAGCTTTGTGACGAAGATGAGCCTTCAGAGGCCTGAAATAATTGTGAGTCACGCTGTTGGGTTATGCTGGAAATTACGCTCGACCTCGGTTTGAATATTCGATGGTTGTATCCGCAGGTAATAACTTTTGGGAAGATTGAATGGATCACCGAACTTTTAAATCTTGACGCGTTGAATAAGAAACTTTTCTTTTAAAAGTAGCCGATAATTTTCAATCACGGATCAACAGCCGACGATACTGTAGAACTCTGGACGAGCAAAGGGGACAGAAAAAAGGAGACGCGGAGGCAGGAAGGCATACGCATAAAGTTGTGCAACTTGCGCTTACAGGCCAGGAACTACCTGCTGCTGCCGCGAGGTATTTCTCGGCCGCCGCGGCTGCGCATCGAATTAAAAGTGGTTTCGCAGCCGATGAGCCGTATTATGCAAAAATAACGAGGCGCTTGAACTCCTCTCTCTCTCTCTCTTCGCGATGCTGCAGTAGCTATATTGCGCGAGACGTCAAAAGAGCCGATCAAAACGCGCGCACTTGCAGAGCGGGGTGACATTTGCAGCCGCTTTAATCGACTCGAGTTTGCGTACGCATCGATTTTCTTTGAAATGTCGGCGCCGGCAATTTATCGAGAAAATGTTTACTGTTTTTCCCGGGAGCCGCGTATTTATACGTCGAAACTGCAGCGCGTCGTTTATTCTTTTTCGTATTTAGTTGAGAGGAAAATATAAAGCGGCCTTTTGATGTTGCGAAAAATCGAGAGCTTCTCTGAAAAAACAAACACGCGGCTAAAAAGCGCTTCGCTTATACGCTCGCCGAAAGTGCGTCCGTGTAACTGTTTTAATTAATTACGCGAAATTCACGTTGCGAAATTTAAAACTCAAAATCCACTTCAACTCCTTCAGCACCAACACACGGACATCGCGTTTCGCTACATACACACGCGTTGATTATCGCGAAGGCCACTCAAGGCAAAAGACGTCCCCTTTTATCTCAGCTCGTCTATATTTATAACGTGTTCGCGGTCAAGCTTGTCAAAAGAGCATGTCTAATGAATCTGATCTGACCCGATTCGTGCACTGTCAGAGCTGAGTACAATAATATGACATTGACCGCGCGAAAAGCGCGGGGGCGTAATCCTTAAATGCGGAAACCCATTAGCGCGCCGTGGACAGCGAAGAACGGGAATTTTTTTTATCGCGTCGCGCGGAGCTTTACAAACCAGTTTTTTTCTTCAACTGCGGATGATAACACTTTCGGATCGTATACGCGTCGGCGTAAATTAATGCAGTGTACTCGAAAGTGGTCGTATTTCAGTTAGCTCGTTCGCGATGCAGCTTATTGCTCGATTTACGAGTAGTTTGTCGTAATTTCGAAGAGATTAAGTATACGGTAGAGACAATGGCAAATAACAAACGCGGAGAGCGATAAAAAGTTCAATTGCCTGCAATTAGCTCTCGCCGATGCATCGCAAATGAGAAACCACATCCACGCTACACTCGCGTTACGCAATGCTTCGCGCTGAAAAAATAAAGCGCGCATATGTGCGTATGTGTAAGTAGAAGCGCAGCAGGTCTGCAATTTGCCTCTGCTGCGCTTGATCAAAGCGAGTGGAGAGCAAACAGCCGCGGCTAATACCACCTATACACACCGAGCCGATGATGAAGAAGGGGGGGGGGATGCGCGAGGCACAGGTGACCTTGCGCCCCAATATAAAAGCTCCCGTCATCTGTACAGCTCGATTGTCGCGAGCGACTGTGTATACGCGAAGGATCCACTTAACGCTCGCGTCAATTCCGCGCGCCACATGTGCATCAGCTCGCGCGAATAATGCATTAGGAGAGAGCTGGTAGTTTGCGAACGTATAGACAGCCTGCGATCGTTTTGTCGGGCGAGCCGTGCCAAAAAGTTTTGTTTGGGCTTGATTGATGATAGGAGAGTGGGAGGGTACTCTCGAACTGTATAATGATACTCGTTGGGTGCTGCAGCCTCGGAATTTTATCGCGTGTGTATTTTAAAAAGTTACATAGTTTATGTTGCGACTGATTGATCGGCAAAAAATCGCTGCCGATTGTGCAAGAGTAATCCGACCCAGATGGATCGCAAGAAAATTTCTGCAAATGCGTACAATTCGACGCGACATTCAATTTTTTTCCTCTTACACCTACTTACTTTTAAAAAAAGAATGCAGCTGACTCGAGCGCTATTACCCAGCCGCATAAAAAATCCCGCGCACAGCGATGCTTGTCGAAAATAAGAGTAGAATTCCAAGTAGTCTCCGCAGGAAAGCTTCATACGCCGCTGTGCACGTCGACCCTACCTAACAGCCGTAAAGACACACACGTGCGCTGCCGCGGCGCACACCGGTGCGTTTCGATCAACCGGAGATTCGAGGCACGCAATTTATATCGCAGGTGCGATGATTTCCGCGTGCTGCGCGCAGATGCAGCGCGGAGTGTAATTTAAAAGCAAAAAACAGCCGAGTAGGCGGAATAGGAAAGGCGGTGCCGTTTGATGTCGAGAGGAGTTACCGTTACAAGCGCGTGCGCTGCTGCTAAACGAGTTCGATTAGGCGTACTTGCTCGCGGAATGATAAAGCGGCGAGTAAATCCGCTGCGGACGAAAAAAGAGACACAATGCGCGCCGTATAATCGACACACTCGAGTACGTATTGTAGAGGGAAAAAAACGAGAGAGAGAGAGAGAGAGAGAGAGCCATTAGTCTGCGGCGGCGACAAAGGCTGCGACACATACGACACACTCGAAAAGACTTTGTTTTCGAGCGCGGAGCAATTGGCGAAGCCGCCCGCGGCTTAATTGGAATAATCAGCCGATCAATTAACGTTTTCGTCCTGCCGCTCATAACCCGAATAGGCTAACGACTCGCCGCCGCCGCCGCCGCTCGTGTCTGCGATCCCCCTTCGTTTAAAAAAAAAGAAGCGGCGCGCACTCCTCGAGCTTCCGTAACGTGACATCATTAATTTCATTCGAGCTAGCACGCGTAATTCGCACCTACATAACACACGGGGGAAGTACGCGCGCGCGCGTATACGGGGAGGAAAAGAGAGAGAGAGAGAGGCACAAGGTGCAGCGCAGCAATTAAGGGAGAGAAGCATACGAGAGCCCGTAAGCGGCCTTGATGAGCTTGATAAAAGTGACATCGATTTTCGTGCGACCCGGCAAAAGGTTCTTCCTATACTCTCGCTTTTATACTTTTCCTATGCGCTTTTGTTCCCTTATACGCGCGCGTGATATCTGCACCAGTGTCTTTTTGCGAGCGCAGTCATTGTCGTCTTTTTCATTTATTTATGCGCTTTGATCTCGCTCTTCCCTCCCTCGAGGGACTTTCTCTCTCTCTCTCTCTCTGTGTTTGTTTGACTGAGCACAAGTCGAGAGGCTCGAGGACATAAATGTTGATTGCCATCACTTTGAGGGAAGACTGCTGCTGCTGCTTTGGTTTGTCTTCGCGGGATGTGCTCTCGCTCGGCCTCCGCCGACTTATCTTTTAATTCGTCGGATTTACGAGGCTGTTTATTTTTCTTCGAAGAATTTTTCGTTTATACACGGCTCTCGCGATTTTCAGAATTCCGAGCCGGTTGTTTGATTATTCACGCTGTGTGTACGACTTTTTGACACTTTTACGAGACAACGTGGCACCTTCGCCGACGCACGCGAGTCACCCTACTTCGGCTTCCGGTCCGCTCGTGAACCGTTTCCATTGCTCCTGTACTCTTAAGCGTGTATGTAACTCAAAGGCTGAAACAGTAGTCGATGACTGTGTTTGTAGGAAAAGCAGTTAAAAAAATTCGCGTCCGCACGTCGGCTTACACGCATGAATCAATGTTTTATATGTAAATCCGCTAAGCTCTCGGGATGTCGAATTCGGAAGATTATTCGCGAGAGATACGAGACGCGCATACGCGTGTCCGCATAAATTATATCCGATTTTCATCGCTGCACGTGTATATCGACGTCTCTGCCTTATCTGCATACAGATCGCGGCATTTAGCCCGCGCGACTATTGATTTTCTAAGAGGCTTACACGTTCGCCAGAGCTGAGATGGAGTACAGAGACCCTCGTCGCGCGGCTGTATCTCCTCTCCTTCCAGGAACAATCAGCTCCTTATTCAGCCTCGAGCTGACCCATTTTCGAAAAAAATGTTTAAAAAGTGCGCGACACACACACCCTCGCGCTGAGAGAGAGAGAGAGAGAGAGAGAGAGAGAGAGAGAGAGAGCAATAATTCCGTGCGCGCATATAATTCACAATAAAGAAGCATTGTGCGCGCGCAGTTCGGTGAGCATCGGTCTCGGGTTTCGAACTCGGCGCCGTTATACAGTCGAAACCAGATACACACAAACACGCACACTTGCGGCTCGCCTCGAAATTACCGAGAGGTTTGCTGCATTACGAACGGCTTTCCTCGCATTATAACACTCTTGCGCGCGCGGCTCTGGCAAAAAGAAGAAGAGAGTCCCTAAGACTCGCCTGGATTATACGCCGGGCTGGCTTACGTCACTCGCTCAAAGGATCTCCTTCTCCCTCGCTCGCTTTATTTCGCGACGCCTCTGCTTCTTCTCTCCGCTGCACGTACGGCCGACGTAATCGGCGAGAAATATTTTGTTTTCGCGGACTGGCCGCCGCTTCGTGCTTTAATAGAATTCATATCCGTCTCGAGAAAGAGAGCGAGTAGACGGCTGACAGGGAGGATGGAAGGCGCAATTGAAGCGAAATAAACTTTGCAGCGCTCGCGCGCTTCTTGAAACGTTGAACAAGGCCGTCGATCCGTCCGTGCGCGACGCAATTGTCTAAAAATACGGTCCTGCGCAGCATCGCGACTTTACAAGTTCAATGTCAGCTGCGCGACGCGTTTGAGGAATTTTTACGACTCGCTTTCTTGAAACTCTTCGCGAAAGAGCGCGACTAAGCAGGGCACTTGCTCGCCCTGCGCCTGAATAAACAAAGCCGTTTCGTCGAGTATTAACATGCCAGAAGTGCGTGCACTCTCTCGAATATCGAGCCTGGTGCTCGGGAGCTCGCCAAAAAAGCAGCGAAGGAAGCCACTCGCCGTATACTCTTTCAAACGATTCGCGCCGCAAGAAAGAGCTGGAACAAGACCTTGGCAGTATAGTAAGAAAAGGAGGCGTGTGTGCTTAATGTACGCGGTATACTCTCAGGGCTCGTCCAGTGCGCGAGAGGCCGTAACAATCGCTCATTTCTCTCGCAGGATATCTCGTGTGCCACAAGTATTATATGAATATACCACGCGGTGCAGCGGGGCCTATGGCTTTTATAGCCTTTTCTCGAACTCGAGCAAGGAGATTAATATTTAAGCCTACCGGGAAGCCGTATAACTGCGACAACTAACCGCCTACAAAGTAGCCCGCCGCGAACGGGGGTTCCTATATAAGGCCTTTTGTTGTGAACCGCGCGCGCGTCTTTCGATTATCCGCCGCTTGAGAGAGAGAGAGAGAGAGAGAGAGAGAGAGTATAGGCTTTCCGGTAAATCGACAACTGTTTAAGCGCGGCGGGGGTACACTCGATTTATATTCATATTTTTAATAACCTACGCTACCTACAAATAGATTAATTTTGAAATTGTAATCGCGCGGCGGTATTTGCAATTTCGATTTCGTCTTGCTGAATTATTCATCGCAGTCGATAATACGCGCTATCCAGATTTCATCTTTCTCTGTCTATAGATACATCGTGCCCATGTCAGAGCCGAGTTTTTCCGACGCTCGCGACAGTTCTAGAAATCGGTTTCGCAAGGGCGATCATCGCACCTCCTTGTCACATCGATCGGAGAACATCGGAGAGCAGCCAGTGCATTCAATGCAAAAACTGCGATGGAATAAAACATTCACGCGTTTACTCTATGCACATGTGCGCATCGAGAACGAAAGGGGGTCAAGTGTTTTCACACTCGCGCGCATCGGTCGGTTAACGAAGTAGCTTACGTAACTTATTCATATACAGAGCGAGAGATGCATCGTGGAACGATCGTCGCAGTAGCGGCTCGATTAGATAGGGACGAAAATAGCCGAAAAGGATCATCATCGGATGTAGCTTATTCACAACGAGTGCACTATGTACACTGTGAGCGGGCGGTCCATTTATCGCGACGGAACCGACCTTGAAAGTCTCTCTCGTCGCAGCAGTGGTATATAGAATGGAAAACTCGACTATATGCATTGCAAAGCTCCCGAGCCTGTCGCGGGCATCCCGATCATTAAGCTCGACGCGCGTTATTATAGCCTAGCTCGGCATGTCCCATTCAGAGCACACGTGTATAACTTGGCTCGATCGATGCTTCATTATACGTTGAGCCTCTCAGTCCGATACATCCTTGGACACTTTGTCGCCGTCGAAAAGTCCAACTGTCGAAACTTGTCACTTGGATATGGGATTCGAATCGGACGGGCATGTATTGTAATAACTTATCGCTAGCGACGGTCGAGTCTGTTTAGCATTTTAATTTTCTCGAATCACCGCGAGAGAGAGAGAGAGAGAGAGAGGAGGAGCGGATCGGGTCAGCTCATAAAAACAGATGAAGACTTTATGTTATACGCTTTTATAATTAGATTTCGCAACCGGCTGGTTAGCGGTTCGTTAGAGAATTAACGAGGTGACGTTAGAACCTCTCGAAACAGCTCTTTCCCCCCAAAAATATCAAAATTTCCTGAAAGAAGCTTATTAAAATTTATCCACGCTCAAAAGCCCGGCAGCCTTCCCGAGCGCATGGCGCGCACAATGAAGAATTAAGCATGCAAAAAAGCGCGTTTCGCTCGACGGCTCTCGCCGGGTAAAACCGCGTGTGCGGGAAAGGGAATCGAGAGAAAGAGGGCAAGATTGTCTGTGGTGCGGCGGACGCGCGCGAAGGTAAATACCCGCAGGACACGATGACGTAAGTCGCCGAGTCGAGCGAGAAGAAAGAGGCGCTAGTGCGTGTGAGTATACACATTCAAGCCTCGGGTACACTCGTGAAAAAAGCAGCAGCAGCGCAGACTGGCTCTTCGGATCGGCTTCTTCGCGTGATAAAGGAGAGAGAGAGAGACTCGCCGCGGCGTCAAGTGCTATCTCTCGCGTACACACACGCGTTTTTATTCACGCATTTCATCCTCTCTTCGTTGCCGCTGCTGCTGCTTCTTCGGTTAAATATAACTTCGCTACGAGGAACTCGCTCATTCACTTCTTCTTTATCCATTGAGGCATTAAACTCGGACGCTTCGGCCGTGTAATTAAGTCGCTTTTTGTGTATACGCAGAGTGTGTGTGTGTGTTTAACCGTTTACGTGTGTACGATAACCGAAGAGCGCTTTTAATTGAAAACGAGTCGCCAGTCGCTCTGCGCCGGAACGATTTTCGTTGATTGAGTCACGAATTTCAAGGCTAACTGGTTTTGTTTTTTTCTCTCTCCACCTCTCGTCTCGACCGCTCGTGGAGAGTTTACTACGCGGAGTGTATAGTAGTATACACATCAGCGTGCGTGGAATTCCTGTGGTTTTTCCTATACACAGCGCTCGCTCTTATTTAATCGACGATGTAATAGCTGCCCCGTTTTTAGCGCGGAAGACGCGGCTCTATTGACATTTTAATATTCTACGGCTACAGTCGAGCAAACAGTGATTTCTGAAACGGAACGCTTCGACATGTTTGTTTTTCATTAGAGGATCGTCGAGAAGCGTTGGGAAATCGAATCGCTTTGCATAAAGTATAGTCGCTTCCCAAATCTCCGCGCGTACGTAAGTAATTATAGTAGAAAAAAAAACGGCAAAAAATTGTGGTCATAGTCGCTACTACGGGAACCCTTTTCTCCCGAGCGTCAAGCTGCGTCCGTCTTTGAAAGGGGGGGGGCGGAATCGTCGGTCAAGTCGCGCAAATTTTTGTTTTTGTGTCCAGGAAGGACTGTTTACACCGCCGGCACGTGGTACTCCGAACTCCAGAGTGACTCGCGCGCTCGGACGGCGTTTCTCTCTCTCTCTTTGTTCTCTCTCTCTCGCGCGCTCTACTTGTCCGGGATCCTCTAGTACGAGGAGAGCAGACGACAGCGAGAACTGCCCGAGGAAAGCCTCGAGTAGCATCGGACCACGTGACGGTAGGCTTCGAATCACTCTTATATACGAACCGCGGCGATTTCTTGCCGCTTGCGAGATAAGCCAGCGACGAGGGAAAATCCGGTCTGCCGGGTGTTTAGAGCTGTATCCGGTAAACGTAGTTTTCGCAGTCGTTTAGCGAGCCGATACTCTTGTAGTTAGTGGCCGAGAAACATTCCGAGATTTAATCGTCGGGTAGATAACGAGCGCGAAAGCCGATTGCACAACGACGTTATTGTGTTTCGCCACCTAGCGGCGAGTGCAGTTGAATGAAAGTGGTAAACAGCGGCGATTTGAATAATGCGCGGATGTGTGACACACTCGTTCGAATCGAAAGTGCATAGGAGAAAAGTCTAATTTGTGCGGCCGACGGAAAGCGAATTGAAAACGACTCAATTAAGCCGGCGAGCCCTCGGCGCACATAAATCATACGAACGAAATGGTTAGAGGGCACAAAAGCGCGCCGCGCGCGTGGCTCTCGACCTCTCCATAAACGCATCAATCACACATCCCTAAAAAACCGCAACGGGTATTCGCTTATACAGTCACACACACGCGCGGGGGAAGCATGCAAAGCTCGACTCTATTTTTCTTATCAATTTCCCCCGCGAAGCTCTCGAGAGCTTGCGGAGAGAGAAGAAAAGTGTATAAAAGGGCCAGGGGCTGCGATCGACAAGTGCCGGGCGTGAGTCGCTTCACAGAGACGCAGAGACACGCGTACAGAGAGAGAGAGAGAGAGAGAGAGAGAGAGAGAGAGAGAGAGGCTCTCGGGCACGATTTAAGTCGTCGACGTCGCGGCGCGGTGGCACGCGGGGGGTTATCATGGTAACGCGCTGACAATGCAACCGGCGAAAATCGATACGCCACTCATTTGATATGCTGCAGCACACGCCGCGCGCGCGGCGGCGCGCCCTGTGCGTCTCGCCGCAGTGGGAGCGGCGCCGATATGCAGGTCGAGTAGAGAGAGAGAGAGAGAGAGAGAGATGTGTGCGTGTACGTAGCCCGGTAGTATGAGCTTTACAAGGCCGTGTAGCCGTCCAGCGTTTAAGACGTCCCCCTCGGGTGCTACGATATCGTCTTTTAATCGAAGACTAACGGGCGCCGCCGTCACTACTGCTGGAGCCCTTAATCTGGCCGCGTTTTGTGCTTCCGATGATTGCTTCACTCTCGTCCGTTAACATTCCAGGCTCCCTTTTTCTCTCTCTCTCTCTCTCTCTCTCTCTCGATCTCGACAGCGGGATGACGCGCGAGTAAGGAGTCGTTGATGGAAGCAGGAGGAAAACACAAGAGGGTGCGCGTATAATAATGCAAATAACTTATCGATCTCCCGGAGAGAAAGAGCGCGGCGAACAAACAGAGCAGTAAAATAGAATATCCTTACATACGAGAACTAGGATGATAAGACGGAATTACCGAGAGAAAGTAGAAGAGAGATGAATGAGTCTTTCGAAAGTCCAAACCGGCTCCGCACACGAGAGCTCATCGAACGAGAGACCCTTCTCAGACGAATCGAGACTTTCGACTCTCTTGTATTGCTCTCCTTCACCGATACGCCGTATTTTCTAATCCTCAGACGATTAATTTTTCCCCACACGAGACGAAGCACTCGATTTTCGCAAAGCCGTGTAAGTAAGAGAGGCTGCGCGCGCGAGAGAGACTCGAGTCGCTGCACAAAGATGACCGTAAGCCCGAGCCACTCGGCTGTGTGTCTAGTGGAGGGCCCTAGACTCCAGACTGGTCTCTGGAGAAGACACAAAAGTCGACGTACGGGAGGAGCAGAGAAGGGAGACTGGCGCATGCTTCCCTAATAATGACTCTCATCTCCTTTTCTCTCGCTCTCTCTATCTTCTATCAGCCAAGTTTCCCGCGCGTTCTCTCTGGTCTAGACGACGCTTTTTCCGAGCACCTCTAATAATGCGTCGCCGGCGGCCGTCGTCGCGTCTTTCCTCGCGCCGGAAGTCGCAGTACAATCACTTCCACACAGCACTTTGTTGCTTTTTCACTTAAGGACGTCGTCGTGTGTATACGCGTATTTACAAGCGAGGGAGAGTGAAAAGAAACAACGGGAGAATGGCGTTACGAGACGTTGCAGGCTGCTGAAAGGGAAAATTTCACTGGGAAGATTAATGCGCCGCTTATGGCTTTTTTTATTTCGAAGCTCCCGCGAGGCGTGCTAGGGAATTAGCGAAATTTTTCTTCGAACTCCTAAGTAATTGCTTCGCGGGAGAGCTCGGCTTTGGTCGATACGCCGTAAAACAATCACTCGGCTGTGGAAAGTCGACGCTTATTTGAGGATATTTTATATATATGCGTCGATGAATATATAATAACGGCACGAGTTATTGGCTGAAAAGTGAAAGATAGCATCGAGCGAACGATTCGAAAGTGTATACAGCTAGACGAAAAACGGACGGACAGTCGCGGCAGTCGTTTGAGCGAGTTGAAAAAAGCCTTCACCGGCTTTTCTCGATAATTGCGGGTAGTACACTCGGCTTAATCATACCCCTCGTCTATATTACACATACAGGCGAACTTTTCCAGTTTTAGAAATTACGCACGCCGTACCGTGCATTATAGACTCTCGGGGCTCTCTATGCACGACTCGTGTGTTTAAAAAGGCCAAAACTTGTGAAAATTTTAAACTCCGGCGGACATTCTCCGCAAGCGCGCGCCTTCGCGAACGAGTTTCGTTCTCTCTCTCTCTCTCTCTCCCTCGCCGCGGTGTATAATACAGTTATAGTAGTACCGCGACGACGACAAACTTTTTGCGAGTTCGCGTATGATTATACAGAACGTAAACGCTTTTCCCCCGGGTTCTCGTTTCCGGGTCTCCCCGGAGTCGAATAAAAGTCGACTGCTCGTCGTTGATGGATTTTAAATTCGAAAAGGAGACCATCATCGTCAGAAACGACTGGCCGGCCTATACACACACACACACACACACACACGCTTGGGCGCGGAATCGATACCGCGATATTGTCCTCTTTTTCATTATACTGAGACGGCCTGTGCCGACACGCCGACTAAACTCGCGCGCATAACCTTCAGGCGCCGTCTCGTGTTCTCCTATCCTCACTCTCACTCTAGGCATACGCACACACATGCGCTTTTTATCTCGTCGCACGAGAGGCGAAACGTCGAGCAAATACTTGCACTGCACTCGGCTCTTTCGCTGCATCTCGCGTTCGCAACAAAGGCTCGCTTCTCTCGACGCTGCGGTTGGCTTTCGCGATTTTTAATTCGCATACGTGCTATGGGATACACCGAAGCGGCCTTTTCTCGCCGGGTATAGAGGTGAAAATTGTATTCCACGCGCCTCATTACGTATACGCCTTTTTTTCTCGCGGTTTTCCGCGCCCGTAAGATCTCTGCGGTTTTCGCGCCGTTTATTACAGCCGAGTATTGTTTCCGACGAGGATCTGTAAGTTTCTATCGCTGTGCACGTAATAAAAATGTTGCCGCGTTATACGGACGCGAGCGCGGAGAGGAAGTTTTATCACCGAAAATTTCGAGTCACGCAGCGTGTATAGTTATATCCGCCGGCTTTACACACACACACACACACACACACACACACACACACACACACAGACAGAGAGCTGAAAGGGCTGCAAAAAAGCTGACCTACATGACGAGCCCGCGTGTTATTGGGTTTAATTAATTAAAGGCCCCCTATACACGGACACACATTGCGTCAACGTTTATCGCTAACGAATAGCCGTGTGTGCGCCAAGCCGTAATAAAAAGAGCAATGTAGCAACGAACTCGAGTATGCCGAAGATCCGCATCGTCGCACACCGATATGACTCTCGACCTCGAAACACATATTTTCGGTTCGATAAAGCCGCGCGCAGTCGCGGATTTTTCACCTGTACTACACGTCGGTGGCAAAAGAAGAAGAATAGAAAAGTGAGCAATCCGCTCTCTTTTGTACCGCATTGGCGAGAGCATTAAAAAACAAACTTGAAAGAGAGAGAGAGAGAGAAGGAGAAAAGGAGCTAAGGTCGCGCAAAGGTGTCCCCTCATCTGAGATAAAAGCCAGGGTTAGACTATAGCAGGGGGTGACTCTATCTCGAGGACTCGGGACTGCAACAAGACTGCGCGCGCGCTTCTTTCTCCTTCGCGGAATCGATGCGCCGCGCGCAAGGAAGTAGGCCATTTCCATCTCTCCTGTATCTCTCTTCCCGGCCGTCCGCGATGCGCCGCAAAAGCTCGAGGAATTGACTCTCCTCCATTTCGCGCTCGCGCAGAAGAGTTGCACGCCCACGCACGTGCGGATGAAAGGCCGCAAAGGAGGGAATTAGGAAGCGGGCCCCCCTCCCCCCCCCCGACGAGGCAAGAGTAAAAAGAAGAGAGAAATCAGCCGCGAGACTCATGCGCGCCGAGTCGCCGAGAGAGCCGCACAAAAGCGCGCGTGCCTCTTTGCTATGCTGCGAGTTTTTTCTTTCTTACAGTCGCAGCCTCCTCTCGGTTTCGCCAGCTTTTCTTCTCCTACCTCGTCGCGAAGGTCGCGCGCGCGCTGGGATTAACCTTTCAGCGCGGGATGCGAGAGCCTCGGAAATAGAGTGCTGATTGATCGGAGGTTAGGGGTTGCGTAAGCGGGTGGGAATAAAAGTTGTTCGATTGTCTTGCGCCGGACTCGATTATACGGAGGACGAACGGATTCTCATGCCTCCCTGATTAGTCAGAGGCGAGATCGAGCTAGCGCTGTTCTACTTTTTTCTACTTTTTTCTTCCGTTTTACAACGACAGAATTGTTTCCAGAGAACCTGACGCTCACCAGCCAGACAAAAGAGCAACGCATTATGCGGACGCACATACTCGAGGAGCGATAAATTTAAAAGTTATATTTTACGAAAAGCAAAAACTATTCCACGATGGGAAAAACACGCTTTTTTCCTCGAAAATTTCCACGTACACACGTAACAGAGCGATCGTAAACAGCGGACACGTTACGTAGCACAATATACCCAGTTCGCTCATCGCTAGCCATAAACACCGCGGCGCTCGTGCACGCACGCGAGGAATTTTCTGATCGATCATCTCGGAGGAGGGATTCGCGCGAGGCCGCGCTTTTTCTCCCTCGAAACCTCCCTGCAGTACACGGCGTTATAATCCGCGGGAAAACTATCTCTAGGACGGAACGATTACGCCGATCAATTTCCCCACGGAGCTGCAGCCACGCCTCGCAATATCCTGCGCCGCAGCGGGGAAAACTTACGCAAATCCAGATAATTCTCGCAGACGCCGGTCTAGCATTATGCGCCGCGGATAGTGGGTATAGATAGTCTATGTGTGTTTACGGTTTGTTATTTACGGCGCCGGTTTCCTGTTGTTTATTGCCCCCCGGACTACTTTCTCCGAAGCGCGAGTGCAATTAGCAAAAACCCTGAGTGTACAAGGCTAGGCAATTTAATAATCGACTACATAGATCGCCGAGGTGTACAGTTATATTGTCCGAATTGCGGCGCTAATTAAGCGTGATCGATTTTTTGCACCGCGGATAGATCGCTCTTATCGGGCCGGGATCGTCGATTTTTTTTTGTAATCGATGTCGACGCGAGGCGTGTCCGGTGTCTATAGTCGATCGATCAACGCCGCCGAAAGTTCCAACGGAATCTCATAACAAGATACTCGTTCGTATATCCTCCTGTTTCTTTTTTTGTCGCTAGATATAAACTTACCATAACAAGCGACTCGAGATCCCTGCTCGCTGACCGAGTGAATCGGCAGAGCGCGCACGGCTTAATTATTGCGTCATAAATCATTAATTCCGGAATATATAGATCTGCAGCATCATCTCCGCTCGGCCGAGCTGCCCCGCCGGAAAATGATTTATCGCTCGTCGCGACGACTATTTACGCTCTTACACGCGTCTGATGTACAGACTAGGAGTTGCTCCACTTATATACGTCCACGCGAGTCCGTGAAATTTCAAAAGCAAAATAACAGCCGTTTGATACACGAAATTACGGTCCATTACACGCGCGCACTAAGAGTTGCGCAAGAATAAGCCCACCGCCGCCGTGGTCGCAATCCACTTGGAAAAGTAGCCGCGATCAAGCGCGCATTAGACGATGGCAAATTGAAGCCTCTGGGACAGGATGGCGAGAAAACAAGTCGCAAAACCTGTCATTTCGCATATGATGTGTGCAGAGAGACAGCTTCGCACGGGGAAGTAGTCGGGAGATCGAAGACACACGCGTGTGTGTGTGTGTGTGCGTGCATCGGCTCAGCGCACGCGATCTCAGCTCGCGTGCCGTTGGCGCATTATAAAAACCGGTTCTACCTATAGAGACACAGACATAGAGCCGCGAATATTCCTCTCTTCCTCTTTAGCGGTAATCGTCCGCGCGCACGCCTCGCGAATGTCAAAGCAACTAACGCGCGCCGCGACTGTCACCTTCGCTCGCGCGCGATGCATCATCCTCGCTATGCCGCCGCTTCGTTATACTTCAGTATTAGTTAATCCGTGAACTTGGGGCGAGCGAAGCGGTGAGTCAAGCCGAGCGAAAATACACGAGTATAAGGTAGGTAACTAACGCGATAACGGTGCAGTAAGCGGCAAAATCGTCGGGATTATTGTTGAAAAATTAGTCTTCCGGGGGCCTCTGCGAACGCGCCTGATTACAGGGAGCGAGAGCGCGATAAGCAATCAATCGGGTTAATCGTCCTTCTCCGGAGAGCGAGAGAGCCAATTATAAGCGAGCGCCGTTCTCTCAACGCATGGCTGATTGCGTCCCGATCGAGTCGAGGCTCCTTCTTCTTTTTTTCCTACTATATATATATCTCTCTGTACCGATGCAGATGCGCGCGGCTGAATTTTCAAAATCATCGAAAGCCGATCTGTAAAAATAGAGAAACCCATTGTGTTTGCTCTCGGGTCATTTCCTCGGGAGCCATTATACGCGCAGCTACCGCCGATGACTTTCCAATAAAAAGCGAACCGCCGATGCGCTTGTATTATGCAGTCGTCAATGGGAAATCAGCGTCCGTGAAATGAGTTGGATTCAGCGCGTTCAACCTGCTCGTTATATTCTATTATATTTGTTGTTCGAACTATCGACTCCCGGAATCTTCTCCCTCAGCTTTCGCATAACTGCCAATTAAACGCGCTGTTTAGATTATCAACTGCGGGTATGTATATATATATATATTCTCGCAGTAGTGCAGCAGATAAAGTTTACGACTCTTCTAAGCGCGTGTAATTCTCGCGGAGCAATAAATTTTCCCGTGTTTATGTACAAGTTTCATCGTTGCCACCGTAAATAATCGACGGTACAACGTCGAGTGAATTCTCTCGGTGTTATAAAACAACAGCCGTTGCTTAGACAAGCAGAAATAATAAGGAGCCATTGTGGCCCGTGTATATAGGTATAAGCGGCGACTATACATACCGTCATCGAAAAATCTCTATAAATAGCGAGACAGCCCTGTATCGCCACATTGTGCCTATATGAGAAAAAGAGAGCGTGGAAAAAAGTCACGGCACGGCTGGCTCTCCGAATTCGGACAATAGCCTCGCGCTTCCGGACCGGCGCCGTTACGCTAATCACCGGGTAGATCCGGGAAAGGCGGCGGCGTTGATTTTAGAGATACACACTGCACGCGGCCAAATAAACCCAGAGCGGATATGCATCCTTTGATGCCGCCGTTATATGCGCCGACGTGTGTCCGGGTCGTGATACCGGGAACCATTAGAGAGACGTAAGAGACAGGTCTAACGGCCCGACGTGCGATGCGAGAGTAATGCGCGACGCGGTACGTTATGTGCCGCGATTTTTCGATGCGGATTTTTACGAGGGGAACACTTTTATGCAAGTGCACACGCCGCTCGCTTTGATGTATCCACGCGGTGTGGTAGCTGTAAGGGAGTATACAAATTACAAGAATAACTAAAATCTCGGCGACACGTGGAAAAACGTCAATTCTCCTCGCGTGTGTGCCGCCGCGCGGAGAGCGCGTTATCTGCCGGAAACGCAGCAGGCGCGAACGAGATCCAGTTACTCGGCTCCCATCAGCTTGCAGCTAGATACGATCGCAACGAGCGCCGAGAGATACGTCGCGCCGCGTAGGTACGGCCGCGCGGAGATGGAGAAACGAATTCGCATCATCGTTCATTAGTCCCTCCCTCTCTGCCCACGTGTGTCTGTGTGCGAGTGAGTTGTCAATTTGCGCTCTCGCTTGTCGGCTCGCGATGGCTGTGCCCTGGATATTTCATTTCGAAGTAGCGAATAGAAGCCGAGTGTCTGTGTGTTTTCGATGAAAGCTGGGCTAATGAGATACGATACGAGAGAAAGAGGATCCAGCTCGTGCGCGTCATTCGTCGGGTTAATTCGCCGAGGGGGTGAGTTGGGTGTCTCAATTAGGCGCGCAATTAAAATCACTTGACGTGCACGCGCGCCTTGGCATAGGTCAATCCGAGCACGTTGCCCGTATGCATCATCGCGGCCGAAGGTCGCGCGCAACTCTGCTCTCGTCTGCTCGTATTATGCGCACACAGAGCTTCCCCTGTCTTCGCTCTCGGCCGTAAATACGCAGTAGAATGTAATAAGTGAATCAGGCGCGTCTAACACGAGCGACGCCTCGTATTCTCGCAGATGAAGCTGTTGGCGCTCTGTCTGAGCAGCGCGCTGCTCCTCCTCGTCGGGGCCCAGACGAGCGTGCACATTCTCTCCAAGTACGGCAACGGACAGCTGATCACCTCGAGCATCCTCGCCTGGATACCGCACACGCAGTACAGCGCCAGCAAGACATTGGTCATCGGCGGCTTCGAGGTCGTCTCCGGCTCCGCAGGTTTGAGACTTGTCGCGATTTATACTTGTAACGAGAGTAACGATCTTCCCGCACCACCTCTCATTCCAGCGGAATCGTCCGAGCCGAGGGACAAGCAGGGCCGGCCGATCTTCGTGTGCCGGGCGATGCACAACGGCAACTGGGTGGCCGGAGGCCAGAAGCAGGGCGACAAGCACTGCAACGTCAGCCTGACCGGCAGCGTCGGCTCGTACGAGCGCTACCAGTTGCTGGAGAACGTCGACAAGGCCGCGCGGATCAACTGGGAGAACTGGACCAAGCTCTACCAGACGCCGGTCGGGGCGGTCGCCACCAGCAAGTTCTTCGTCGCCAGGCACGCGGTGCACATGGGCAAGTCCGAGAACGGGCAGGACCTGCTGCACAACTACATCGGCACCCTCGACTCCCAGGACAGCCTCGGCGCCATCTACTACGTCAAGGAGGTATAGGCTCCACGCGCGATTCTGATCGCCTATATCCTTTATGATAATAAGACGAGTCCGTTGCGCCGCAGGACGGCACCGAGGGCACGGCCGACAACGGCCAGGTGCTCGTCGAGACCGAGCCCATCATGTACGAGCTGAACGCGGTGAAGCTGAACCAGCAGCGCAAGGTGCTGGCCAAGCGGGAGGAGCGCATCCTCGGCCAGGCGACCATCAAGAACGAGGCCTCCTCGCCGGGCATGATGGCCGAGGCCTTCAGCTACTCCTACCTCTACACGCTCTACTGGGGCCAGGGCCACGCGATGATCAAGGGACTCAACACCACCGTCAGCCTCCTCAACAAGACCCGGCTGAACGACGTCGACTGGGGCATCCCCATCAAGGAGAACCGCACCAACGTCCACACGTGAGTACACGCTCTCTTGGGCAGCTGTTTCGAGAAGCGATCGCGAGACTAGTTGCACGCTTTTTTACGCGTTTCGCAGGGTGGAGATCTACCTGGAGCCGGGCACCGCGGTCAACGTGACCCTGCGCGGCTACTACACCGACGCCGAGCTGCCCTACAGCGGCAAGCTGCACTCGCACTACAAGGACGGCGTGATGCTCAACACGCGCACCATCAGCGACGTCCGCCACGAGGCCACCCTCACCGACATCGCTCCCGAATTCGGACCCATCTACTTCCTCGGCAACGACAGCCTCGTCCCCACGACCGTGCCGCCGCCGACCACCGAGCCCACCACCACCCCCGCCTCGACGACCCTGCGACTCACGACGATGCCCCCGACGCGCCAGCAGCAGCCTACCGACCGCTTCGACATCAACGACAGCACCGCCGAGGAGCAGCAGTACAGCAAGGAGAGCGCCGCGCTCGACGAAAACGCCATCCTGGCCAAGCACGGCATGCAGGGCGACGACGGCGGTCCCCTCTCGCTCAAGGACAAGGACGCCGGCCACTCCGCGGCCGGGCCCAGGTCCGCGCTGCTCGCGACGACGGCCCTCTTCGCGCTCCTGCTCCACCGGGTGACGTGAAGCAGCAGCGGCTAACAGTAGCGCGCGCACGGGAGCCTCGCCAAAGATTTTCTAGGGAAACGGATTCTCATTCGCTTGCGCCGGCTTCGCACGCTGGCCGCGATCGATCGTCGACACAGAGAGAGAGAGACAGAGAGGAAGAGAGCAGGAGAGCCGGTGTACCAGTGCTCTGCAGCGCGCCCAGCAATAGCCACCTTACACACACACACACACCTACACTTGCGCACATTTAAACACGGTTATCCATGTAAACTACTCGGCGGCCGCGTCGAGTACTCGTAGGAGGTTTTTCCTTTTCTCTTGTTGTATCCGCGAGAGCTGAGAAATTGAGTGCGGAAGAAAGAGTGAAAGCGCGTGCGTTTGATATGCGGAAGAAGCGAGAGGGTTGTTCTCGTTCGTTCGAGGGTTTGTAAGAGAGATGATTGCGAGTGGCTGTGTCGGAATCCGACATATGCTTGCCTTTCGACAAAAAAACGATGATGACGATGACGATTGTAATATTAGCTTGCGCTTTCGCTGGAGCGCCTCGTACACTGCACTCTTACGCGGGAGCTTTTCGCGCCGCGCGAGAAGAGACGCTCCGGCGAAGCTCACCACGCCGACGTATAAGAGAATGTATATTTAAACACGTATTAGTAGCAAGAAGGTCTATCAATGAGCTAGTCTCTCACAAAGTATTAAGTACAAGGAATCGCGAGCCAAGGCGTTGTAATAGCTCAGGATGTTCCGCGCCTGATTGTAAACAGACCGATATATAGATAACCAGTGCATTACATTCCGTCTGATAATGATGATGATGATGATGATGACGATATATAAAACCTCTATCGAGATCCTCGAAAGCAAATTAAATATACATGTATGCCTTTTGCCCACGACGATCGACTATTGGCGCGAAAAAGTTCGTTCGGCCAGAAATTGTACTACTCGAAAGTTCTTTCCATCTTCATTGCTCGCCTTTTCGTACCAGCCATTTTTCTCTCTTTTCAATTGCTGCGTATAAGATATCATTGTATACTTTTGGCGTGAGAAATTCAGCGCACCTTCTTTTATAATTAGACATTATTATATTATATTATTACTATTGCTATTACTATTAAATACTTCTATTTTTTTTTTCAGTTAAGAGAAGCACCTTTATATTTTGAATAAAAACTTTGTATTGGTTAATTGTATACTTGCGTATAAAAGTGTAAGCGTTAACTTTGAGATGTCTATTACACTATCATCGAGGTATATTTCGACTCGTATAACAAGCTTTTTCGCAACTTCAGCGACCGCCGTTAATAAAGTTTGAACCTATCCTCGAACCCAATAAAAAATCGTTAACACATATATAGATGAATATAATTATATAAAAGAAAAAAAATGATTAAATAAATAGCATATTATATGTACGCGGGCCTTCCTGTAAGGGGGTCGCGAAGCACAAGAGCTACCTTTATTTTAGATATGCGCCACCTCGAGATGAGAGTACGATTACGAGATAGGGGAGAGATGATTGTAAAACTTCAGTCAAGGCGATAAAAGGAACAAAAAACAAATGAAAACAAAGTGCGATAAGCAGAACGAAGATTAAATAACACAGACAAATATGAGAACGGCCACGCTATATTTTTGAGAATGCAGCATAATTTTAGACGTTTGTAAGGTTTGTAAGAGTAGCGATGTAAGTATTTATAGCGAGTTGCGAGGGCTTATGAATTCCTAGTGTGTGACGATGTCAATCTTCTACAAGTGCGAGGTAGAATGCGAGACTGCGTTTGTTCTCGGAGATACGAGTTGCCTCTTTCGAGCGTCGAAAGAGAGAAAGAGTTCTGGAGTCGCGGAATTCTCGTATCGCGCGAAACGCGTCTTTTACGCCAGGGTCAAAGTCTGTCAGACTGAAGCGGAAAAACGTATTGCTTTTATTGCTAAAGCGTTTGTTATTAAATTTGAAGGCAAACATTGTCGCATGTTTCGTTGATGATTTTTGGTATTTTTACGAAAGAAATAGAAGCGAAGGGTAGGCATCGATGTTGTAAATATTTTAAGCTACAGGTTCTCCATACGTGTAATAAAAAAATTTGTTATTTCTTTATTATTTTTTACTCTCTCAAACTTTTACTTTATGGATGCGATAGTTTTCGTTCGATTTACATTATCCGTTGCATACTAAACTTCGATTGATCGTTTCGTTAATTCTGACGATACAAAGGGAAACACAGAGCTCAATTAAATTAACAGTAAAAATATGCCAAGTCCTAAACAATTGTGATACACAGATTCTGAGTTTAAGAAAGCAAAGAAAAAAACATTCCGGTATGGTTAATGATTGATTGTTATGATTGCTGTTAGCAATAATTATAATGAAATTATAACGCATGAATTATTATCTTTAAATAACATTACTTTCGTGAGGATATGTCGACAGGACGCTGTAAAGTTAAGAGAATTAAAGAGAACAGCTAGGAAATGCTAAGATTAAAAATATGTAGCCAAATTCTTTTTGCCAAGTGAAAGAGAATAATTATACGGGAACGCTATCTCGGGAGATATTGAAATTTCTATCGAAGAAAAACCCATTATATGCTTAAAAAGTGAAGAAAAAAAATACAAACGCATTTATGACTTGCGAAATATACGCCAAACACCCTAATATCAAGCTTATTTAAACGCGTGTACGTAAATACAGAAACAGAAATAAATGTTATGATATATTGATCTATGACTTTTATCGCTACCATTTGATCCGCTTATACATGTTAAATAATTTAATAGTTATCGTTTATTTAAGTAACGCAAAACTGTACATTATCATGTAAATATAAATACATATGATTATAAAGCATTTGCAAAAGTAATTCAATTATGAATTGAGCCTTTTAGTAAGCTTAATAATTTTATATTAGCAAAATTATATCTAAGTTCTAAGTAAAATAATGCTTGATCTTTGTATACCCCTTATGATCTACACAATTGATGATTAAAATATATTTCAAATCTAATTGAGTGTCTTTTCTCTCCTACATTATCCCATATGTGATAGGAAATCTTTGAAATAAAGTATTTGAAAGAAAATCAATTGCTACTCAAGTTTATCAGATTCAAAATAAAAGAATCTTCAGAGGTAAGCAGTTTTCATATCAAAAGTTTTATTACAAAATGTGTATCTAATTCTTAGAATTTTCGAGCAATGAATAAAATATAAGAAAAGTTATTTTTTCCAAGTTCAAAAGTATTGATTAGCTAGCTATGATAGTTGTTTGCAATCTTTAAATATTGCAAACTCAACTGGTTTAGAGGTATGACTGATATTTCATTGATGAGTTTAAACAGTTTTTACAAACTTACCGAGTACGCCATACTGTTGGGGCGTCAGCTTTGTGTCTCCATCAAGGCCTCCTGGTACCGAAGATATCAAAGATGCTCTATCACTGATGTGACTCCCTCGAGTACTGGCTTCGCTTCTTCTTGCCCATGATGCTTGAGAAACTGCATCTATATATTTTTTCCAAACAACAATTTTTGAACAATTTATAACCAAATCAAAAACCCTTTAAAAAATTAATAATACTCTACCGAAATTAGATGCTTTTGAATTAATTAATCTTTGCCTTGAGTCCCTAAGGTGTCTTCGAGAAGGTGGAATTGGGTGTCTTCTGCGTCTCTTTAAAAACTGTGCTAAGCTTCCCAATAATAAAGTACCACTTGTTAAACAAATAATGAGGATCTGAAAATAAATAAAGTGTGCAAAATTAGCCTTTTGAACTAAAATTGCAGAATGACATTCAATTAAAACCTTGATCATTTCATTAAATGGGGTCAGAAATTTATGAAAAATAGCTACTGTATGGACATTGAACTGAAGATTCTTTTGCCAATGGCAATTCTAATAAAAAACCAATGGTTTATTAATTATATAAGATAGTTCATTTGTACAGACATAACCTACGAGTGTGCTTTTTGTAGGTTAGTTACCTTTTGAGATCGAGAAAGATTGATTTTTGGCAAAGAAATGACATAACGGGCGCAAAACTTTCCCAGAAAATCTTGCGCGTTCAACAGTGACATGTCAATTTCACGGCAATAAGTTAATTCGAGCAAGTTTATCCGAGCACCAAAGGCATTAGTGATGAAAAATCGCGCTTTTCGAATCGTCGTCGGTCAAAACACTCAACACTCGCGAAACTCCGTTTATGCACCATGCCAATGCACGTGTATATTCACTAACGCATAGCCGACTATGTTTACACTGCGCATGGTTAGGTATACTTTTAAAGCTCCGAAATCGCCAAGTTGGAGCCGTCCGTGTCAGCCGGAGCGCCCAGAGCCGCAGTATATATACAAATTTTATACTTACAGGTGATCAAGATGTTTTGTGTAAGTATAAAAATTGAATTTGATTGTTATTAAGAAAAATTTATTTTCAATTATTTGATATTATTGACACAATTAACATACATTTGTAGAAAAGTACAATATATTTATACATATTTTTTTATTAGATTATATATGTAGTTGATCACTTTATATAATTATGTTACGCTTTCAAGTCTTAAACGGTATGTACATACATATAACATGTTTTTCAAGGCACTTCACTTAAAATGAATTGTATATGAATGTCTTCTAGTAGCCTTTCATCTTGCAAAATGAATATGCTAGATTTATTCAAGGCTTTGCTAATTATTTGCATTGATACGCTTGCAATTTTTCAAGAAAAAAGAAAAATTGTTAAAAATAGAGTATTCTTATTTCTTTAAAAAATATATCTATAAGTATAAAACATTAACAACTGACCCCATAAACTATTTACAAAATTGAGTAACATACAACTTTATACAAATCTTAGCATATTATGCATATTATTTAGCAATATCTTATATATTACAATTAATCTTAAAAACAGATGTAAACATTTTCAAAATAACAATAAAAATTGAGAAGACCTTTTTGCTAACTGTTAGAACTACAAAATTTTGTCAAAATAGTGTTTTGCTCATCTAGAAATCTTTGACGCGATTTCTAAAATAGATTGTTATAAAAACCTGAATCTTTTGTATAATTTTGTATGGTAAAATTTTCTAAAAATGCCATAAGTAATCGTTAGACAAAAGCACCTCTAAGAAGCATACAAGAATTTACATTCCATTGTAAGCAGGACCACCACCTCCTTCTGGAACCACCCAGTTGATGTTTTGACTTGGATCTTTTATATCACAAGTTTTGCAGTGAATGCAGTTTTGGGCATTAATTTGAAGTTTCTCTCCAGTACCATCCTCTAATGGAACGAATTCGTAGACTCCTGCAATGAATATACAATGTTTTCTCCAATGTATTTTGTATTTAAGGATAAATGAATATTTTGTAATATAGTGTGAATCATTTACCAGCTGGACAGAATCGGCCTTCCGGACCATCGAATACCGCTAAATTTCTTTTAACCGGCACCGTATCATCCATGAGCGTAAGATGTGCCGGCTGATCAGCCTCGTGATTGGTACCAGTTAGAGCAACCGACGAAAGTAAGTCAAAAGATACGACGTTGTCTGGTTTCGGATAATCGATGGGCGTGCATTCGGCTGCAGGTTTCAGTCTTTTATAATCTGGTTCTGAATTAAAAAAATAAAAATGTACAGTTAAAAATAATTTCTTAATTATTGTGGTTTTCTAAGTACATACCTCCGTGTGACAAAGTCCAAGGCTCTCGACCGCCTAAGAGCATGGAGAATCCGGAATACGCCATACCACCATACAAGCCGAGCGATGTATGGAAGCTTGGTCTGAAGTTTCTCACAGCCTTGAGTTCCTTGTAAATCCAGCTGTTTTTGATTTTATCAGTGTAAGATTTCAGTTCTAGACCTTTGGTTTTTGATGGCGTCGTCTCGGCTTCGATGATTGCCTCAATTGCACTTTCGGCGGCTAGCATACCACTTTTCATGGCGTTGTGCGTACCTTTGATTTTTGGCACGTTCAAAAATCCTGCTGTGCAACCAATCAGGCAACCTCCAGGGAATTGCAACTTTGGTATAGATTGGAAGCCACCTTCTACTAAAGCTCTCGCTCCGTAGGCTATTCTATATGCGCAAGGTATGGTAGAGATGCATGGTAAGTAGTTGAAAAAAATTTTCTGATAAAATTAAAATTGGTATAAGCTAATGAACCTTTTGCCGCCTTCGAGCGTTGGTTTGATGGAAGGATGGTGCTTAAACCTTTGGAACTCTTTGAAAGGACTCAAGTAGGGATTCGTGTAATCCAGCCCCACGACGAAGCCAATCGCGATAAGAGGAGTCTCTTCGTTTAGATGGTACAAAAAGGATCCTCCGTAAGTATTTTTATTTAGAGGCCATCCTACAGTATGCTCGACTGTACCAGGGGAGTGCTTGGATTTGTCAACCTCCCAGATCTATAAAAAAGTTTCCACGATTTAAAAATGAACACAGCACAGCACGAGTAAGACATTGGATTCTTAAAAGCAAACCTCTTTAAGACCAATTCCATAAGTTTGGGGCTCGCAGTTTTCCCTGAGACTAAACTTCTTGGTGATTTGTTTAGTCAAGTGGCCATGACAGCCTTCGGCGAAGATGGTGCACTTGGCGTGCAGTTCCATTCCGCGCTCAAAGGTGTCCTTGGCCGAGCCATCCTTAGCGATACCCACGTCGTTGGTGGCAATTCCCTTTACGGAGCCATCCTCGTGATAAAGAACTTCCGAGGCACCGTAGCCCGGGTAAAGTTCTACGCCCGCGGCTTCCGCCTGTTCGCCGAGCCACGACACTAGGTGACCCAATCTGAAATGACGAAATAGCTTTAGTATCCAAAGTTGTGTTTACACGCGAATACTTAAATACGCTACGCACCTGACGACGTAATTTCCATGATTGTACATAGGCATCCCTTGGAAAATGGGAATAGGCACGCGTCCGGTTTCGGTGAGGAAGGCGAACTTGTCCGCTGTGACGGGCGTGTGCAGCGGAGCCCCGAGCTCCTCCCAGTTGGGAAAGAGCTCTTTGAGGGCGATGGGATCTATACAGGCACCACTGAGAATGTGTCCTCCGATCGTCGCGGATTTTTCGACGAGGGTGACGCGCAGCTCCTTGCCATGCTGTTCGGCGAGCTTACGGGCCTGGATCGCTGCCGACATTCCCGCTGGACCTCCGCCCACTATCAGGATGTCCGTCTCGTCGACGTACCTCTCCATGTTCACGTCTGAAAATGAATAGACAAATAAATCTACTGTGTACAAGTTTATACTTTATTGCAAGGCAGACTACGTCTTTAAAGATGCATTTGAAGAAGATAATTATGACTACCAGATCGCGTTATCTAATCAATCATAGACGAAATCATTATAGATATAAGTACGACAAACATATTAGACAATGATTCATTGGATTTATTTTTATAAAGCGTGAACAACGACTTAAAATTGCATGAATGTACTACAATGACGCTCTAGGATGAGCTCGATGTATATTCTTACATATTTATTTAAACAGTGCGAATCATTCCGGGAATTCCACCAATTTTAAACAAAAGAACAAAACCGGCTAACGATTCTCACCTTTCCATCTTGGATCGCCGTCGCGGGGCACCACCGTATAATGAGTTGTGATTTTCGGGAAGGCACCTTCGGAGTAGGCCCTCTGCGACAGCTGCTTCAGGTGTTTTACTGAAAAATTTAACGCAAGTTTATTATCACAAACGAGTATACGCCGTATTTCAAGTTAACTCGCAGCCAATTCATCTCAATACACTTCAAAGGGCTCAACAATCGTGACATCTCGATTCGTTCGCCGAGAGAGAGAGAGAGAGAGAGAGAGAGAGAGAGAGAACGACTTATAAAGCCATTCCACACGCACGCGATCCTCTTTATACATACTATATACATGTGTATATGCTTGTCTCATTCGGCCGGGTTAAAGTCCACATATTTTCATCGCTACAGCGCGATACACGTTTTTCGAGTAATTGCTGCGGAGCTGTGAGAGTTATTGATAATAATTATCGCTACGAACGTGTTTTCGATTGAACTACCCTCGAATTATTGACTAGGTATTTCGGAATTGCGCCTAAAGCTTTGCGTATATAGCACACGACGAATTGCTATATATATATATACACGTACAATTCGTATTAAAAGCATCGGAATTATATAATGAAAGATAAGGAAACAAATTTATGCAAAACTCCGCTCGCACAAAAAATCTCAATTGAGTCGTTAGACGATTTCGAGCTATTGATGTGAGCGGCAGTATCAGCAAGAGCTTTAACTCGAAAACACGTCGAATATGCTGCAAAACGAACTTCGTACCCACGATGAATTAATGTATGCAAGAGTGTGCTGTGCGCCTCGCACGCGACGAAATTTCAGCAGTTTTGCCAGTTGATAGAAAGCAACGTCGAGAAACGAAATTGATATCAAGGAGAATTACGAGAATTAAGGAGGCCAATCAACGCGAATTATTCAGCGAAATCAACCGCAGTCAGCTGAGCGATGGGCAGCTATTTTTTTCACTCGACATCAAGGCAATCAAGTGTCGATTGTTCGGGGACACAGCCGTGACGTTGAACGTTGTATTTTTCTTACCGATTCTAGATGAACCGAAGATAGGAGAGGCCATTGCGGAGGTTGCACGGTTACACTAAGGGGAGTATCACAGCTGCAACAGGCTCGCGATGATGTGTGCAGCCGCACCGGTTCGCTTGGCTCGAAAATGATGATCCGAGACAGAGCCAAGCTGATCTCTGACTGCGTGTCACTCGCTGCACTAAGTGAGTACTGGCTCGTCCGTCGAAGGAACTGCTGCCTGCTGGATAGCGCCGGGCAGGGAGTATAAAGAACTTTATAGAAAAGCGTCGGCTGCTTATCTCCGCCGACACATAACTCGCATGCGCAGGAAATTGGTAGCGCGATATTTGAACTAATACATTTTTATATCTGGGAATTATTAAGTGGACCCCGTATGACTCTGACAGGGAACAAGTAGTTTATCCGTGTTGTATGTAAAGTTACGCGAAGGCAAAAATTACGTCAGTACTAGCGAATTGCACTAACGACTGATAAATTAATTGATTGAAATTATTTATCAGTCGGAAATCATGCGATTCTGATCCACTTTTATGATGATTATTTTTTTCCGCCTAAGAAAGCAGCTTTACTTGTTCATAAACATGATACAGGCACCGTATTATGTCTTTCGATTTACCCCTACAATTGACTCATACCAGCGTATACGTATATATTTGAATGAACACGGCCGCGATCGTGTTAGACATTCCCTATAATCTATATATACAGTTGGCGTCACGTTCACATGCATGCCATAAAATAAACACAGAGTTGACACCGACACGCCGGGACAGGCAAATGTTTTCTTCTCGTCGGCAGTGCCCGGCTGGAGCTTGAGAGACGCGGACACACGCAGACGTGCGCACACAATTCTTAAACTCTGTTATTGCCCTTGCAGCAGGTCAATTTGACTTTCAAAGTTTTTGCTTGTTTGATACGAATATTAGTTTTAATAGCAAATAAATTTTGGCCTTGTCAACAAGTGCCTATAGAGTTTTTTTTCTTTGTTGACCGCGTTCGTTCTAGGTGCTGCCTCTGTTTTTCTTTTCGAATATGTGTATTTTCACTGCAGGGTGAAACGGAGAAGATTTTATCTCGTAATTTGAGAAAATGGCTGAATCACAAAGAAAACAGTGCAAGTTTTTTCATATTATTGCTTAACCAGAGCTCAAATTTATATCATCTTTGATTTCTGAAATAAGCTATTAACTGCAACAAAGTATTTATAATTTACTAAGTGATTCGTTTATGCAACAGGTTTCACCGCTGTAATACCTCAAGACGCAGTCGAGATAAGGGTGACCAATATCATCAATCCATATTTTATACGAATCAAAGAGCTTCCAGAAGATGGCAAGGACAAAACTAAATTGTTTAAAAAGTTATTTGAAGTTAAGAGCTCTCAAATCAAAGAAAAATCACATGAACATTATACTCCGTCAGTTGGAGATGTAAGATTGGAATATCAATTAGTCAATTAAATAATTTCTTTGAGTATCATAAGTTTTTGAATGTGTTCCTTAGGATGTATTAATATCATCGGAACGATTGACTAATATGGACATAGATCTACCAGATTGGATTTGCAGAGGTGTCATAACTGATACAACAAAAAGAACATCCGATGTGTTTTTATTGGATCATGGCATTGCAATTAATGTGCCAACAGAGTCGCTCATCAAATATTCTCGAAATGCAGTTGATATTGAACCATTAACCATGACCATAGGTCTTTATAATATTTTACCAATAGATCCTACAGCTTGGAAGTAAATAACTTGGATGAACTTTTTATTCAGATAAGAAAGAATCATTTCACGTGTTAAAATAAACTTATTTTTCAGAATAGTGGAACAGTGGCCTGACAGCACAGTGAATTTTATTAAAGACCTGATCCAAACCTCGGTGAAAATTTATTTTGCTGTTTTAGCTTGTGATAGAAAGAAAAAAAAAAAATATGGGGATATTTATTTAGTAATAGAAGACAAAAATGTTAGTTTAATTGAAATATTAACACTATGTTCACTGGCAGTTCCACTTTACCCTGGTAAGAAAAATAACTTTTTCAATAATTATTATAGTAGTAAAGTCATTATAAAATTAGGCGTAATGACTTTTTCACTCTCTTTTAGAATTACTGAGTGCCATAAAAAGTAACAATACAACAGAGGAAATGCTGGTGCCATACCAAATAGGGAAACTGTAAGTTATTAATATTTATGTATGTACAACATATTCCAGAAAACATAAATATACCGACTATCCTTTGTTGTAAATTTTGTTTTAGAAAAACGGACACAAGCAAAGAATCAACTGTAAAAACAGCTGCTTATAATAATGAGCATCCACGAATCTCAGTAAAAAATTATGTAAACAAAGACAAACTTATGAATAATAAAAAGATATTAATCAAGACCAAAAGACCATGTCGACCTGTGGAACATTTAGAAGACGCACAGTTCACTACTGCTATTCATAAAGTTAGTAAAATAATTATTTGCAATATATTTTATTTGAATATTTTGTAATAGTCAAATGTAATGATATATTACTAAATTATCAGGCTCTTAAAGATCAAGGTGTTCGAGCATTAAAACAAATTCAATCATACATGTGGCCTGCCATCAAACAAGGATTTGATACAGTAGCTATCGGTCCTCATGAAGCAGGTAAATCTGTTGGATACATTGTACCAATTGCTAATAATATTGCTGTCGATAAAGAGGTATGTCCTTATTTTAATTTTGTCTTGAGAAAAAAAATTGTGATAATTATTAAATTATGAAAAAATAGCTCATTATAGAAAAGCAGAAGAAAGAAATAGTAACAAAGCCGATAGCATTGTTTTTATGTGCGACAATAAAAAAGTGTATTGACGTTGCTGATATGTGTGATAAAGTTTTAAATCACGAGAAAGTTAAATATTCAGCTATGTATAATGGTTTAAGTGATAAAATTGTGATGGTACGAACAAAATCCTTTTTTTAATGGCACTTTATACTACATAGTTTTTTATTAAATTGGAAATCATTTATTTCCCTTCAGGCTAATATTTGCAATAAGTTTCATATTCTTGTTACAACACCACCATTTTTATTGAGAACAATTGAAAAATATTCCAATAAATTGGACCTCTCAGAAGTATCTCATTTAGTCATAGATCAGGCTGATGCTTTGTTGGATAAATATTTCACTGAGGTATGCATAATGATTCTTCTAATCATTTGTTATTCTTTTTCGGTCATCACTTTCTTTTCTTTTAGTTAATTACGCTAATAAGAAAGTATAAAATTATTAATAAAGAAAAAAAGAATGGTTTTCAAAATGGATCAGTGCAAATTATAGCTGCTGCACATAATTGGACTCATAAAATCAGATTATTTGTGGAGAAATTTATGGAAGATCCTTACATATGTATAGGATCATTTGTTGAAGCTGCTGCATTTTCCAGGGTTAAAGGAAGGATGCTTATTCGCCATTCCGAGAAAAAAAAGGAAGAAGTTTTAAGTACGTTAAGTGGGTTTTTACTTAAGAAACACATTACAATACACATTGCTAACGTTATGTTTGTTGATAAACCATAGATATTTTGGATGATTATTCTGTAATAAAAACAATGATAGTTTGCTTAAACAAGGAAGAGGCTGTAAAATTAGATTATTTTCTTGTCTCTAAATCAGTCCAAACATTATTAGTTCATGAAGAAATGTTAATTACTAAAGTAAATGGTAATCAAATTTTGATAAGTACAGAATATAATTATCATTTTTTGGACTTTGGTTCTAAATAAATAAATTGCATCCACAGAATTAAAAGAAGTTTGGCATAAATACTTATCTGGAATGTATCCTGTCATTATTTGTACTGATCAAGTTTTATTAGATTTAGAAATTTCGAATATAGAATTATTGATTCATTACTCTGTAACAAATACTTCAAAAACTCTTTTTGGTAGAAGATTTTCAGTCCTCATGGATAATTGGCTGATGGTATTTATATGAAAGTAAAAATTCTCATAATAGTAATTATAGTTCAAACTTTTTATTTTATTGCACAGGAGTCTCAAACTGATTGTAGAGTTATAATTTTATTCGATGAAAGTAAGGGAAATAAGCATTTTAAAGGAGTCGTAGAGATTTTAAAAAGGCTGAATGTCACATTACCCGAGGATTGGAAGCAAATAGCAGAGGTAAAAACAGATTTTTTTCTTAAAGTTAGTTGTTATTGTTGTAATCTCCATTATTGAAGTTGTAATTTCGTTTAATATATCATAGGGACTAGATTTAGCTTATAACATGACGATAAAAAATCATCCTCTGTGTGATTCAATCAAATCATTTGGAACTTGTGAAAGAAACTCTTGTTCTTACAGGCATTGCATAATATCAGAGGTGGATACTCCAACATTGAACGCGACTATGTAAGTTTATGTGTAAACGAATATTAAATTTTCTTCCGATTGGTTTTATATTGATTATAATTTTATTTGCAGAGGAGACGAGCTAAAGCTGGAAATTACTCATGTACATCATGCCTCACACTTTTCAGCTCGAGTATATGAATTTATAAGAAAGAATGAAATTACAGGAAAGAATGAAAGTTTTTCTTATCCGTTTGAAGCTTTCAAATTGGACATCGCCATGAAGAAACATTATAAAGAACCACAAAATAGGTTTGTAACATATTTGCTTTACTATTTTTCAACGAAATAGTTGTCTGTATGTCATATATTGAATTTTAGGCGAGGTGTAAAAGATATTTGCGTTGGCGGATTTTACACTTATAGAAAACCTGAAAAGGATTATGCAAGGGTACAAGTACAAAGTATTGTCGAGAAAGATATCAAAACAGATAAACCAAAGAAAGTACGAGTTCAATCTTTAGATGATGGACAAATATTTCCACAAGTTTATGTAAGATTATTAATTTGTATAGATATAGCAACGTAATATATGTGTTTAAAATTGAATCTCGTTATCATTTGATATTTAAAATAAATTTTAGTTCTATTCAATTATTTATTACTTTTTAATGCATTAACACTAATAGTATGATTTTTTGGCCAAGGTTTCAGAGTTGTTTGAATTGCCACAAGAACTACTCAAATATAAATGTACAGTCGTTGATATTTTCTTAACTGGTATTGCACCATTTGATCATGAATATGAGTGGACTAATCTTGCTACTGAAGTAACTAAGCAATGGAAAAATAAAAACTGCAATAATGAGCGGGACGAGTATGCTTATGTTAAGGTACATTCAATTTGTACAATTTTTATTGCACATCTGTAATATAATCTATTATTAAACTATCTATACTCAACATTGAAGGTACTTTTGCACATTGGAAATTGTATTTGGACTGATTCTGTAGTTTGTCGTTCTAAAATAATAAATCATAAAGACTTGGTAAGCTCGACTTTGAACGATGATTTAATAAAAAAAGAGCTTGCTACTAGCAATGATGACCATTTATCGACTCTTTTAACTATGTGTTACAATGGCGGTATAACAGAAATAAACGGCCGTCCAATTGTAATACCAAAAAAAGAAAAAGCGGAAACTGGATCTATAGACGAATGTGACTGAACTTTAGTCTGTCCTAAGATAATAGGAAATTGAATTGAGTCAGAAGAAATTTATCACATGAAAAGACACTTGTGATATTGTCAATATAAAGTTCTAAAGGTTTTACAGCAACTTAATTAATGACTTACTATGCAAAATTTTATAAATTAAATAAAAACAATAATTGTTGTTGTTTCTATCTTGTTAAATGTAAAAAATTCTTAATTATTAAGATTGATCTCATTCAAATATGTAAACATTAATAAAATTACAATTTTGTATTTTTTATACAAATACTGAGAACATTTTTATCAAAAACCATAAACAATTCACGAAGACTAAATTTTAAATAGTTTTTTCTTTTGAGTACTAGTACAAGACATACAGTCATATTTATGTAGAATAGATGTAGAAACTTCTAATATTTAAATTGGGTAAAATATCAATTTATAAAATTTATATTCAACAGGTTTTATTCTTTTATACTAAGATTTTTCATATAATTAACAAAAGCTTCATTTGATAATAATAATACATTGAGAAATGGAGCTTTATGATTTTTCTTTTGTAACATAAAAAATCGCTTTTTGATAAAATCATTCCTAAGATCTAATACTTTTATTGACCAAATTATGTCATCATATGTGTAGCCTTCCTCTGTAATGATATCAACTAATTCTTTTACTTGAGTTAAATTGTCCAATTTGAGGCTTTGAGCAGCCGAGATTTTATAACGTATTAACATTTCACTATAGCCAGATTTTTTGCTTAAAAAATTTACTATTCTAGATTTCTCATCTGTATCAATCACTTTTTCCTTCACTTTGCTGTAATGCAAAATTAAATAAAATTGAATTAGGACTCACAATGAATAAAACACAAATTTACTTTCATTAAAAAATTACCTGTTAAAGAATAAGTCATTGCAAGTTAGAACCCAAGGCCTTGGTGGTGGTAATAATCCACTCTGAGAAAAAATTTCTAGTCGTATTTGCATTTTTTCATATGAACAATACATCGGCCATTCATAATTCAGAAGATTATCTACACTAACTCCATAATCTACAAAGAAATTTATCATGATCAGAACTTTTACTCAATTTGCACAAATGTTGAAATAGAAAATATGTATTTGTATGTTCATAAATACCTAACAACAACTTTAGTTTTCGTATAGTTGATTCTGGTTCTTGCATAATAATGTATAAATATTTAGAAAGTATAGTATACAAATCTCTTGGTTTTACCTGGAATACAAATCAATGATTAATTAAAACACAATGTCAAGAAAAAAAGAACATAAAGTAAGACAAATTTAAGAAATATTGTACCTGAAACTTTGTTTCAAAACACTCTGGTTGACTTTGAATAAAATTTGCCAAATTTCTTAAATTAGTTGCGCTATGATACAATAAAAATATCCCATCATTAATGTCGTTTGTGAATCTTTGTACTGTATCAATTTTTTTCCGAAGAAACTCTGTGTCTTGGGTTAATAATAATACATTATCCTGTATTAGAGATGTAATAAAGTTTGCATTTTTCAATATTTGATAGTTTTGCATGATTTGTTTCCTTGGTAGTTCTGTGAAAATGGGATTCTTCGATAACAGATCCCTTGCTACGCATCGCTTCATGTGAAATATTTCCATGAAGGTTGAGAGCATAACATTGGTTCCACATTCATTATCTTTTAAATATTGTCTGATGTCTGAATTGTCACCCCACAAAATTTGCTTCTCAAGAATGCTATTCAGCAAATTTGTAAAGTGATTTTGAAATGTCAGCAGTGGATAATGATATTTTATGGCAAGTCTTTTGTTTCCAAGCATGCGAGATCGATGGTAAAGATGGAATAGCAATTGTTTATCCAAACATTTAATAATTCCTCCTCCGTGCATGTTGAGCGATCTGCAATGTGTCGAGTAATATGCGTTATTTGATGTTGTATCACGTTGATGACATAAGATGACCTTAACGATAATAAAAACTTGAAAACTTTACCTTTTTTTCTATCTCCAGGCTCTTTAAATACATTATTTATGAAGTACCGTACTTAATTGACGTAACATTGCGTATAATTAAGAAAACTATTTAAAAATCATAGGTTAGGATTTGAGGTTATGATGTTGTGAATGCGAACGCCGGAATACCCTATCATATTTGATGTTATTATACAATGTACGCATACTCGGAAGCGGAACATGCGTTTTCAAGTCCTAAGGTTTGTTCCATGTCTTTTACTGTAACAATACACTTCAGTTGTCAATGTCGTCACGGTGGTCATAAGAAAACAGTGTAATTTTGTATGAACGTATGTACAGCCTGTAGGTAGTCTTTTTTATCGCTTTCAATTACGATATTTAAGTAAGTGATAACGAATCGGTAAAGGCATAACAATTCAATTCGTCCAAATAAATTTGTATGTTCAAATTCAAATCAATTCGTGACGTTAAAATGTGCACGGTCAACGGCTTTCTTTCTGATTCGAGGAATCCAAATTTTTTTGACATATCGTGCCCAATGGTTTATTATTGAAGAACATAAGATTAGGCCGGAATCAATATATTACGTAAACGCAAACCAAGGCGTTCACTAAAGAGTACCTATCATCACGCAGTAGATCAGGATCGAGTGTGTTGTCAAGCCTAAAACAAAAGAAAACGCACGTGCACACACACACACACACACACTCACGAGCAACGCCGGATCTAACGAGTGCAGCGAATTCCAAGAAGCGGAGCAAATTCGCGCGCGATTTCTACTAGCGGCGCTGAAGCGAATTATCGGCCAGTACGCGTGCGAGTCGCTCGACGTTCGGACGTTCGGGAGTTCGGGACTCGCGCGCAGCTCGCGGAATAACGTTCTTTTTCAAAACAAAAACGGGAAAAGCGTCTTCGCGGAAGCCAAGTCGCCGTGTTTTTAGTCTACTCGTAAGATACCTACTGTCTTCGCGTTATTCAATCGTTGAAGCTCGTCAGTTCCGCTCGTGCTCGAGAGAAGAGCGTTGATGGACGAGACGTCGTGCGAGAGGATATTGCAGTGACACGAGTTTTTCGCACGGAGAGAACAAACGAGGCCGAAAAAAAGAGTAACTGCACCGGTGCCGACTGCCGTGCCGCAGGAGGATGCGCTAGATCTACAAGAGTACAAAGGTCGGAAATTGCGGCACGTCGAGAGAGGGTCGAGAGAGGAGGTGAGTGCAGCGATGGGTGCTGTATATATGTGTATAAAGTCGACTTTCTAAATCGCGCGGCGGGTCTCGCGTGTGCAGTAGTGCGCCGGGAAATCCTTTCGCTATTTTAGCAGCTGTGTGTGATGCTGCGTCACGGTAAATGGAGCGAGCGTCTCTATTTTCGTCGTTGTTTTCTTCGACGATCGTTTGGTTATCCGCACACGAGTTGCGGCTGCTGCCGGAAAGGCCTTAGCGAAATGTCGCGTCCATCATCGAGCCAGCAGTTTTTTTTTTGGAAGATTGGAAGCTCCTTGTTTTTTCTCTACCCACTGACGTACACTGCTTCGGGTTTCAAATTTGCGAATCTATTTCGAGTGATGGCTTTTCGAACGAACGTATACTGCAGTCGCGCAAACTCTCGAATATCGTCGCGGATATGGCTTTTATTTCATCGCTAGCTCGCGCGCTCGTTTTCGGTATTACGGACAGGAATCCTCGCGCCATCGATCACGATTGTGATGAAAAAGTTGAGTCGCTGAAAAAACATAGGAGGGCCGGAGAGGAAAGTGAAAGGTCAAATTACGGCTCGCCTTAGCTCGCGTATTGAGATGACAAATTCACTACTCTCGTCTCCATACGCTGCAGCGGCTATTCTTGCATGCGGCGAGAGTGCGTGTATAGGAGCGTGAATAGATTCGCAATATGCGTACACGCTATGTGTATATAGGTACGCGCGTGTGTGTGCGTAATCCTCGTACGGCCCGGAGGAAAAATGCTCGCTTTCACTGCCGCGAGTGCCGCGAATAGTTTTCCACTGCTGCAGAGAGAGAGAGAGAGAGAGAGCGAGTATATAATGGCGGAGGCATGTACGGGTGAAACAAAGCTACACAGTCGGCGAAGTGAAGTTTGCGTTCTGCGGGTAAACCGACCCTGCGCGCGAATTTGGCGAGCGGAATAGCTGAGTCCTTTTTATCTATATAGCAGCCTTTCGCGTTTCTTCTCTTTTCGCGTTTGCTTTAGATCGCCGATCGCGGCTAGTTGGCCAGTGCTGTTTGATATTTATCGAGCGTGCTTCGTTAGCCTCGTAGTTTTCGTTTAAACCGCTGGTTTATATGCGGTGTCGGGCGAACGGCTCGATCGCAAGCTCGGTTATCTTTGCAATTTTGAGTATCCGTCGGTGTGTGTGTGTGTGTGTGTGTGTGTGTGTATTCGATTCTTTCGCAGAAACCTATGCTACTTCGATAAAACTAATTCATACAACTTTTATCCGCAACGTTACAATGAGCCACATTACAGCGGGTGTGATAATAGTCTGGCTCACGAGGCAACGATAAAATGTATAGTGTTTCCGCGACATTAACTTTTCAAAAGCGCGCCTTACCTTGTTTTTGATAATAGCTCTCGCGTACAGCTTTATTTTTGCGGAGCTTTTTAGCACGGCTTTTATACAAATTTCACATATGCAGAGTGGATGTCACCATCAACGTCAAAATTTTATTCGAAATACACGATATAACTTTAAATTATTAAAATGCATTATCTACGCACTCTGTTGGAACAACGCTCCCCTTATCAATGTATTAACATAGTTTCGTCAGCAAGCCGCGGATGCTCTTTGCAATCGTAAACACCTAACGCTGTTAAAACAAGATAAATGTAAATCACAGAAACCGCGCTGAAGATTAAAAAAATATAGAGACTGCTGAATCGTTTACATTTCGATAAGCGTGCTTCCGCAGAGTTCGTACAAAGAAAATAACAATGACGAGTGTGTTACATCGCGTATATAGTTAACCGCCAGTTTGAAGGTCAAGCATAACTTTCGCGCAGCCAGCCGCACAATTGTTCATTCATTCGCATTACAGAGTTATATGTGACGCAAGAGCAAAGTTTCGCAATGTTCGACCTCCTCTTGTTCAACCTCGACAATGTGCATATTTTCCGTGAAAACAAATCCCTTTATTAGCCGAATTCGAACATCCAACCTAGTTGTTTGCGTGTTTCGCCATTGTTATAGCTCCGCCGTGCTATTACCGACTTGGCCTAGCTTTTTCGTCGGCGGCGTAGGTCCAACAGCTGCATAAGCCAATGAAACCGAGATTCGATTCTCCTTTCAATTTTCGAAAAACACAATTTACGAGAGCGAGAGAGCTCCGCGTTGCGTTATGCGTATATAAATTTTCGTTCCCCTCTCGCGGCCGTTCGAAATCAGAACAGATGCAGGCTTTTCACGGAATATATCGAACTACATTTCTTACAGCAGCTGTATTCTCCTTTCTCTTTTCCGACTCTCCGGAGAGGAGTCACACGGCGTATCAAGCCCGCGATAAATCGAGTTCTGGCAGTAGCAGCAGCCGCGTATCTTATTCGTATGCCTCTGCTCCATATCGTTCTTCTTTTCCGCAGAGCCCGCGAAGCAGCAGCAGCACGAAAAGGCGCGAGTGATGTGTGCATAGTCGCATAGAGATCGTGAGTGTGTCACAATAGATGGCTGCAGCCGAGAGAATATGGTCTACCGGTACATGCAGGAGCAGCAGCAGCAGCAGCAGCAGCAGTCATCGTCGTCGGCCGCGAGAAGCGAGAAAATCAGCAGACTCGAGGCGCTCGGTTTCATCAGCGATCCGAACAATAGCGACAACGAGGACTCGATCGATCCCTTAATCAACGGCAATCACGTACCGCTCGTCGGACTACAGAGAAAGCCGAAGCACATACGGAGGAACAGGATTACTTTGATGCATCGGCGAAGGGTGAGTCCTCCTCCTCCTCCTACTCTTCTTCTTCTTCTTCTTCTTCTTCTTCTTCTTCTTCTTCTTATCTTCTTCATCTCGCTGTTGACACACTCGCGTGTTTGTTTATAAAAAGACGATCCCTCGCCCGCTGAGGAGTAGACAAGTATTTTTCAACAAGTGCAAGCGATCCATTGTCGCGAGTTCCATTAAAGCGAGGCAATATAAAAGTTCGAGTTGGCCAAAGAGAGAGAGAGAGAGAGAGAGAGAGAGAGAGAGAGAGAGCCGCCCCCGCACTCGCTCTCTCGTCAACCGGCGCAAAATCGATCCAGAATTTGCGGAGGAGCAAGAGACTGCCTGCATGGAGATAATAAGTCTTGCGTTAGCTGATGGCTCCGAATTCCGTTTTACTTAGGTTCAATTTATCGGCGAAATCGAACGATTTATGCGAGGACCGTGAAAGCTCGGAGAGAGAATCTCTGTGTGGGTGTGCTACTGCTGCTGCATGCCCGCCCGAAGTAAGAGCTATGAGCCTCGCTGACATAAATACTTGATGAAAAAGGGAGCTTCCAACACTCCAGTTAAATTAGACACTTCGATAAATTTGCATTACCCGTCGGAGCTCTGCGCAGCGCACTGACACACGCTCATACCCGGATGAAGCGAGCGATAATGATGATTGCACTGCGCGTTATTCTTGTGTGCGAAGAACGTTGCGCAACCGAGATTTTTCGCAGCGCTGTTTTTATCAAAGCTTTTATTTTGAAAAAGTGCGAGCGAGAGAGAGAGAGAGAGAGAGAGAGAGAGAGAGAGAGAGAGCGCGTAAACGCGAGCTGAACAGTGAATTTCAGCCTGTGACGAATTCTAAGAACTGTGGGATTCCTGAGAGAACGTAAACACCGACGACGACGACTGGCGTCGTGTGTGCACTGCTGGGCTAATAAGATGTACGGCGCATTTTAGCACTCGCTATCTAAATAGAGATAAAATTGTTCTCTCGAGAGAGCAGACGCTTGGAGCGTTGAGTCATGGACTTTAATAAAGCGGCTTCAAAACCTCCGAAAAATTAATAAAACGTCCGTCGAAGAATACGCGCACGCAACGATGCAGAGCAATCTTTTTTTTTAATAATATTTCCTGCTTGTATCGAAAGTTGCAAGAGATTTCAATTGCGTTTCTACGTATCGCCATTCATTACGAACCGAGAGAGGAAAACACGATCGTTCATTGTTACACGCCTATTTTTGAGAGCAAAATAAGCTACTCCGCGACTTTTCAAAATTCCACGACTTATCCGTTTTTCCCTCGAAAGCTTTTTCCTGGCGAGAGTTCGCGCGCGCTGTTGCGTGTTTGGTACAAGGACAAAACTAGCTCACATTCAACTTGTCATATACGCGAAGCTGTACACAAGGAGGGCTCCATACATTTTCGGAGCTTCGCCATTTCTCTCACGACTGCGCGCGCGGGGGCGGGAAACTTTGAAAAGTTGTTCATCTCGTCGTACACACGAGGAAAGTTCCAGGAATTTCACAATAGCCTAGTTCGGATTGAATCTAGAAAAAAGGTTACTCAACGCCTACTCGGTGCGTGAATTTTTCTTTTCTCCCACGACTGAAATAATTGCGTCGCTTATCGTCAATAAATGAAACGGCGTTTACTCGTTCCTGCGCGGTCGGTAAAACAGTGCGGAGATAATAGGGGGTAGTAGCCCCTTATTTATAGATTTACGAAGGTATACGTTATTTCTCCCGCTCGTGCTCTTTCATTTACTGGCTTAACGTGATTAAGAGCCGCGCGCGCAAAGCAAACTCATTAGGCGCGAGAGAAATGTACAGCCGGGGCATTATAAAAAGCGTAAGTTTGATTCATCAAGCACAGGGAGGGGGCTAACTGCCGGTGCTGTAGCAGGGTGAACTTGAATCTTGGCAGTTTGCTCGTCAGCGCAGGAGAAAATCGATGTAGCGCGACAACTGCTTAGGTAGGTAGGTAGGTGGTAGGCTCTTTAACGACGTTCAGTGAAAAAGGCCGGAGGAGGAAAATTCACGCGGGACAGCGCGCGCAGCCCGGGGGGGGGGGGGGGGCGGCTGAGAGCGAGGTAAATTATATGAGCTCGCCGCCTCGACTGGCTGCTCGTAAACTCGCGCAGGCAACGAGCGATAAAAAGGGATGGGCGTAGAAAGGGCTGCTGCAGCAGCAGCACAGAGGAATGCAGCGGCAGCAGCAGCAGCGGCGGCGCTAGCAGGCCGGAAAGAGTGCGCTGCGACGACTTGTAATTCACCTACGCGAAATTGTCCGCGCGCGAGGCGGCGGCGGCGGCGGCGGCGGCGGCTTTCTTCCAAGATTAATAATACCTGTCCCATTTACACTTTTAATTTCGGCCGCACTGCTTGGCTGCTCGAGGGGGCTAACGACAAATCTTGCGCCACTTCAGCGCAGCGGGGAAATTGAAATTTTTATGAACAGCCGAGAGCTTTCATGATGCTCTCTCTCTCTCTCTCTCTCTCTCTCTCTCTCTCCCTCTTACCTCTGCTCATTCTCGTAGCTCCTGCTGCTACGTAGCTTTTACTATCACAATTGCGCGCAGTCTTCCGCTAATGCTGTGTTTCGAGCTCGGAAGATTCTCTCCGGGATTTTTCGTCGCCGGCTAAAAGCAGGATTATCGCCATCGCAGCCGTTCGATCGTGTGCGCGAATGGAAAATTTAACCCCGCGCAGCCCTGGAAGTTTCGCTAATTGCCCGAGGAGTTTTTACACACACACACACACACACCTACATGCAATGAATGATAAATTTTCCAGGCGAATAAAAGTGTAAAAGCTAATCTCTCTCCCGGGCTATTTCTTTATTTAATTACCCGGACTATAACTCACGTCGCGCCATTAACCGCCCGGCCGCGCTCTGCGGATGCTAGTTAACGTTAGGTGATGTATTGCCTCGGCTCCTTTAACTGATTATCCATAGCTGGACATGATCTTCCGGGGGAGCTACCGCCGCATTGTCTTAGATCTCGCCGGGCTCCCCACCCCCTCCCCCCTTTACATTGCAAATTGACAATATTCCGTAACCCCCGATATCAACAGATGGCGCGCTCTACTGCGGGCGATTAATTAATTAGTTTGTTCTGTATCGGCGAGCCGCTGATCTATAGACGTAGTTGCTGCTTTTGTATTGGACAGTGTTACCGGCGTTCCGACCTGAATTACAAAGTACATGATTATAAGTGAACCATTACACGTATACGAATGAATTGCTCCTTTTATCAATCGTACCTTCAGCCCCTTAATTAGAAACCTCGTCGCATCGCTCATGGACAAAAGCTGAAATGAAAATTTAGGCAGTACAGCCTCAATTACACGGAGGGGTGTTTTCCGCAGGCTCGATATCGCGTCCTCGTTAAGCATTAACTAATTTTCAATTTGCAAATTGCCCGTCGAAGCATAATTAACTCACTCTCTCGTTGCGTAAGACTTCGACAACGTTATCCATCAGAATCACAAGGGCAAGTTCTATACTCTGTCAATCGCAAGCCGCGGACAAAAGAGCCTCCCCTGGGGACTCGAAAATGTTTAACGAGAACCCGAGTCTCGATGCCGCGCATCATCAGGTATAGAGAACGGGGAGTATACACTGCCCGTGGGCATGTCCTGCGCTCGCCATCAGCCAGCTGCCACTCGCAGGCTATCTGAAAATAACGAGTTTTATTAAAAATACCTGCAGCTTCGGCGTCTATACGTAAGATAATACATCGGCGAACGAGAGCTCGCCTCTATTCTATACTAAAAGGCTTCACATTTTACTCGCCGCAGCAGCAGCTTTATGCTATTTTTCAGCGCACCGACGCAGCAGGCAGTATAAATGAATATTCGCCGTGAGCATCGAGTCTTGTATATCCCGCTCGTCGGTTGCGGAAAAGTTATCGAGAAAGTATAGTCGGCGGTGCGGGCACTTGAAAACACTCGTAAAGTGGCTTCCTCGTGCAGCAGCAGCAGCAGCAGCAGCAGCAGCAGCAGCGCGATATGAGACGAAAGGGCTGCCGGCTGATAAAAAATGGCTTGCCGCTGACATTTTGATCGATCTATTGTACGCTCGCGGACTTCATTTGCATTGTGGGAGGCCGCTTTCGAGTTTCGACTTGGAGTGAGAGAGAACGTTACGTTTGCGCTTCTTCTCCCCGGGCCGAAACTTTGTTTCCAACTGCGCGGAAAGTTTGACGAATCTCTTATACATACTTGTATAGTATTTTCGCGAGTGTAGAGCGCGGAGAGAGTTCTCGTCGAGTTGACGATGGGCAAATTTGTTTTGTGGAAATTAAATCGGAGAGCATGTGCTATTATGGAAGAACAACACTGTCTGCTGACGACGGGCTCGTGAAAGACGGCAAACAGATCCGTGATTATATACCTGTACCGGAGCTTTGAGTGATTCGGACTCATTTTTCGACGATGCGTTGTGTGCAAATTTGCAATAATGAAGATTCGGGGTTGGGTAATCATTAACCAAGCACTTAGTCATTTCACAAATCCTTCAAAGCATCCAGCCCTTCCCGACTGTATAGAGTGAAGTTCGTAAAGTGGCCATATTGCGCTCGTTCATCAAGTAAACGATTATGGAAACGCTTAAAAATTACGTTTAACGAGCTCTTAAGCCAGTCAACTTCTTTAATGAAAGGTTTGCTCTGTGCTCTGGTTCACTTTGTAAATATTGTACTAAGCCAGTTATTTACTATTACAGAGATGATTAAACGTCGTAATATTGCATAATTAAGCGAATTTTCCAAGTCCCTTAATTTTACGCTTCCTGGATTTCCTCGTGAAGGTTGTTCAGCCTGCTGCAGTGCTGAGCGCGCGGCTTTTAATTATTCTTCTAGTACACTGAAAGCGAGAAATCTACTCAGCGCAGAGTCATTGGCACAGTTTGTTTATACTCGCGCAGGACTTGTAATTCAGAATGCATTTGAAAAGGAATGTCAAAGCTTAACTTTTCGGGTCCGATTAGAGCCGCTCGCGCGGCACATTTTTCATAATAATATGCGTGCAATTGTTGCAAACCGACAAATATAGACACACATACGGTTGACGCGAGGTCAGCTCAAGCTGTGCCACTGATAGCGAAGAAGCATGGCTATTAATAGACATCGACAGCGACGGCGACACGCGTAAATGGGTGATTAATTGCGCCTCTGCAGATGAATGGAGTTGAATTAGTACGTATCAATGAAAATTGATATTGGGTATTGATAAGTTGCCGAGTTCGAATGATGAATGGGTATAAAAGCTCGTTTGAATCTAAATCTGAATCTTTAAAAATAGCATGTACATTGACACTCGTGCATTTTCGCAAATTTCCCAAACGTTTCGAACAAAAGATTTGACGACTTCACTATATCCCATACGCGTCGATTGTTTACTCCTTCATTGAGGCTTCTCCATAAACTCAGCAGTCATGTATCTCGCCGCGCGCATGGAGCGAAAGAGCAAGTATTGAACGGTTAAACAATAATTTGCGGGCATTTAAGCCGAGCGATAGGTCCGGCGTTAATAATGAGCCGGCGACACTGCCCAGCTCTCTCTCTCTGCCTCGCGCGCGGAGTGTCCGATATTTTGATGGACGTGGCAGCCGCTGCGGCGCGCGCGCACCGCTTGTTCTCGATGCCGATTACGCACGCGGCCAAAGCTGCTGCGCCGTAGCGCGACATTAGCGCCCGAGAGAGAGAGAGAGAGAGAGAGAGAGAGAGAGAGAGAGAGAGAGAGAGAGAGACGGAGAGTGCAGTTGCCCTCTGCGACATGCTGCGCACTGGAGCAGCGCGGATACCATAAATTAGGCGCGCTCGCCGCTCATAATCGCGCAGAATGCATATTCGAGAGCTGCCGCCGCACTGCCGGTATGGCCGGAATCAAGGCCGCGTTTCTCTCTCTCTCTCTCTCTCTCTATGTGTATTGTACGTGCCGCTGCAGCTCGATGTATCCGTGCTGGCCGAGAGAGCTGACTCGCGCGCGACGCGTCGCCGCCCCGAAGACCAGAGGAGATTATCTACGATGCTGTCACGGCCGCGTTATAGCTATCGAGCTGACTTTTCGTGACGCGCCTGCGGATGCGATCGTCGTGCTACGCCAGGCCGATTTGCCAGCTGATATGCGTCGCGTATTTATTGTAAATGCAGCCGCTGATTTCGATATTTCGGCTTATTCGACCTCTCTCTTCGTCAATCATCACTCGCTTCTGGGGGGATCCGTCCGTCGTACGTGGCTCGTGTAAATCCATACTCCGCTTCGCGTCTGATGGAGTGTGAACGACTAAATTGATTCTCCCATTCAACTGATTCATGCTTCAATTTCAGGCTGGGATTGCCTAGTTTACTCGCTCGAATCAGCTCTTCTTACCACGCGGTTCCCCTTCCGTTGCGGATTATCAAAAAATGCTTTAAATACCTTTGCATTTCTCTCTGCAGACCCGTCGAGTGCGTTCGTACGTGTAATGCGCGTGTGGTATACTCGCAGTTAACCGATCCGCTGATTTTGTAATTATGCGCAGCGCATGCTGGCTTTCTCCGAGGTAATTTAAATTCAGCACTGGTATTATAATACATACATTAATGCGCCTGATGCGATAACGCGTAATTATTTACATATATTTTCGACGCTGCATTTCTCGAAATAAATGCGTTAAAGTGCGTAAGAGTGCTTCCGTAAATTAGCGCGATAAAGTATAATATACAACAAATCGTCCATTATAGCTGGATTCTAATTTTAGCGTCGCGTATCTCTCGCATCGAATAGAAAAGCTCTCAGCCAGAGCTGAGACCGCAGACAGAGGATTCGGTGTATCCGAAGAGGACATCGTCGCAGGGCATCAAAAAACATGAGCACGGCGACGCGGAACTCGAATCCACCTCCTCCTCCAATATACAGCCCGGCAGCATTATATTCGAGAGCTGGCCCGGGTGTCGAAGCTAATACCCATCCGCGAAATCGAATCGCGCAGTAGAGTCGAGAGACAGCCAGCATAGCGCAACGCACGTACACGTACACGAGTCTCTCTCTCTCTCTACTCCGACTGCGGGGCTGACCCGATGGCCAATATGCCAATGCAGCTTATTCTCCGCGGACGGCGCATGCGGCAGTGCGGCCGGGGGATATCAGCGTAGCCCTGCTGAAACGCGAAAATAGCTGACGTTAGCCTCTTATCTAAAGTTCGCGCAAGAAACTTGCATCCGCAGCGCTCCCCTCGTTTTTCCTCCTCCATCCCGCGCAGTATTCCGATCGAATTACAGATCGCGAACAAACGAACCGCGGCGCGCGCGCGTCGTTACTCCGAGATTGCGAATCGAGAGACGCGCGAGAGATGTTTACCCGGGGGAATCGTTTATACTCGCGGAGTAAAAATACCTCTGCTCGGGCAAACTTTCGAGTGTGATTTTCCTTTTTTTGTCGCGTAAGTCGCGTCTGCAATGAAACGGATCGCTCAGAACGAGCTCCATAACAACGGGGAATTCGTCGAGGGCCCTTGACTGCAGGTTTATTCGAATCCAACCGAGCGGGGGTGTACTCTCGATTCGCTGACAAAAGGGAGCCCTTCGTTGATACGCATTCCGGTCTCTGAAAGATTCATCGCGAGACAAGCAACAGGATTGGAAAATTCGTATCGCCGCGGACGAGCTGAGTAAACGACTTTTTTTCCTCCCCCGCACGGCCCCGTAGTAAGCTAGCCGCAAAGCGGATTTGATTATACTATTGGTGCACGCGGGCCGCCGAAAAATCTCCATAAATGTTTGCTAAGCCGGCTTTGGAAACTAGAAAATAAATAGAAAAGTCGAGCCTCAAAAGGACGGCCCGCGCGCGTGGGCGCGTGTAATTTGGGAAAAGCTTTATAACGACAAAGCGCAGCGACGGACGTGGAAATTTCGCGGAACATCCCCGAGCGCGACTATGGAATATAATACGCCGGGACAGAAGAGAGAGCGAGAGATAGGGCAGAAGCTGATGCGGTAAAGCAGCGCGAACAAGACGAGCGGCCTCGTCCTTTTCCGGTGGTGCACAAAGACCTCTAGCTCGCGCATAATAATGCAAAACACATAATCCCTCAAAATCATGCAAATGCTCTCGATATAGCTATATAGAGCGCGAAGCCGCCCCGGGCGCTGCAAGAGAGAGAGAGAGAGAAAAAGCGTGGCCGCGAGAGCTTCAAATATTGAAATGCGCGTATTTCCGCCGTCTATAGATAGAGGGGGAAGCTGCCGGGGAGAGAAGGAACAGGCCGCGCACTCTTTCCTAAAGCCGCAAGCTTTGCATGCGCGATTCCCCGAGGCTCGAATCTGCAATTTGCGGTCAATGGGCTGCATCGCAGAGAGTCGGAGCGAATATCCATTGCGCATGTACATCTGTGTACGGACACTGCAGAGGCTCGACACCGACGCACATCCCCCGTTCCTTCCATCTCGTCGGCCGCAGTGTGATGTTATAGCTCTGTTTGTCCCCGACTCTCCCTCTCTCTCTCTCTCTCTCTCACGGAAGCGCAATGGCCTTCCTATATCTCGCTATCTCCGAAAGCCAGAGGATAGACTCAGGCGAGAGGATGTCTTGAGACAGAGAGAGAGCTCGGATTGGGATAAACTCGCCCTCCTTAGCCGGAGGGGACATTATGCGCGACAAACAAGCTGAGCGACGAATTATGCAGCGCTCTGTGGTCGGGTCTCGCGAGGTGTATACTGTAATTTCAGTCTCGCTCCAACAGCTGCCGCGACACCGATACACACACCTGTATATCCACTGCGCAATCTTGGGCATCGGCGAACCGTGACTTATGACGTCGCTTACGGCTGTCATGCTTTTTATCGGCTCGGACTTTGGTCTTGCGCGCGCGATTGCTTCGTCCGCTCGGTTTGACTCTCGATCTGCTGTGCTGCTCTGTATTGCCGTGCCCAGTGCCGTTGCTTGCTTCGATTCGTTCTTATATAGCTGTGCGTGGATATATCTCACTGGAAAGATTGCGTAGCGCTGAGTGATGGAAACGGCTTGAATTTGCAATAAAACAAAAGTTCTTCTTAATTTTCAACTAACCGCAGAGGATATTTTGAAAATAAATTTTAACTAGCTGTTGTAGGATTGTTATTTTGGTAATTCGCGGAAAACAAAGCTTTCAGTTCAGAAGTTTTAACTGAATTTTTCCTCATCGTTCTCAACATATGAGTAATATTATTCCGCGCGCTCGTTAAAAGTGCATATTTCATTGTAAATCCGTGAGCGAAACAAAAATCCAGCGAAAACGTATATTTTAAAAACATCTCGCGAGTTATCCGACGTCAAAAAAAGTCGAAACTAAATTATTGGTTTACAGTTGTTAAAAAAAAAAAAAATAAATAAATAAAAAAAATAACATCGCAGAGTAAAGCTCCATTCCGATACAGAAGAGCTAGATTGAAAAGAAAAAAACGTACCAAAAATTGTTCAACTCTCGGTCGTTTCCCACATCATCAACATCTCTGCCCCGGCCGTAGAGTCGCGCGCGCGCGCAGCAAAGCGGAATCCCATCGCCCTTTAAGTCTACAGCCTAGCTCTCCATTATTCACGTCCTTCATCATAGCCGGGGGATGAGCGCCGAGTGTGGCCCGCCGCCGCCGGTGCAAAAGACGGGGGCAGCTTTTCAAGAGCCGCCTCGGCCTTTGAAGCAGAAGCTCCGCGCCGCTTGACGACGGAGAAAATCTGCATAGAGGCTTTTATTCGCGCGCAGCGTCTAAGCGGCACTCGATCACCGCGCGGCTGCTGCATGCGTCTATATATACCTGCACGTTATATAGCGGTACACACGCACGCGCGTCGCGCGGCTCCCGGTGTAACGCTCGATTATTAATATTCCGCGCGCCGGGGGTAATTCAAATTTATGGGACTGCGCCAATAATGGCAGGGCTGAATTATTGCGTGTGCCAACGCCGGCTTACCGCCGCCGTCATTCGATGGACCCGCTGCTTAGTGTGTGCGTGTATGGCTGTATGGGCTGTGCGGTCTGTGCGGAGCCGAGCTTTTCGAAGAGAGAGAGAATTTTCGACGCGCTGTGTGCCAATCGACGGCTGATCGAGCCTGCGTGTGCTCGGTGATATGCGACCGCTCGCGCGAGCTTTTTTAGCCTCTACATAATACGGGGCTATCCACGGGCGGAAAGAAAAGCCAAGTTCTTTCGGGGTTACACGTGTGAATAGGCCGTAATACGCCGTGAAATTGCAAAATACGCGCGAGCGCTGAGCTTTTCCCTCTCCCTCTTTCTAGTTGGCGCAGCATCGCAAACTGCGGCAAAGGATTTTCGCTCGCGCACACGCGTGCGTACGAGCTTTTTTCCATTGTGCAGTTTTCTCTCTCGGCACCAGCAGCACGAGAAACATCGGGGATAATGCACTGATGAGAGAGAAATTTTAAAATTCAAATGCGCGCTCGTTACAATGAACAATGCTCGCGCCTTGTGTATACGTACCGATGAAAATTTTCAGTTTTTAGTCATACAATCGCAGCTTCCGCGGAGCGAGTTAATTCGAAAAAATGCCCTTTAGTCGAGAGAAAAGCTTCGGGGAAAATATCTCGGATATGATGGGTATTTTTTCGCGCGCAGAAAGAGCGTTTTTGCGAATACCGTCGAGTAAATACTTTCGTATTACTTCGTTGTTTCGATGACTTTGTTGTTGCGCAACTGTAATGGAAAAAAAGAAGGAAACTGAGTCGATTTGATTTGAAAACTGCGACGCGTGTGCGCGGACGAAGGCAGGGCTTTTTCCGCATTATTCCCGGCTGTATCAGAACGCAGGCAGTGTTTGCCTCAAATTGCGCGGCGTGTCGCCGCTAACTCCGATCATTATTCTTCATTTATGAGAAGCCATTTCTTTGTACATATGCGTTGAACTCCATATATCCGACTCTTTTCGCCTTGCCCTGCTTTTCAAGAATTTTCAACGTCACTAAATCGCGCGCTCGCTCCTGGGCTATATTCGGCTGCTGTCGAGGCAAACATTCTACCAAAATTCAAATATCCCCCGCAGCTGTGAATATATCATTCGGACATTCACAATATTATACACGTATACAGTTTGTATAATTAGAGAGAGAGAGAGAGAGAGAGAGAGAGAGAGAGAGAGAGAGAGAGAGAGAGAGAGAGAGAGAGAGAGAGAGAGAGAGAGAGAGAGAGAGAGAGAGATTCTGTCGAATGTGCGGTGCCATCAGCGCATAGTGTTAAACGTCATTTACCGCGTGCGTAGCGAGTACATTCATTTGATCTAAAGTTACCGGCACACAAACACAACGTCCCCCACGGGGAGCGGGAAATATTTAAGCAAATAGTGGCATGGACCAGTTGACCTATTGAATAGTCGAATCATCCAAGAGTTTTGCGCGACTCGCGTGTACTGTGAGCTTCCATTTAGCGACGTGAATTGTTAACGCGCGCAACAGAGTTCCGCAAATTACCGTGAAAATGAAGCATTTTTTACATTGTGTACGTGTAATCCGCATTCATAAAGTATTGATCGAGTTAAAAGCAATGTAAAATATGCGCATTACATAGTAGACTCGGTTGTACACGACCGTTTTTTGTTTGGCTCAGATTAAGGACTTATACCTTAGCGACTTTAACTTGGACTTTGATCAGTTATAGGCAGTTATGGCATAGAGTCTAATCCAAAACTGATTTGTTCTGATGTCATTGATCACAGTGATTCTAATTTCAAATGTTAAGAAAATGCAACCCTTACCATGACTTTTTTTACAAGTAGAACGCTTGCCACGTTTATTCCGCAGAGCAGTAAACACGGCAGCATTCCGACTCCATCGATCATCCCACAAGGCAGAGACCTCAATGGAAAATCAAAATGAGTCATCTTCCTTGGCGTACCCCGATGGTATCCGAAAGAAAAAAGAACACGGACGATAAATTAAAAGAGTCTTCGAGAATATTTTGTATTGTACGCGGATCTCTCTCTAGCTCTGGGTCTCCTTTATTTCTCCCCGCTGGCATTTAGCAGCATGAAAATTACAGTGCGACGACGGAACTTTAATAAAGAGGAGCCCGGGAAGACAAAAAGAGAGAGAGAGAGAGAGAGAGAGAGAGAGAGAGAGAGAGAGAGAGAGAGAGAGAGAGGTATACGAGAAATATTTATTAGGACGGAGAGCACAAAAGGTTCGGATGAAAGCAAAAAGAATGCGCTCCAGCGAGCGCTCTCGGATGGTATATCTAGTGGGCATTGACTGCAGCATTCAGAGAATTCCTTGACTCCAGCGATATGCTTATGCGCGCAGGGGCGCTCCTCATTAAAAATAATGAGACGCGGAAATATAGCAAAGTGAGTGTGGCAAATGACTGGGCGCAATGCGAGAAAAACCCCTTCTCTGTATACGCAAATAACGTATAATACACGCTTCGTTGCTCTTCGCTCGGTATATCGTCGTCAAACGGTCGTATGAAACAACTTGGAGCTAATTTGCCCATAGCCTTTCGATCTCGCGAAGCCCGAGTATCGCTTCCCTGCAGATTTAGCTCGCTGGCGGGGCGCGGTTGTTATTTTCCGATCGACTTTTTCCCGACCGCGCGCTGATAAGATAAACAGTACTGTGGCATATAGCAGTCCAAGTGATTTCCCTCGCGCGCGGTGAGAGAGGGAGCAACACGTGCGTGACGTAATTCTGCAATACCCTCGCGCTCGCGCGCGTTCATCCCCCGGATTATTATCCGAGAGGGCGCGCTCTCTCCCTCGGCGCTTTCTTGTTCAAAGTTCCCGGGGCACTTGTACTCGCGCGTATAACGTAGCGATCTCGCGGCGCGGCTAATGGCGCAGCGCGCCCTGTTATATGCGGGATAGAGCAGCGGAGAAAAGAGCTCGACGCGACGAGCGCGCGCGCGCGCGTGTGTGTGTGTGTGTGTGTGTTATAAATAAGAGCTTTGCATGCATGCGCGGGCGTAATGAGGAATATCGGTGTGCCTGCGTGTAACTAGGCTGTGTGCGGTAAGAGAAAGGAGGAGAGGCGAAAGAGAGCCGGCTGCGCGCGGAGATTAACATAACTGCGCGCGTGTGCCGCCCGGGACGTTCGAGCTCTGAGAGAGCTTCGTACCCTATGTAGAATACGTAATGCGCGAGCGAAGGGAGTGTATACAGGGCCGCGATATCTATATCTGTGTATGATGGAGGATCATCATCGTCGTCCTCAGTAGGCGCTGATACGTCTCTGCACTTGCCAACTTTCCTCCCTCTCTTTCTCGAGCCTCTGAATATTTCACCGAATCTCGCGACCGTGCGCATGCATGTGCGGGGGTGTGTGTCCGCTCGGACTGCTCTCGAATGAAAATAAAATTCGCTACACTCGGCCTGCAGCAGTCGTGCGTTTATCACACTCGATACGCTCTGCTGACTATTTGAAAAATCCTCCCGCGCTCGCATAGACACGCTATAGCTCCAAGTCGCTCTCGAGGTGCCATACAACACGCTCTCTCCCTCTGCTTCCTCTTTTTGCCTGGAAAAGTCCGGCGACCGCGAATCGAGAAGCCGTATATATGCTACGATGGCTTTACAGCGAGAGAGAGAGAGAGAGAGAGAGAGAGAGAGAGCCGACTTTGCACTGACAAATATCGGCCATCTTTTTACCCTATTCCTACCCGCGCGAAATTCGATTATCACTCGTCTGATGGATGGCCTTTCATTTCCGCGTGATCGCGCGCTGACTTTTTGCGAGTGTACGCCCTTCATGCGCTCGCGAGAGACAGGGAAAAAAGCTCGTACGCGAGAGAGTAGCCGCTTTTGAATTATCCCGCCAGTGTCCTTTTATGGCATGATAATGCCCACACGTACGTAAGATACGTCGTCGGACAATTGTCATGGCATTTTTATCCCCGACCTCGTCGACGCGTTTAACGCGAATTGTCCTTGAATTATCAACTCTGAGATTATACTGCCGGCGGCTAATTAAGACGACTCGAAGTTTTGTCTCACCCCTCATACGCGCGCGGGGCGAAGATTGCCGTTTAATTCGCTCGTGGACTCTCGCACGAGCTTTGTTAGAATTTAAAAAGGCTCTCGAGCTTTTTAATTAAAAAAGTCCGCGCTGTGCTTTCGTGCGTTCCCGCCATATATTGTTTCAAAATCATGTGTTTGTCAAGCGTACTATACGAACGCTCAGTTGCAGTGTGTGTATTATGTATACACCACACACACAGTAGTGCCGCAGTTTGTCTTGTGCAGTTTTCATGTATCAACAGAGATGCATCGCGCGGTCGGCCGCCGCAGGAGAACTCTCTCTCCCGTCGTCTCTGCAGGATATATACTTCGGCCATAATTAGAGTAATGGTAAGACAACGAACTCGGGGGAGCAACGCACTCTCTCTCTCCCGCGGGAAAATCTCGTACCTGCGGAGCTTGCGCGCGTTTAATTAATTTAGCTTCGTTAAAAATCTCGGTTTAATAATAGCTGCGCGTGTTGTTTCACAGCGAGCGAGATCGGGAAAGAAAACTGTTTTTTTTTTATTTTATAACAAGGAGAACGCGTTTCGCGGTCCCCCGAAAAATAAAGAGCGAAAAACGTCGCTTACGCGCACGCACGGCGGCGCAGAGATTATAAAGTGCATAACGAAGCGCGTTGTCGGGGAACACACACGCGATATCAATTATTCAGCTATGTGGAGCAAGGGCGCGCAGAAAATTAAAAGGCAACAAAAGTCAGCGGAGAAAAGCTGCAGCGGCCTTCTTCCTTACTTTTAATTCCGTCCGGTGCGACGCGCTCGCGTGGGCTCTCTGTGTACACAATACATAGCCGCAGAAAAGCTGAGTGGCGGCAAATGAGCTAAACAGCCGTGGGCTGGAAATTTTCGCCTCAAAGGGAGAGAACGAGAGAAAATAGGTGTACCGCAGAGTGTAGAAACTCTTGACTCCTCGTGCGGCTGCTGCTGCTGCTGCTGCTGCTGCCTCAAGAGAGCACAGGGCGAATTAGCTTTGCCAGCTCGATTGCTCGCGCGCGCGCGACAAATAAGGCCGCGCGGCGCAACATGTATCCTCGCTCCGGGCGCCGCACAGCCTCCGGCTTTATTCTTTTTCCACGCGACCCTCTTTCATACGCGCCTCTTCTTCTTCTTGCTACTTTCCATCGAAAGCAGCCACTATATGTATACTCTTGCGCTGCTGCAAGCACAGGTGCGGCACACGATGGCATATCGCGGAGAGAAAAGGGGAAGCGACGTTAAAGCCGATATTAACATCGGCAGCCCCTCGAGCCCGAGAGAGAGAGAGAGAGAGAGAGAGAGAGAGAGGAGAGCGGCCGGGATTCTCCAACGCCGCGTCGACGTCGTCTTGCGCGGGAGAGCCGACGTGAGGCAGGCCTCTGTATTACGCGTAGCTGCGGGGGTGGCTCGACTAATTGATTATTACAAGTAACGTTTTTTTTTCTTTTTTTTTTGTAACCTCTGAGAAATCTGGGTCAAGAGGCCCTCGCACTTTGCCGCTGGGATCGAAGGAGCAATGTTTTTTATCGCATAAATAGTTCGATCTGCGTGTACACAGCAAAGTCGATCTGCGCGCCGGGAAGAGAGGAGAGATTTTTCGCATTTTTCGCTCTCTTCAATGCAGCGTCGTGGTGGGAATAAGGCCAGCAGCAGCAGCAGCAGCAGCAGTAGCGAAAAATCCATAATATTATAAATGTGTACACTGCGCTCGTACATGGATGTAGAGAGAGGGTGTGGATGCTTATTTTAATTAAAACTGCATCCGCGAGTTTATCGTCGCGCGCACTCTCTATTTGAACAAGTGAGAAATTAGATTACCCGTCGCGCTGTGCGTGTGTGTGTGTGTGCGATTTCCGGGGTTGCTCTCGGACTCGTATACGTAAATTATTGTTGTTGTTGATGCTCGCTCGGCTGTACATGAGCTCCAGCAGCGCGCTTCTTGTTGATTTTCGAATCGCGCAACGCGCACTCTATATAGTCAGCTTCAGCCCTGGAAGAAGCTTGCGTACACATCCGCTCGGGAAAAATCTCCGTATAGTCGCGATTCGGTATACACAAACGAGGAGGAGAAACATTACGTCGAAAGTTCCCCCGCGCAAACACGTTGTCGCGAGTAATTTCGCGCAGGAAAGCACGCACGTATATATAACGAAATCGTCTTTATTAGATCAAAGAGAGCCGGCGAGGAAAGTTCGAGAGCGATTATCCATAAATGAATAAGCAAGTCTTGATTGCATTATCCTCCGGCGTGCTATATACGCGGCAGACCCGGGGACGGAAATTTGATCCGCCATCGGCTGGCTTGCCGTCCGCGCGGCGGCAGAGACACGATGCGCGAGCTATTTCGCGTTTATAGGCCGACGGCGCACGCAGCAGCCCCTTAGAAAGCACTCAAGAAATTGCGTATTACGCCGGGGTAATCGATGTTTGATTTACCTCTCTCTCTCTCTCTTCCCCGTGTTCGGATGCGCTGGGGCGGCGCAAGAGTGTATCCCGCGTGCGGCAGAGGGATATAGAGCTTGCGGATAATGCGCGCGCTGCGCTAATGCACGCGTTGTACTTGCGCGCGAGCAAACTTTCTGGGAGATCCCGGGAAAACACGCCGTCCTCTAATCGTTGTATATTTACGCTCTCCTCGAGCTTCCTCTCTCGCTGTGTCTTGAGAGCAAAGTTTAGCGGCGCATTTTTCACAGCCGTTTACCACGGCGGAGCTTGCAAGCTCTGTGCTCTGCTGAGAAAGAGGGAAACGGCTTGAAATTCAAATTTGAGTTCTCGGGAGATTATTATTTTAATCTATTTCTTTGGGCATCGCAAAATTTGCGCTTTCCGCTCGCTCCAACAAAAATGGAGCCGAAAAAGCGCGTAAAGTTTGCCTTCTTCGTGTCGAGGATTTGCACGGCGGGTCTTATATACCGAGACGCACTAAGAAAAAAGTTCTTTTAGCATAGAAACTTTTTCACGGCGGAACAGCAGAGCCCCGTTGCTCCCGCGAAGGGAATTTTATTCTTTTATGGTGATCGTTGCGGTTTGCTTGGTTGGCGAAATTTCTCGAGGGGCTTCCGTGAGGTCGTAGGTCGCGTGCGTGGTCCTGGATTCGCGAAATCCGAGTTAGTGAAGTTTTTTCCGCCAAACAAGATCGGTTAGTTTTGTTAAACTGTGCATATAGGCAGAACAGCTAATCAGAGAACGAGTAGTATAACGATCATTCAATCAAACGAATATGATGCGCCTCGAGGCTTTCTACACTATAACGAATTATTGTAAATTTTCTTTTTGATATAATATCCTCGTGAGTATAAAGTAAACTCGGACAGCCCCCAGTTGCATAACACAAACGCTCAAGCCTCCGACAGCAAAGACCTCTTTTTTATTAAAAAACCACGGGACCAAAAGCCCACGAGTCTAACCTCGTTCAAAGAAAATCAAACACTAAACCGTCCAATCGGATCAACTACGAGAAAGCGTGTCATATTTACCCCCAAAGGCAACTCACAGTACGCTCACGTAGCGCCAGTTTCTGGAGTCGCATGCATGGACCCCTCAAAGTCCGCGCTGCAGCGAATCAGTTCGAAAAATCTAAACCGATTATCATAGTTTAGTCAATAGTCCATAAATAAGGCAGCGAGTTCTCGAATCGGGATATCGCGGCGTGCATATGGACTGCTCTCTCATCCTATCCGCTTACACGCCAGCGCTTCGATATTCCGGACACGAGCTCCGAGCTTATTGCCCACAATTTTACACGATCGCGGGGCCGCAAAACGTGTGCGGCTGTGCCAGAGGACGCGAGCTTGCGTGCCTTGTATACCTGTATCGCGTATAGCCTTCGGCTTCTTTTCCCGCATCTCGGCGCGCAAAGAGAGAGAGAGAGAGAGAGAGAGAGAGAGAGAGAGAGAGAGAGACGCAGAAGGATACGCCGCGCAGAGAACGAGGAGAACGCGAGGAAACATTCTGTTTACCCGCCCGCGGCGCCGCGACGAAATTCTTTCTAGCTGCGCGAATATTCCGCTCGCGGTTGAGATTTCGCTCGCGCCAGGCTCGTGTACTCCTTTTGACGACGACGTAAATTTCGATGCCTGCGACGGCGGAAAGGACCGGAGGCAATGAGTTCGCCGTATAACCGCGAGAGCGAGGAGATGAACGTCGCAATGATGAAGAGTTACGCAAGTTGTGTTAGAGGTGATATAACGAAGACAAATCGAGGGACGCCGGACGAAGCTGCTGCCCGCCGGGGCGGCTACCTAATCGTCGGGCTTGACATCGATTCATTCACTTTTGCTTAATCACGCGTCTAACAATTATTTACGAGTTGCGCACGCTTGACGCTTCCCCCGTATCATCGCGGAGAGCCTTTTTCAGGGTTTTTAATTATGACTGACAACTCGCGCGTATACGCCCTGATGCTAATACGAGAGCGCGCGCTCAACCATTTATTACGTTAGCTCGCTCGATTATTTATGAAGCGCGCGCTGCTGATGTGTGTGCGTGTGCCGCGTTACGTACGTAGGGCGGAATCGAATATTTTAATCCGCGCTGATTTGCATGCGCGTTATATACACGGCGTAGATCGATCGAGGTAATTGCTAATTAAACAGCGCTATACTCGCTGGCGATGATAATGCCGGGTGCGTATTTTTATTCGACGAAAAACGAAACCTTTTAACGCGCGCGCGAGATACATGTCCGCATTTTTAAATTTTAATTGCCAGCGACGTCAAAGCTTTTATGCCGCGCGCGACTCTACTGCGAATTACGCGCGTATGAACGGCTAACGATTCGTTCGGTACGCGAACGAAAGGTAAGCTCGCAATGCAGCGCGTGAGAAAGCACTCGCCGAGCAGCACGACGTTAGAAAGTCGATAATTGAACGGAAAATTCGAGAGGAGCACATAATTTGTCCTCCACGCGCTCGCGGCTTTAAAACATACGCGCAGGCGCATCGCATAGATTGTTACAAATCAGCTGAGTAATTATACACCGCGCCGGGATAATAACGAAGCTGACGTTGCATGCGGCGCATGGGAAAAGTGAAAATTATAAACTGCGCGCGGCGCTTTTATCCTTGTGACATTTTCGATAAACACAGCCTTTGACGACAACGCGCGTAAACGCAATTCCGTTGTAAAGTACCGCCGGCCGGTTGACTGTGCTTTTTTTTCATTCGGCGCTGCCTTTGTGTGCGATGCTCGGTTTGATTAATAAGCACTTTAATTTAGAACGCGCGATTCCCGCAAGCGTTAATATTACAATGTTCAAATTATGGAATAGCAAATGATTAATGCGATTCGGATTTGAATAATAATGCGCGACATGCGCGCATGAACAATTAAAAGGGAACATGAAACAAAGTTGCGCATTAATAATGTGCGATATAGCGTTAAATGGGTACGTTGCCTCTGTCATTATGAAGAGTTCGTACGAGCGTGAGGCTGTGACAAACACAGTTATTTGTCAGTATCGAGAGTAGTTTTGTGATAATTTTCGACTTTCTATAGGTGGAACTAAAAATTAGACAACTTTCCATTTAATTCACTTGCAGGATGTAAATGTGAAATTAATAATCGAGATTTATACCTATATGGGGAATTCTACGGGAAAAAAGCCATTTTCTGGTTGGAGAAACTGAAAAAAAAAACAACTGTTGGGGCACACTCCCGCAACTTTTTTTCCTCATTGTACATGTTTAGAACCATGCAAAACAACGTTCCAACATCGAAAAAGTGCCTTGTGACACTGTTTTATAGGCCCTTCAAATTCGTCGAAAAATAGCCATTGTTCAACGGCATGGACCTAAATGTGATAAAGGCACAAACAGAAATTACGATTACGAAAATTACGGTAGGAAGAGAGTACGGGAAAAGAGCTTCAATTTAATAAAAAAATGCGTTGGAAATGCTTAATTTGGTCAAAAGTTGCGCACAATTGAAAATGCGGAAAAATCATGAAAAAAGACACTAATTCTTGACTTGGAAAAATCTCGCAATTTTCCAAATCAAGCATTTTTAATGCATTTTTTTTTTAAATTGAAGCTTCTTTCCCGTACTCTCTTCCTACCGTAATAAATTTTCTGTTGAACAATGGCTATTTTTCGACGAATTTGAAGGGCCTATAAAACAGTGTCACAAGGCACTTTTTCGATGTTGGAACCTGGTTTTGCATGGTTCTAAACATGTACAATAAGGAAAAAAAGTTGCGGGAGTGTGCCCCAATAGTTGTTTTTTTTTCAGTTTCTCCAACCAGAAAATGGCATTTTTCCCGTAGAATTATAAATAGAAACAAACGGTTGATTAGAAGTGTTTTTTGGAAAACGTAAATTTGATTAGAATAAACAGTTTATGATCAATTTGGAAATTTATCGTATTTAATTATTGCTGTACGCTTGCGCGATGTCAATTCGCCTTACACGTTTGCATGCAGAGAGCTCTGCTTCTGGGAATCATTTTCAAATACAATATACACACAAACAAAACATCAACTTTCTATGATGGAGTAGTAGGTGGAGGCATGACGAGAAATGTGACCCACGACCGTTGGAAGCTCCAGCGTACGTGTCAGATGCATAAATTTTAATATATAGTTCTCTCAGTGTACCTAGACGTAAATGCAGTATGCTACAGTTTGTAACAAATTACAAGCTAGGCTAATGTCGCTTGTCAAAGCACTAGCAGCGCAGCGTTTTGTCTTAATCATCGAGCTGCGCCTCTAATGCGTATAATTATAAAACGCTTCGAATTCCTCGGGAGTATCATTAGCCGGGCGAATCGTCGAGGACAGCGACCTACTGTATACGTAAACAGCGGCAAGTTCACAGTTCTTATAGAGCAGCGCCGGCAAAAAAGACCGTCTTAATAACAGAAAATGAGAGAGAAAGAGCCCGCGCTCACAGCAGTCGTCGTCGTCGGGGGCACACCTATACCGAAAACTTTTCGAGAGAGAGTCGTGGCAGCAGCAGCAGCCGCTCGCTCGCTCGCAGTCGTTACGCTCCTTTCACTTCGACCCACTAATTTCGGGAGTCATTGAGAGAGCGGGGCAGAGCTGGATAAAGGAGCCGAGAGAGTATATAAGTTATAAGGCGAAAAGAATGCTCGCGCAGCGAAGGAAGAAGAAACTCTCGCGAAGTTTGCCGGTGCGCATACTTAGTCTCTTTTCTTCCCGCCGCACATCAAACAGTAAATAGAGGCTGCGCCGCATTCGCGCTTCCTCCAAAAAGAGCGCCTAGTCCCCAGCTCCGAATTGAAAATATAGAGCGGCTTGGATTTCTGCTATTCGAGAGCCCGCGGAATAGAGTCTGACCTAGTGCTTGCGCCGCGCATACATGCAGTATACATACGCCACGCGCTCCCGAGTGCACATATATACATATATAGGATGTATAGAGAGAGAGGGCTAAAAGCACCCGAGCGCGCACCTTCGAATGTTCAGCGCGAGATGCTGCTGCTGCTATACTGCCGCGGAAGAGTCGATCGATGGCTCAGGGCGCGACTCCGCGGGGATCGATGAGCGCGCCGTACGTGCGCGTGCATAGTGCACGCGCCGCTGTAATATATCCCCTGCATAATTTCTATGTGTGCGTGTGCGTGTGTGTAGCGTACGTTGCAGCTCGCTCCAGAGAGCCAAGGCCGAGAAACGGTGAAGAGCGTATATGCCGTGCGAGTGAAATTCGAGGTCAGCGGGTCATGCGTTTCAAAGGCTCGTTTCGCGCCGCGCGTCGACGTGTAAGCCCGAAGCAGTTCCTTCTTCCTTTCATCGATTTTTTTTTTTTTTTTTCATATAGCTCCCACCTTTTTCGCCTGCAGGGCAGCGGGTGGCGGATGGCTCGCATTTTTTTTTTTTTTTTGAAAACGCGCGCGAAATAATTAATAGCCAGTTGAATTAAACTGCATTTACATAATCTGCGAGAATTCTAATGTACGACTGTGCAAAACTATTACAGATCCATCGACGTTCTTTCCCTTTTGTGTTCTGCCTTTGCGAATATTTCCCCCATATATAAAGATTAATTCGAAAATATACGGACCGGCGTTAGCAATCCTCCTCGATGCAATCTCATAAATCTATGCCTTGATCCCTGCGATAAACCTCGATTTTAAAAAAACACAGTAATGGATTTGCATATTATTCATCTGAAAGTATTCCGTCGAGTATTGTGTGAGATCGGAAAATCAAAACGGAAATGTGTTTTTTATCGTTAGCTTTATGCGTTTATCGTACTAAAATTACGGGCTATTCTCAAGAGTATATCCGCTTTGCAATCGTTACTCCATATCAATCAAGCAATACTGATTATGAAGCGAACGCTTTTTTCAATCAAGCTCGCATGAGATGGATTAAAAGCTCGGGCATAATTGCAAATTACTATCGGTACGTATTATACGAAACATTTTTTGTCTGCATTATTTAAACGCGTTATAAAATGTTTATGGTAAAATTCTCCATCAAAACGCGAATCAAATTAATGCAAAAAATGTGGATAAGGATGCGAGATAGTTAGCAGCTGTCGACGCTCGTTTTAATTAAATAAAAGCGTGAAATGCCATAATTTCGCTGAAAAGCGCAGAAATTCAGAGCGCGAGCAGCAATAGGGGGTAGCAGGTGGAAAATTGTTTATTTACAAGTAAAAAGCACGCGAAACAAGAGATGCCCCGCGTAAAGCGAAATTGAAGGGTGACTTTGAAAGTTTCGCGAGTGCTTTGAAATGCACACGCTTGTTTCGCTGAAAGAGCCACTTTATCATATTCTCTTTTAAAATTCCATTTACAACTTGGGAAATTCAGGGGAGCTTTTTGTTTCGTATGTAAAATTTTCATTGCTTTAGCCCCCGCGTCAGTTATACGGCGTCCCTTAAACTTGTTTAATTGTGTGTATGGACAGTGAGTCTTTTAATATAAAAGTTGGCTCGTAAAAACTTTTCCAACAGCATCGTTCGTCTATTGTACGGTTTTGGTTACGCGGCCTGCAGTCGAGGGTGCAATTCAATCAATTATGCGTGGACTCGTAGGAGGAGTAAAAGAATTTCAGATAATAAGTAGTATTCTACTCCACCCACAATGTGTTATCAATCCCGGAACAGTTACTCGACGTTTAAATCAGTGGGGATTACTTTTCACGCTAACGAACCGACTTAATCGAGCCAGTTAAGAGTTCGTATTAATTATATATCGAGTGATAGAAGGCGAAGTACACACCGACGACGCGCTTGAATTATAGGAGTGTTTATAATTTTCCCGGCAGCTATAGCGATTTGCCTAGTGAGCTCGCGTGCGAATCTCGGATCTTGTTATCGCAATTAAAACGTACCCGCAGACGTCCTCGTATCGCTGTCTTCTTATCAACGCGACATGTCGCGAGCCACCTATTACGCGAGCATCTTCGGCATGCCAGCTAAGCGAGGCGCGTTATTTTTTTTCCCTCGCGTTGTTTATGCGGCTTCGTCGATATGGACTTGTAGGTTCTTCTCTCTCCCTCTCTCTCTCTGGAGCAAGCTTTGCTTCGCGGCGAGCATTCAACAGGTATACGCCGCCGGGTCGCGCCTCTGTCTTCTTCGGCGATGCTTTCTCTCTCTCTCTCTCTCTCTCTGTCGGATCGCGCGCAGGGAGCGCCTGCAGGCCGAGAAGAGAAGAGATGCGCGCTGCCGGTGCGCGCTCGCGAGGAGCCTAGCCCGCGCGCTCTGCCGTGCAGAGTAGTAACAGCCGGGCAGAGCGAGACGGGACTATGCGCTGTGGGGAGCCCGGGTGGGGGTAAAGGAGCGCCGCGCGCGCCGGCTTCGCACGACAGCCTCAGTTGAGCGCCGACCGTCGTTCATCTCGCGCCGGCTCGGTCCCGCTGTCCACACTCGGAATCGTTCCTCAGTGCCAAACGTCCCTCTCCCGCGCGTTCGCGTTGTACACCCGCCGAAGGCGTCGCCTCTTCGTCTTCTTTCTCCGGTTTTGTATTGTTCGCGTTCTCGTGACTGCTGCCGCCGCTGCTGCGGGAATCTCTCTGAGGGGAGCCGCCGACTGGACCGTGCCGCAGTGGAGACGCAGCCCGCCCGATTGCTGATGCTACGAGGTTAGCGAGTTTGCCTATTCTCTTATTTGCCCGCGTTCTCACATACACGACACGCATTACACATGGCTCCCCGGCGACCCCTGCTGATGCTGCCCTGGTGACACTCGCCGCACGACGCTCCTGTGCATTCCTCAGAGTCCTGTGGGTCAGGCCGAAGCAACATGTCGGCCGACTATGCGCTGCGGTATTTTGGGAGCCGGATCGACGATCGGCACATACTCGCCACACGCTACGCTTTGTTTATCAACCTCGGCGGCGCATAAGGCGAGTTATTATTGTAGCTCGTTTAGAAAGCGCAGCAGGGGAGAGCGAACGCGTAAGCGAAAAGCTCTCGCGGCGTTCCTTTTGCCCGGCGCGAAACTCGTTATTATTCATTACGCGGTAGTCCGGTGCAGATAAAGTCGCCGCGCATGTAGCTATCTACGTATATGTGGTATCAATCGCGGCGGCCTGTGTGACGTAAACATTGGCGAACGAGGAAACGTACGCGCGTAGTTTGAAAAATTCTGTCGTTCTCGGATAACGGACGCTGACTATTAAGCAGTCCGGAGCGAGTTATTCCCCGCCGCGGTAGAGAGAGATAGAGAGCGAGCGCCGGCGGTTCCTGACACTGACGAGCACGTGGTGTGCGCGCCTCTCTCTCTCTCTCTCTCTCTCTCTCTCTCTCGCTCTCGGCGCGCGCTGCTGCCTAGACACTTCCAGCAGCCAATATAGAGCCGTCATTTTTCTCGCCCGCGCGCGCGGACACAACAATTCGCCGACTCAGCGGCCGTGTATATATAGCGCATAGCTCCTTTCGCCGCGTCACGTACACACACACACACACACACACGAGCGCGCCATAGTCTTTGTCGGCGGCGGCTGCGAGAGAGAAGAGCTTGTGAAGCGCGATTGTTATCGGCTCTGCATGCATGCACGCGCGATAAGTGAGCCGCGTTGCCGACTGATTTACATACGAGAACCGGATTTTACACACCGCACTACACGACGACGACTTGTGTCTCTGATGCAGAGTCCCCCGGAGGCCGGCATCAGTGCAGCAGCAGCGCATCGTCGGGTCTCGAGGAGCAGCGGATGTTGTCCGAGCGGCCGTCGCATCAGGAGTTGCAAATCGGGAAAGACTAGCGCCGCATGCGTAGGAGCGCGCCGGAAAAATTAAATACAGGCCATTCGTCGAGCAGCACTGGCGGCAGTGCTGCGGTGCCGCCGCTGCTACAGTCAGCGTCAGCCGGGCCGGCTCGCCACTGATTAATGGCTTCGATTCGTTGAATCGACGAAAGAGAGCCGACGGACTAGACTCGGAGAACTGCTGCTGCTGCGACTGCTGCAGCGCCGCTGCACTCCTGGCGAACCAAAACCCCGGCGACTGCTGCAGCGACGATCGCGAGCCGGACGCTGCCGCCGCCGCCGCCGGAACTGGAGGAGCTGCCGAAAACGACCACGACGACTGCTCGCGGAACGCCAGCCAGACCATGAGAGACGGCGTGTTCGACGTCAGCGTAAGTCTCTCGCTGTTGTTTATTCTCTCAGTGTCAGTTGTGCACTGTACTGTATACAGTTGCCAGTTGCGGCAGTTCGGCCCCAATCTGATGCATGCTCCCGCATATACAGCTAAACAGCTCCGCCTCGCGCGTAATTGATGTTGTGTCAGTGTAGATTAGCGCTGCAGCGCCTCTGCGCCCGCCGGAATTGTCGGCTGCGATCTATATGCTGTATACGCCCGCGTACACGGCGCGGCGGCTCTCAAGGTGTTCGAAAATCCCATGAGCAATCGGGCTCTGCGCATATCCCGTTTGCGCGCGAGTTGGCTGCTTTATGCAAAGTCGAGGCGCAGCGCAGAGCTTGTTGTCGTCGTCCTCCTCCTCCCCGGCTGCGACTCTGTATGTTATCATTGTCCCGTGTATCCGTCGAGTTAGCTCGCGCGCGACTTTGCTCTCCGCACATCAGCCGCGCACTCGTGCCACTTTCAACTTGCGACTTGTCACGGCCGCGCGCGCTGCCTGTGTTTTATGCAGCTTGTCTTTGTTCTCCATGTGCATATAAATATACGGCATGATTACGCGCGTTCACACCTTCCCACAGTGCTGATTTATTTCCTGCGAGAGAGTTGCGTATCTTTTGTTTTATTAGAAAACAGTCGGATAATTTTTTTCTTTCCGAGTTTTCCAAGAACGCGAGTATATTATCTCGCTTCATATTGTGTACCGAGTTATATTTCACGAAAATTAATCGCAGGTTTTCAGCCGAGAAAATGCCAATTGCTCGTCGTCCTACGCGAGTAAGCAAATTACGAATTCGCGGAAACCTATGTTGGTGCGTAGAATGAAACTTAGTATATGAGAATCAGAGCAAACGAAAAACGAAAGATCCCATTCCGAGCAAGTGCAACGCCTTCCGATGCGATGAAAATCAAACGACGCGGCACACACGAAGCCATGAGAAGAAGAGTAACCCGAGCAAAGTAGTAGCGCGTCGAGTTGTGCACAGAGGCGAACAAAAGCGCCCGTCGACCGTTTCGCGGAAAGCCGACAGCGAAAAAATAAAGCTCCGCGCGGAAAAAGCGAAGCGCTAGCTGCATGGGCCACATCGCGATATTATTCTATTGAAAAGATAACAATTCTCATTCTCCGCAACAAGCGCGTCTCGCTGCGTGGAACTGGTTTAGATTCTCCTCTCTTTCCACACACACACACACACACACACACACACACACACACACACACGCAAACGTGCACTGGATCTTCCCCCCGCAGCTCCCTCCGCATCCGCATTGTGCGGCGTTACACGTCGTCGTTCCACGGCTATTTTTATTCTACATCCGTGCATGCCGCTGCTCTACATACACTCGGTATTACCAATAGCTGTTGGGATTTCATAAAACGCGCGCAAAATTTTCGGCGGCCCGGCGATGCGAGATCTACGATACACTACAAGGCGAACCCGGACCTTGTCCCCCGCTCGCGAGAGTCGAAGGCCGCTCCGTTTATTATTATATCTCCTCGGCAGTTCCTTCTTTCTCTCTCCGACCGGATTGCCAAGGTCGCCGGGCTCTCTTTGTATATGTATGGTGTGTACCTTCACCGCCGGCGCGGCTGGAAAAAGTTGTCCTAAAAACAGGCCTGCGACGTGATCGGGGAATCGGAGGTCGGCTGTCTGATACAGTTAGACAAATCGACTCTTAGGTCCGGGACGTATTTGCATACATCGATAGAGAGGCGTCGTCGCGCGCGCGCGGCTGATAGCTGCAGGGGGACTAGCAGGTGCAGGCTGCATTTGCATGCGCGAACATAGACGAAGCTTAAGCAGAGGTGTGCCGCTTCCTCGGAGGATCGTAGCGCGCTGCAGCAGCGGTCCTCCGCGAATCAAGTAGGATTATGCCGTTACGCATATTGCACCGCTGGGACTGCGGGCAGATATGCTCGCTCCTCAGCCCTGCACATATACCACTGCCGCCGCACCGCAGCGGCTAAGGCGATTTTCCTATGCGCGCACCGCAGTTGTTGTCCACGTCCTGCGCTCGCGAAAGCTAGATAATAGCGCCGCTGTGTGTGTGCAGGTATACAGACGTGTATAGACGTGCCGTGGTAACCGGCGTGTACACTTGAACGGATGACTGGATTTTCTCTGTCCGCCACTTGACTTTCGCTGACCCGCGATAAAGAGCAATTGAATTGCGTTGCGGCTCTCTTTCTTTTCCCTCGCCTCGCTGCGCTTGCTCGCGAGCGAGCGAGATGTGTGTGTGTGTGTGTATATGTGTGTGTATACACGCACACACGTACACGAGAGCCTTCTCTCTTTCTCTCTATGTATTTCGCTTTCCTTTAACCGCCCAACCTTCCGCCTTTTTCACTTATCGTCTTCGCCGACAGCCGCGCGTTGTACAGCCTCGAGCGATTGAAATTGCCTTTTTTCATTTGCAAATGAGCGTACTAACAGTTTTGAATCTCCCACTTTCCGCAGTATGGCTGTCGATCGATTTCGAGAAAATATTCGCGCTGTTGTGCTTTCATCTGAATGGAAAATATACAGAACTGGTGGATGCGGCCGTTGTCTTCGCGTATTCGATTTCAAAGCGAGTATACAAAGTAAAATTATAATATAACGTCATGCGCGTTTGTTTATGCGTTCGGTATCATTGCATATGTGGTAGGGAATTTCGAGAGACCTCGAAAATAACGCGTATTTTCATTGTCGTCATCATCATCGTTCGTATATATATATTTACAATATCTGACGATTTTTATTCTTCAATTTTTAAATAAATCGATCACGTGCGTAACGGCCTTGTGCTCCGACCAATTTTACGTTTCCTAATTCGTTCGTAAATCCAGTCTGTAGATGCCTTCTTTGTTTAAAAATGCAGGTTATAACTGAAATACACCAAGCTCTCGCTCAGTTAAAATGTCATCCCAAAGAGAATAGGCGTCGCGGCAGTTTCTTCAAATCCCAGCTCAGGAATCGATTCGGCGCAGCGATCGAGCGGGTCACTCATGCAAGAATTGGCCCTGACAAGCGTTTCCCTAACTCGCAAATTATTCGGGCGCTCGCATCGGAGCAGTGGGAAGCCTCCCCCTCTCTCTACTCGTCTCCGGCGCGCGATATAGACTTATTATACGTGCAGCAATCGCGCGGAGAGCAGAGCCTCGTCGGCGAGAGATCCTTTGTTCCAAGCAATCTCGACCATCTTCCCTTGGATGAAGGAGATATCGAATTACTTTCGCTTCTCTGCGTTCATTTGGCCTGGCTGGCGCCGGCAGAAGTCGTCGCGTCGACGTCGTCGTAGTCTCGGCATCAGGAAGTAGTAGCATAGGATGGCCCGGGAGCGGGGAGAGAGGAAGGAAAGCCGGTGCATTTGGATGATTGCAGAGAGCCTGCCTGCTTGCTATTTGATATAGCTTGTGAGCCACTCGCAGTGATCCATCGACTTTCCAGAGATAAGATTTTGAATATGTTTGCCTCAGCGAGTCGGAATCTCCCAGCTACTTTCGATGCAGCTCCGCGTAATAGAGAGCGCAATCCTCTCAGTCTCCTTTTTCTTTTGACGCAATTAGGCTTCGGCTGAGCGAGCCACTTGCGCATGCGATTACAGCCGCGTCGATAATAATCGGCTTAACAGTTTTGAGGATCTCTTCGTCAGCCGTGTGTATACAACGCTCGACTCGGGCATTACGAAGTGGCTCAAGGTGAGCTACTGCCGAGTAGCTATCTGAGTATAGTTAATCGATCCCACGCCACTCCGATCACAATGCCGAGATTAACGACGATCGCGCGAATTTTCTCTAACGCGCTAGCGCCTCGATAAACGACACCACCTGGGACTTGCAAATCCACGGTTGACGCGTGCGTGCGAAATCCCAGGAGAAGCGTGAAAAAAAAACAGGCCAGACTCGAAAACGTCCGCCGGCTCGTGTTGCCGAGTGACTTATGTTCCTTAAGTGGATCATGATCGACTTTACCGGCAGCCGTGTCAACATTTGTCCGCGGGAGGAGCGCAGCTGCGGGCGGGAGATAGAAGTTCGGGCCCCTCTCTCTGCATTAAAACTTTAGTCGCTCTTCTGCCGCGCGCGCTCCAAGTGCCTGGCATTCATCTATAGTTCCGACGCCGCCGCTGCTGTGCTATTACAGCTAAACGCGCGCTGTTTACTATACATACCCGAGCATCGGAAAAGAAGAAAATCAACGCGACGCGGCCCTGTCATCCTTCTTCATTTGGCTGCTGAATTTCCCGCGCGCGCTTTTATATTCCGCGGGAAATTTCGCGATGTTCCGGCAGCCGCGCCTGAATAAGAAAGCGTCGGATCGCGCGCGAAGGTCATAAATCCACGAGATTAGTCGAGGCGCTATTTCAGCGGGCTGGGGCTTCGCTCTCCTCTCCTCTCCCCCGTGTCGGGGGGCTAAACAGAGCTGCGCGCGTCTATGAAGGCATGCGCCCGACGGAGGAGGCTTAATAGCGGGGCCAGAAGCTATCAAGTTGAGCCGACTGGCCGGTGGTGTGCGCGCAGCTCTCTTATGAATAGCAAATGAAACGGGGAATGAAGCGAAACACACACGCGGTGCCGGCCGGCAGCTCATACATACCTGCTCTGCTGCAGCTGAGCAAAGGCGCGCGCGAGAGAGAGAGAGAGAGAGAGAGAGAGAAGGCGTCATTTTACGGAGCGCTGCTGCTTCCGCGTTAAAATTTCATTCGACGAGTGCGTGGCTCGGGTTTCACTTGCTCTCGATCTTTCGGCTATGTTGTACCGCGTTCCTCGCGGAAGCGGCTGCACGCGCTCTGGGATTTGACGTATTGCGCTGAATTTTTTACTCCCGGCCGACTGCACACACACACACACACAGAGGAGCGCCGCCGCGCTATTCTCCGAACGAATTGACCTGAATATACCCCCCCCCCTCTCTTCGTCTCTGTCTCGCTCGCGCGCGAGAGCTACTACCCCCTTATAAACTCCCGCGTCGGCGGGTGAGCTGGCGAAAAAAGCGGCTAACCAACTTTTTACCGCCGCAGTCTTCGAGATATTTCATTAGGCCGCTCTCCTCCGCTGAGAGACGTGGCCGCTAATTACGGCGAATTTGTCACGGGCTGCGAAGGGGATGGGGGAGGGAGATAAAACGAGAGCAGGAAGAATTACAGGCGCCTCGTGTCGGTGTGGAGGGGGTCTGATGACGAGGTGGATTTAATAGCTCTATTGACTTTTCGTCCCGGAGCCTTTCACTGCGCTGCAGCTCCGCGACGACTGCTCACTTCATCATGGACCTCGGCGCTTATAATTCCGGAATATCCACTTTCCCCCGTTCGTGCGCGTGGCTGTATCCGGCTGGAAAAAGAGGCGAAGATGGAGAGCTCATCTTTCCGCGCTAGCTCGCTCCCTCGGTCAGAAAAGAGAGACTCAAGACTTCAAACGCCGCTCGCGAGCATCAGAATCGAGTTGGCACCATCTCAAAGCGCAGCAGCGAGTCCTTTCTCTCTCTTCCTCGGCGCTGCAGGTGTGCCTCTCCGCGAGAGCTTTCGTTACTCGCAATCCAGAGAGGAATTGAAGAAAGGAAAGTGGAGGGCTCCTCCGCTTTTCCATCTTGCTCACTGCGTACAGTGCAGTAGCAGCGCCCGCGTGCATCGGAGAGACGAATGGGGGGGGGGGGAGAGCCTCTCTCCGCTCGCGCCGTGCGTGTGTGCGTGCTTGCGAAGAATAAGCCCACCTGAGAGTCGGCCCCGACGAGTGGCTGTATAGCTCTCGTTGTTGCGTTGCAGCCGCGCGCCGCTTCATTTTCGAGAAGAGTGCGCGCTGCACACATCTCTTTTTCCGAAGCTCAACGATGCCGCCGCCGGAGTAGGCCGAGATTGCTGATATTATCTTAACGGTGTAATCTCGTCCAAAGCTATATATAAGCTCCCGTCTATACGCAGCGGCGGGCGTAAGATTAATACATCCCCGGGCCGATAAATCCGATTACGTCGACTTATTATTCAGCCGTCCTTATGAAATTTTCCGCCTGTCTCTCTCTCGCTCTCTCTCTTTCTTCCGTGCGGCAATTAGCGGCCTGTCGTCCCTTCTTTTCAATTAGGAGCCGCCGCTGCCTTCTTTTCTTCGCCGATCGCATCGACGTCGAACAAAGTTTCCATCTGCAGCTTTTGTGTTTTTCCCGGCTCTTCCAGCGCGATCTCCTCCCCGCGCTAATTATGCAAATTAATCGCGCGGCTGCGCTTTACTGGGCGATCCGCTTGTTTTACGATAACTGCGACGAGGCGGGTGTATCGTTATTGTTCCGTGGCAGCGATTCTTCGCGGGAAAACAAAACCCACGGCGACTCCGGCTCGGAAAAGTGGTTGAATTTGTTTTCGGCGCGAAAAAAATTACACACGCGAGAGCTTTTTACAGGCAGGCGCGCTCGGCTTGCAGCAGTGAACTCTCTGCGTCGGCAAACTGTGCAGACCGAGAGTGTAAACATGGAAACAACCGGAGTGCGGAAAAAAGAGAATGAGCGCGATGTTTGATTTTCCCATGTATAGCTACCGCGCGGATGGTTTTTAATGGAAGAAATACACACTCGCTCGCGAAAGTCAGCGCAAAGCTTCGTCGTTCCCCGCAAGCTGGCCATTTTTATTTCTCAAAAGCTCCGCAAGCTCGTCACTCTGCGTCGACTTGGGCGAGTTAAAAATTGCTTTGGCAAGCGCTCAAAGTGCAGAGTGTTTCTCTTATACACATACTCGCACGGTCTCTCGGAGTAAAGCTCGAAAATTCAAGCTCCGCTATCATTTACTCCTCGGGGGAGGCTGTATACACTTACGCGCGATTGCATCCGGCGGCCGAGAATTTCCGAGGATTCCTTCTCCCTCCCCCCGCCGCAGCAGCTAATATAGCGTCGGCTCTGCTCTCTCCGGCAATTTCCCGCGAGATAAGCGAATGCGTTATCAAGGAGCGCGAGGGCGCGGGGGGGGTGGTATCACACAGCGCCGCGAGCTCCTTGCTTTTTCTATACACTGCGCGCTGCACTGGCGAAAATTATGTGTGCGACTCTAGCAAGCTTCTATGCGCGGATTTCTTCCATCTCGTTCTCGTGCCATTTTCTCGAATCCGCGCGGTTACGAGCGCTCGCAGCTTTTACGCTGCGGATTTTTGTTTCTCTCCGAGTGCGTGATCCATTTGCAAACGCGATTATAGAAAAAATGCACGCTTCAAGCTCGGATTTGCACTTTTGCGAATGTTTCACCTTTCACGCAGTCAAAGCTTTGATCTCGATCGATCGAATCAGCATTTGCGTTTTTATAATGCGCAGCGGCGAACTCGCTGAATAAATCGCTGAATACGGCAACTTTGCGATCGAATTCAAAGTTGCCTGGGAAAAGTCGGGGGAAAAATACCCTCGAGAAACAAAGGACGCCCCCTACTGATGTATCTAAAAGGCTTGCGAGCATTAATAATTCATGTACACCTGCGTTGAAAAATTCAAAAGTCGCGCGTTTATACGCGTGCTGCTTTATTTTCGCTAGGTTCAGGTAAAAGGTCGTATACGCGCGCTGGTCTCCGCAGCAATCGATAGAGCCGAGAAAATGAGAAAAGAAGGGAAAAAAGATACGCGCGCGACCCGCCAACTTGCTTACATCTCTATATGACTACGCGAGAGAGAGAGAGAGAGAGAGAGAGAGAGAGAGAGAGAGAGAGAGAGAGAGAGAGAGAGAGAGAGAGAGAGAGAGAGAGAGAGAGAGAGAGAGAGCTGCGGAGGTCGGGGATACTGGCCGAGCGCTATGAGCCGGCGAGCACAAGTCAGCAGCAGCAGCTTTGATCTGCGCGAGTAAATCGTTCGTTTGCTATATGTATTTGCGGAGTTAATGGAAGTAGGGACTACAAGCTCGCGCGCAGAGAGAGGGATTTCGCCAACTTCGTGTGTTCTCCGAGAGATCGTCGGGCAGAGTCGATTACCGTGTTCTTTATGCCGAACGATGGGGTGAGACACTTTTTATTGGGCGGTTTGTACGCATAAGATTACGCGTAAAATGTTAACGAAATTCCGGGTGGGAAATCCTGTACGACGTGGCATTGACATTGTCTGTCGCGTATACTCTCGAATATGAGAGCTTGGGGACAGCTTATACAAGACTTCTCGTTGTGCAAATATTTTTTCCCCGAAAGTCGTTAAACAAAGATCGTAATGATGTTGTTGGGGCTATCGAGTTTGTTTTCGTTAACGGTGAAATAATGAACGGAATTTTCGTCTCTCCCCCGCGTCTAATAAACCGGGATGAAATTCGATAGCCAACGACGACGGCGAGAGAGCCAAGCTCGCTCTCGCGAAGAAGAAATCAAAGAGAGACCGGGCGCTTAGAATCGGACACCTGGTACCGGGAGGAGAGAGCCGTGCAAGTTCGAATCTCTTAAGCCACTGCGGCTCTTATCGAGGCTTCTAAGATCTAATAAAAATCGACACTGGTTCCGGGGCTCGCAGTCGTAAATCGCGCCGGCTTCTCCCCCTTTCGTAAAGGAGCCAGCTCCCGCAATAAAAGCAGATTCCACTCGCAGCTCCTTCGGAAAAGCCTACGGGATCTCTCATATCATCCCTCGGGGGAAGGGCGAGAAATGTCTTTTATTTTAAAGAATAAAAATCCTCTCGCTCGCCGGGGGCGAAGGGATTTCGCGCCGTTTGAGGCAACGCGATATAAATCTCTTTCTCTCTCTCTCTCTCTCTCTCTGCTCTGGAGAAAACACGGCTGCGCGTCCGAAACCGACGTGACAACGCGGAGGGTTTGATAATAATATTTCGCCGCGACGTTGCGCAGGAGGAGCCGAAGACGGAGCGATGCGGGGCTCGGCGCTGATTGCTCGCGCTGCGACGCCCTCCGGGTTGCTGCAGCTCTACCTCACCGAGAGAAAGAGAAGGGGTGCGGCTGCTCGGACCGGTAATTGCCGACGATTAATATTGCGGCGGGCCGAGCTGCTTCTCTCTGGCACCTCGTTACCGGCGCTCGCGGACAATGAAGCGAACAACACTGCGCGCCAGCGGGCCATCGATCCGCGGCTCTCCTCGCTCACGCCGCCGCCGTCCAGCTTTGTCTCGACGAGCGCGCTGCAGCTACTCCGCCGGCTCGTCGTCGAATCGATTTCTTCCTCGGCAAAGAATTATGGAAAAGCTCGGAGACTCGATGAGTCGCGAGATAATCGCTCGAGCGCATTCTCATGTGTATCTGTTTCGCTCTGATCTCCCCGGCGGGAAGCGCGGAGCTTTATCGCTCGGCCCAGAAATCCAATTAGCCGATCGTTACAGGTCGGTACAGATTAGGGCCAGCATAAAGATCGCGCTCGTCGTCGTCGGCGGCGAGTCTCTGCGGTTGCACTGCTGCGCGCGCGGACGGACCGACAGCTAATAAATGCCCGGCAGGGCTTATCGCGCGCGCGCGGATGTGGCCGACGTTACGGTCCTGCTGGCGAGCACTCGGCGGGAGTGGCTCTGCCGAGTCATTCTTAATTAGGACTACGGAAACATTTGCGCACGCTCTATTGAATCCGCAAACTCTTTCCGGCTGTTGATACGCGCACGGGCCAGCGGCGCGGTAATTGAGTTCGGTTGCTCCCGGCACACTCTCTCCAGGCCGCGGTATATAAAGCGAGAGCGACGTTTCTGGCATTGCTTGACGTCCTATAAATAAATTCCCCTGTCAGCCGCGATTTCGCTGCCGGCTCTGGCGACCCTGCAAAATTTTCTATCAAGCTTTGGAAATTGACTCGCGGACTCGCGACGTGCGTGCGCGTACATCCCTCTCTCTCTCTTGTTAACCTTGCTTTTGTAACCCATTACCAACTGCGCGCACAGGCCGGCTCTCTCGCGAGCGGAGTCGAGTTATACGGACTGCAGACCAAGTCGCGCGCAAGCTATTATACGTGTATGTGTGCGTGAGTGTGTGACCGGCGTATGCGGTGGTAGGCGAGTGGACGAAATCGAAATCCAAATTGAGTTTTGCTCCCCCGGCTGCTTGCGGTATTTGGCTCAGATTGCGTTTCATAATGTAAACTTGTTTCTTGCCTCCGTTTCCATTAGTCCTCTCCGGCTGATGCTGGCTTTTCAATGCCCCGAGTCCTATAGATCTTCGTTAGTGTAATCCAATTCATCGTCGCTGTTCGGAACGAGTCATTTAACGCGTCCTTCTTTTATTTTCGAGCTGTTGATATGCCTTTTCGAGGGACATTCTCGACCAGCTGGTGACAAGCCTTGGAATAATCTCTTTGGCCGGAGCAGGTTTGACCATCAGTTAAAATTAATGCAAAAGGTGCAACTCTGCGATAAAAGTACGGCCAATCGCACTGGCAAAGTTGCATCACTCGTTGTTTGCAGCAACCCACGGATCGCATTCGAGAATTATTTGTTCAGAGAGTGATCATGAATTATGCACTCGCGGAAATAGAGTGGGCAAGTTAAAAGCGTTAAAAAATTCAGTCTGGCCAAGGCCATTTAGGCTGAGTCGCGCATCGTATCCTTCTCATTTTTCTTTTTCCGCCTTTGTCCCGCAGCACCGCCGGCGAAATCTCGCTGAATTTTTCATCAGTTAATTATCGCAGATCCAATTTTCTCCGAATTCCGTTTCGAGAACGACGACGAGCGCACTGCTCAAAATTAAACCGCGCACGATATTTTCGCAAAAAATCAGCGCAACACGAACACGCGAAATATTTCAAATCGCGCTGAAAATAATAGTTTCAATCGAAACTGCTGGCGAAGGCTGGCTTGCGGGCATATCCGCGCGCAAATAGAAAAACGGGCTGTGGTGGTCGGCAATCAGTCGGCAGCATCAGCGAAAGCGCACTTCGATGAGACGTCGGTACAGGCTTCACTGCAGTTTGCAGAAGGTAACGGAAGACGCCATCGGCCGAATTTCCTCTATAAACACGCGAGCTTAGTTCAGCAGCTCTCGGCGGCTTCGCGCTCTGCTCTGCATAAATGTGTAAATACAGGCAGTGGCAGAGTGCAGATGGAGGAGGAGAGCAGGGAAAGACAAGCCGGCGGACTAGCTCGTTCGTTAGCACTTCTCTTATTGCGCCTGCAAGCTCCTCCGACTAACCGGTCCTGCCGCGCAACGCTATACGCTTCCTTTCATCTTGGCTCGGGCCAGAACAGGCTGATTAGCCGAAACCGACGCCTTCTGATTAGGCGCAACTCAACATCCTTCTTGCCCGCGTCTGCTCGAGCAACGATTGACTCCGCAGCTGTATAGCTGAGACTGCACGATGAGCGTGAGTGTACCTGAAAAATAGCGCACAGACGCTTGATCGAGGATGAAGCTAAATATAGCACGGTATAACAGGCGAAGCCGCGGGGCTGTGCCCGAGTCAACGAAACGTCAGCCCGATTTCGGATGCGAATTCGGGCACTCAGACAATGCTCGCGCTCTCGCTAGAGCTGTCGGCTTAGAAACGCTCGTAGCCTCGCTAGCTGGATCGCAGCTATAGAATGCTGTTTGAACGTTAATTACGCTCCGAGTGAGTTGCCGGATATTATGCAGACGCGCCGGTGCAGTGTGCTATATAGTTCTTGACGCGGCGTTTCTGGTGTCTAACTAAGCATCGCTCTGCACGCGAGCATAAGACAATTTTTCCTCTCGATCACAAAAATCACGCGCGTTCGCAGAGGAGACAATAACTTGTTCAAGAGTTCGCGCTTGTATACGAAAGGACGATGGGTCAGCTTTTAATGATTGGCGGCTAACGAATCTGCTGGAATACATTATTTTCATACCGGCCAAAGAGGCTATTGAATTTTCAGTAGCGGAATAATTAAGGGAGGAAAGTTGTATCGCTTGCTTAAAGCAGTTCCTTTTTGCGCCGTGAAAATTCGCCGCCTTATTTCCTATTAGCGCGTCCGGCGTTATTCAAACGACTGCAGCCGTCCGTGGACGCAACTCAGTTTTTCGACTTTTTACGTCGCGGCAAATAGTCTTTTAACTTCGAGCCTCTCTCATCTCGCAAGTTTGAAACTCATTTTCGCACCTTAGAAAGTCACTTTCATCAACAACTTTCCTTTGAATTTGAAAGGAACACCTTCGTGCTACTTACGAAATTTCAAGCCCGGGAAAAGTGCGCATGCAGTTTTGTACGCTAACTTCTTTCGCTGGCGCCGCTACTGCAAGATCTCGTCAGCAAGTTTGGAAACCAATAGTGTTTTCATTTGACGAAGGAATTATATATATTGTTGATTTATGTGGATTACATTTCCTGCCATATGAAAGTGAAGTGCGCCTCGGAATTAGTGAGAATTTTCACGAACAAGTTAGCTGTTTGCAACTTTGACACATCGCAGCTTTAGTGAGCTTCTGCTTTCGTCCTTCTTTTTCATTCATTATGCTTTATTACCGGCGATAAACGAGACGAGCGTGACTACAACGCCACATCGTCTGTGTTCTCGCAAAAATGTCACGTTTCGTCAAGCGTTTCAAATTTTTTATGACTCATAGGATTGTATGTTATTTAATAAATTGTGCTAGAAACTTTGTACAGCCTGTTTAGAAGCTGTGTTTTCAGAATTTTTTCTGCGTACTTGTTGATTTTTCAAACACAGTTGAAAGCAAAGTTTTCGTGATTGCTGTTGCAGCTTAGCACAGTCCGCTTTCATTTCAAGGGAACATAATCAAAGTGAAATTTCACATTCCTTAGCTCATTGAACGTTAAATAATTTAAAACCGTTCAATTAATGGAATCACCTTGTTACATAATGGCAGGGATCTTGATAATGATTTATATGAAATATGTATGAAATATAATTTTTCTCACATATTTAATATGTGATACTCACATAATTAATGTACTGTACAATACGTCTAGCGTAACTTCCAAGCTCGTACACGCTTCTCTCCGTTTTTACAATTTAATTAATTCGAAGCAATTCTATGTATCTTCAATAGTTGGATCACATGCTAATTAATTAGTAATCAAGTCCATTATTCAGCCATAATGGTTCATGTCGTTGTGGTAATAAGCACGGGTGTAAATGTTTGAAATAACACGTTAAATATTCATCCAACTGATAGTACAACAGATAATATGATAAAAACATGCATCTCTTTTATTGTGTTGAATCAATAAATACCTCAATCAAGTATGCTTGTTAGCTTAGCTCTCATTGAACGAAGCAAGCGCAACGCACGCCAGCTGCAGGTCATTGTTGTAGACATGTCAATCCAAGGCTTATAGCCTGTAGGTCATTAATTTTCTTGGATTACTTCCTATCGCAGTCAGCACTTACCCAATCAAGCAAGCCTTTTTCCAAGATCTCTGAGTGCAAGAGTCTTCCGGTCACCGAGACGCCTCTCCATTAAGTAATGACTTGGCCAGAGTTTTCGACGCCGTGGCGTCGACAACAACAACGTGATCTCAGCTGTGCTTATCTCTTCGCGGAATCCTCTTCTCGGGCAGATGGGACATCTTTTTCCAACGGGGGAGCGCCACATAGCCCGGAACGTTTGCTCGGAGATCAAAAAGGGCTAGGGGCATCAGGGGCGTACGCGCAGGGCTGAAAGCGCGCGGCGGTGTAAAGCCCTGCTGCGCAACTTAGAGAGTTTGGTGAACCAACGAGGATCGGTTGTGGTGGAAGCCGCAGGGAGAATATTGGCCGGAATCGCATTGGACCATGGCCAGATGAAATGCAGAGATAGAGAGAAGCTATCCCAATATCGGACTAACGATAAGCCTTGTCTCGCTTTCGCGTGAAAAACACATACGGACCGATCGATCGGTTATAGCGTCCCGCGGACACGCACTTCCACTGGCGCAAACCCCACCACCAGTATTCCCGCTGCTGGTGGTAGTGGTGCTGCTGCTACTGCTGTGCAGACGCAGATGGTCGCTGTATAGCCAAAGGGCTTGCATGCTCATTTTCCAATGTCTGTCTTCTTGTTGTACTGTTTGAATTGAATGGCCAAAGCACGGGTTTATTCAATGAAGCATCTCATGATTTGTAATTGTCGAGGTAGATTTAATTTTCGAATATTAGATTAACGTTAAGCTCCTTGGCTAATGGAGCAGATTTGTTACAGTTGAATGTATCCATTTAATTGGATTCACAACAGAAGTAAAGGCAGTAAAAAATCGAAATTCGAAATAGTGCACGAAAGGGTTGATGGAAATTGAAACGCTCTTTTTTCTCCATCTGATAAATGGCCTTTTTTGAAACTCGCATAAATCTCACTAAAACGCTCGAACAAATTTCGGCCGGATGGCTTTTTATCCGTATGTCTCTATTTCACAATCAATTTCGGTTAAATTCACCAGACAGTTTTTTCTACACGATACTACCTTTTTCAATCCCCTGTGCAATGTTCATTTAATTATTTACTAAAACCATCATTATTATTGGCAAGTAGAAACGATGGGCTATAGTTAGACGTCACAACATTTCTCAAATCTTCTGGGTTCTTGTTTGTAATATTGTAATTGATTGTGGATGTTCTTGCATCATCGTTTATAAACAACGAAAACGTCTTGAATCTAGAAGGATCTTATACAATATGCCTATATAGATATACAAGGATTGAAGAACCGTATCCATATGTGTCGTAAAATGATGGTTGCAGCAGTAGAAGTAGTAGTTGAAGAAGAATAAGAAGAAACATTAGTCACAGCGACTCGAGGGACCTGAAAGTACAGCTCATGAAGCTGAACAAAAGGTATAGGATTTCTAAGCGATCTCAATAATCGATGGCCATCGACTTATTGTCTCTCTGATGTAGAACATCGCTCTTCCGAAAAGATCGTACATAAGTATATACATACATATAGCTTGTAAAAGCCCGAGTCTATTTTGAGGCTGCGAAAATACATTTAAACTTCTAGCCGTAAATCTTGGCAAATATTATTCTCTCTGAAAGTACTACTAAAGCAATACTACTCTTTTTATGCAGTGGGCGTGAAGTTATACATTCAGGCATTTCGTACATTTTGAAGGGACCACGTTACACTTGGTAAATAAAATAAATTTTATTCTCTGTTCCTAGAGAATGATCTGTTACTTTGTCAAATTTATTTTTGTATTTAAACAAAGAGGGAATACAATACATTTTTATTCGAATATAAAACATCCTACTGCCAAATTCCAAATATGCAAAAAGCTACTATTCGGGAAAAATCCAATTGTTGTTCAATATGGAAACGAGCAGCTGCCCAGCGGTTTGAGGCTTTGATATAAAAATTGAAAGTGGCGGCAAAAAATTCAGCAGTTGAAAAGCCGACCACTTTGATTCTAAGTAAAATAAAATAGAACGCTACTATGAACGTAAAAAAATTAATTCACGTAAAGTTTTGATACAAAATATTTTCGAAAATCATGTCACATGATATATAGTTTCAAAGGGCAACCTTCAATACTAAATAAAATTGCAAATTGATCCATCACTTTTTGAAACATCTGTTATACACGTTTCAAACATCGAAATAGATGCAAAAGCTACTGGAAATATCATATTTTAACTCATTCGATTCTCTGTAAAATGTATAATAGGTCATTCTAAAAAAAATTATAAACAAAAATGATATTTTCGTCGCAAATACACTGTTAATTTCATAAAACTCTCAAGTTTTCTCTTTTCGATTGTCCCCGGATACCCCTATGCTTCTCTATCTCTAGTTTTCGATGGCCAACGCACGCGCGCGTACGTCGCCATGCAGTCCCAGGCGAACGCCCACTCGGTGCTTCTTCGACCCATTGACGTTCAAAATTTATCGCCGTGTAACAGCTATATCGCCCGCTTACCAGCACTACTTGCCTGTGACCCCTCACCCACCTCCTGCCTGTCTCCTCTTGCTTTCGCTGGCGCTGTCCTCCCAATTCTCTCCGACTAACGCAATAACGTATTACAATTCGACGAGCCATGCGAGAGTATACGCGCACACGCGAATGTCCCTGATCTCGTGCTCTCGACTGGAGTGAAATTTCAGAATTTTACAACGACGCCCGCCTCGTATAAAATTTCATTTCAATGCTGACTCTAGAACATTAAATATGAAATTTTTCCTCAAATTATAATTTACTGCGTTACCGGAGTGGAGCAAGAAGGTGAGCAGTGTACTCCGGTGATGAAATTTTTGTCCCATTTCGCTGAGAAGTTGATTACAACGGAAGGGTGAGAAACACGTGTTGCTACTTTCATCATCAAACATTTTAACGGATTTCTCGTATGTGTAAGAAAGAAGAGAATAAAGTGCGTTTGTTGTGTATCGTTCGACTAGTTGTCTAGGACCCTAAAGTTCGCATTGTCATCAAATGAATTGTTTTACTTCTATATTGTAAGAAGCAACTATATTTTTATTTTAATATCCCAGCAATCGATCCACCTATAGCTGGTATATAAACAACACTTTTATCAAAGCATAAAAATCGCAATATTCGCATAAAAAAATTCGACCAAAAATAAAGTTCGTCAAACATTGAAAAATATTTGCACCATGAAACGACTGAATCGCAGTCGTATTTATCTCCAGAAATCCATTGAATTCGTTAACGCTCTTCACATCGGAGGCTTGTACAAAAAATAACGATTTATTTGTACTTTACATGTATTGCAATGAGTTAAAAAAAAAGAAATCATTTGTGATTGCAACGACTTATGCCGTCATACAATTTTAAAACCCATGTACACCGATCGATAAAACGCTTTACATTTTTCTCTTTTCATCAAAAGCACATTTCAAAGTGTACATTTTTCACCGATAGCGCATCGGATTGCGTTTATCAACTTCGTTTTTCCGTGGTTCATGCTTTTGCTTGTTTCCACGAAATTCTGCTGAATACTTTTGCGCGAACCCGTGTGCTGCTCGTTATTTCGAACGATATCTATTTCATTTTTTTGTATTTACCGTGTGGATTCTGGCGCCGAGCGCCAAAAGCTAGAAACGAAAATCAATTTCTAAACTAATGGACAAAACAACGCGAGAAAAGCTATTCCGCAAAAAATGTCTCGTTAGCAATGCAGAACTATTGCCAGAGAACATCGAATAAAACTGTTAGAAAATCGCCGGCGAGAGCGAGTCGAAAATGTTAATAATAAACTTCGTTGCAAACACGTCCAATGTAAATGACTGGGAAAGTAGTTTCACCTACTTTTCTAGCGATTATTCGGCATTATTTATTCATGCAAAAACTAACGCAGCGGCATGCATTATATCCAGCTCATGATTGGAGATTGGAATTTCAAGCGAGTTCTGTTTGACGCGCGCGCGAGTAAATGGAGCGCACACACGCGCCGGATTCGCGCGCGCGACCGACAATCGCGAGGTTTATTCCCGCCCCGTAAGCGCATTCGTTTATAAATCGCCCATGCTCCGGAAGTGTCACGTATTATTCCGAGCGCAGAGCGCATGGTTAGAGCGAAAACTCGACGATCGCGTGCGAGTGTGTATAGCAAGGCGGCGGCGTCGAGGAAAAAATAGCGCGCGCGTGCTCCCAGAGGTGTGCACATGCTGAGGAGTGTATAATGCGCCGACTGTACATTTTTACCGCGAGTCTCGATATGAGCTTTCTTCTCTCTCGCCGACGGCCCCGGGCTTAATTGCTAAACGACGCGTTTGACTCAAACCAGCTCTTTCGCGACGGCGGTCCTCACCGCGCAAGTTTTTCTCAAAACGATGCCAGCTGGGAGGGGAGTCGGGAGCTTCTCTCGCGAAAGTTGAAGCCGTTAAGGCTCCTCGTGTAGGAGAGTACTCTCTCCCGGGAGGGATACACGCGCGGCGACGCTGCATTGCACGTATCCTCAAGCGTGTACGTGCAGAGGCGTTCGGAGGCACGCGAGCCGGAAGAGTTTGTCGAGTGGCAGCGCTGGTGCGGTGCTTTGTCGCTATACTCGTTCGCCGCGCGCGTGAACGGGCTAACGAACGCTTCTTTCGCGCTGCTGCTGCTGCGAAGATGAGTCTGAAGAGGTGAGCGGAATTAAGCTGGATTTGCAGCAGCAGCAGCGATAGCAGCGTCGAGCATAGGACACACACACATGCACACACAGACTTGCGCAGAGAGGGAGAGAGAGAGAGGGATCATTCGGCAGATAGTGCGCAAGCGGCTGCGGCTGCTGGGCTGGGACACCACCGCCGCCGGCTGCAAGCTGCGCAGAGCAATCGATACGCGCTGTACGTATGTATAACGTCTCTGACAAACGCATCGGAAGGATTTATCAGGAGCTTGCGGCTGATTCCCCCCTTCGCGAGTACTATAGCGGAAACCGGGGCCAGAGCTAGCGAGCGCGTGCTCCTCTTTCCTCTCTCTCTCTCTCTCTCTCTCTCTCTCTCTCTCCGTTTTTGGAGTTCCGACAACGCGCGCGCGCTCTCGCCTACTTTATGAGGGACGTTAATGCCGCGCTGTGTGGCGAATTCGAAGGGGTTTAATTGCTCTTGCTTAATGCTGGGAATTTTGCTCCGAATTATTGCCACGCTTCCTGTTGCCTTTTTACGGAGGAGTCTCTGCGGTGGGTAAGCGTGCTGCCGGAGAGGAGGCCAAATTTTATGGATTTTAACGGCGTTGCGCGCGGGAGGCTATATGTATAACGCCGGCAGCTCTTTACTGCTCCGCTGCCGTGCGGCTATATAGAGCTGAGATTTTGCTGCGCGCGACGCGCCTATCTGTATATACCCGCTAGTTGTTTATGCCGGGCCGGCTTCGCGAATTACTACTTCTCTGCAGTGGGATCGATCGATTTGGCGCAGAATGCTGCCGAGTGAAATACCTGCCCGGGTTGAAGCTCCAACTGTTGAATTCGGGACGCGAGAAGAATGCCTCGATTAAGTCAGCGCTCGTTAATTTGATCGCGTTTCGACCGAGCGCCCTGACAGTGTGTGTGTGTGTGTGTGTGCACGCGCGTGTGTGTGTGTAATAACCCTGTACTATATGCCTGCTTTTTAATTTTGCGTTTTATCGCATTACGCGCGTACGTCGCTCGTCCAAGTTCATTGAGCGCGAGTGATGAATGGCAATTTAAAGCGGGAAACGAGCCGTAAAATTTACGGGTTGATATTTTTGAAGCAAATTCCATCCCAGCCCAGATCCGCGTCCCATTGTCCAAATGGAATTCTAAATTACATTTGCAAATCGAATCGCTTCGGAACGAGCGAGGCGGTCGCGTTTTCAATCTCAAGGCAAAGACAAGACGCGTAAACATAGCGGAGCATCGCTGATAAGCATCAGCTGCTTGAATTATTTAAAAAAGCAAGTTTACACTCTCGGCAGCGCTCGCCAGAGGTGGAGGAGCGTAAGGAATGCCTCCCGGTGGCGTAAGGGGACGAGGCAATAAGATATTTTTAAGCCCCTGGGAAAGAAAAAGGCGCCTTGGATTCTCGGCTTTTTCTGCCCCCGCCGCGCCGTGAGAGTAATGAAAGGGAGGAAGCGGCGGAGCTGGCTGTGCGCAGAGAGGGATGGGCTCATCCGCGCCGGCGCGCGTCACTTAGCGCGCACAAGGACGGGCCTGCGAGCCTCGGCCGTCTTGCCCGTAACATTAAGCTGTCTAATTTTCGTAATTTGTAGTGGCAAAATATTTCACATGCTCTAACAAGACGCCCTTTTCATCGCGGGGCGCTGCTGCTCATGGACACGAGGCTGCGAGGAATTTTTCCCGGCCTCGGCGCTTTTTGCCGTATAGCTACGTGTGCGGGCTGGTCTAGGCCACCTGCAACGGCGTGTGCAACTCTTCGCGTGGTTGCCGATGATGTACGCTTTCTCGGATCGAGTAATTGCGGTAACTTTTTTTCGGTAACTTATCAGTTGTCTGCATTTTGGAATATAAAATATGCATATTTTCTGTTTAATCTAATAAAAAATGCTTTGCATAGAATCACAAAAGACATGTAGCTTGGAGAGCGCTGAAAATATCGCTGATTTTTAAATGCCTCTGAAAGCTTATCCGTCGGCTCAGTCGAGGGGGTTTTAACTTTTTATCCATTTCGTATTATCCGTTTGATTGCTGACAAAGGGTTGCTTTTACGCGCTTGCTTTGATAACATGCATTTATATATTATACAGTTGCAAAGTCCAATTTAATCGTTTCATTTATTCAAATGCCGCTTTGTGAGGGTATTCTTAAAGCGAAATTGAATCGAAAGTAATAGAATAGCGCACATGCGTTCGTTGATTTTGAGCAGTTAAAAGGGCAAGGACTATTCGTAGTGAGGGTGTATAGGTATTGACTCTTTTTCGCGTATAACGAATTACTAATTTTAAGTAAACTTTGGACGTGTTCGCTAAAAGGACCTTTTTCGAGCGCGAGTTAAAAACCGCTGCCAATTCATTGGTATTTAGCTTCCTCCAACTAAATTTATAGCTCCAATAGATAAAATATTATTTAAATATACAATGTTAATGCTTATTTAAATATTTTCAATCTCGATTATTTTGCTGAAGGAGCAATTAAAAAATAATACAAAATATTGTGGATCTGAATAAGTTGGAATTGTATTATTAATATTTTACAATATGTCAATGTTTATGATTAATATGTTGCGTCAAATATCTCTTAGACGTAAATTTTCGATCACAAATGGTACAAACTGAACCACAAGTAGCAACGTGCCGTTTCATTGATCCACTCCTTATATATTTTTTACACTTTTCGCATCTCATTTTAGAAGAGTGCACATCTTTCTCATATTTATATAGATTACGCACTTGTTTACCACATGTTTGTTTCTTATTGTCATGAAACTTTATGTGACGACTCAAATTGCTTTTTTTCCGCTCAATTTTCAGCGAAATTGATGTGTTTCTTATTTCAAAAACCCAACGACTCATTCCCATTCCTCTTTAATTATACATAATCACATTGATAAACTTTCAATAATAAAACTAGTGTATTATGTACAACAAAGATTATAAACGTATATTTTATTATTTTTCTAATAAAAAAAAACAAGTGAATGTCTTGAGACTTTATTTTTTTACTCTACACCACTTCTTTTAGAACATTGACTAGCAAAGTCCAGCGCGCTCAGTTTTTTGTTGCCCAATTCGTTACTTGACCTCTAAAATTTTACTTAAAATTTTACAGTCCTTTCTTTAAAAAGTGACACGGGACAAGTAAAGCCGCTGAAAATGCTAAATTCAAATTTCTGATTCAGAATGATTTGAAAATAATGATTTTATTGTTATAATTGAAATTACATTTTAAATTTTGGCGCCATTTAACACAGATGTCGCTTCATAACCAATAAACCATGGCAACCAATCAGAATCACGTATTAAATGCTTCAGAACAAATGCTTCAAAACATAGGCCATCACTTTTTTTAGAGGGGATTCACCATTTGCATTATTCACACACAGTATCGTATATCAGAACTCCGAATACCAAATCAATCAAATTATCAGGTTTCAAATCTTGTGGATCTGAAACGGATGAAATCGTCGAAAAAGTATAAAATTATAATTCAAAAATTTTAAATGTATTGTTTTAATAAACATACAATATATGTTAATGAAATATAATTTGAATTCAATATATTTCCAAAAAGTATTTTTACTGCGTTTAAGCAAGTCATCTGCGCAAAGATTGGCAGTACTCATGTACTATGTGTCATACTGATGTGTGTGTATGTGTGTGCGTGTGTGTGTGTCAAAGGGAGGGACTTTAACGGCGTGCAACGACACCCCTATAAGAGGATGAAAAAGTTTTAAGAAAAATCAGTTTTTACATTTTAGCTCTTTACTTGAGAACCGCTCGACGAAATCGTTTAAAATTTTAGCAGCAAATAGCTTTTTTTATGGTTAATCGCCAAATAAAATTTTGAAGCATTTTACTGCATTGTTTTAGAGATATGAGGAATCAAACAATTTTCAAAAAAAATTGAAACCTTGATATCTTAAGAACCATAGGGGTTTGAAAGCTGCGCAATGAACTTATCCAAGACACATAAAATATCTACTTTTTCCCAAAATCTCATGTGCAATAAAAATAAAGCCTTTTTACTTCCGTAATCGAGGCACAAAAAAACTCATTTTTTCCAGTTTTCGATTTTTTACCGAAAAAATAAGTAGTCAAATCACTTGAAATTTTAATGGGATATAGTTTGACACGTGATCCATCGACATGATTTTTCGTGAGCTTATGATGTTTAGTTTCAGAGATATGAATTTAAAAAAAAATCATCTTTTTCATTTTATCTGCCGAACAAAGCGGTCGATCCCGAGGACCAAACGGGGAAAAGTTTTTTTTTTTATACATGGCATTTGGAACTCGAAAGTTCATCGCCTCATCTACGCAAGCCTTCCACGCTGCCCTATCTTGTGTCAACCCCACCCAAGATGCACCTCTCCGATCGAGACCCACCCGTCCTATTTCTACTAGATCCGCTTTTACGTTGTCCTCCCATCTACGTCTAGGTCTACCTAGAGGTCGCGTTACCATCGGCCTGCCCTTCATGACATGCGCTGCCGTACGGTCGTCTCCCATTCTCGCTACGTGCCCTGCCCATCCCAATCTGCGCGATTTTATTATTCTGTTAATATTTGGTGACGCGTACAGATTGTGTAACTCATCATTATGTAGTCTCCTCCATTCCCCGGTTTCCTCATCTTTCTTCGGCCCGTATATTTTTCGCAAGACTTTATTTTCAAATACCCTAAAACGGTTGTCCGCCTGCTTAGTGAGAGCCCACGTTTCGCACCCGTACAGAACCACCGGCAGTATTGTTGTCCGGTATATTCTTATTTTAACGTTTTTAGACAACAGCCTCGACTTAAGTAAATTACTCACGGCGTAGAAGCAAGCATTACCCGAATGGAGTCTCTTATTTATTTCGACATTAATCTCGTTTCTATCATTTATGGTCGTACCCAGATACCTGAATTCGCTAACCTTTTCAAAAGTAAAATTCCCAACTCTGAGATCTTCCTCCTCTCTGCAGATGCCTAGCTTATCCACAATCATGTACTTTGTTTTTGATTCACTCACTTCTAACCCTGTATACTCCACCGCTTTTATGGGGATTTCCGCGTTTCTTGCTACCGTTTCCCTACAATCCCCCAGTATATCCAAATCATCTGCGTAGCCTAGTATCTGCGTTGTTCCATTAAGCGTTGCGCCCATCTGGCTAATCTGCATTTTTCTAACGGCATACTCTAACGTTAAGTTGAACAGCACCGTAGAGAGCCCATCCCCTTGTTTTAAACCATCGCGTATCATGAAGGGTTCTGATACATTACCGCCTACTCGGACCTTTCCCGTGCTTCCGTTCAGACATATTTGAATTAATCTCACGAGTTTTTTCGGTACACCGAGAAGTACTAGAATTTGATACATTTTGCTTCGCTTAATAGAGTCGTACGCTTTTTTAAAATCTATAAATAGTTTGTGTATGGTTTCGCAAAATTCCCACTTTTTCTCTAACAACTGTCTTATGGTAAACATTTGATCGCTCGTCGATCTGGTGCGCCGAAATCCGCACTGATAATCTCCTACTATATCTTCCGCGAATGGAGTGAGTCTAGCTTGTATTACGTTTGACAGAACTTTGTAGCACGTTGCTAAAAGTGAAATACCCCTATAGTTATTGCAGTCTGTCTTATCCCCCTTTTTAAAAATCGGTATAATGATAGATTCCTTCCAATTTTCGGGTATTGTTTCATTTTTCCAGATGGCACATACTTTATAGATTTTGAAAGTGAGCTCGACGCCCCCATATTTGAGTAACTCAGCTGGTATAGAGTCATTTCCCGCGGCTTTGTTGTTTTTTAGTTTTTTAATCGCGGCCTCTATTTCTTGGTAGCTCGGTTCCTCCACGTGGGGTTCAGCAGTGTGAATTTCGTCCCCTAATTCTTCGCTATTTTCGTGCACGTTTAATAATTTATCGAAATAATGTTTCCACAGCGACAGTAATTCGTTGTCATTTCTTACGAGGTCCCCGTTTTCGTCCTTCATCAATTGCGCTCTACTCCTAAAACCCTTTCTGATGGCGTTAATCCCTCTGTACATTTCGCGGGGGTTATTTTCCTTACTGTTAGTTTCTATTCTCCTTATAAGATTCTTTTGATACTCCCGCTTCTTATTTCTGTAGATCGCGCTCGTCTGTTTCCTTACGTTAGAATACTCTTCTACGGTCCTATCGCTTCTATTTTGTAAGCTATCTAATTTAGCCTTTTTGCGCCTTTCAAACCAGAGTTCGCACTCTTCGTCAAACCATGGTTTGCTCTTTGGCTTTTTCTTTTTACCCAGTACTTTGTTCGCGGCCTCTTTTACCGTTTTTTCGATGTCCCCCCATAAGCTATTCGGTTCGTCATTCCCCTCCGGCGATGTGTTTGCTTCTTCAAGTGCCTGAAACCTGTTATTAATTTCTATCTGGTACCTAATTCGCTCTGTTCTATCTCGTAGTTTCTCAATATCGAAGCTTTCTACCTTGTTTGCTCGCTTACTATTTTGATTCGCTACTAGTCTAGTTCTTAATTTGGCTACTACTAGGAAGTGGTCCGAGTCGCTATCTGCCCCTCTGTAAGCCCTTACGTCAAGAACATTAGTATGACGTCTTTTTTCAATGAGGAAATGATCAATTTGGTTCTGTGTGGCCCCGTCCGGCGATGTCCACGTTGCCTTGTGTATGTTCTTGTGCTTAAAACACGTAGTTTTGATTATAAGATCTTTTGCCGCCGCGAAATTTATGACCCTAATACCGTTATCATTGCTGGCTTCGTGCAGGCTTTCCTTACCTATAGTAGGCCTAAACATTTCCTCCCTACCTATTTTAGCATTGAAATCGCCTAATACTATTCTTGTGTCGTAAGACGCGAACTGGTCGATTACCTGATCTAAAGTTTCGTAATAGAGATCCTTAGCTTCTTCTTCTTTGTCCTCCGTAGGACAGTGTACATTAATAAATACATATCTATACCATTCCCCTTCGATAATGATGTACGAGAGCCTATCATTGACGGATTTGAAACTTTTAACCGAATGTATGATGCTTTTGCTTACGAGAAATCCGGTGCCTAGAGATCCCCCACTCCCGGCCCCATACAGGTACGTGAAGTTACCCGATGCTAGTACTCCGCCATCTGGCCACCGCGATTTCTTTATTGCTACCAAATCTAGATTGTACCTATCAGCTTCCTTTACGAGTTCTTTAAACGCACCTGCTCTGTATAGACTGCGAACATTCCAAGTTCCGACCCTTAAGTCCCTTTTGGTTCGGATTTGTTTTTTTTGAGCCATGATGTTATGTATGAGAGCTTTCCGACTTTGACGAGGACAGTGTCAATTCGTCGTCAGACACATTACGGTTTCATTCTCGCATCCTAACGCCCCCCTGCAAGGCAGCGCGCCTTCGCTGGCATCGTTACCGCGTAAGCCCAGGTGACGAATCATTCTACACATCCCCTTTCAGGGCAGTTGTCATCGCTCCCGCATCCTCCTCGGCAGCAGGATTTTTGCCCATTTTTGTAATGTGTGATGAAAGAGATAGATTGAGAGATAAGAGTTAATGTGAAGTGTTTTTGTTGTTGTGGTGATAGGCACCCACCGTCCGATCTGGACGACAACGCCCAAGACCCGCTTAGGGTAGCGGCATTGTAACAGAAACGGGGAAAAGTAGGTAATTTTATTCTCTTTCAAATGCATATTAGCTGAATTGGTTGTAACGATAGGATGATTGAAAAAAACGCAAAATAGTGTTTTTCAAAAATCAAAAATTGACCATAAAAAAATAGTTAGAAAAATAAAAAATAAATGTTTTTCCTAAATTCAGAATCCAAAAATATACATGCATGTCAAATTTTATTGATATTGACCGAGTAGTTCCAGAAATATTACGGCACACACACACACACACACACACACATATCCATACAGACATTTTCTAAAAACACGTGGTTTGAACTTCTAACATACCAAAAAGTATTTTCTAGAAGTATTGACGAAACTCAAAATTTTACTATTACAAAGCTTCCTCTAGGAGGAAGCAAAAAGGAATAATTAAATCCTTATTTAAAATCCAAAGCACAAAGCGTTAATAAGTATACACAAGATTCTCAGCTGCAATGTTACTGAACTCAACAGGTCTCTCGTTCTCAACTCTCTCGTTTACGATATTTTCGCAAAAAATAGTAAATGAATTTTCTCTCCAAGTTTGAAATTCAATTTTCGAAACTTATCCTTCTCGCGTAATATTTTTTCACCCATCTCTCTCATAGCGGCGAAAGCTCTCGACTCTCTCGCTGGGAAAAGTTTATATTGGCTTTTCTCTGATCGCGTAATAAAATTCGAAACGAGCCATAATTTGCTTACCTCAGATTCATACGTTCTAGATACTGAAGAAATGCGGGCCGGCTCGCCGTATAGTATACGAATCGCCCGCGAGAAATCCCCCATCTGCAAAAGGCTGCGCATACAAATACCAGAGAGGGGAGCTTTGCGCGCGTATGCTGAATGCGAAACTTTTGAGTACAGCGAGTTGGCCATTCGAACTGTTTCCCGGCTCCATTCACGCGGGGATAACATTTTTTCGTCGCTCAAATGGCGATGCTGTGCTCATGTTTTTTTCTATCTGGTTGGCGAGGACGAAAAAAAACACGAAGCGAAATCCGCAAAATTTCACGGGAGAAAGCCGGTTGCCCGCGTGCTCTGGCACATAACGAGGTTCTCTCTCTCTCTCTCTCGCGACTATAGAGCTTAATGCAAGCAGACTTCCGACGATGCGTGGGAAAAAGGTACGCGTACACGGTGTCGCTCTTTTGTATAAGCGTCGGATTACCGAGGACGGGGAGAAAAAGAGCCTGTGATGATGCTGGTATTTTCAAGGCGGGAAAAAGGGCACAGGACGCGATTTTTTCGTCTGTTTTTACAACGCTGGAATTCGATCAAGCTCAGCGGTTTTTTTGTCGAACCCGAGAACTTTGGAAGCACCTCTTCTTCGGGTATAAGGGAGGAAAATATATCGGGCGTGCTAGAAAAGAAAACGGTCGGTGTACAGACGATTCCGTGCGCACAGACACGCTTTCAGCGCGAATTTTTGCATCCTCTGATTGCACTCGGTACTCACAGGTGAACAATGCGTTATCGATGCGTCACAAAGTGCCGCGAGCGCGCGCACGACTGAAATTTTACTCGCGCGGAGCTTTTTGGCCCTGCGCGAGGGCGCCGTTTTATTTCGAACTCGGCGGCGGGATAATAAAATTGATTGGAGAGCGTTTGCAGTATTTCTCGAAAAAGGGGGATTGAAAAAAGTCAGATCAGATTAATTGAAGCCGTTATTTACGTCGCTGCAGGGAGGTGGTATAGAAGCTAGGCGAGCCGGTGTGCGGGTGGAGGAGGAGGAGAGGGATGGAGGTGGATTAGGGGAGGACGAGAGGGAGAGCGAGGCAGAAGTTGGTTGCGGTTGGAATATTTGCTCGAATTCGGAATAGAGTTATGTATAGACGTAGGTATGTATGGAAAAGCACACTTGTATTATTCATGTGCGAGTCATCCGCGGAAGCGGTCGTTACCCGGCGTTGTCGAATACGCTGTGTTCTCGAATCGAAGCTCTCTCTCTCTCTCTCTCTCTCTCTCTCTCTCTCTCTCTCTCTCTCTCTCTCCTAGGTGATTTGGCGCGCTTGGCTATTGTCGCCCCGCGCTCGAATATGCGTTTGCCAGGGCGAATCGGAACTAATGTCGTTTCTCTTCTCCCTCGTTCTTTCATGATGTTTCAACAAGTATGCATATTATTTGCTGGGTTTTGCTTACCTCCAGAGGAAGCTCGACCATTAGTACACACAATGCTCTCATTATTTCACTCCATCGTGGCCATTTTTTGTGCAGCTAATTGGCAGTCTTTTTCCAACCATCCGAAACAATGCAACGCGCTTAAAAAAAAACTATCGAGCAATAAGCCCCGAGCGATTCTCGCGATACAAGAGCGGTTGGTTCGCCCTGCTTCGCTCGCCTCGACATAGCAGAGCGAAGATGATCGTAAAATATTGGTTCAGCTAATAGGTTTAGTTCTCCGGCGTTGCGAGGCTCTTTCAGCGAAAAAATAAAGAAAGCTCGGAAAGCTAAAGCAAACCGTTCTTAATTAATGAAGAACAGCAGTAGCAGCTCCGCCGCTTCATTCCGTCTCTGCAGCCGACGTGAGCTCTCGTTGCTCCTTGTTTCCCCTCTAACGCGGCGGCTCTCTCGTCGTCCTCCCCCTGAAGCAGCAGTAGCAGCAGCAGCAGCAGAAGCTCGACTGCATCGGTTCTAGGTTCGCGCCTGCCCGGCTCTGTATTTGTTCGAAATCCGCAGCTTTCAGTTCGTAAACTTCTGGCCGGGCGCATCGGGATGCCCCCGTATATAGTTGCCGCAGCGTTACTTTGCGACTGCTCCGCGTGCGCCTGCCACGGACGGCTTCTGCGGTTAACTCTGCTTCGAGAGCTGCTGCTCCACACTCCATCTGGCCCGGTTTGAGTACAAACGTTTGAGAGATAGCCCGATGCGAGCTACAAATTACGCCGGCTGCGGGAGAGGATCGCTCTGGCGGCTAGCGTGAGAACCGCAGAGCTTTTCGGCTTCCGCACTTGCGTATAAAACTCTCGAGGAGTGCATCGCTTCATACGCACGACTCGGCGCTCATTTTCCGCTTCACCAGAAGAATTGCGCACGGCGCCGTTAATTTCGTTCGCGGCGGGCTGCGCGCCTGTTTGGGCGCCGCGATCATCGCTTCGTAAAAGCGCCTGTGTGCGATCGCAAAAGGCGGTCCCCTACCCCCTGGTATATATTCTCGCGGTCCCGCTGCACCGAGAGCTAATTGCTTTTCCCTCTACAAACGCTCGGCTCTGCGCTGTTGTTTACTACTTTGTCGCCATGTATAGGCGCTGTATCGTTTTGTGTGCTTTTAGTTCGACGGTATATCGCGAAAGAAGCAAAGGGTGCGAACTTTGATCCCGTATCAAATTAATTTGCGCCGACGTAATCGCAAGCTTGCGGCGAACCTAGTTATCTTTCTCAGAAACTCTCGGCGAGGATAATAGGAACTTTCGCTTCCTTTGGCTTTTCTAATGAGATCGATGTGGATCACGGGGACGCCCGAGTTACATAATAACGCGGTTTCCTCCGTCACTCGTTGGCTTTTTATGGTTTGGATTTTCATCGACGCGATAAGCAGGCCACCATGTAGCGTTAAGTTTAATGAACCGCATTTTTCTTCAGAGTCGATTCATTTTATTTCATTTTTTGAAATTGTTTCGCGATGCGTAAAATGACCGGGATGAAAACTGCCGATAGCTGAAATTCAATCGTTCAGTGAGGAACAACGTAGAAAACTTTACGAGTGGAAAAATCGCCGTAAAAACTTGACCAGCTATCGAGTCTAACCACATATTCCTGAAACCAGTCGGGCTTACATATCAAACCTAATTAAAAGATATTGCAAACATAAACATAACATAACACGATAAATTTTTCCGCTGAAACTAATCGTACGAACCCGCGGAAGAAAAATCGTATCGACTCACATACATATAACTCTCGGTATTTCCGCGAAACGCTGCGTAAGCTCTCTCGGAGGTTCCAGGGGCGATAATTAGCGCGGGCCGATATATAAAATCGAGTCGTTGAAAAATTTCAACTCGATTCGCGCGACGCCAGACGGCCGGCAATTTTTCACGCAGCTCTCCGCGTATGGCAGGACGCACGGAACGTGTGGCTTTGACGTCGAGTCCAATATTTCTCAGTCGAATCATTTTTTTCTCCCCCCGCTGCACTGCAGCTATATACACAGCTCGCCGCTCGCGCGCGCGACAAAGCTGAAATTGTGGAACAAGTAACCGCCTCGGGAGAGAAGGAAAAATAATGAGCTTTCGCGCGCGCGGCGCAGCTCGCAGAGCTCTAACAAGAGTTAATCAATACTCCTCGCGTGCGAGCTCATTGCGCTCTCCCTTATACTTATATACTATACGCTCGTAAAGCTTTTGCTGGTAGCCGTCGTTGCATATGTATATAGCGGGATCGGATCGCCGGGGCGAAAGTCCGCAGTGCACCGACAATTTTCGCAAATCATGTATCGCCTTTTTGCTTGCGGAATCCACGCATCGGCTGGTAATCGCGTGCGCGGAGGCGGCAATGTTTTCCATGAATTTTAAGCGACCGCCGCATCGGCTCGCAAAAAATAATTATTCAGGCTCGGGAGCCTTTATTTTGCTCAAAGCGAAAAACAATACAATTCGTTGAGATTACATAAGACTGTGCCTCATACAAACTAACAAAGAGAGAATATAAAAATATAATTACAGCATTTTAGAAGGTAAAATTGTTTGTTCTACACAGATTAAAATAATACTTTGGTAAAAATACCATCACAAAAGAAATCACATTTAGTCATGTTAAATATCACAGTATAAATTATCACAATAAACCTTTCTAACTTCACGCTGTACACGTGAGGTTTGGTCATAGACCTATCTGTATTGCACCAGAGTACATAATACTGAAAAATTATTACGGCCTATAGGTCGAGTCAGACTAGATTAAAAACGCGGCGCCAGAGGGCTCAGAGTCATCACGATTCGATGGCCAGCAGATGTCGCCGCAGTGCCCCCTTGAAGGAGGCGAGGGATGGTAGGTTTCGCAGGGTAGAACGGAGAGAGTTCCAGAAACGAGCACTCTGGACCTGGAAGGCTCTAGCCCCGGTCTCGGTGTTGAGAGAGAGAGAGAGAGAGAGAGAGAGAGAGAGAGAGAGAGAGAGAGAGAGAGGAATGGAAAATCGGTAACGGCCGTGTCAGCAGACAACTCATTATTCTTGCGCTGATGAGAAATTGGGAGCGCGAGAGCATAACCGCACATCCGTTGACACGCGCTAGTTGAAAGCGTTGTGTAACTAACGTATTGTCGCGTGTGTGTACGGCCTGTCGCAATAATTTGTTTCTAGTTTGAATCGAGCGTATTCGCGCAGTGTATAGTTCGCGGTTATCGCTGCACTTTGCGTCGGAGAAATTGAAAAAGCACACAATGTCGTCGGCGCGCTGTATACGCTGTATACACACACACACACACACACACACACACACACACACACACACACACACACATCTAACATATCGAGCGTTATATCCAGCAGACGGCGGACGCTCAGTGCAAAAGGACCAAACACATCGGACAAAGCGATCAAACGGTTCATTTAACGCCCTTTTGTGACCTGCAGTAGCAGCCGCGCTCGCAGAGGATGAACATCAAGTGCAGGAGCTTGCGGTTCTTTCTTCCCAGTCGATCTCCCCCTCCTTATCGAATCGAACGACAAATAGAACAGCCATCAGGACGCTAAGCCATTAATACCGAACGAAGAACAATCAAGCCGAAGCCTTTCGAGTCGCTCTGCCGGTGCCGTGTTTCGCGCCAAATCCGCTTTTGACATAAGTGTGCGCGCATCACACACGCGCTTGTTACTAATTAACGCATCCAGGGCACTTCTCTCCTCCTCTCTCAGCTGCAGTCTGAGCCCTGAGGGAGGAATGAATCTAGGTTAAGCGAGACAGCATCAGCGCCAGCCGTTCGCCCGGAATAATCCGAGATGGATTTCGCCGAGAGAGAGAGAGAGAGAGAGAGAGAGAGAGAGAGAGAGAGAGAGAGAGGGAGCGCGCGCTTTTTAACTCGGCTCCGGCTTCAGAGCGCTGTCAGGGGGGCGCGGGCCGCGCTACAGCAGCAATAATGCGGGCTGCCTGTTTATTTTCCCTAATGGCGGGGGGGGGGGGGGCGCAACACGTTCGCTTCACCCTCTCTCTCGCGCGTGTTTCTCGCTACCCCGCGCGCTTTCGGCTTGCGGTGCTGTGGCAGCCCGTATCAAGCTCCTCGCATACTCTCCGCGGTGCGATGTGCTCAGCCCCCGTTCATTATTAATAGCGCGAGCGCGCGCGCATAATGCATCAGCTCGCATTATGCAGACGCTAGGCTCGCAAGAGAGAAAGAGAGAAACGCGGCCGCGATGGGTGTGTAACGGCGAAGGGCGAGAGAAAGATAATCCCCCCGACCCACACACGTATACGCAGCTTGGTCTTGGCAGGATACGACATCATCAGCACGATGGAGAGCGGAAATTACAGCCCGCGCGGGCACCGCGTTAATGGCGCCTTTATTTTCATTCCGCTCGTTTTGTTAATTATTGACTAGCTCGAGCTCGCTCGCTCTCCGGGGCAGGAAATTTACGGCAACTTCTCGCACGTACACCTATGCGCGGAATTTTTCTCTCTCCGAACGACTCGTCCGAGAGAGAGCGAGTGGAATTGAGAAAAGTGTGCACGCGGAGGAATGATACGCGCGCGCGCGCGCGCGCGAGCGGAGTTTCAAGGGACGAGCCTCCTCTCGTAAAAGTGAACTGAATTCTTTCTGCTTTTGGGGAAAAACTTGTGCGTTTCTCTCTCACTCCCGTTTCCGCTTTATACACGGCGGCGCTTTTGACGGATATTTTTTACTTTTGCCGGCGCGCGAAATAAACGACGACTTTTGAGCTCGGACGCCGCGGTGGCCGCGGGTTATTTTTGCCAAATTAACGAACGGGTATTTGAAAAGCAAATACTGCTCTCTTTCCGCGCGCGCACGATCTAGAATATCATGAATCGAAATGAAAAACAAACACGTACGCGGCTGCTGCTCTATTCCTATCTCGCGCTTGCGAGCTTTTTTCGAACCCGATGGCGCTTTTATTTTTCACTTTTTTCCCCCCTTTCCGCTTCGCCTAAGCAGAACGCCATATTATCCCCGCGCATAACGGCTGCGCGGCATGCAAATGTGCGGTCGGTACACTCGATTCTGCTCCGCGATAAAGTGAAGCTCCGAGTCCTTTCAATCAAATCGAATTGCCAGCCGCGCGAGCAAACAGCGTAAACAAACTTTCCTAGCCGAGTGCGCAGGAAGAAGCTCGGAGAGTTAATTAGGAAATTGGGCGCGATATTCAAACGAGAGTCTGTCTTATTGCCGCGCGCGGGCGAGAGTCGTCGGGGCGCAAACTCATCAGGCAGTATCTGCGCGGGAGCGAGTGTGGAGAGAACAGCTGGCTTGGTAGTTTGCAGCGCTGAAATGCGCACAAACGAGCTATACGAAGTACATAATATTTGGATTCATTACACGTGGGCGGTACTTCAGTTCTATCAGCGCTTCCCTCCTTTACTGCCGCGCGCCGCATTGCTACGGCCGAGTTTGCGAAACACTCCATCTATTTTGCGTATGCCCTAGGCCAAGTCTCGCATTTCTCCGCCTCTCTCTCTCTCTCTCTCTCTCTCTCTCTCTCTCTCTCTCTCTATACCGACTCTATACCGACTCGGCAGCGCGGAGCAAGATGCGCGTATGTCGCTCCGCAAATAGCTGTCCGGTATAGGGCTGCATTCTCGCGATCATGCAAGTTTCCCTCGCCTCTTCGTGTGTAGTCGCGTGCGTCCCTTGTAAGCCTCGGGCCGGCGATCGGAAGCGGCTCGCAGCCAACTTGAAGCGTGATCGAATCGATGATTTTTATTCAGCGGTTCTTCTATTTGTCACATCGTTTTAAAATTATATTTATGAATAACACGAACATTCATTTGGACGAAAACAAAATTTATTGTGTTCCTGAGAAATGGAGGAATAATGAGATGAGTGCGGGATTAAAAGAAAAAACATTCACAGTAAAAAGTTGCTACTTTGCAAAGCTTTTTTCTACGAATTCATTTTTAAAAATTTTTCACGTCAAGCTTTTATACCCATTCTGAACAAAATGTATACTGCAACTCTGCCTTATTTAATACAATGCGCGGATGCAACGCAACACTCGTAAAAATGTATTTTTTATTCCAGCGAAAAATTATCGGCAATGTGCGTACGTTGTTCAATCCGCATTCTTGCAAATGTTCGGCCTCACATTTTCCCAGTGCGTGCACACTTTTCCGCGAAATAACAGTCCCAACGACTAAATTCTCAATTTTAAGGTGATTAGGTCCACCCTCGACCGTAAACCATAGAGGACGCTGCGGCATCAGCAGCCGCCTACGCGTCGGGCAATTACAATCACATCGGACAAATAAGTGCGGCTCGCACGAGCAAACGGACGTAAAGCCAGCGTCGCGTGGGGGTTTCCGAAAATTAGCCCGGCAGCGGTGATTTATCAATTAGTCCGATATTTATCGTCGGAAAAATAGTCTCGCGCCCCAGCATATAGCAGCGCATATTGATTCCGCTTATTATTTATTCAACTCGCACGCGCCCTTCATCATTATTCCATCGTTTGTTTACCGCGTGCGAATGGGCCGATGGTAAATTTATTTAATCCCTCCCGGCGGCGGCGGCGGCGGCGGCGGCGGCGGCGGCGACAATCGCGTTGATTTTTGCCTCGCTGTTTGCGCAAATTATCGGCCGGGGAAGATTACTTCAGCGTTATGCGTTTCATCGATTTTTAAAAATGCGTATAATCTCGCGCACCGAGTCGATGCGAATGTTTTTAAATTTCATTCGCGAATGAAGGGGAGCCTCTCAGCGTGAAGTTCGCGCAGTTCGAGGTATATAGTTTGGAATCTGGCCAGCCGAGCTGGCACGCATTGTCTCATCTTGATCGGGGGCGCCCCGCGTCTCTTCGGCTCCTTTGAGCTTTTCCGCGAATCAGCTCGACGCCTAGCTTTGAATATCAAAAGACGTCGCGTCGAGAGGGAAACGCTCGTGCCTGAGTCTTATTCGCACGAATTTCCGAGCGAAATTGCTTTACGCTAAATTTTAATTGGCGCGCACTCGTCCTTGGGTTATCAAGCGCACTTAGCCCCTGCAGCCGGACGCGCGCGACGCACAGAGGACCCTCATCTCTTCGCTCCCTCGTCGTGGCCTTTGTCTAATACGTGATTCCGCTCCTCTCCCGTCTCTGCAGCAGCACAATACACGCGAGTACGCGTACGCGCCTCGCATTATAGGAGCGTGTGCCGTCTGCAGCCTACTTTCGCCCGGCGGCGCTCTCGGACCGGGAAACCTAAACCCTCACACTTGGCATGAAGCGAGGGCTGCGGATAATTGCCACTGTCCTCCGCGCCGGAGTAGAATTGAAATTCTATATGCGCGGAGCGAGAAGCGAGAGGGCCGGACCGTATACTGGATGTATAATATCAGAGCGAGCGGCGCGCAAGGCGTTTCGCGGGCAATTTGAAAGCGAGTGTTATTGTTTGGCCAGTATGTGCGCATATATTTCGCTGGCTCGCGCGCGCACGCGAGAGCGAATTTTAATATCAACTGCAGAGCGCGAGAGATAGAGATAGAGGGGGGAGTAATTTGCAAGATGAAAATCCGCCGGCCTTTGTCGCGCACTGCAGCAGATACGGTTAAACCGCGCAGCAGCCGCCGCCGCTCAGTCGAGAGAGAGAGAGAGAGAGAGAGAGAGAGAGAGAGAGAGAGAGAGAGAGAGAGGCCGGCGTTATGAGGCCGCGCAGCTATTCTTTCGGACTAATCTAGCCCGGCTGCTACTGCTCGATTCCCTCGCTCTGGTCGACTTCTATTCCGTAATTGCGAATATTTCCGCGCTATGGAAACGGCCCTGTTTAGCCAAAGTGCCCCCCAATTACACGAAAGTAATAGTCAAGTCGGTTTTGCACTGCTGGCCGAGATGGCACTTATTCGGTCGAGTGATTTTGGAACTCTTGAAACGGGCGAGATCTCGCTTGACTGGGCGTATACTTAATAGTGCAAGAGTCCGCGGATTTGGATTTTCGTCGGGCTAACTCTCGGTCGGCAAAAAGCACGGCGCGCGCTCATAATCGTCCTATACCGCTGCGGCTGAATTTACGCGCTATTAAAAGGGAGAATTTACGGAGAGAGAGCCGCAGAGCGTTTCGCCGAATTACACCGCTCGCGCGCAGTACTGTGTAAAAATAAAATACATTTTTATGAAGTGCGCAGTGCTGCGGCCCAAAGGGAAGGAGCCCTCCATGCTTTGTAACTGGGTACAACGCGCTTTGCGCCGCTGAGAGAAAGTTTTCATTGCGGCGGCTGTGTTAAATGTCGTTAAAAAGCTGCGCGCGACTAAAATACGACGTAAAAGTACACGTGCGAGTGCTGGTCAAAATGAGAGGAAATTGGTCAGATTTCAGGGCTGCAGCACACAGCCTCGAGAGCGCTTGAAGTACTAGCGGAGAGAACTTGCCGCGCAGCCCTAAAAGTAGATACTGTATATGTGTGTGTGTGTGTGTGTGTGTGTGTATCCGGGGGGCGCACACGTTAAAACAATTACTGCGCCCGCCGCGAACTTTTGTTTATCGCCCGCAGGAGCAACTTCCAGATCCATCTATATAGATGTATGAAGTAACGCCAGCAAGTGTACATGCACAACAAGTGTGGGGAAAGAGCCTCTCTCTCTCTCTCTCTCTCTCTCTCTCTCTCTCTCTCGGACGGCCAAGATCGTTCGAAAACTGTGCGGTGCGCGGCGGCGGCCGGGGAGGGGCTTATCCGATGCATCCCGAGTTTATAGCTTCCACAAACTATGGCGGCTTTCTCTATAGCTCCGCGAAAAGACTGAACTATGGTAATGCGCCGGGAGGCTCCATCGGCTTCTCCAGCGGCAGCAGCAGCGGAGTATTACATACATACTTGGCTCGATCTTCCTGCAGATTCATCACTATTCAATCTCGACGAGCGACTTGCTCCGGAGATGCCTTTTGACCCTGTTTAGCCCGTGTGTATGTATATACACTCAAAGCCGCTTCTGCTTCCGCATGGCTCATTGATTTTTCCCGGCTCTCTCTCTCTCTCTCTCTCTCTCCTCCTTCAAGGGGGCACTACGGCGGCACCTGCTGGCCACTGAATCGTGACGACTCTGAGCCTTCTGGCGCTGCATTCTTAATCTTAATCTAGTTTTTAATCTAGTCAGACTCGGCCCTTAGGCCGTAAAAATTCTTTCAGTATTACGTATTTTAGATTTCAAACGTGCTATACAGATAGGTCTATGACCAAACCTTAAATGTACAGCGTAATATTAGAAAAGTTTAATGTGATAATTAAATATGACGAAATGTGATTTTATGTGATTTTATGTGACGGTATTTTTACATATTTTATTATCTCTTTTTGTTAGACTGTATGCGACACAGTCTTTGTGATCTAATTTGTATTATTTTTTTTGCTTTTAGCAAATAAAGACCTCTCTCTCCCTCTCTCTCTCTCTCTCTCTCTCTCTCTCTCTCTCTGTACAGTCGTCTATATCCAGCGTTTCTGCTCTCGATTCTCGGAATTTTTTACTTATCGAGAGGAGTGTAATTTATTGGCTGCTACGGCATGAAAAGTCCTTGGCAGGAGGAACTGTCGGCATATCACTCTTTTTTTCTCTCTCCTGAATCAACATCCTCGGTTTCGCTTGACGCGCGCGGGAGAAAATCGATTTTGCGCGCGCGCGCGCGCGTACATAAATGTCCATCAAAGTTATCGGGGAATCGGTTCTTCCCGCAGCTAGCATTAATTTTGCTTCCTAGCCTCTTGTGCAATGGAAGTCTCGCGCGACGAGTGTGACTAATTACACTATTTCGCAATCAAACTTACAGGCTGCTTCGTGTAATTTCGCAACGTTCGCGCGCGCGCACGGGTTGATTTTAGGGTCGCCATTAGAAAAACGAGTCGGCGAGGAAGAAGCAGCGGAGAACCATAAAAACTAACCTCGTTAAAGATGCAGGAGGATGGTCCCCCGGATGAAAGGAAAGTCGGACTCTTCGAGCGATTGCATTCGGTTGTCTCGTAAAGCGCGCGAATCTAACGCGATCGCCTAATGAAAATCGCTCAGTCCGAGTGGAAAAATTAGCACAGCTGGAACACTCGGCATCAGGAAGAGCTGCCGCACACGAATCGTCGATTCCGTTTTATTATCCGGCGGCAATTAGCGTAACAAGCGCGTGGCGCAACTGGGATTAATAGCTCCGGGACAAACCGCTGGCTTCTTCTCGTACACGCACGATTGAGTTTTGTGCTGCGGTTCGTTGGCTGATCGAGACAAAAATCATTACGTAAGCCAGCTCGCGCGGGTGCGAAGCCGTAAGTAGCACAGCATCGCTTTCGAGACTCGAGGTGGAATTACGGGGGCACCCAGAGAGAGAGAGAGAGAGAGAGAGAGAGAGAGAGAGAGAGAGAGATAGATAGATAGATAGATAGATAGGTCTTTATTTGCTAAGGCAAAAAAAAATAATACAATTAAGGTCACATAGACTGAGTCGCTACAGTCTAACAAAATTATAAAATACAATATATACAAATATCGTCACATATAATCACATAAAAACATATTTGGTCACATATAATTATCACATAAAACTTTTCAAATATTACGTTGCACATTTATGGTTTGGTCATAGACCTATCTGTATTGCACATTGGAAATCTAAATTACGTAATACTGAATGAATTATTACGGCCTCAGGACCGAGTCTGACTAGATTAAAACTAGATTAAGGTTAAAAATCAAGCGCCAGAGAGAGAGAGAGAGAGAGAGAGAGAGAGAGAGAGAGAGAGAGAGAGAGAGAGAGAGAGAAGAGAGAGAGAAGGAAGAGAGAGAGAGAGAGAGAGAGAGAGAGAGAGAGAGAGAGAAGAGAGAGAGAGAGAGAGGAGAGAGAGAGAGAGAGAGAGAGAGAGAGAGAGAGAGAGAGAAGAGAGAGAGAGAGAGAGAGAGAGAGAGAGAGAGAGAGAGAGAGAGAGAGAGAGAGAGAGAGAGAGAGAGAGAGAGAGAGAGAGAGAGAAGAGAGGAGAGAGAGGAGAGAGAGAGGAGGAGAGGAGAGAGAGGAGAGAGAGAGAGAGAGAGAGAGAGAGAGATAGAGGCGTTAGTTCCTAACACCGGGGGGTTTTCGTCTTTCGTCTGCCACGCGCGCACTCGGGAGAATAATGGTCGCCGACGCCGCGTAATTCCGTCAGGCCAAAGTCCAAGAAGTCGCCTCGCTGAAGAGCCGCTGCCGCTGCAAGCTCGACAGAATTGTACGTCTCCGGGGCCGTGGTGCAACAGGATTACGTCTGCGCGTGCAAAGCTCGGGACGCAACTTCTGCGAAATTGCTCGACATATTTTTCAGAGAGACCGAGCGTGCCGGCTGCAGAAAAATAAAGGCACGGGGACTTCAAAAGTTGCTCGACCAAGTCACCGCTGTTTCTCGCTCGTCGCGCGCGTCTATACGTGTGCCGGAGCGCGTGCTACTGCTGCGCTTCCTTCGGCCAAACTTGCCTCGAGATCCACTTTGAAAGTTCAGAGCAAGCCAAAGGGCCCGGCAGAGCCAGAGCAGCGGCAGCCTTTTGAAGCGCGCGCCAGACAAATTATTAACTTATGCATGTGAATCGTGTTGCGCCCCGCTAGTCCTCGAGACGGCCGGTGTAGGTGATTTTGGTTTTTTTCTCTCTCGCTGCCGCTTCTTCTTTTTTCCTGTCGCGCGCTGTGCTCTCGCTTCGATAAAGCGGAGGCGCTCACTGCATACCCATGGCCGTAGAGTGAGAGGCTCGAGCTACCGATGCCTGGGATGCGATTTTACGGAATGGAATTCTGCTCTTTGACGCTGATGCCTCAAATTGTGTACGCTTTTCTTTCCCATTTTCTTCCAGACTCTCGAAAACTCATTTCCTCTATCCGTGACCTTATTCGGGAACCGATGGAGCGGGAATCTTTTTTGATATTTCGCGATCAGTTGCCGGCGACTTAAAGTAGCAGGCCAACCGAGGCAGTTTTAGCATGAATATCAGTGTTTTCAAAATACAAAATTTTGAACACGATTTCTCAATTTTCACTATTTGAGTACACAATCGGAGGACGAACGGAGTGATTACACGTCTTTTTTAGAGCTGAAAAATAGCCGCTTCTATTCACTTACCATACCGATTGTATGCGGCTGACATTCGGTCGCGTGTCGTCTGACCAAACACAGCCCTGTACTACTACTGCTATTGATTGAAGCAGACAGATTTTTTCCAGCATCAGGAGAAAAATATCAAAATCGCCCGTCCAAAAATTGTAATCGTCATCGAGCTTTTTTCTGCTCGTGAATAAAGCAAAACTTTTTCCAATCTACCGGCAGTTTAGATAGGCAGGATAGCGGAAGTACCTGGAGCGCTTTTCCAATAGACGAAACTTTCATTCAAATGGAGAAGCCAAAAATTGAATAGCGTGTAGCCCCTCGCTTGAGCTGGCGCTTAAAAGCCCGTGTAAGACTTTTGTACATCTTGAATTCTGACCTGAAAATGAGGATCGAGGATTCACCGGCACGCGCTTGTTGCAGGTAAACACAAAAGACAGCGCAGCAGAGAGAGCGAGAGAGAGAGAGAGAGAGATGAAGGCTGGCCAAAGTTTGCCCCCTCCCCTCTTCGCTCCTTCATCCCCCATTTCTTCTGTACTCGGCGCTCGTACATTCCCCCCGCCCCACTCTCTCATGGGCAAGAGACCGATTTACCACAATCCGATTTCTCGGAAAGTTCCTTTCCCAATGTATCCAAGTCTATTGTGGCCCATTGTTAACTTTTCAACTTGTGCCTCTCCTTTATGCCTTCGCTTCTCTCCATTTTTCTCCCGCTCTCGCCCTCTGCTGTTTCGTGCTCCTTTTTCCAATTGTCTCTAGGAAATCGGTTTCGACGATAGATACCCGCACTTATCGATTGCTCACGCGTACCTCTTTCAAAACGTAGCTATATACATCCCGCGATTGTTGTGTAAACGTCTTGTTTAGCCAAAGACGTTCGCGGAATGCGAAAAAGCTCTCTCCGAGTGCCGAGGCGGCATCGAAATCGGTTCGAATCGTCGAGGTAGAGGGAAAAAGGCGAAGCCAGAGGTAGAAGAGGCTAAACGCCGATGAATCGCGGTCAATTTTTTTCCTCTCTCGACTCTTTGCGCGCTTATTCGCCCTCGCGGGAAACTGGACGAGTTCCATAATCGATGGCGCGCATTCGTGGATCAACAGCTTTCAGCGACTCGGGCATTAGCGAACGCGCGCGAGTCTTTAGCGTAGCTGCAGCGAAGCTTAAATCCTTTCGCAAGAGCTGGGAGCGGGAAAGCGGAATACGGCCAACTTACAGCACTTTTCATCGCCGTTATCCTCGCAGTCGTTAGAGATCGAACTCGATTTAAGATTTAAGCCGTAATTTCCATAAATTTTACAAGTGTAAGGCTGAAAGACGGCGAGGTGGATCGAGGAGAGGAGGCGGCCGTCTTTCAAATTGATAATGAGGCCTGCTAAACCGCTGTTGAAAAGTCAACGTAATCTTGGACGAAGAGCACTTTGCGAAGTCGGTTGTAAAGGAGACCTATTTTATTTACGAGCGAACGCAGATTTATTCGACGCGATTGCGAGAAAACTTTGTGTAATCCGATTGATTGCATGCCAGGGCTTTATGCCGCTATTCTCGTGTCATCGACGATGTTTTTACTGCAGTCGCGCGCGAAGCAAATCCTTTCGTGTTCGAGTATACCATCGATCTGTGTCAAATTGTTATTTCATCGCCAATGGCAGTATTATTCTAATGTCGAGATTATCTATACGTTACTATTGAACAATATTGACATATTGCAGATAATACAGGATTAGTCTATCTAAATGTTGACGCGCAGTAGTTCTGCGTCATTGTTGTTGTGATATTACAATATTATTCGTCACAGCGAGGTCATGGTATATGTATAACGCTTCAATTCGACAGCAGTGCTCTAAACTTTGTTGCGTCATATGGCAGCAGCAAACGATGCTTAATTTATTTAAATTTAGTTTATTGAAATTTTAATGCGACTTCGTCAATAAAGCTCCATCCTTTGTGTGCTCCGGCGAACACACAGCCGGAAGGGAAGAGCGTCGTCATAAGCCCGGGCTATAGGACAATAACAACCCGTTGGAATATAAATCTCTCTCAAAGAACGCGTCGACTTGCTTTTGCCAAAGAGTCGATGCTTTTGTCAAAAGGGCGGCGCGCATCCGTATATTTATAACCCGGCGGCGGCGGGGGGTTACTTTAATCCGGCGGCGGATGCTGTGCGCTGCTGCTGCTGCTCTCTCTCTCTCTCTCTCTCTCTCTCTCTCTCTCTCTCTCTCTCTCTCTCTCTCTCTCTCTCTCTCTCTCTCTCTCTCTCTCTCTCTCTCTCTCTCTCTCTCTCTCTCTCTCTCTCTCTCTCTCTATACCGCGGGTAGTCAGGTGGACTCGAAGCTCGATAAATTAGCGGCGGTCTTTTCGACCAAAAAAAAAGACGAATAAATCAGGCGGGCTGCTTTCATTGGCGGCGCCGCTGCCGCGTGATATATACGCCCCCGCGCGCATACATATAGAGCGGAGTGCCGGTATATCGAGTAGCTGCCGCCGATGCTCTCTGCCTCTTCCTTTGAATGCTCACTGTTACTCTTTCTGCGACTCGGAGTAGAGGACTACTGCCGGAGAGCACACTGGAGGGCAGGTCGCCGTTGTTTTGCGCTAGTTAAAAGTTGGTGTTGGCCCAGAGATATATAAGAGGATAAGAAGAGAATAAGGGAGAGAGAGAATCGGAGAGCAGAACGGCTTGTTGTCCGCGGCTCGACCTTGCTCTCGCTCGGTCTCTTTTGAGTCGTCTAGCTCTGCTACTCCATATAGAGTATTATTCTCATTGCTCTGATTCTTCGCGCGCGACTCGGCTCACAGTAAACTTGAACGATAAATTATTGATTAAAAATACTTACTAAAAGTAAAAATAGCGCCTTTCAGACCACGAACACCTGCGCCACTGCGATCATACATCGGCTCACCTTGGGGGGAGCTCGGTAATTGGCCGCTCGAGGGAGAGCACTACAGTCGCGGTGCGTCCGACCGTGCGCGGACTTGAACTACTGGCCCACTTGTGTTGTTACGCGCGTTTCGGAGCGCTGCGGCGAATCATCGGCAGGATTTTTTCCGCCGAGGCGTCGATAATCTGATGAATAGCGCAGCGCGAGAGATAAAATAGCATCGCGCACGTCCGCAGCGATCCGGCGGGGAAATTGATCGATCGCGATGCAACAGCAGCTCTCGTGTGGGAACGCGGGGGAGAGCCATTATCGAGCAGACGTTACTCTGCTCCCGCTTGGCCAGGCCGTGCGTATATAAGTTTCGGGAGGCAGAGAATGAGGGGGAAGAGCGGCGCAAAGTTGGAGCGGATGGATTCCTCGTATCTATATCCCGGCCGGGCGGGGGCGGCGGTGAATCTCTCGGTCCGCCGCGGCGCTGCCGGGGACTATAAATTTACTCGCGAGACAAATATTTTCGGGATAAATCGTCCGGAAGATATCTTGATACTTTCTCTCGGTTTCGGCCAGTAGTGCAGCGCAGCAGTCGAACGGCGCAGCGGAAGTGCAGGCAGAGAGGAGCTGGAACTCTCTCTCTCTCTCTCTCTCTCTCTCTCTCTCTCTCTCTCTCTCTCACGGATGCAGCCTGTGCACACAAGTACCGAATTCGTCTTCCCCGCGACCTCCTCCCGGTGCAGGTCCTTCTTTGCCTCCGAGACGATTTTCCGTCGCATCTAGTTGAGTCAGTGGCATATTTGCGGGCTAGTCAACCGTAAATCTGAGCCCTTCGTCGATTATTCTACTTCGAGCGCAGTCCCGCGGATATAAAGCTGCCTCCGTTCGTCCTCTCGATATTTTTTCCCGCTTCCCCGGCGGCCGAATTGTCATTCTGCCCGTAAGGAATGGAAGCTCGAAAAGTACTCGGAGCACGAGCGAATAAAAGCCTAATTCCATTATTGTCCCGCCCCCGCTCCCGCCTCTCCGGCCCAATATTTTTCGAACGACCGCGGCATATCTAATGCTCGAAATAACGCACGCACTCTCGGAGAAAAGTCTGGAGTTTCTCCCAAGTACGTTCCTTCGATCGGAAATACTTGAGCGCGTTACGATTCGAGCTGGCGGCGGCAGGACAATGAGCAGCGAATCGCTCTTGGCCCTCTTTCTCTGCAGGGGTTCCTCTTGTCGCCCGTGGGACGAGGACGGACGGCGGGGGGAGAGAAGAAAAAAGGAGACGCCGGAGGAATCTGCTCGGTCGAGTGTTTCGCCGGGAAATGGAAATGACAGAGAAAGAGCCGAGCGTTTCCCAAAAGTCTTCTCTCTCTCTCTCTCTCTCTCTCTCTCTCTCTCTCTCTCTCTCTCTCTCTCTCTCTTGAAGCGCTGCAGCTCTTCGCTCGCGGAACGAGGACGCCTCGTGGATAGACAGAGACGCCGGGGCGCGCTTAGGATTTATACGGGCTGCGCTGCAGGAGGAGCAGCTATAAAGGCGCCGGCGACGGGCGGATGACAAAAGGAAGGAGGCTACAAGCGGGCAGGCGTTATCGGTCCGGATCGACGAGAGGAGAGAGAAAAAAAGCTCTTCCAGTCCCCGAGATCTATGGCTGGCTGCTGCCGCTGGAATCTCTTATGAATATCCAATGACATCTTTCCGGAGACGCATCGAGGTTCTCCACCCGCCGCTCTTGTGTTCGTCAAAGCCCGACGCAGCTCTAGCTCGTTTGGGAAAATTCGAGGATAAAGCTCGCCGCTGCCGCCGCGGAAAAACGAATCTTCCCGGTTAACCGCGCTCGCTTTTATTTACGAACGGTTGCACCGCCGCGCGCAGGCAAAGGACGAGAGAGAGAGAGAATAAAGTGAGAGAGTCTTTTCAAGCGCGAGCCGGTCGTTTACCTGCGCTTGACACTGAGTTAAATGGAAGGATATCGATTAACAATTTGGCAGGCAGCGCTCGCTCCCTCCCTCGAATTGCGCCATCGCGCCGGAAGTGATTGTTTCGCGATCTTCCTCCTGTCTCCCTCTTCCTGTATACTTACACACAGCCCGCATATAAAACAGCCGTTTCTTTTCGAAGCCCTACCGGCTCTCTTCTTACGTATAAGTACCTTGCGGCGCCGAACAATCGGTGCGCGAGCTTCACAAAGGGTGTGTGTGACCCTATCCCTCTCCGAGCCGATGTTCCTCGAGTGAAAAGAGGGATTTCTTTGCTCTTGGCCTGGTTATCAGCCCGCGCGGAGATTTAGCCCCCCTCGTGAAGGGCTGTTCTTATAAATATGCAACGCCGAGGATCGATTTTTAGTCGCTGCGCCCGTACCATCTCGGCCTGCGGTATGATTCTGTCTTACGCCGTCGTAGCTGTTCGATCGCTGCCGGGACGTTGTCCGTTGCACCGACGCGACTACTATGTGCACTATGATAGGAGGTTTTAAGATGCTAATGTGCTTGTTACATTATGCGTTGGCTTTTTAGTGCACGCTTAAAAACTTGGCATGAAAGAGGGCTCGGGTGAAATTTGAATTTTTTACCCCGGCAGATTGAATACGGCGGTAACTTTTTTAGGTTGGAGTAAGCTATAGAATAGAGTTAAAAAATCAATCCCGAAATTCGTCCTACGCCTGTGTAAAATTTTCCAAAAAAGGCACTCTTCCAGAATTTGATTTCAGGTCACGATTATATTGCGTCATATAATTTTTGCATTACGTTTTGAACCTTTTAAAAGCCTTTGACGTGGCAATTTGGATACTCAGAAGTCTAAATTTGATTTTCATATAATTGAACAATATATTCTACGTATTCAAATTCATCGATCACGATGAAAATTAATTATCTCATATTGGCGTGACACCTAAATACAAGACGCAGAATTTAGGCAAATCATGGCTTTTACGCTATGTATCGCTCTTTTCGGGTGGGTCTAAAAATTGTAAAAAAATATAAATAATACTCTCAGAATGATTTATTTGTGAAGGATTCTCAATAAGCTTGCGATAACGAACTTCCGCTCTCAACGGGCAACTTGCGAACCAATCGAAATCACATTTACTTTTCACATCAGCGCTATCGGCCCACAGTATACACATCCACCAATACCAAACGCAAGCTCGATTTTCATGTCACACAAGTAATCAACGCAGCATCAGCAGTCCGCACCCGATCACAATCACCCTTACATTACACACACTTCCTCGGCCCGTAAAGAGACCCGATCTGCATTTCATCGTGTGCCGTTGCATTACCCTATATACAGCACCAGCAGCCGGTACTCCCCACACCCACGTACTCCTCGTCGATGCCCCGGCGTGGCGTCGTTCAGCGATAATTGTTGAATCGTCGGCGGTGCTGGCGGCGAGTTAACGAAACGAGAGGAGAAGCAGGAGGAGGAGGTGAAACGACGAGAGAGAAAGAGAGAGAGAGAGAGAGAGAGAGAGAGAGAGAGAGAGAGAGAGAGAGAGAGAGAGGGCTGTCGTGGAAAGACATCGACGATGCCGGTGGAAACGGCCAACGGAATCGACATCTGCGCCAGTCAGTCGAGTCAGGTATGAGAGAACATCGACTTCCGCCGCTATCTCGGCTTTAAATTTTTATGCGCGCGGATGCTAACGGGCGCGCCGCCGAGATAATTAAAGACTCCGCGGTGATGGCCGTTTGATTGCCGCCGCGTTTTCGCACACTAGCTCTCTCTCGGCGCCGGGGGGAAATAAAATGCCGCGAAAAAGAGCCGAGGAGTTTTGGCTTAGATTTTTCTCTTTCCTCTTCGTCGCTCGACGACTACTCGCTCGCACATGCGATCTGCTTCTTTTTCTCTTTTACGAGGAAGGGCCAGGAGAAGAGAGAGAGAGAGTAAGATTGTTAGCAGCGCGATAACCTTTATACGACACGCGCGCGTCTCGAATTTTCTATCCGCGCGTAACTGCGAGAGTAGCCACTACTGCGTCGCGCGCTGACATGCGTCTATACTCCCGCGCACAGCGAGTACAGGCAGCTGATTATGACTTTGTTATGCTCGGCTTGTAGTACCGACCTCGGGGTTTTATAACGGGCTGTAAAACCTCGTATGGTATATATCCGGGGGAAGAAAAAAATTCGTCCCCTAACTCTTGACAAGATCGCAGCGTATACGGCGGTTTCTGCGGCGTTATTGGCAAGCGTCGCAATGAGAACTGGTTGGATTTCCGGACCCGCACAGACACCCACACGCGACGACGGACGAGGAGACGGATGGAATGCAATTTAGCGATCGGGTCGCGCTTTCACGGACGCGGAGCTAACAAATGCGCGCAAGCTCGTAAAAAGCTCTCGCGGAGTGCATTATACGCGGAAATATAAGAAACGGACACCGATGTACACTAGCGCTTTACGATTTTTTCTTCGCACGCGCGAACACGGGATTATTGCCGGCGAGGCTTTTAGCCCCTCGCGTCGAGCTTTATTAGAGCACTAATGCGCTTTTTAGGGACTGCTAGCGCGTGCGGGGCTGATTCATGGGAGAATCGCCTCTGGCTTGTTAAAAACTCGGCCGAGCGTTGCCTCGAACTTTGATCGTCGAGACACGATCGGTCGTGTAAAGCGAGTGGAGTAGCGCCCCCCCCCCCCCCCCCCGCTGCGTGGGAAATGAGACGCGCGCGCACCGCTACTCGAATCCTCCGATTAAAATTTTACTCCCGCGCGGATATATCCAGATCAAATTGCGATGCTCGTCTTTTTACGACTCCCGCGGAGAGGGCTGGGATATTGTTATGCTCGCGGGGGGTTATATTATATTCGAAGCGAATGTGTAAGGGAGAGTCGGTTTCCGCCTTGGGGTTTTAGTGTCTTCAATTGGGAGTTAAAGGTGGCTACTGTCGGGAATATAAGGGGAGGAGGTTGGAAAAATTTTACGAGTTGGTCTTCGGTATTGAAAATTCCGTGGGATAAAAATTAAAGCTTTTGTCAAGCGTTCGCGATCCACTGCCCAGAATTTAACGTTATTAAATTTATTAAATTGTTGATGGCGTCAATTATCTGCTGATGCACAAATAACGCTTTTAATACAACGACATGTATTATCATATGCCAGCAGACTCAATGTCGTAAAATAGATTTGAATTATATTCATTATTCGGTTCTTCCATTTCTTGCCGTGACTATTCTCCCAGCAAGTCGTTCAACGAACGAAAGTCCTTCCGCAAGAAAAAGCGCATATCGCTAACCGCTCCGAGGGTCCTGCATTCACAGCAGTCCCTCGACAATCAGTTCTATATGTACACTCGGAGATAAGCCGCGTCTTCGGGCGCGAGCCCGGAATTTCAAAGTGAAAACAGGACAAGAGTCGGAGAGAAGCTGTCGCGCTTTGGCGTCCCGTGGCCCCAAGGGAGTGGGCGCGCGAAGTCCAAGACAGTTCCGCGCGCACGAGGTTACGAGCCGATGTGTACGGATTTCGAGCACAGAGGCAGAGAGAGAGAGAGAGAGAGAGAGCGCCCCCAACTTCGGCCTGATATCTCCCCAGCGCGTTATCAGCTTTCCGTGACTTTGAAGTTTCGCAGCCGGTCCTGTCGTCTTAGCCACTCGCGCGCGCGCGTTCGCAGAGGATTTCCACCGGCAGATAAGCCAACTCTCGTGGCCCGTCAAAATTTCACCTGACGTCACCCACTTCAACGCTGCCGCTATCGCCGACACATCCCGCAGGGTAAACGGGCGCGTCCCCCCCCGTCTCTCTCTCTCTCTCATTGCGATTAAGCATACACTAGCCCGGCAGCAGCCAGCACGTACGATTAATCACCTCGACGAGAGCGCGATTTGTATAAGAAGCTTATCGGCCCGCGCTCTACTGCTGCCACCTCTCTATCTAATTCCGCGGATGCGCGCGTGTGATTAATCGTACGGGATTAATATTTTCTCCCGCGTCGAGGGAACTCCGTGCTGGAATCGGTCGTTCTTATGAATATTTCACTGTGAGAAATAAGATCCCGGATCCGCTTACGAATTCCTGATGGTAATTCTCGCCGGGAAATTTTCTCTGCAGTCTGCGAGAAAGCCGAAACCGCGAGTATACTCGAAAGAAGTGTCGAAGACAATCGAATCCAGCGTGTATGGAAACGCGACGAACACAACGAACTCGGTTATTCGCAGCAAAGTAACGAACGTCGAGTAGAGACAGAGGAGAGGCGCGCGAGCATCTGCTATATTACTTTGACGAGATCGGAAAACTCGAAGGCGCACACAGTCAAGATGTATATAGGATATACGCTGCAGACACTGCACACGCGCATACCTTATACACGTACAGCCACACTGCTGACTGGGAGAAAGGGCATTTTTCCGAGGGAAATCCCGCGGTATGGATTTTCGGGAGCGCGACGTGACTAATACCGAATACCAGAGCGAGCTTTTACCCACTTGGCCTGTCCGTATATGTATATATGCATAGAAATGCGTATGCAGCGACTCGTCCTACACGCGCGGCGACAGCGCCATATATGTTTGATGCATCACCGGCGGCAGGCAGAAACGTCGGCGCTGCTCCGACGTTGAGCGACACTTTCGACTCTCTCTCCCTCACTGCCTCGCTCTTCGCGGCCGCGTCTATTTATGCCACGACGGTGACACCACCGCGCGAAACGAGGGGAGAGAATGGAAAAGAGCCCGGTTAACCCATATCGGTTCGCTCACTTTGATTCTCCGCTGCTTCTTTGGCTTCTATCCGCGGATCGCTTTTTTGTATCTCCGTGCTCTTTACTTTCGCCTCGTCGTTTTACGCCCAATTATAAGTTCTCGTGTAGCGAGCGCTTGTTTCGCTGGGCGGAAACGAATTGCGATCGACGCTCGTGCGCGGTGCGATAGAATCTAGCGAAAAGTTCGCGAACCAACCTGATGATTCCGATGAATAATGTAGCACTCGAAGTTATACAACGGTCACGGCGACGAGGAATTTCGTTCGCGATTATTTATACCGCGCGCCGCTCGGAATTTCGCGCTTCGCGCAGCTCGCCTCAGTGAAATTCGTAATTTCCCGAAGAGAAATGTCCCGTTATTTAGACCAGACAAGTAGCATCAATTAGCAGCGCGTGTATTCGCGCGTAGCTTTAATTCGTTTTTACGTTACGCCGACGTGGCGCGGAATTCATTTCCTCTGCGCAATTCCGCGAATTTCGCGGAGTCCGTGACGAGCCTCCGCCGCTAATGAGACGACTGCGTTGCGAAATTTTTCATCGGACCCTATCGATCGCTCGAAACCCGCATTATGGTTGGTGTGTATACGTCGTTAATCTTCGGTGGAGGACCGAGCCGAAGTCAAAGGCCGATCGGCCCTCGCGCGGTGGTCATCCGATTACGTCCGATCATCAAGAAGCGATTCTCCGGCCGTGTTATGATAATTCGCGTGTCCCAGAGAAGCGGCGTAACGAAGCAGTTATTCCTGCTATAGGCGATCGCTCCTTAGACGCACAGAGACTGAGTGAGCCGAGAGACACGTGCGCGCGCGTACTGCGGTGCGGCATTCCGCAAAGCGCCATCGTACTAATTGATAATCCAACTCATAACTCGCGGCGCAAGCGAGCTAGGCGGGCCTAGAGCCGCGCTTTCAAGCAGCGCGTTCGCTGCGCCGATTAATTAAGTCGTCTATTCGAGGCGCAAGCCCCCGCAATAACGCGACTAATAACTCTTGCCGGACGCCCCCCCCCCTCGCCTCCTACAGCAGCAACGAGCCGCCGCACGATGGAAAGAGCGAGGGCGGGGATAGGGCCGCTACTCTAGCCACCGAGCGACGACGTGATTACATCCGGTTACATGCGTTCGCTCCTGCCGGTGATATAGCACCGCTGGCTGCGGCAGCGACGCCGGCCCGAGAGCATGTACACCGGCGTCATAACTTTGTTTTCGGTCTTACGTCATGTAGCGAGCCAAGTGAGAGCCTATCGATTTCATCCTCCTCCCGCGGGCAATCCCGCGAGCAACGACGACGCCCGCGGAGCAACAACTCGGTAGCCCCCCATGTATACAGTGCTCTCTCGCCTAACTCGCCCGCGCGATTAACTTTAACTTTGACGCGAGTTCGAGCACCGGCTCCGGATTTTCGAGCAAATTTTACCTCCAAAAAATATAATCACGTCGTGAATTCGCCAGCACACCCGGGGAATATGCCCACAAAGTTAATTATCGGCTGACGCTCTCTCTCTCTCTCTCTCTCTCTCTCTCTCTCTCTCTCTCTCTATCTCTCTCTCTCTCTCTCTCTCTCTCTCTCTTCGAGAGCTCTCGATATAAGCCATATAGCGCACTCGGAATCTTGCGCGCGCATTCGAGACGTTGCCGCCGTCGTCTGTTGGCGACGGAGCGACGAACTTTGATCTCCGTACACGTGCCCTTTCGACCTGGTCGCACATCTCGATCCAGCGGAGAGCTGCTGCTACGTGTTCAGCCGCGAAAGTTGTTGTTTGTTGAGCCTCCTAGCGAGAAAGCAAATCAAGGGTCGCGCGCTGAAGCGACGAGATCTGCCATTTGCACGCTTACTGAGCTTTATTGAGTTATCGGAGAGACTCTGATCAAGCCGAATTAGATTGCTCCAATTGAAGATTACACGCGAAACGGCAAACTAGTTTAATAGTAATTCGAAAAAAATATAGATGAAATATGCTGGAGGCTCTGAAACGATCTGTCGATATGGGATTTACGAATCCAACTGATGCGAGTAGTTTATAATAAAAACGTCGGCTTTGTCGAATGGCCCTAGGGCCACCGGCTTGGGCCATGCGCAAAGCCGATATTCGAGTCTTTTTTTCTCGCCCAAAGAGATTATTTAAGCGACAAGTAATATTTCAGAGACTGTCGCGCGGAAAAAAGGGCCGCCCGTCAAAAATAAATGCGGCAAAATTAGTTTTCCCTAAAAGGGAAGGCCGCGAGTCGGTTAGCACGCGAGATACATCCAGATGCATCTGATATATAGCGCGCTTTAACGTCAATCAATCAAACGCACGATGCGCCCGCTGTGCCTGTGTGTGCCGGGGCAGCTCTGTCGCGTGATTAATCACGTATCCGAGAAATTAGATACAAGTTTCGGCTCGCTATGTGCCGCTCGCGCGCAATTTTTTTTCTCCTCCCCGCGAGGCGTCAGTTTGTTGGCTTGAAGCTATCGGCTTTGCACCGGACGATGAGGCGGACTTAATTAAAGCTTGCATATCCGTCGCTTCGGCGCTCATTCTCTCTCTCTCTCTCTCTCTCTCTCTCTCTCTCTCTCTCTCTCTCTCTCTCTCTCTCTCTCTCTCTCTCTCGTGTGCTCGAGGAGGCATGAATAATAAAAAAGCTCTTCTGTGACCGGTGCGCCCCGTATAATTAAAAGGTATAACGAGGAAAGAGATGCTTATATTCGCTGACGACTTTGACTGAAATCGTGCCGGTATATGTGTATTTTTTGCTTTTTTCGCACACCCGCATATGACATTTTATTAGTTGAAATCAACCCCCAGTCTCTTCTGCGGGTAGGAACGAGCTAATAAGCAAAGTCGCTACTAAGACGATTTCTCCAGCCGCAATACAAGTTGAGGTTGCTTTAGGCGCAGGCTACGAGTATGTTTTGTCTTATGTCTAAGAGGATGTTTACTTTGCAACTCGGGGAGCCCATAAGCTCGGTATTGTTTATGGAGACGTAAACTAAACGAGAAGCTCCAAATCTAACGAAGAGCATTTCGCGTTATTATACGGAAACTGAAATTATCACCTCGATCTGCGCGCGATATCATATTCAGCGTTGATGCGCCGCGCCACTGGCAAACTTGTTTCCCAACTATTGAAATGGAGTAATTATCCCATCCGCGGGAAATGTTATGAAAGCCGCAAGTTCTCGAGAGAAGCTCTCCTCTCCGAAATTATCGCGCATGCGATCCGTCAATCCAATTAAAATGTATTATTGGAGTCTAGTGCGCCGCAATCGTCACACGTGAGCTCGTGATCGGATCTCGGTATACATAAGTATAAGTATATATAGTAGGTGCAGAGCGGCCAGCAAAGCGTTCGAAACTCGTTATATCGGCGCATATCAGTCGTATATGCGGCGAACAATGCTGCAGCCGGCAGCTCGCGACGGTCACGGATTTGCTGCCGGCACCTATAGTTCTGCTCGGCCCATCACGCGGGCTCATTTGTAAATGGCCCCAGAAACTCGCCAATCTTGTATTATAGGGGCACGTGCAGCGCGCAGGGAGTAGATCTCGCCGCTACAGGTCGCTCGATTACCGGCCGCTGTGCGGCGCGGAATAAATATAGAATCCGGCCAGCTTGTGCTGTCGCTATTGTGCTCGAGGGGGTGGCTACCGTACTGATCATCTAATTTTGGCGTGCGAGCTTTGACCCATTATAAATATCTCAAATAATTTTCAAAATCGTATTCTCAAACATCGTCAAAACTTGAAGCATCGCCGGAAGAATGAATAAGGAGAGAGAGAGAGAGAGAGAGAGAGAGAGAGAGAGAGAGAGAGAGAGAGAGAGAGAGAGAGCGAGAGAGAGAGAGCGAGAGAGCGAGAAAAGGAGAGCTTCGCCTCCGATACATTCCCCGCCTCCACTCGACCTAAAAATATCAGTTGTAACGCGCTTCCCATAAAGTAAAGCTCAAGCCATAAGTCCGCGCAATTTACAGCTTTTACGTTTATCTCTGCCAATAGAGAAAAGTGCTCTCTTACTTTCTTACTCGCGCGCTCGATCGGCCTCTCAGCCCCGCGGATATCGCTCGCTCGTATCGCAGCTCTATATACACAGCTCGCGCGCGACCTCCTATATATACGAATCGCGTAACCGAGTACTCGACGCATGCTCGGATTAGATGCTACGATACATCGCCGTTAATTCACTAATTAATCTGATTCCGCGCGGGCGTAGAAGCGGCTAACGCTATACGAGAGCGAATCGGAAGGAAGAGGAAGAGAGAGAAAAAAGGGGATATCCTATTGCTCTCGGAGCCGCGCGCGCAAATCCCGAGCGTCTGCGAATAAGTAATCTGACAGTCGCGCTTGCTCCGAGGCGGCCCCGGCAGAAGTGGCACAAAAGATCCGCAAATCCGCCTTATAGAGGATTTTCAAGTTTTTCGCTGCTTGCGCAACTCCCAGCAGAGCTTAATTCCCATTTACAGCTCTCGGGCGGTAAAAAGGAGTCCTTCTTTATTTTCACTATCTCGTATAGTCTTCGCTCGGCTACTCTCTTTCTCCTTCCGCGTCAGCCGCCGCGTCTTTCCCTGGGCTTGTCACCTTTCTACTTATACTTGCGCTGCGATGCCGAGCTCTCTTCCTCTCAATTTTATTTCCGGCGCCCGGCTGGCATTATGCCGTGGATTTGCAGCCGACCTGCGTATTTTCCTGCTATCCCGTCTCTTTGCGTAAGATATGAAAGATTTGCTTGAACCTTGCGCCTTTCGATGTGATTTTCGCCACTTCGAACGTCCGATTCCCTGAATATTCTCTGTTGTCCTATCCTTTGGTAGCCCTGCAAGCTTGCGCATTATTCTCCGTTAAAAGACTTGATTATCGTGGCGTCGATGTGCAAGAAAGCCGGAGAAATTTTTACGCGGCGCCGGGAAAGCCACTTTACGCCGTTTGCTCTCGTAAAATATTACAAAATGTATCATTTATCCGCAGGTGACAAGCTTTTACCCCGCTATACGGAAATTCGAACGGACGCAAAGTGCAAAATCGCATATTCCAAGCATTCGATTGTTAAAGCGGTGCATCTGCTGAGTAGGGTAATTCGAAATCTTTATACTCCCGCAATATAAAGCGGCAGTATATTCGTGCGCGTTATACGCAGTACGCAGAGAGAGAGAGAGAGAGAGAGAGAGAGAGAGAGAGAGAGAGAGAGAGAGAGAGAGGACGAGCCATCAGCGTCCTCTTTTTACGTAATTCGTAATATCACGCATGCTGTTCTTCTTTTTTTTTTTATTTCGTTATAGTAGTTTTACACGCGATCTTGCTCTTGACAGCCCAACAGCAGCAGCATCCGGCAGCTCTTCTTAGGCAAACAAAGGAGATACCGTTCCAGCGTTGACGTAATCTTTATTATGAGCGCCCGACGCTCATATACCACGTGCGCGCGGGCATGCACACGTGTACTGTGTGTGTGCGTATTCCCCGTCGGTAGCTTTCGAGGAAGCACCAGCTCTCTCTCTCTCTCTCTCTCTCTCTCTCTCTCTCTCTCTCTCTCTCTCTCCCGTGGTATGCACATTTCTCCTTTGCTCGTTTACGCAGGATTACCTCTCTCGACTCTGTGCGCGGTGAGTGCGCGGTATATTGGTACAACAAAAGAGGAACAATGCAGCGCGAGCGCGTTGCGTATCTCGGCGCAGGCGCTTCCAATTGCTTTCTGTCGCACGGCTGTTTCGAGCTTTATTCGCGCCCGCCAACGATTACACGCGTCCGCGCGCGCGTTGACTTATCGCGGTTTTGATTTTTTATTTCGGAACCCGATTTCCGAGAAATCGTCTACGGAAGCAGTCGGCGCGTTTCGCTGGATTCGAACGGGCGGAAATTGGAAACCTGAAAGCTACCTGCGTTGTTATTTATTCGTACGAGAATATGCGAATCGGACAGTTTTTTTTTTAATGTCCATTCTCTGCAGTTGTCTCGGAAAACTCTTGTCGAACGCATAGTATTACAAAAGCGAGAGTAAAGAGACTCTCACAAATGAAATTCAATCGTTACACGTTTCTCGATGCATTCAGGAGTCTCGCATCGAGTGTCCGTCCTTGCCGTTAGCCTTTTATCCGAGCTTTTATCGGATTTTGCCTCAGCTCTGTCGAGAACAGTCCCCCAGTGTGCGCGCGCGATATAGGCTTTCGCCGTTTAAAGTCCTACGAGTGCAAATCACACACGTGTCCAATCGTGCTACTTAAAATACTAAGCATTTTATCAAAACCCCTCGCGCGCATACACAGTCACGTTCCACGTTGCGGCGGGGTCGACTCGCCGCGCGTCCATCAGTTTCCGATAGCCTAGTCCGCAGTTGTCACGGTCAGCAATAAATCGATCGCGTTAAATCCAGCTCTAATAACTCAAATGACTAATATGCATCCGCGGTTTCGCAGCCGCAGCGGCATCGACAACATCCCCGCAGATTCCAAGCTCCAGCAGTTTAGATATAGCGTAAGCCGCCTCTCGCTCGTCCCGAAGCTTATAAGGAATCCCAGCAAGACATTCTAAAGAAAGCGGATATCGGCCTCTCGCGCGCGCAAGGATAAGCGATATTAATATAGTTGATTGTAAGCGCGGCCGTAAAGCAGGAGGCACTCGGGGTTCAGGGGGCCGTGCGCGCGGAGAGCTGATAGAAGCTATGACAAAGGGCCCCGCGAGGCTCTTCATATCGGACTGGCACGCCGCGAATACTGCCGCGAATACTGGACATCGGGAATTTCCCATAAAGGCCCCAGACGGCCGGGGTACGGGCTGCACGCGCCGAACCGGAATGTCCTCTCTGCAGCTCCGAAGCCCGGCACGGCGGCAGCAGCTCTTTCACGTAAGCGCCGCCGATATTTTCTTTGCGCCGCACGAGTATTACTGTAAATTTGCCCGAGCGATAACGCCGAACAATGCGACTTCGGAAGCTCGATATAATGCCCTCGTGAGCGCTATAAGCTTACGAGAAGGTCGGGCCAAGGTACTGCGGGTATGGGTCCGGCGCAGCTCTTGAGATCTAGATGAAAAGCTTGATTTCTTCAGATTTCGTAAATTAATTCGAACTCGGGCGATCGCGCGTCATGCGTCATGGCGAATTAAACGCAAAGGGCCTCTCTCGGTTGGGGCGCGCGGACAAACATTTGTATTTTAATTGTCATCGGAATCGACAATGCGGGGGTGATCGAGCCGAACTCGGTCACACACAGCGGCTCGTGTCGCATAATATGCCGAGCGCGCGCGTGCATCATGGCTCTCGGCTGAAAAACATAATTATTTAGGACGAATTAATAATGATCAACGGGCTCGCGCACCAGTTTGCTAAAGGGACTAATATGCAAATTCTCTGGGCATACGTTCGCGAATATGGCTCGTCGCGCGGCAATAGCTGCGCACTATATACACGGAGTGTGGCCGTACATGTATGTGTATGTATACGTGCAGAGAAAGCAGTAGCCGCCGGTCGTCTAGCATCAGCAGCCAAATATACGCAGACCGGCAAACGTCCGAGAGATACTCGTCGCGACGCCGGCGCCCGTGTAACGTACAATGACAATATAATTGCATGATTAGCAATTACAATTATCGACGTGTCAGCCAATTCAGCCGCTCTGATTGACCAATATAGCTCGCTCATACGCGCCGGGGCAAGTCGCCGAATTTCACTGCGCGTACTTTGTACTTGCGGCATAATTTCGCTCTGTGTCGGGCGCCGTCATCGCGCGAAATTACGGTAATCCATTGTCGCGCGTTGGACGAATTGACGCGAGCGTCTGTTTTTGAAACTTATATAAATTGCAGCGGTTGTTTGGCACTTTTGCAAGCAGCGAATTTGTACGAGAGATGGCCTGTAGTTTTTTAAAGTTTCAGAAAAAAAAGCACTTTCCCTTATCCGCATTACGTGGATTAGCGGACAATGGTACTGGAGAGAGCAACGAGACCCGACGGGCAGAAAAATATAGGGCGAAGAAAAGGAACCAGTTGAGCTCTTTTTCTCGTTTCGCGCTCGTTACTTACATTCGAGCCGAGCCCCGAGCTCGTTCGCCCTATAGATAATTTCCGAGAGAAAATCCAGCGGTCGATGCGGTCACGTACGTATGATGGATCGGCAAATGGCAGACTCGCCTTGGAGCTTTTTCAAAAAACGACCAGAAAAAGAGAGAGCTAGAGAGCTAGAAGCAGCCACTACCCGGCGTCGCGACGTGCTGATACGCGTACATCATTCCCCGGATCCGCATAAAATACTCGATACATCTACACACCCACACTCGAGGGGGACGCGAGCTTTAACCCACATACGTCGTTTTTGAGAGTAATCCGTCTTGATAAATCAAGCGGGCTTATTGAGTTTATCGCTCGACGTTTGCGCTTTTTCCACAGCAATTGAGCGAAGTGTCTACAATTTTGCTCGTTATATAGCTTCGCTCGTAACTGAATTACGAAGCACGTATTCTTCGCTCGTCGCTTGATAATGAACACAAAGACGCGCGGGAATACAAAGAGCCGAAGCTTTCCGCGTGGGGGGGGGGGGTCAACAATAGGAGAGAGCGGGGCGCGGGAGAGCAATTAACGACATCTCGAGACACGCCGACGCGTGCAGATTTTGCGCTCGCGCGAGCTCTCGAGACGCCTCGCAGCGACAAAATGAAAAGTGCCGCTCTCGATCCCCACTTGCTGCGCTGTCTCGCTTCCTCCTCCTTTCGAGATAGAGAGAGCCTCTTCTGGCCGATACGAGCGCCGGAGAGGCCGCTTGCGGGATATTAATTACGAAAGTCGGAAAACTCCCCCGTGCTCTTATATTATCGGACGCTTGCGTATATATCTTGCGGGAAATTGAATCAGTCCCCTGATTAATGTAATTGGCCGAAGTCGATGGACAGAGGAGGCTACTCTGGCGGGGGGGGAGTTAGAGGAGTTAGAGCAGGAGGAGAAAAGAGACGAAAAATGCGACGGGGATCGATTGGCTCCTCGCGTACGACGACCGACGAAGTAGCGCATTATGTATACGTGTGTTGCTATACAGGATTCGCTCCCTATGGCTCTATCGCTTATTTTCGTGGACACAATGGACTGTTGACCTTTGTCGTGTGGCGTGTCGCAAATTACATTTATACCTGAGTTATGATTTTTTCAAGACTCGCTGATGGAGTTGTTTGTGCTACTATTTCTGGCTCACTAATGCGCTTAGCCAGAAGAAATATTTGTATTTCATAAAATAATACAATCATACATGTATTTAATCCGAAATCTCTTTCTCTTGTTTCAGGTGAGTAACCAACTTTTTTCGTGTAATACTGCCGATTTGTAAACATACCTCCGACCGTAAGTTTACTGTTCTTTACTCAAGTTTTATCGTCGAGAAAGCATGTTTGTTCAAACTTCATTCTCAAACACGCTTGTAAGTATGTACAGGGAAATAATTTATAACAAGGCGACTCCCCTGTTAGAGAGTCGGATTACTTTTTATCAAACGAACATAACGAGTCTTTTGAAATGCAATTTTTCAACTGCCTTTGTTATTACACGCGATTATTTTTTCCCGCAGTTCTCGGAAAATTTCAAATGAAACTCGCCTCGTCGTTTCTCGGGATTACAATATTTTTTCAGTTCAGCCTTTTTAATATCTGCGAGGCTTGATTATAGATAGCGGATGATTTTCCATCATGGCGCCGGCCGTCCATCAAGTCACAATAAGTTCCAGTATCGCGAGACATATAAAACTCGTCATACGTCAATCGCTTGGATGCGGAACCGCATTTCTCTCTCTCTCTCTCTCTCCCTTGTTCTCTCCGCAGCCGCTTTGGCGCGGGGCGGCAGCGGTTCGTAGTTCAAATCGACTCGACGAGTATTCCACACTCTTGATGCTTGACAGAGATTAAACCCACAAGATTTACCGCGAGTACCCGGAGCGCCGCGCGTACGCTTGAACAAAAATTGCACCTGAGAGAGATTCCCATTGGAGATCTCGTCCACAGGGCTTCGTAAAACCCTCGACTCGAATCTGGAACGAGGGTGAGAGGGAGAGTGCGGGGGAGGGATTGAGCGAGATAAAGTCCAACGTTGCTTTACTGGAAGGCGGCAAATAAGCTTTTCGGTCTCGGCCGAAAGCCCCTAAGTGACACATTTACAATCGGACCTCATTGAGAGAACTGCACCGAGCTCTGCTGCTACATCAATTACCCTTACAAACTCCATCAAATCCTCATTGAGAATCGTGATTTCTTACTTTATCTATATGCATTCGCATATTTTTGTGTATCGCGTTTACATTCTGTCGTCAGCTTTTGAAGATTTTGCCCTCAACTGATTTTCGTCAAGTAGAACTGAATTTTTTATTTTCATAAATTCTTCCTTTCCAGGCGACTTTGACGTGGGCGCATTTTCCTTTTCGTTTTTAATACTGAGGTAGAAAATGAAAGAATGTTCATTCCTCTTACTTTTACCTCTTCATCTTATTCGACTTTGCTTGCAACGAAAAGTTTCCTTCATGTTCTCCTTCTGGTCCAATTTGGAGCTTCGCGTTTTAAGAAATTCTTTTGAAAAATGTGGACATCTCCCTGCTGCATCATTCGAAATTCACACACAGAAAGCAGAGTAAATAACTTCTGGAAATTAACCAAATTTTCAACGAAAATTCACAAAGTTATTTTCTTTAAAAAAACTTCGCAAGCTACAACTAACTGCATCAGATTCAGCTCTTCAAACTCGCATAATACTTTTAAAGCGGCAAAGCTTTAAGGTAAAAGAAAAATACGGCGAACAAAACGGTGAGTGAAGCTGCGCGTACTCTCGCGCCTGGTTAGCAATATTTGCACTATCGCTCAGTAAAACTCGCGGAAACAAGTGGGGGAAAAAAGAAACGAAATAAAATGCGCCCGATTTGAGGTTTGAACAGGCGCAGCTGCCACCCGCATCAATTCGCGCATGTGTGTGTACCAAGCATCAGCGAGGCAAGGCAGAGAAGACGCGGCTTTGACACTCGACCGGGCGTGAGAGTAACCGATGGGATAGGAGGCGACGTTTGATTGCGCCACGCATAAGCCTGGCGTTTTCTCTCTCTCTCTCTCTCTCTCTCTCTCTCTCTCTCTCTCTCGCGTCCCTGCATCCGCTTTGACTCGATTTTTTCCGCATTATGTTCTATGTGTCGATGTAAATACACAGCTTTTAAATCAATCGATGTGCATCGAAAGACTAAGGGTTGACATAGCGCAAAAAAGGCGCTGTTTCAGAGAAAAATTCGATCGTATAGGTACACCCAGTCACGCGGAAAAATGTTAAAGAGACAAAGGCCGCGCGCCAGGAGGAATGAAAAATTCAACAACGTAATTTCCAAGAGAGGGAGAAAAAAGAACGACACGTCGTACACACAGCCGCGGAGCTCGTTCTCCGGAGCTCGAAAGATAAAAATTCAGTTGACGCCAGTAACCTTATTTTCCAGGGCATATAGAGAGGAGAAAACATAGAGGGAGAGAGAGGAGTGGCTGCGGCTTTATTGTCCAGCCTTTATTATACACATACGTATACACAGACAGCAGGCGCGTCGGGCCGACAGCTGCAAGAAAGTGCCGCGCATAGATCTTGTTATGCAAATCGCGAGACGTCGAGCGAGTATATACAAGGGACTCGCCGCTCCTTATACACGCGGGAGAGATGCACTTGCGGCGACCGCACGCTCGTTATATTTCGAGGGTCGATTTTGTTCTCGGCGGCGCCGGCTGAAGAGCTCCGGCTTTTACGAGGGCCCATTGCGCGCACAAACGCCCAGTTTTCTCTCTCCTCTCTCTTTCTCTCTTCCTTCGTACTCGCGCGCGCGGCGTTTGAACGTAATGTGGGACGTTCTCCCGAAGCTTGCGAACCGAATTGATCGCGTGCGAGCTTATAAAGTGTATCGTAACGCGTCGCGCACCGTATGGATTCTTTACCCTTCTTCCAGAATGCGGGCATCGGGACGTGTAATTTTAGCCGAGAGTTCTGTCTCTCTCTCTCTCTCTCTCTCTCTCTCTCTCTCTCTCTCTCTCTCTCTCTCTCTCTCTCTCTCTCTCTCTCTGTGGTGCTCTGGCAACCGCGGAGTAAGTGGATTTTTCGGAAAATTTGAATATTCACGCTCCGCGCGGTATAAGGCATTGCTCCCCTTTTCGCGCGGTTACGCGCTTTCTTATATTTATGCGCGAAAAGCACGACCAAATGGCGCGACCGCATCTTTCTCTTCGGAATATGGCCGTCTTTCTCGAAATCCCCACTGCAACTGCAGCTTACTTTTCCGCATACTTCGTAATTGGAACAAAAGCTCCCTTCCGCGAAGTAGTAATCTCGGGTCGCACTCTTGACACGAGATTAAAGCTCGCGCGAGTAAACAGTGTCGAATAGCGACAGACGTAGTACCTCTGGCTTTGTGTGTGTATGTGCACGTGGCCTTAATTCGTGATGCGTAATGCAATAACACCACATCAGTCGGCGCCGGATCGCGGCACTTGATACTAGCGCGAGTCCTAACCTGGTGTAAAGCGTAAGCTATTGCGGTGAGCATTGCGCAGCGATAGTCGAGTTTACAGTACGTCGGGCTAACGGCGTATAGCAGCCAGCGCGGCTCCGACAAAGCGTCTGACGTTGTCGGTTTTAATTTACTGCCGCTCAGCAGCCTTCTGCTGTTACCACTCTCATCTGCTGCGGATGAGGTAATGTGTACCATCGCATTAATGAGCCCCGGCCGAGGCTAAATCTTCGCGTTTCTCTCTGATATGCTGCGCTCTGTGAAAAATTCATATTTACACCCCTTTCCGAGTGTACTTTTATGAGGAAGCACGCAATAGGCTGTTTAAAATGATTGGAGACTAAGATAAACGTTGAAAAATAACAGTATTTAAAACCATTCAATTCGAATGCATATAATCGGTACTTGGTGCAAGTTTATTCGTAGGTATCCTCAAATCAGCGGACAAAAGCCTGCGCTCGATGCTCACGATAAAAAAAAGCGCGGCTCGTCGTTATTATCAGGAATTGTCGTCCGAGCGGTAATTCCGCCGGGGAAAGGCTTAATTTGCATGCGGAAAGGGGGAGAGCGGACGCGTAACGGCGGGAAAAAGGGGAAGGGGGAGGAGGCTCCAGGGAAAAAATAACAGATAGAAGCAGAGAGCGAAGCGTCAAGGAAGGCTTGAAAGAAAACGTCGACAAGGGAAAGATGGCCTGGGGCGTAGAATTACGAGGCTCTCTTACATAATAAATTGTTCGCGCTCGAGAGCACACGCGCGCGTACACACACACACGCTCGCGCTTGCGCTCGTCTAAAGAGGCGCGCGCGCGCGTTTGCATGGAATCTGCCATTTATCAGTGTCGCCAGTTTCCCCAGGTATAGCGCGCGCCGGACAAAATAAAATGCTCTTGGAATACATCATTTATAACTCGACAGTTGGATGACATCTCTCGTCGCTATATGAATCCTCGCCTCGGGGAGCTGCGCTCTCTCGTATACGCGTACACCTATGTGTGTGTGTGCGGAGGAGGAGGAAGACGTAGAGTGACAGACCAAACGCGAGCCTTAATTTTATATTCTCTCTCTCTCCTTCTCTCTCTCTCTCTCTCTCTCTCTCTCTCTCTCTCTCTCTCTCTCTCTCTCTCTCTCTCTCTCTCTCTCCTTCGCTATCAGATTCGCCTTTCTCATCCCCCACGTCGCCTCCGTGCTGTCAAAGCATTCTCGCGACTCTGTCTCTCTACCTCTCGCAATTTCGCACTGCGTTTGAAGGTAGTCGTACGCGAAAACAATATTCCCATTGTTCTCTTCCCCCCGCGTTGCGCCTTTTTTTCCTCCCGGCGTAAAAAAGTTTAGATACTCTCGCTACTGCTGGCGAACTTGTTGTTCGCCGACGACAAACGATTGTTCTTGGAAAAATGGCCGGCTCGCGTTGTTTTTTCCCCGGCGGACGTCCGTACGTACAGGGATCCGGCTTTTTTCACCGATGCACGAGAATACAAGGTTGAATGGATCGAATGATGCCTCCGAGTTCGACTTTCGTCGTTGCAACTGTTTTCCGCCGAAGCGACTCCTTCTCCCCCGAGCGAAACGATAATGAATATTTTTTCATCTGCGCTGCACGTTTCGTGTATGAAAACCGGCGCGTGCTTTAGCGTGGCTCGCTTCCAATCCACCAGCAGCCCTATATACTCCTCCGTTTCCGTTATGCTTCTCCCTGCCTGCATAAAGAACTCTAGCTCGTTTCGGAGAAGCGTCTCTCTCTCTCTCTCTCTCTCTCTCTCTCTCTCTCTCTCTCTCTCTCAATCTCTCGCGCGCGTTAATGAAATCGACCTCAGCGCCAGTCGCTTTCGGGGCGTTCTGCGCGAAAGTTGAGGTTAGCCCTTTCTCTCTCTCGCCTCCGCTTTCCAGCGCTTTTCTCCTCAAAATTCGCCCGGCTCTCCCTCGCTTTGCTTTCGTTCGTCATGCGCCAACGCTTCCGCAGGACCGACAAATTAACTCGCCGGTAATTTCGGAGGAGAGAGGCGGGCAAATAACGCCCCCCACGAGCTCAACTGCGGGAATGTGTGTACACGGGCACAAAATTGGTACCGTTTCATTTATGCCGCGACGACGAGCTGCGGCTGCACGATCAAAAAAGGTGTCGCTAATTACTTCGCGGGCTTGACTCGTTGCGGTGTATAATTCTGGGGATTGCGCGATAGGTGACGACGGCGCGCACCCGTGTTAGTCCTGCATTTGATTATGGAGCCGTTGAAATTCGTTAATTTCCATTGTTTTGGCCAACGCGGCGAGTCGCAGTTTCATAATTAATACGACTTGGCGGTTATCGATTCTGGCGCGGTACGAGGGTAAAAATTAAACCTGCGTCAAATGCTTATTCTGATGTGCGTTGAATCGGTTGACGGAAGTGCCGAGTGCGCTGCAGCCTCTGTTCTTTTCTCTTTTTATCTATCCCGGATGATGTACCTTTATTGATTTGGATATAAAAAAAACACCGTAAGAATGCAGGTGCGCTGGTCGCTCTTAGAAATCCATAAAAGCAATAACACATATTCTGCCCGCAATAAAAAAAACAAGTTTTCTGTTTTATATTGTTTCGTCTCGATAACCGATTTTCATTTTGTTCAATGGAATATAATAGATCATTGTATCGTCACGCAAGAGTGCGGTTATAGAGTTCGCACAGTGAAAGTTTGATAATCAAATAACTCCATATCCGGTCTCCCGAGCATATTTGATTGGCCTGATTACAGGTGAATTCTATACGCGATATAGGAGTAAATTGAATTACTCGACAATGGGATCGCATTAATAAAGCGTGCGGAGCTATGCTCGCATCGCGCTTGATAATCCCGCTCCGCGAATTCTGCAGGATACTACGGCTGCTTTTGTCGCCGCCTTCCAACGCTGCTGCTGGTTGAAAAAGATCTCGGCATAACTGTCGAAATAGTAACGATAAAGGCAAGAGTCGTGTAATTCTCAATTTCGCCAAAACGACCTCTGCGTTATACAGGAAATCAAGTCTCAAAATTATTAACTACGGGAATATACATTTTTCTCCGTAGCAGCAGACGAAGTAGCTCAGCAGAGAATAGCAGCAGCAGAGAGCCTCGAAATAAAGACTGCCGCTGCTGTTCGCGCATCCGAAAAGCTCGACTTAAGCCCCAGTCTCTCCTTCTCCTTTCTCATAAAGAGCGAAGCGAGGCTTAAGCTTTCGCGTCAGGAAGCTCTCGCTGCTGCTGCCAGTGTCTGTCAGTCGAGCAGTGCGAAGAAAAAGAATGACGCACGTATAAATAGAGAGCGTAGGGACGAAATGCCTCCATCTCAGCGCAATCACGGCGCCTAGGTTTCTTTTTGCGGGAAAACTTGCGAGCTTGCGCGCCAGGCCGGTACAGCGAGCGAAGCTCGGCGCCGCCGCGCATGTTTGTGCAGAGAGGGAGAGAGAGAGAGAGAGAGAGAGTAGGCGAGGCATCGGTTGAGTTGTGGCCTGCCGTAATATCGGTTTAATTAAACCACTGTTCCGCGAGGGCGTCACGCGTACTAGTAATTTCATTTTCACGCGGGCGTATTAAATTGCGGTAGTCCTGGGCCGATACTACTGCCAGCAGCAGCACTTCCGCTCTGGCCGGCCCGACTACGTCACAGAGTTTAATTACTAAGTAGACTTTAGGCTGCTTCTCTCTCTCTCTCTCTCTCTCTCTCTCTCTCTCTCTCTCTCTCGCTCTCTCTCTCTCTCTCCCACTCTCCGGGGTCCGCGCACGCTCAAGAAGACAACTGCACGACGGACTTGTCGTCCGAGCGAGAAACTACATGGTAACACCATGGCGGAGCAGCCGCTATTAGGCGATGTTCTCCTTCTCTCAGCGATACATTCGACAGCAGACGAGAGGGAGGCAGAGCTTGACGCCGCGCTTAAACTAAGTTCTGATTCGGCTCACTCCCTTATACTGGCTTCCACCTGACCCGCGCCGCTGTGTCTCTCTCAGTTTGTCTATATGTGTGCGCTAGCTGTGCTTCGTGACCGAGTTTCGCGCGCGGTCTGCGAGAGACATCAGAGTTGTACAATACGCACAGCTTTGCGTAACGAGCGCATGTAATTTTCACGGTTCATTAAACTGCCTTGTTGCGATTTAAGGATTAATCGCCTCATTCCTGATTCAAAGCTTATTCCGTATTATATTCTGTTATGTTTGCTCTCGTCGGGCATTGAGAGAGAGGGAGAGACGCAGCTAGGAATATTCAAAATTTCCATTATCATGAGTATCTCACGATGTGTGGTATGGAATTAACAATTGAAATCGTGCGGTTCGTAGACAGAGCCGGCTTCGCGCGCAATACATGCTCGGGCAAAAGCAGTTGATTAAATCTAGCGCGCGCGCGCGCACACACACACACCGCCGAGTATTATGACGCTGCGATGCAGCTCGGACCACTTTTTCTCAGAGAGAAATCCTATCCAGTTCATCATAAGCGCGAGAGGAAGAATTATTACAATCGCATAAATCGTCAGATTAATACATAAAGCAGAGGCGGATAGTGGCGTGCGTTATGACCGCCGCTGCGCAGCGAGGGAGCATTACAGGTTTCGCGTGACGCACTCCTCCGCCCCCACCCTCCCCGTTAAATATCCGTCTCTGTCGTTCTTCTTTCGTCAAGAGCGAGCTCCGTGTGTCTGCTGTATACCCGTATATATATATATATATTTTTTTTTTTTCGCCCCGATCCGAAACGAAGTAACCTATTTCAGCGGCGCGATAATGGAATCATTTCCGTGCGGATAAATCCCCCTTCCTTTCGACATGTATTTATGCGTGTGTCCGTATATCTGTGCGTATATATAACACGGCCTTGATGATCGCTCACGAAATTTCACTTGCGGATGATATTATAAGCGTATGTATCTCTGTTCGCGTGGAAAAGCCCTGATGCCTAGAGCCGCGCGTGCGGTAACATTAAACCGTTACGCAGCTGTATACATATAGCCGTACGCAGAATTAGTATAATTAGATGCTTGTACGCTGGTATTATTGCAATAGTTCAATTATTGTTAATGGGCACGGCTTTTTTTTATTTAATACGTTTGTTGTTGTACAATGCCTTCAGCGAGCTATTGAATTTTACTTCTCGGTTATTGCCTCTCATTATATTGTACATTGCCCTACTTACTTCCTTACTGGCGATGAGTTAGACTCGTGCTACCATGGAGACAACTGTGTTTAAAAATAAATAGAAAATAGACGACACGACTCTTATATGACTTCCTTCTTTCAAATTTTCTGTTTTCCAGTTATTCTTCCGCTCTACAGCTGCCTGGGACCAACAACTTTTAATGATTTTCTCCCAATTTACTTATTTCGTTTTCTTATGGAACAAGTCTGCAGTTTACGATTGTTTTCGAAAACCTGTCTATCCTTATCCTTCCTTTCAAAAGCGATATCGGAAAAGTGAAAAGCACACTTTTGCAAGAAATTCAAACTCCAAAACACAAAGCGCGCGCGCGAGTCACATTTTCGAAAACTGACGATTCGCATGCATCGCTATAAACGTATATATAGCGATTCCCTCCACGACTCGTTTCATCGAGCTTCTTACTTAGCATCGTGATCGTCGGCATTTTTTTTTCATGCATGCGAAAAAAGTGAGAGAGAAAGAGGGATGCACATAATGCAGCGCGGCGGGATTCAGAGCGCGTGCACGCGTGAGAGTCGCTGCGCTTCCTGACGTTGGCGGATCGGCAGACGGCGCCGTAAAAGAGCACTAGCCATAAAGCATTCGAGAGCTTGGAATACAATTTCGCGAGCACCGAGGAATTTAAAGCCCGAGGCTCGTCGTTTCAAAAAAGCGCTCTCGCGAGCGAGGCAGACGCGAAACTTTCGGCCCCTCCGACTCGTCGTCGTCGTCGTCGTCGTGGAACTTTCTTCCTCGCGATCGCTCGCGCGATATACACTCGGAGCTCTGCTGATGCTTATGCATTACCACTATTACTCACGCTTATCTCCGGTCTTAGCAACTAGATTATACGCATATACCTCCTGGTAATCCGTCGCCGACTTCATTCTCGAAACACTACAGATTATTGCGCTGCTTCCTTTTTTTATTCATACGAACGACGAGATCGACGAGACAGGGGGAGAAGTGCATCGGCGTCGCCTCTCGCGACTCGAGGAATAACAAATTCCCCTTCTCCGAATACAGGGATAAAGCCAGGCGGCGGCGGCGGCGGCGACGAAATACCATTTTATTCATGGAAGCATTGAATATTTAAATGAAATATGAAACTGATAAAAGAAAGTCACCGCGTGCGAGAGCAAAGTTCGCGCGCGGGATTACTGCCGGGAAAAGGTATACGGCGCGAGTAAAGGCTGCGCGCGCGCGCGGGTAAAACGATACACAAGGGAGTGATGCGACCGGCGTCACGTCCGAAAGCGCGCGTATATCTTTTCCGATCTGTTAAGATTAGCCGACCATTAGCAGCCCGTGTGTGTGTGTGTGCGGGTGTGGGTGGCTATCGCCATTCGGTAGCTAATCGTCCGAACTTTGACGGAGGAAATCTCGCTGAAGTAGGTGGGTATACGGAGGAAATCGCGAAGCTTATCTTTCCCCTCGGAATTCACTGAGCCTCCGGACGACGATCCTTCAGCGTCCATCTACGTGTGTATTGGTATCGGAGAAACAAGAGATAATTTTAACGCCGAAAACTGCAGGATCGCCGCTTCGAATAAAACACACGCGAGAAGAAAGCTCGACGCGAGGGAAGAAAAAGGCTGCGGCGGGCGAGAATATCTGACAAATCGATATGCGCCGCTCGCGAAGCGTCGCCGCGCCCGCTTCTGTAGGGTTGGCGCGGCGGCGGCGAGATTTCTCTATTGCTCCGACAAGAGACGAGAGGATTTTATTTCTCAATTTCAGCTGCATCAAGCTTGCACAGTGTGCGAGCTCTTGCTCCCCTCAGGCCGCGCACTCATCTCTCCTCTCTCTCTCTCTCTCTCTCTCTCTCTCTCTCTCTCTCTCTCTCTCTCCCTCTTGCTTTTAGATTCCACCTATTGCTATAGCGAGCCAGTCTTGTTTTCCTGGGAAACCCGGAGAGAAGCTAGAAGCATCCGCAGCTCCTCGTTCGTAAAAATGGAGAAGGCACACGGAGGAGGTGGTTTTGCCCAGTAACGCATCATACCCTCTCTCTCTGTCTCTGCCTGTCTCTCCTCCCTTCGTTTCTTATTCTAGTCTCCCCGAGGAGCCGCCGGAGATCCAGAATGCCTTGGATCAGCCGACACGGGGCGAGCGCGCTTGAATTCCGTCTCGAGTTACCCTATTAGAGAGCCGGGACCGCGTCCCCTCTCACTCTTCTCTCTCTCGCTCTCTCGCGCGCGCATGGCGGAGGGAGCGATGACGGGAAATTGATAACGATTGCATTATCCCCGGCTGGGTAATTGATAGGATGGCCCGCGTCGAAAGTATACAGCGGCTTTTCAGCTCCGCTAGTCGCTCGTCGTCGTCCTTATAAGCGCGCGCGCGTGTGTGTGTGGAGCGCAGGCGGTCGGCCGAGAATTTCGTCGGCAAGTTTCCTCGTAAATATACGCTAATTCGATTATAAATGTAGCTATTACCCCGGCCGAGGATCTTCTTCGCTCTTCTTCTCTCGGCGGGGCAAACTTTCCCGGACGAGAGGGCACCATCTGGCTTTAAATGCGTTTCGACGCGCAGTTGCCCGCTCGCGCGCGCAATAAGCGTACTGCGGCTGAAAAACTAAGCACGGCCCAGCATGCGCGACAAGAGCCGACCGGATTAGCCGAGGCTTCGCCCACTTTCTTGATGGATCCGACGCATTTGCGCCCCCCGTGGCTCTTGCGAACATTCGCGAGGGATTAGAAGCTCCGGTGTGTCTCAAAGAAATTGCTACCCCATTCAGTCTGTCCTGTAACGCTTTTTTTTCTTTTACACGCGATACGAGAGCGCTCGCGCATGGCCCCTGGGTGTGCTCGCTCGAGTTCTGATTATCTTTGAAACTCGAATGGAAAAAATTAATGCCGGTGCGAAAGTTTTCGCGAATAAGGAGTCGTTTTTTCGCCTAATGAAGCGTCGCCATTAATTAAGGGATTTTTGAAGCGAACTTCCTTCGTTGGACGCTAATGAGACGAGGTATCATTAATATTTTGTGTAATTTTGTTGTTGAAACTGCAAACAAGGCGTGTTTGCCTTCTTAAAAAAGAGTTACGAGAAAAGTGAAGCCGACTAAAACTAGATTTGATTGGCTGCTTTTAAATGGGGGCGAAAATACAAAATCTAGAAAGTATTTACGAATTAAAATAGATTTAATTTTTACAAAGTTATTTATGATATAAAAGCAAATTGAATAAATAATAAAACAATTAATACATTTTAATTTGATATTAATTGAAACAATATTTCTAAATTGAGAAATTATTACCTCCAAAATGTCACTAGTGTGTTAAAAACGCGGTGACGTAACTAGATTTCAAAAATAAGATAATCACTCACCAAAATACGGTTTCCAAGATAGATCCGGGAATTTATTCCCACACTTCTCCGCAATAATCCTATAATACACGGTGAGCAAACCCCGCAAAGGGCCACCCCATTGTGTCGGTAAGTCCACTCGATACTTCATAGAGTATATATATAGAGAGAGAGAGAGAGTTGGCATCAAAAGCTTTAGACCACTTAGAGCTTCCGCGTGAAACGACCCTGCGCGTGTATACAAAGATAGACGCCGATTTGGAACGGAAAATCAGAGGCGCTTGTGGCCCTTTAGACTGACATTAGTTCGGATGCAGAGTGGCCTGTGAGTCAAACTCAAACTCGATAAAGGTTTTACGGTGAACAATGGAGTGGTCAGTAATAATTAGCGTTTGAAGCGATTTAAAACTTATACGAATGTATGTAATATTTACTAACTACAACGATTGAATCAAAGAAGTTAAACCGATAATAGAGCTTTTCGTCGATCGATTTGGTCACGTTAAATTCTTAAAGAATTAATCGCTGCAAACAAAGAACTTAATTTGACGCGTCAGTCGCTTTAAACATATCTCCGATGCGTGCAAGCTTCATTTATTACAGGCGTATACGCAACAGTTATAAAATATTCCATGAATTTCGAATTTTCGTTAAACTTTTATCAAAAACATTAAGCCCCTATCAAGAGGAATATAAAATACATTTTCTCCCATTCAAATGTGGAAAAGCTACGCTTTTCGATCGCGTTTCGGCATTTCGCGGGCCGCAGTACATTATTCTGGCTTTACATTCGCAGCGGCAGAGAGAGAGAGAGAGAGAGAGAGAGAGAGAGAGAGAGAGAGAGAGAGAGAGAGAGAGAGAGCGTATGTATAAATCAATATTTCCAAAGCAATATTTGAATTTCCAAAAAAAGAAGGATAGCCAAAGTAAACGATAATACAGCACGTATCGCATGCTAAACCACGGTCGGCCAATATACGATCGCGATAGTGGCAAGTTTGCGGTGATGCCGGTCGAACAAGCGAAACTCCCATGGTATTATTTATAAACAAGCGGCGCTGGCCGAGATTCTATCTCGCCTGGGCTTTGCTCTCTCTCTCTCTCTCTCTCTTTCTCTTTCTCTCTCTCTCTCTCTTTCTCTCTCTCTCTCTCTCTCTGTCTCTCTTTCTCTCTCTCTTTAAACCTATTTTGTACGCGGATGACCTCCAGATCTATCTACACACCAACAAAGATAATTTCCTGGACGGCGTGGCTCGACTGGCAGAAGCGGCACGGCTGGTTTCTGGCTGGGCGGAGAGCTCCGGTCTGCGACTTAACTCCGGCAAAACCAAGACTATATTTTTCGGGTCCATGAAGAACGTTAATGATATTAAATCATGGAACTTGCCTGGGGTTCCGTTGCCGGACGGAGTGATCGTCCCATTCAGTGAGACGGTCGTGAGTCTCGGTGTTGTAATGAATAGCAAACTTACTTGGAAACCGCAGGTGGATGCTATCACGAAAAAGGTAAATAAAGTCCTGTATAGCCTGCGGTTTATCAGGGGCTGCACCACTGAGACTCTCCGCAGAAGGCTTGTTGAGACACTTATACAACCGCACATTCTGGACACGTCTAACGAACAACGAATACGGATACAGAGACTGAGCAATTCGTGTGTGAGATTCATCTTCGGGGTTAGGAGCGATCAACACATCAGTCCTTACCGGAGGAGTCTAGAATGGCTTCGCACCGATTCCAGAAGGCTCTACTTTGAGGCCATTCTATTATACAGAATAATCCGGATCGGTGAACCTTCGTATCTGGCCTCATTGTTCAATAAACACAAGCAAAAACCCTCCAGTAGGGGAGTTCCCCCGGAACTGAGCATCCCTACCGTGAGTACTGAAACCGGGGCTAGGGCCTTCCAGGTCCAGAGTGCTCGGTTCTGGAACTCTCTCTCCCTTCTACTCTGCAAAACCTGACTTCTCTCGCCTCCTTCAAGGGGGCACTACGGCGGCACATCTAGTTTTTAATCTAGTCAGACTCGGCCCTTAGGCCGTAAAAATTCTTTCAGTATTACGTATTTTAGATTTCAAACGTACAATACAGATAGGTCTATGACCAAACCTTAAATGTACAGCGTAATATTAGAAAAGTTTTATGTGATAATTAAATATGACGAAATGTGATTTTATGTGATTTTATGTGACGGTATTTTTACATATTTTATTATCTCTTTTTGTTAGACTGTATGCGACACAGTCTTTGTGATCTAATTTGTATTGTTTTTTGCTTTTAGCAAATAAAGACCTATCTATCTATCTATCTCTCTCTCCCGTCTCCGATTTCGCGCGTGCTCCATGTACACCCACAGATATACTGCTCGGCAGGCACAAAAGCGTCGAGCTGCTGCATGCTCTGTGGGGTCTCTCTCTCTCTCTCTCTCTCTCTCTCTCTCTCTCTCTCTCTCTCTCTCTCTCTCTCTCTCTCTCTCTCTCGAGTGCCTCATGCGCGCCGTGACTTTCGCCGTGAATCATTTCCGGTTCCGCGAGCGTCTATACGTGAGCGGGCGGACCAATTGCAGCGGTAAGCCGGCATCGCCGTTCTCCTCTTCTCCGAGGGCTTATTATTGGCGGAAGGGACGTTTGCCCGCGCGCCGTCTTGTTTTCTCTCTCTCGGTTTCTCCTTTCTCTCTGCAGATCGCGCTCGAAACAAGGCAAGATATTGCACCACCCGACCGACGAGTCTATTACGGTGTGGATACACGTGGATTCGGAACGACTGCGTGCAATTAATATTTTGCGGCGCGTGCTCCAAGTGGCTGGGTTAGAATTTTCAAAGATAATTTTCTCGACTGAAATATAATTCAACCGCGTTTATTTTTCATATAAAGATCGATCACGAAGCTGTTCTCGAAATTCCAGCAGCGGCAGTAAAAAGAGTCGGGCGTTAATATCCTCGAATGATCGATAAGCTCGCGCTCTCGCGCAACGCGTACTAAATAAATCAGTAAAACTCGGCACCGCGACGACTACGATTCTCGAGGGGGAGAGCGCGGTAAACAAAATAACAGTTTTTCGCGCATAGCTCCGACTTAATTTCACATTTCCAAGATGCGCGCGCTCTTTCCCTCCGAGTTTCTCGCCAGAGCATTACGCTCGATGTATTTACGCTCACTGCCGCTGAACCATACAGCGGCGTTCGCTGACATAAATTATGGAAGCACTCTTTCGAACGCCGAGAAGAGAGCGAAGAGAGAAGGGAGATTCGCGTCGCGAACCAAGGGTGATTTGTCGAGTGCGCACTCGAGCGATCTCTTGTTCGCGCATAAGAAATACATTCGCTGTAACCTCGCCGCTGTTCTCGTAACCCACTTGTCCGTCTCCTCTATTAATTGAAATTGATTATTCCGAGTGCAGCCGCGCAGCAGTACGTTTGCGAGTAATTATTTTGATCCCGGGGCGCCAGCTTGATAGACCGAGAATTATTAACGAGTAGGTGAATGGCACTTGAAATCCCCCTTCCTCTCTCATTTTCGCGGAGTATCGTGCTTCATTCCGCGAATAATGATTCTTTTTCAGCGTCTCTCTCTCTCTCTCTCTCTCTCTCTCTCTCTCTCTCTCTCTCTCTCTCTCGCGAGAACGAGCAAGCTTGATGAGAGTTTTCTCGCCAGACGACAGTTAGCAGCGGGCTTCGTTGTTAACGAGTGCAGTGCTGCAGACTGTTCGTAATTCTGGGCGCACCAATTTTTAGAAAAGACGTGAAATAATTTTTAAACGACTTTTCTTCGAGCTCCTAAAATGCATACATTACAGCCTCGTCGATATATCGAATTTCCCGCAGCGGGGGGCATCAAGTTGACGTTTCAATTCAAGTCGTAAAGGATGATCCCTTAGCGAGAGGAAATTTTCAGTGCCTCGCGAGAGACGCGCATTGACAGGCGCGCGCGCCGCCGGCACCTCCGCACATAAGAGTCTGCGCGAAGCACACCTTATTCAAGAAGCGCCGCGACGTATAGGTATTCCGGCGCAGTGACGAGCGGCCGAGAGCACGCAA